>NC_142043.1:44878357-45529191 GCF_982192425.1 Myodes glareolus
CCTAATGGTGTATAGTAACTTGTGTCTGGGTCCTTTCACTTAGTGTGTTTTTAAAGCTTATTACTGTTGAATCATAGATCAGTCCATGCTTCTTCTTGCTAAATATTGCTGTTATATACTGTAGACGGAGTGGCGGGCCGCCCGGCTCCCAGCTAGTTCACACCCGAAATAATTACACGAAAACTGTATTCACATAAACACTGCCTGGCCCATTAGCTGTAGCATCTTATTGGCTAACTCTCTCATATTGATTCAACCCATTTCTAATAATCTGTGTCTCACCATGAGCTTGTTGCTCTGACCTGGCTCCTGGCTCCATGGAGGCGGGTCTCTGCCTCTGCCTGACTCTGCTTCTTTCTCCCAACACTCTGTTCTGTCTACTCTGCCTACCTATGTTCTGACCTATCAGGCCAAGCAGTTTCTTTATTAATTAACCAATGAAAGCAACACATAGACAGATGACCCTCCTATATCAATATACCACATTTTCTTTTGTTATTCATTAATTGCTGGACACTGGGCTGTGTCCTAGTTTCATTTCTGTAGCTGTGATAAAATACTCCGGCAGAAATGAGCAGAGGGGAGCGAATGATTTGTTGGCTTGCCACCCCAGGATGCAGTCCATAATAGCAGGAAGTCAAGGCGGCAGGAACTAAAAAAACAACTAGTCATGTCATATCCACAGTTGAGAGCAAACAGACATGCGTTACCCATCTAGCTTTCCATACTGTCTTATATAGCTCAGGACTCCCGCCAAGGGAATGGTACCATCCACAATGGGCTGGGCAAGACAGTCCCCCATAGGCATGCTCACAGGCCAATCTGATCTAGGTAATATTATATAAAGACACCCTTCCAGGTAATTATAGGTGGTATCAAGTCAGCAGTTCAAACTAACTAGTTGTAGGTTGTTTACATTTTAGACTATTGCGATGATGTTGCTGTGAGCCTTTGTGTTTAAGTTTTGTATGAATATATGCTTTTCTTTCTGTTGGAATGCTGGAGTCAGGTGGTCACTATGTTTAACATATTTTAAGGAACTGCCAGACTGTTCCAGAGTGACCACATTATTTTACATTGGCAAAAAACCATTTGATTCAAACAGTGTCAGTGGATTAAAGCAGAATTTGTGAACTAATTAAGAAAAACTATTTAAATTGTGTGTTTTGGTAGTGTGAAACCGCATCACAGCAGAAGTTTGCTGAAGAACTTCAAAACCGAGAACGGTTCTTAGCAGAACGAGAACAGCTGCTCTTCAGACATGAAACTGCCTTGAGCAAAGTTAAAGGTGTTGAAGAAGAGGTTCTGACAAGATATCAAATTCTAAAGGAGGTAATTATGCAACATTTGATTATAGAGTAATTCTCTTTCTTAGCTTCGTTAATTATTATAGTTTTGTCGTGTTTACTTATTTCACCTCCTTCCTCCTCTTTGCACCTAGTCATGCACACCTCATTTTCTTTCTTTTTATTGAAAATATTTTTCATACAGTATATTCTGATCATAGTTTTCTCTTCTTCATCTCCTTCCAGATCCTCCCTACCTCCTTTACCCATCCAAATCCAAGTCTTTATTTTTTCTTTATTTTTATTTATTTATTTTTTGTCTCTCTCTCTCTCTCTTTAGGAAACAAACAGGCAAATAAAAATTTTAAAAAAAAAGAAAAAGAAAATAGAAAACAAAGAAAAAGCATAAGAAAAACAAATACAGGAAGGCACATACAAAGACACATATAATCCATAAAAACACAAACCCTGAAACCATAAGCAAAAGACCAGTAAGGTAAAAACTTCCCAAACAAACAAAGCATTATGAGACCCAAAAAAAAAAAAAGTCTCTAAAAACATCACTGAGTTCATTGTGTTGGCATCTACTGCTGTTTGTGGGACCTGTCCCTTAAGTGTTGTTTGTATATCCAGTGAGACTGAACCAGTTTTTCTGTTGTGGCTGGTTGACAGTTGAAGATAGCTTCGGGGTTAAGGATTGGGGCTCGGGTCCGCTCACCCTCTCGGTGTTAGAATCTAATCTGGTTTGGACCTGTACATGCTCCCACAGACGGTAAGTTCATATGCGTGTCAGTCTTGTGTCTGGAAGGCACCATTCCTTGGTATCTTCTACCCCCACTGCTCTTACAGTCTTTGCCTCCACTTCCTCATAGGTCCTGAGCCGTGAGGGGAGAGGTTTGATAAAGACAGCCTATTTAGGACTGAGTGTTCCAGGGTCTCTCAGTCTCTGCACATTGTCCAGATGTGGCTCTCATTAGTTCCCATCTGCAGGAGCAAGCTTCTCTAATGATGGCTGAGCATGTAAGGGTATAGCAGAATGTCATTAGGAGTCATTTTATTGCTACATTTCTTTAGCAGAGCAATAATAGTATTTGGTTTTCCTTTAAGTCCATGACCCATCCCAGGTTCTTGACTACCTTAGTAGTGTCAGGCATGAGTTCTGTCTTCTTTTTTTTATTAAATTTTTTTTTCATTTATTTTACATCCAGATCACAATTTCCACTCCCTCCTAATCTCCTGTGACTTTCCCCCGCCTCCTCTCTAAAACCCTCCCCCATACACTTCATCTCTGTTCAGAAAGGGGCAGGCCTCCTATGGGCCTCAGTAAAACATGGCACATCAAGTTGAGGCAGGAGGAAACTACCTAGGTTCCCGAACACCAGCTTAAGGGGTCATCCTTATGGATTCCTGGGAGTTTCCTTGATATCAGGTTTCTCCCTAACTCTAAAATCACCCCCCATCAAGACATCATTTTCATTACTCTTCCCTCTCGGCCTCACCCCAACCCACCCAACCTGATCCCTCATGTTCCCATTCCCCACATCACCTGCCCCTACCCTCAATTTACCTATGAGATCTCTTCCATTTCTCCTTCCCAGGGAAATTCATGTATTTGTCTTTGGGCTCTCCTTGTTACGTAACCGTTTTGGGGTTGTAGATTGTAGCCTGGTTAACCTTTGTTTTACTCCTAATATCCACTTACTAGTGACTACATACCATGTTTGTTTTTCTTGGTCTGGGTTACCTCACTCAGAATGATTTTTTTTTTCTGTTTCCATTCATTTGCCTGCAGATTTCATGTTGTCATTGTTTTTTACAGCTGAGTAATACTGCATTGTGTAAATGTACCACATTTTCTTTATCCATTCTTCAGTTGAGGGACATCTAGGTTGTTTCCAGGTTCTAGCTATTGCAAATAATGCTGCTATGAGCAAGTGTCCTTGTGGTATAATTGAGCATCCTTTGTGTGTATGCCCAGGATTGGTATAGCTCGGTCTTGAGGTATATTGAGTCCCAGTTTTTTAAGAAACTGCCATATTGTTTTCCAAAGTGACTGTACATGTTTGTATGCCCACTGGCAGTTGAAGAGTGTTCCCCTTACTCCACATCCACTCCATTAGTGTTTTTGATCTTAGCCATTCTGACAGATATAAGATGGTATCTCAGAGTTGTTTTGATTTGCATTTCCTTGATGGCTAAGTACACGGATATACAGTTAAGTATATCTCAACCATTTGAGAATCTGTTGGAAATTCTCTGTTTAGATTTGTACATTATTTTTGAATTGAATTATTTGGAATTTTGATGTCTAGTTTCTTGAGTTCTTTGCATATTTTGGAGATCAGCCCTCTGTCTGGTGTGGGGTTGGTGAAGACCTTTTCCCATCCTGTAGGCTACTGTTTTGTCTTGTTGACCATGTCCTTTGCCTTACAGAAGCTTTTCAGTTTCAGGAGGTCCCATTTATTAATTGTCAATCTCTGTGTCTGTGCTAGTGGTGTTATATTCAGGAAGTAGTCTCCTGTACCAATACATTCAAGAGTTCCATCTCTTGGGGGAGGACTTAAATCCATTCAGATAGTGGTTAGTTACACCCACAACTTTTGTGCCATTATTGTGCCAGTGTATCATGCAGACAGGCTACCATTGTGGATTAAAGGGTTGGTAATTTGATTGGTATTTACCTCTGTCCTCTGGTAGCATGCAAAGTGCTTTCTAGTACCATGAATACCAGTCAGTAAGGGTGAAGCTCTAGTTAGACACGAGCATGACTTCTGTGTATTCGGTGAAATTTGTAGTTGTCTTTAGCAGTAGAGCCTTACTATCTGTTTGTAAAGAGCAATCAATAGCCTTGGCAATATCCTGAGTTGTTTTGGGCTTCCATAGGGTCCCTTCAGCCAAGAACTTATTAGATGTAACCCATTTCTGGCACTGGAGGTTTCACTTGGTGGTGAGAGATGTCTACTTGGGCTTTGTTTCCCCCATTGTTTTGTGATCTCATTTATATAGGTGTATATTTTAAGAAGCTTTTATTGTAGTAGGTTTCTGTATGACCCCTCAAATGGCCCTTAGGGTTAGCTGTCCCTCTCTGAATTCCTTCCCTTACCCTTCCCTCACCCTCTCCATTTTTTCTTCCATTCCAGTCTCCTCCTTCATCCCTGTCTCCCCATAACTATACATTCTATTTCCTCTTCCTTGGGAGTTCCTTCTCTTCCCCCTAATTCCTTAACCTTTGTGGTTATACAGATTATAACATGCCCATTGAAGGCTTAAAAGTTAACATCCACGTGTAAGAGAATACATACCGTATTTATCTTTTTGGTTGCCTCACTCAGTCAGAATGATTTTTCTAACTATCTATTTACCTGTGAGCTTCATGATTTCATTTTTTTTAACAGCTGAAAAATACTAATAACTATGTAAATGTACATTTTCATTATCTATTCATCTGTTAATGGCCATTTATGCTGTTATGAATAGAGCAGCAATGAACATGGTTGAGCTAGCATCTTAGAGCACTTTGGGTATATGCCATTCTTAGAGTTACTTTTGCTATGATGAAACATCATGACCAAAGCAACTTGAGAAGGAAAGGGTTTATTTGACTTATATTTCCACATCAGAGTTCATTATCAAAGGAAGTCATGACAAGAACTCAGTCAGGGCAGGAACCTGTAGGGAGGAGTGGATAGAGAGACCGTGGAGGAGTGCTCCTTACTGACTTGCTCTCCGTGATTTCTCAGCCTGTTTTTCTTATGAACCCAGAACCACTACCCTCAATAGGCTTGGCCCTCCCCCATCAGTCACTAATTAAGAAAATGCCCTACAGGTTTTCTTACAGCCTGGTCTTAGAGAGGCATTTTCTTAGGTGAGGCATCCTCCTTTCTGATGACTCTAGATTGTGTCAAATTGAACTAAAACTAGTCAGCACAATGCCCAAGAATGGTGTGGTGGTTTGAAGAAAATGGCCCCCAAAGGGAGTGGCACTGTTAGGAGGTGCAGTTTTATTGGAGTGGGTGTGGCCTTGTTGGAGGAAGTGTGTCATTGTGGAGGCGGACTTTGAGATCTCATGTATAGTCAAACTTATGGGTCTTCAATTTGATTACATTAATCAGTGTGTTTGTTTTTATGCCAGTACTATGCTATTTATTATTATTATTATGATAGCTCTGTAGTATTACTTGAAGTCAGGTGATGATACCTTCAGCAGTTTTCTTATTCAGGATTGTTTTAGCTATGTGTAGCACGAATTCTAATTGTTCTTAATAATAAAAACTTGGAGTCAGATATTAAGGGGTAAAAGCTGAAGGATCAGAGAAGCAGAGTGGCAGCCACTAGAGTTCTTACCTCTACCAATGCTCAGACTAAAGGGGCGCTTCTGTTCTCAGACTGCCTCTTCATCCTGCATCCTCAGACTGACTGCTTCCTCAGACTGCAATGAGCTCCTGTTTCCTCCCGCCTTCTGTTCCTCTCTCCACCCAGCCATATCACCCCTGTGTCGACCTCCCTAGTTCTGGGATTAAAGGCATGGGGTCCCAAGTGCGGGATCACCTTTGTATGAGATCTGTTTCTCTTTTATATTGAATCAGTTTTATATAGCCCAGGGTATCTTTGAACTAACAGAGATCTGTCAGCCTCTGTTTTCCGAGTTCTGGGATTAAAGGTGTATGCTACCACTGCCTGGCCTCTAGTGGTTTAGCTCTGCACGCTGATTTTCAGGCAAGATTTATTTGTTAAAACACAAACAAATATCACCACAGCTATGGTGGGTATTTGTGTTTCCATATGAAGATGCTTTTTTTGAAAATTTCTGTGAAGAATTGGAATTTTGATGAGGATTGCATTTAATCTGTAGATTGCTTTTGGTAGGATGGCCATTTTTATAATATTAAACCTACTAATCCATGAACATTGGAGCTCTTTCCATCCTCTGATATCTTCTTCAATGTCTTAAAATATTTATTATACAAACCTTTTACTTTCTTGGTTAGAGTTAGGCATATATATCTATATATCTATATCTACATGTAGATACATGTATATAGATATCTAGATACATACATACTCATACTACACACACACACACACACACACACACACACACTACCTTTCACCTATGTTTAAATACATTGATTAGAGTTTTTATGACAGAAGAATTTTTTTAGTTAACTTATATTCAGTAGCATTTGGTTTATTTTTTAATGATTTTTGTGGGGATTTAACTCAGGGTCTTGGGCATGGTGGGCCTTAAGATGCTATTTAGATCAGTTTTCTCCCTCTTTTAGCAACACAGCATAGAAGTCGAACATTTAACAGACGTTCTTAAGGAAAAGAATAAAGAGAACAAGAGAATGAGGTCCTCGTTTGATGCCCTGAGAGAGCTGAATGATAACCTAAGAAAACAGGTAAGACCTACTTCATATGTATTAGATGCTAAGATTTAAGAATTATGTTTAAGAAATTTAAGTCAGTCTTACATCATTTCAGCTATAATTTTATTAAATTTGTTAGCTTTATTATAAGTTTCGTGTAAACATAAATAAAATATTTAAATCCTTGCTTCTTTTTCATCTATTTTGACAAAGAGCTGATATATTTGGCAGTTTAAAAAATGAAAGTAAAAGAACTTTACTAGATTGACAGCAAGCACAGGGACTGGAGAAATGTCTTAGTGGTTATAAGCCCTGACTACTCTTCCAGAGGACTGGGTTCAGCTCCTAGCACCCACAGGGAGGTTCACAACTGTCTGTAGCTCTAGTTTTAGGGAATCCTATGCCCTCTTGATCCCTACAGGCACTGCCTGCCTGTGGTGCACAGACATCATACAGATAGAATACCCATTGTCTTAGGTTTTTATTGCTGTGAAGAGACACCATTGCCACAGTAACTCTTGTAAATGAATATAGTTAATTGGAGGTGGCTTACAGTTCAGAGGTTTATTCCATTATTGTCATGGCGGGAAGTATGTGGCATGCAGGCATACACGGTACTGGAGAGGTAGCTGAGAGTTCTACATATTGATTAACAGGCAGCAGGAAGAGAATGAGCCAATGGGTAGGTGTAGGCGGAGACTGCTCGTTGGTCTCCCAGCCACCCAGACCCGAATAAGCACACAGAAACTGTATTAATTGCAACAGTTTGGCCAATGACTCAGGCATGTTTCTAGTTAGCTCTTACATCTTGAATTAACCCGTTTCTATTAATCTATATATGGGCATGAGACTGTGGCTTACTGGTAAGGATCCAGGGTCTGTCTCCTTCAGCAGCTACACGGTGTCTCTTTTACTCCACCTACTTTCTCTCTACATCTCTGTCCAGATTTCCTGCCTGGCTTTACTCTACTAAGCCATTGGGTGAAACAGCTTCTTTAATAACCAATGGTAATAAAACATATTCATAACATACAGAGGGGAATCCCACATAAGATAGAGCTTGAGCATCTGGTACCTCAAAGCCCACCCCCTAGTGACATACTTGCTCCAATAAAGTCATACCTACTCCAGCAAGGCCATACCACCTAATAGTGCCACTCCCTATTGGCCTATGGGGGCCATTGTCTTTTAACTGTCACTCCTATGAACATATTTTTTTTTTCATTTTAAAAGAAAGCACAAGAAAAACTTGGCAGTTTGGGAACAAATCAACTTTTAGGCATTGATTTAGGCTTAAATACTATAACCGTATATTACTACTAATTTAAACCAAGTATCTACTAAATGTTGGGCACTGTGCTAGACTTAAGCCTTTTTGCTCATAGTCTTTCATGTGTATAAAATGATATTATATTGTACAGTAACCACTTTTCTATGAGTTGTAATTATTGTCAATACATAGTCCTAAAATTGCTTAGCAGAAATCTTTTTGTGAGTTATAACTTCTTTTTTCTTCCTTCTGTTAATTTTTTACTAAAAGGTAAAAATGAGGGAATATGGGTGAAGATGGAGAAAAGACTGCTTATGTCTATTGACTTAGTTAGGGTTCCTGGTGCTGGGATTAAACCCCAAAACCAACTTGGAGCCGAAAGGGTTTATTTCAGCTTACAGTTGTAGTTTTATGCTATCGTCTAGCATAAAGGGAAGTTAGGGCAGGAACTGAAGCAGAGATCATGGAGGAGTGCTGCTTGGTCTTCATGACCTGTTCAGCCTGTTTTCATATACCATCCAGGACCATCTCCTAATGGTGGTGCTGCCCCCAGCGATCTGGATCCCCCTCACTTAATCACTAGTCAAGAAAATGCCCCCCAACTTGCCTGAAGGTCAATCTATAGAGGCATTTCTCAGTTAAGATTCCCACTTCACTGGTAAGTCTTGACTTGTATCAAGTTGACAAACCAGCCAGCACATGTATATTGATTGGGGAGAAGTAGATGGGGAGAGACTGAGATAAACCTAGGAATGCACTGGGCGTGGTGATGCACATGGAATCCCATCTCTCTAAGAACAAAAGTGAAGCAAAACTTAGTTGCTTTAAAGCATAGGGCTGAGAAACTGTGGATTTCATTCATTCATTCATTCATTCATTCACTTAGTTTTGAGACAGGGTTTCACTCACTGTGTATCTCTGACTGGCCTGTAACTTGCTATGTAGATCAGGATGGCCTCAAACTCACAGAGATCCACCTATCTCTGCTTCCTGAGTGCTGGGATTAAAAGTGATGACTTTAAATTTAATACATTCAAGAAAGAAAAAAATGGACATTGAGACCCTTCTTAAAGTGTGGACTATGGGATAGGTGACATGGCTCTGATGAAAGTGTTTGCTACCAAGCCCACAGCCCTGAGATTGATTCCCAAGGCCCACATGTGGAAGGAGAACCATCTCCTACAGGTTGCCTTCTGACCTCCACATGTGTGCTCTCTACCATACAGCAAATATGTAAAAGCAGTTTTTAAAAATATAGACTATAAAAGGGAATTAGATTGAAATTCTAAAACTTTAAAGAACAATTGAGGTTAAGAATTCTACCTAGCCATGCCGGAAGACAGCATCATCACCAGGCGGCAGGGTCAGGCCGTGCAGGGAGACAGCATCATCACCAGGCGGCAGGGTCAGGCTGTGCCAGGAGACAGCATGAGCACTAGGCGCCTATATGCAAATGATAAAGGGACCAAAAAAGGAATGAGAAAAATATTATGTTTTACAATAGCCACAAATAAAGTAAAATATCTCAGAGTAACTCTAACCAAATAAGTGGAAGACTTATATGACAAGAACTTTAAGTCTTTGAGGAAATTGAAGAAGACATCAGAAAATGGAAAACTCTCCCGTGCTCTAGGCTGGATGGACATAGTAACAATGGCAGTCTTACCAAAGTCATCTATAGAGTTCAAATCCCAGCAAAATCCTTTATAGACGTTGAAAGGACAATACTTAACTTCATATGAAAAAAAAAGTCCTAGATAGCCAAAACAACCCTGTACAATAAAGGAACTTTTGAATACGTCACTGTGCCTAACTTCAAACTCTACTATAGAGCTATAGTAATGAAAACTGCTTGGTTTTGGCATAAAAACAGACAGGAGGACCAATGGAATTAAATTAAAGATCCTAATATCAATCCATACTGTAACATGAATGGGCCTGCTTGTTGGTGTTTCTGTCCCGCCCAGTACCCCACAGTCGGCAAGTCCCAAGGAAAATCACACAGAGGTTTCCATAAGTTATAAAACTGATTGGCCCGTTAGCTCAGGCTACTTATTAGCTCTTGTCGCTTATATGAACCCATTATTCTTATCTATGTTAGCCACATGGCTCGGTACCTTTCTCAGTGGGGCAGCTCACTTCTTGCCTCTTCGGAGTCTGGGCAGGAATGCCGAGGGAACTTCCTGCTTCCCAGACTACTCCTGCTCTCATCACCCCACCTCTACTTCTTGTCTGGTTAACCCGCCTATACTTCCTACCTGGCCAATCAGCATCTATTTAAAATATGATTGACAGAATACAGACAATTCTCCCGTACCACCACACACCTATGAGCACCTGATTTTTGACAACGAAGCTAAAATTATAGAATGGAAAAAAAATTTTCAAAAATGGTGCTGGCATAACTGGATGTCAACATGTAGAAGAATGCAAATAGATCCATATCTCTCTCTATGCCCAAAACTCAAGTCCAAATGGATTAAAGACCTCAGTATAAATCCAATCACACTGAACTTAATAGAAGAGAAAGTAGGACGTATACATTAATGCATTGGCACAGGAGACCCACTTCTCTAGCAGCACAGACACTGAGAGAAACAATTAATAAATGGGACCTCCTGAAACTGAGAAGCTTCTGTAAAGGAAAGGACACAGTCAACAAGACAAAACGGCAGCCTACAGAATGGGAAAAGATCTTTACCAACCTCACATCTGACAGAGGACTGATCTCCAAAATATGCAAAGAACTCAAGAAACTAGACATCAAAAGACCCAAATAATCCAATTTAAAATATGGGATACAGATCTAAACAGAAAACTTTCAACAGAGGAATCTCAAATGACCGAAAGACACTTAAGGAAATCCTCAACATCCTTAGTCATCAGAGAAATGCAAATCAAAACAACTCTTGAAATACCATCTTACACCTCAGAATGGCCAAGATCAAAAACTCTGATAACAGCTTACGCTAGAGAGGATGTGGAGTAAGGACACTCCTTCATTGCTGATGGAAGTGCAAACTTGTACAACTGCTTTGGAAATTAGTATAGCGTTTTCTCAGAAAATTGGTACTCAATCTGCTTCAAGACCCAGCAATACCAGTTTTGGGCATATACCAAATGGATGCTCAATCATACCACAAGGACATTTGCTCAACTATGTTCATAACAGCATTATTTGTAATAGCCAGAACCTGGAAACATCCTAGGTGCCTCTCAACTGAAGAATGGATCTATAAAATGATCATCATCTGTGCAGGCAATCTTCACGGCAAATTTGTTAGCTGTATCAACAATTTTGACTCTCAGCTGACAAGAACTTCACCCAAATGCTAATATTAGAGTCTCCTTTCCTTTCTTGTGACCCCTACCTTTGTCCATTCTGCCTCAGTTTTCCTCTCTGAGACTTCATCCCCTTAATCTTAAGGGCTACTAATGGCTGAAGGTTCATTTTCTGGAACATCTGCACTGCTGGATAGAGATATAGACCCTCTCTATCCTGTGATAGTAGAGCTCCACCTGCCTGATCTAAGGGAGCAAAAGAAGTCAGAGATCTTAGAGATGAATGGCATAATAATCTAGAAAAGAGGGCATCTCCTCTGGATGTCAGCCCTTATAAACAGTGAACGTGCAGCAGATTGTTATGAATAATTCTAAGATTTCTACCGAAAAATAGTAGAAATTTTTTTTTTATTGTGAGGTGCTTGGAAACCCCTGTGTTATAAAAGATGGAAGCTTCTGGTGTGATGTAGCTTGGTGGTAAAGAACATGCCTGAAATCACAGACATCTCCAAAAGGTACTGGGGAGATGGCTGTATGGTTAAGAGCAGGTACTACTCTTCAGAGGACCCGGGTTCACTTCCAAGCACCGTGTGGGAGGCTCACAACCACCCATGACCCATAATCCAGGGACATTTAATGCTTCCAGCCTCCGCGGGTGCTAGCATTCATGTGCACATACCCACACATATACACATAACTTTAAAATTCAGAAAATAGTACAAAGAACAATTGAAGAAGACACCTAATATTTGATACTGTTCTACACAGACATATATACATATGCGTGCATACATGCATATGCATACATGTGTATGCACGCACATATACATACATGTATATGTACACATACACATGCAGTGTACATACAAATATGTATACATACACACAAAGATACTTAGGTATTTTGTTGGCAAATCATTGGCAACAGATGAATAAATTTAAAGAAATACACAGAAGGGGCTGGAGAGATGGCTCAGAGGTGAAGAGCATTGCCTGCTCTTCCAAAGGTCCTGAGTTCAATTCCCGGCAAGCACATGGTGGCTCACAACCATCTGTAATGAGATATGGTGCCCTCTTCTGGCCTGCAGGGACATATGCAGGCAGACCACTGTATACTTAATAAATCTTAAAAAAAAAAGAAATACACAGAAGCTACCTCTGTTGAAAGTTACACAGCATTATTAAATTAAGATAGAGACCTAAACAAATTGAAAAGTGTTATATTCATTGGTTTTTGTCTTTTTTTTTTTTTTTTTTTTTTTGAGACGGGTTTCTCTGTAGCTTTGAAGCCTGTCCTGGACCTAACTCTTGTAGACCAGGCTGCCCTCAAACTCACAAAGATCCACCTGCCTCTGCCTCCTGAGTTCTGGGATGAAAAGTGTGTGCCACCACCGCCCAGTGACGTTCATTGTTGAACAGACTCAGCATTGTAAAAATGTCATGTATTAACTTTTCTTGTTGTGATAATAACCTGACAGAAGCAACTTGTGGGAGAAAAGGTTTGTTTCAGCTCATGATTTGAGGGTACAGCATGGTGGGTACAGCACACAGCAGGCATATGAGGTGGCACAGAGAGAAGACTGCTGGTTTTCAGTTTGCTTTCTCCTTTTAATTGGCTTGACGGCCCAGCTCATGAAATCGTGTCAGCCATGTTGAAGGCTGGTCTGTCTTCAGTTAACCTTTCTGGAAACACCCTCATAGATATACCTATAGTTGTGTTTCCATGGTGATTCTAAATCTTGTCAACTTAACAATTAAAATTAGCTATCACATGTCAGTTCTTCCCATTATTTATCTATTACAACCCTAATGTAGCTATTGCAGTACATACTCATTTGTACACTTTTCATGGTAGAGGTCTATCTTAGTCAGGGTTTCTATTGCTGTGATGAAACACCATGACCAAAAAGCAAGTTAAGGTGGGGTCTTGAGAGATGGCTCAGTGGTTAAGAGCACTGACTGCTCTTCCAGAGGACCCAGGTTTAATTCCCAGCACCCACATGGCTGCTCACAACTGTCGGTAACTCCAGTTCCAGGGAACCCAACACCCTCACACAGACTTATATGCAGGCAAAACACCAATGCACATAAAATAAAGATTGATTTAAAAAGCAGCAAGTTGGGAAGGAGAGGAATTATTTGCCTTCCTTTTTTATTGCTGTTCAACATTGAAGGAAGTCAGGCCAGGAACCTGGATCAGGAGCTGTTGCAGATGGAGGGGTGCTCCTTACAGGCTTGCTCCCCACAGCTTGCTCAGCCTGCCTTCTTATAGAACACAGGACCACCAGCCACAATGGGCTGGGCCTTCCCCCATCAATCCCGAATTAAGCAAACGCCCTTCATGCTTGTCTGCATCCTGATCTTATGGAGACATTTTCTCCATTGAGGCTTCCTCCTTTCAGATGACTTTAGTTTGTGTCATTGTTGACAAAACTGGCCAGTGCATTTTCTTCCAAAGCATATCCCACCAGTCTTTTTTTAAAATTTTTTTATTTATTTACTCTGTATATAATATTCTGTCTGCATGTATGCCTGCAGGCCAGAAGAGGGCACCAGACCTCATTGCAGATGGTTGTGAGTCACCATGTGGTTGCCGGGAATTGAACTCAGGACCTTTGGAAGAGCAGGCAATGCTCTAAACCTCTGAGCAATCTCTCCAGCGCCCCCACCAGACTTTTCAGACCCTAGGAATCATCTTTGTTGCTTTTCTCTTGCTGTGCTGAAATACCCAGCAAAGGCAGGAACTGTGCTAGGTCTCAAAGTTGAGGGACGCATTCCATCAGGGTGGGAAAGTCACGTTATAGGAGCTGGAGGAGGCAGCTTGTGGCCTGCGTCTGTAATCAGGCAGAGAGCAATGAACACCAGTGCTCAGCTAGCTTCTGCTTTTTATGTAGTCTAGGACCCGAGCTCCAAGAATAGTACCACCCTGTTTCATTGTAGGTCTTCCCACTGCACTTAATCTAGTGAGGATAATCCCTTAGAAGCCTGCCACAAGGCTCATGGGGACCTGTCTTGTGAGTGATTACAGATTGTTGACAGTTGTCACCAGCCTTCACAGGAGTTTTGTAATTTTTTTTATAAAATGTAAAATTTCCTAGGTACTATTAATGTTCTAGAGTGAAATGGGAGATCTTTTGGCTGTTTTGTTACACTGCTTAGTTAAGTGTCTGGTAAGATTACATTGAGAAATCTTCATATCAAAATAGTTTACAGTGTCTATTGAAATATGTAATTTTTCTCCTTCCTTAGCTAAATGAAGTAAGTGAAGAAAACAGGAAGATGGAGATTCAGGCCAAAAGGGTTCAAGCTCGTCTAGATAACCTACAGGTGAGTTGCCTGCTTATTTTCTGAGTGTGTGTGTGTATATATATATATATATATATAATTAATATATATAATATATTAATTATATATAATATAATATATTAATATATTAATATCTATCTATATATATATATATGTATATTTAGAGCGAGTATGTGCCATGTGTGTGCAGTTGCCCACAGAGACCAGAAGAGGGCATTGAGCATTGAGCTCCTGGAGCTGGAATTGCAGGCAACTGTGAACTGCCTAACTGATGTCTAGTCTTCCAAAAGCAGTACCTTCTCTTAACTGTGAGACACCTCTCTAGTCCCCACGATAATTTTTAAATTTGTTAATTATTTTATGTTATGTCCAAGTTCCTGGTACCCAAATGAATTCATGGAGCTGGATTTCCGATGCAAATTACTTGAGGGTTTTTAATTTAAACTCAAGTTTGGACCAATACCTTTCCAGCCCCCCAGCAAGGTGGGTGCAGAAAGTATGGCAGGAGCCCTGGGAAGGTAGAACTTTTAAAGGGAAAATACCGTAACCAGGGGAGTTCATGTCCTGGCGTTTTGGAATTGAGTAAGGAAGGCATAGGGTAAGGTAGTTACCATTGGTCAGTTTTTGGGCATGAGAACCTAACTAAGAGCCATAAATCACTGACAAGGCATCTTCAAGGACAAGATGCCTCCCAAGAACATCTGCACCTTGCCAGATTTTATAGTCCTGCCCCCTATCTCTTTAGGCTATCTGTTTAAGTTCCTGCTGTCGCTGCACATTTCTGGAGCTGTGTTTGCCCACCCCCAGCTCATTATATGGCTTAGGATAAAGCCCCTTCTTTAAAACAGAGTTTGCAAAGTCAGGTCCTCAGTGTTTGTGATTGTTGTCTGCGTGTATGTCTGTGCACTATGTGCTCTATGCCCTGTGCCCATGAAAGTCAGAAGAGGGCATTGTATCCCCTGGAACTGGAGTTAGAGATGGCTGTGGGCCACTATGTAGTTGCTGGGAATTGCAACCGAGTCCTCTGGAAGAACAGCTAGTGCTCTTAATCACTGAGCCCTCTCTTTAGTCCTATCTTGAATTTTTAAGTGATTTACTTGCTTTTTCTAATTCATTACTATGTGCATTGGCAGAGGAAGTATGAGTTTATGACAGTACAAAGACTGAAAGGAGATTCCCATGCTGCTCAAGAAGTGAAAAGTTTAAAACAAGAAAAAGTACCAGTTTCTAAACCTTTCAAGGTATGATATGATTAAAATTTCTGTAATAGAGAGCCAAGAAATTTTCTTTTAACCTTTAATCATTTTCCTTTCTATTTTAAGCAAAAATATGTATTTTGTTTGTTTTGAAAGAATTCATCTTAATTAATTTATAGAGAAACATCTTAATTGGTTTCCTTCCTTCCTTCCTTCCTTCCTGTTAGTTTTTCAAGACAGGGTTTCTCTGTGTTGCTTTGGAACCTGTCCAGGAACTTATTCTATATACCAGGGTGACCTCGAACTCACAGAGATCTGCCTGTCTCTGCCTCCCATGTGCTGGGATTAAAGGCGTGCACCACCGCCTGGCCTTAATAGGTTTTCTGTATTGTGATAATAGGTTTCCAGCCCACACAGTAAGCCAGATCAAGTTGAACTGGAAAAGTTAAATAATAAGTTTATTTGAGCAAAGCAACTCCCGGGTGAGTTCTCCAGTCCCAGAGATTGAGGCAGAAGTACATGCAGGAACTAAAGCAGAAGCTTCTGTATCGTGTAGGCCATAGGTGGTGCTGTGTCTGCCACAAGCTGGGTTTGTGCTCAGGTGTGGTCAAAATCTGGAATGATTAGATGAGGACGTGGCTGCTGTCAACTTCAGGGGAGGAGCTGCCACAGCCACCAAGAGTGCAGAACTAGGCTGTTCGGCTCCTTTTCTTTGTTGGCGATTCCCTGAGAGAGTGGGATTGAGAGAGAGAGAGAGAGAGAGAGAGAGAGAGAGAGAGAGAGAATTCACATTTATATATTCCATGAAGGGATATGTGGGATATGTTAGAGTGGCTTGCAGGCTGTGACCCAAGTAGTCCGACATTGGCTGTCTCCTGATGGAAGGCTAAGAAACTGATAGTTGTTCTGTCTGTGAGGCAGCAATCTTGATCTTGTGCTGGATCCTAGAGAGCTGCTGGTCTTCAGTCTACATCGGAATCTGTAGAGAAGTGGGCTCTATTACCAGTGAAGGATTGCCTCAAGAGCAAGATAGTGAACTTGCCAAGAGAGTGAGGCCAAGCAGGCACAAAACACAACTTTCTGTCCTATGTCTTTTTATTTTGGCTGCCACCAGGTGTGGCCCAGACCAAATGATCTACTCAAGAAAACCCCTCACAAGTGTGCCTCGCTGCTTGGGTTTTAATGTATTTTTGTTCTTTATGGGACGAAGCAAAGGTCACACTCATCTATACTAGTGTTCTACACTTTTGCTATATTCCAGACCTTAATCTTACTGTTTTCATCTCCTGTCTTGATAGGCTCTCGGAGAATAGAGTTTCCAGGAAAAGAAAGTTACACCTCATGTTAATAACAGGTTATTATTACAAAAAAACCCTAAGTTTTGTAGGAAGAAAATACAAAATCCTACAATAAGAATTCTTTGGTTTTGGGAATCATTAAGTCTGTTTTGTTAGACTTTTTTAAGATAGGCTAGTTCATGCTGTTGAATTAAAGCCATTTTTTTTTTACATTTTTGTGTTATCAGGCTTAAATAATTTTAATAACAATTATTTTAAAATAGCTGGGTGTGGTGGCACATGACTTTAATCCCAGTACTCAGGAGGCAGAGACAGGCAGATCTGTGAGTTTGAGGCCAGTGTGGTCTACATAGTGAGTTTCAGGACAATCAAGGCCACAGAGAGAAATCCTATCTCAATAAAACAAAACAAAACAAAATTTTCTTGGTTTCGAGGTAGAGTCTCACTGTGTAAGGCCAGCTTGGCCTCAAACTCATTATCTGCCTGCATCAGCTTCTTTAATGCTGGGATTAATACAATATAGTAGCCTAGGGCCTCTATATTGTAGCCACTGGAAATTCTTTACTATAGTAATAAAGTATACTTTTGTTTTTCTTTTTATGATGAGTTTACATGTCTTAGCAGGCATTTAATGTTTTTAATACAGTTGGCAGTATTTGATGTGGAATTTATTTTAGGTAAATACCTAAACACTTATCTAAAAATAATTTAAATAAGTTATTCTATAACCACCAAATTTAAGGCTTTGTTTTTAGTTTGTGTGAGTTTCGAACTGCAGTCATGTTTGATTCAATGTTTGATCAACAGACAGCACTCAATGGACAAGTATATGAGCTGTTAATTATTTTCATGGACTGGATATCAGACCACCATCTTAGCAAAGTGGAGCCCGAAGAACCTGGTATGGACGGTGAAAAACCATCATTCAAACCTTCCCAGAGAAGTGACATTCAAGAGAAGTGTGTAAAGGTTGTTTTCTAAGGTTCACTTATTTTTATTTTACCCATGTAAATGTTTTGTGTGTATGCATGTAAGTGCCACATGTGTGCCTGGTGGAGGCCAGAAGAGGGTGTCAGGTCCCCTGGAGCCAGTGTTAGTGCTTCAAACCTTGCCTGGGTGCTTTTAACCTCTGAGTCGTTTCTCCAGCCCCCAAGGTTTTGTTTTGTTGTTAATTAGAAATACATGAAGATTAAGTAAGGAAAAGCTTTTGGTATTTTTATTTACTTATTTTATTTTAGATTTTAAAAGCTACATTTGTTTATTTAATTGGGGGAGTACCCACCACTATACATGTATGGAGGTCAGAGGACAACTGTCTTCAGTCGGTTCTCTTTCCCACTCTGTGGACCCCAAGAATGGAGCTCAGATTCTCAGGCTTAGTGACAAGCTCCTTTACCGGGGGCTAGAGAGATGGCTCAGAGGTGAAGAGCACTGGCTCCTCTTTCAGAGGATCCGGGTTCAATTCCCAGCACCCACATGGCAGCTCACAGCCATCTGAGACTCCAGTCCCAGAGAATCTGACACCTTTACACCAACGCACATGAAATAAAGTTAAATAAATTATTAAAAAAAAAAAAAAAAACACAAGCTCCTTTACCCACTAAGCCATCTCACTGGCTCTGGTATTTTCATTCTTCAATTAGATTCATGTATTTTAATTTATGTGAGAGTATTTTGCCTGCATGTATGTATGTGCACCACATGCATGTGGTGCTTGCAGAGGTCAGAAGAATGTTTGGCTCTTCTAGAATAGTGGTTCTCAACCTGTGGGTCAAGACCCCTTTGCGTGCGTGCGTGCGTGCGTGCGTGCGTGCGTGCGTGTGTGTGTGTGTGTGTGTGTATGTGTGGTGTGGGGTCAAATGACCCTTTCACAGGGGTTGCTTAAGACCATTGGAACACATAGACATTTACATTATGATTCATAACAGTAGCAAAATACAGTTATGAAGTAGCAATGAAAATAATTTTGTGGTTGGGGACCACCATAGCATGAGGAACTGCACTAAAGGATCACAGCATTAGGAAGGTTGAGAACCACTGCCCTAGAATTAGAGTTCCAGATGGCTGTGAACCACTGTCTGATGCTAGGAATTGAACCCCAGTCCTCTACAAAAGCAAGAGCACTGAAACAAGGCGTGCTCTTATTTCTCCAGCCCCAACTTTCTGACATGTTTTTAAGTGAAATGTTGCAAGTATTTTTGTTTGTGAGGCAGGTCAGGTTCTCAGTAGCTTTGGCTGTCCTCAAATTCACTTTGTCGTTGAGGATGGTGCTGAATTTAGGATCTGCTTGTCACTGCCTCCCTGTTTTGGGATTATAAGGACGTGCTTCTATATTTGACTTAGGAGCATTTTTTGCTAGAAAATTGTCTGTACCAACAGTTTTTAACATGATTCATCCCAGACCTCAGTATTAATTTGTACTAAATTGGAAAGGCTTGTTTTATGTATATGCATGTTTGCCTATATATATGTATGTGTGCTGAACGCATACAGTGCTCAAGGATCTAGAACTGGAGTTACAGGCTGTCGTGGGCCACATGGGGTTCTGGGAACTAAACCCTTGTCCTCTGCAGCAGAAAATACTCCTCTCCACCAAACCATCGAGCTAGCCGTTGGATGTACATCTTTAATTTTTTAAATTTTGGATGATGTTGGAGATTAAATTCAGGGTCTACTTAGGTACTGGCATTGTATTTGTAGTTTTATTAATATGATGGGATTTTTTTTAAAAGTAAAAACATGACCTTAATAAAATGCTTAAAAGTACCCAAACTACCATCTATTCAGTCATGTGAATAGTTCTTTTACATACAGTCATAGATTTGAAACCTATTGGGATAATTCTATTTTGTTAATTCTATTTGGGACTAAGGGTAAAATCTCTGCTTTTAGGATTCTCATCATCAAAGGGAGGCATTTCCTAACACTAATATCAGTGCTCATAATATCAAGATATGAAAGGTCTTTAGAGATTGACACTTTGTATAAAAACTTTGAGGGAAGGACAGGTTTTGTTTGTTATTTTCAGGAATAATTTCATGGTTGTTAAGTAGTCCAGGATTTTGAGTAAATTATATTCATCTTTTAAAAAAAATCTTTTAACTACAAAGGTCCTTCAAAACTTCTTTTGTGCTATGTAGAATAATGGCTGCAAAAATGCTCCCATTCTGACCTCTGGGACCTGTCAGTATGTTCTGGTGCATAATGAAAAGGAGTGAAAATTGCCAGTCAGCTGTCCTTGGAACAGGGAGGTTCCCGGTTTCCGGTAGACATTGAGTCTTTGACCTGGAAAGAAAGAGTTAGAAGAATAGGTTGAATACTCAGTACATCATTGCTGGCATTGAAGATGGACCAAGAAAGGAAACGCACACTGGGAAGGAGACAGTTCTGGGGGCTGGATACCGTTCTCAGCTCAGTGTAGATCTGCAGTAGATGTACGCCAGAACTGCAGAGAATTGAGCTCTGCTTTCAGCTTGAATGAGTAAGGAGTGAATCTTCCCCTTAGCCTCCAGAAACACATACAGGGTGGCAGATATCTTAATCTTGACCGGCTAAGGCCTCCATCAGACCTAAGTGTTGTTTAAACATACTTTGTGATACTTTATTATACCTATAATAGGACACATTTTATTTAGAATTTTTAACATCTATATAAACTATGTCTCTATAGAAAGTTCAAAGTAAGAAGAGAGTTCATGAAATTGTCTCAAAAATAATTTAAAAAATGAAATGTGAACTGGGCCTGGGAGCACATGTTTAATCCTTGTACCCAGGAGGCAGAGGTAGAGGCAGGTGGATTGAGTCTGAATCTAGCCTAGTCTACATATTAAGTTTCACACAAACCAGGGATACATGGTAAGACCTTATCTCAAAAAAGAAAAAAAACAAAAGGAAAGAAAAAAAGAAAACAAAAAAATTTACATTAACTTAATAATTTACTTATTTCATATCTGACTCGGATTCATTTTATCTTTAAGAATAGTCTTAATAGACTTAAAACAGCAAGAGAAAAGCACATCGCCACATGCTAAGGCGCCTCTGTGAGCATGGTAGCAGCTCTTACAGCAGATCCTGGTGAGCCAGTGGTGGTTACACAAAGTACTGGACATTCATAATGGAGAAACAAGGACTATCAGCTAAACAAAAGCTGAGGGGTTAATTAACCACTGTCCTACTGGTACTGCTGTCAAGATGGAATGAACACTCACATAAGCCATATGAAAGAATAAGTACAGTAAATAGCAATTTTGTAATTTTGATATAAAACATGTAATATGAAAACTAAAATTTTTGAAAGAAATTTAAAATATCTAAATAATAAGCATCCATATTTTTAAAGATATCTGTTCCCTACCCCAAATTAATCTGCATATTCAGTGTATTATCCAAACTTCAACTGGCTTCTTTGTAGAAATAGATAGACCAGTCCTAAAAGTCATTTAGTTCATTTTTAGAAAATCATGGCATTGGTTTCAGATATCTAAATATGTGCTGTTTTTGTTTTCCACCACCTTCAGCTTTTGCCTCTGATGACAGAGCAGCTCCAGTGGATGCCATTTGTGAACGCCAAACTGCATGAGCCTTTTGTCAAGTTTATATACTGGTCTCTAAGGCAGCTGGATGCTGGAGCACAGGTACTGACTCATCTTCTAGTAGACTCTATTTAGTATCGGTTCTCTTGGTTATGCTTCACAGAAAAATAAATAGTGCTCCATGTGTATGCAACCTGTTGGCTTTTGTTTGAGAACAATCTTCTCTGTAAAATACCGTCCTAAGGTTTTGATAGGAACGGTATTCAGCTTGTGTACCAGTCTCATGTGCTGGGTCTGTCAGCATAGGAATCGTAACCATCTTTTCACTCATAGCTTTGTGTTCTTGCATTATTGTATAATTTTTTCACAAAATTTATGTGTGGACTCTTTTTTTCAATTTTTTAACTATTTGAATTCTTGAGTGATTTGAATTTATTGAATTTTGTTGTGTATATGTTTATGGTGATAGCATGTGTCTTAGAGTTTCTATTGCTGTGAAGAGACACCATGACCATGGCAACTCTTACAAAGGAAAACGTTTAACTGAGGTGTTGGCTTACAGTTGAGAGTTTCAGTCCATTATCATCATTGTGGGGAGCATGGCGGTGTGTAGGCAGACATGGTGCTAGAAAAGTAGCTGAGAGTCCTACATCTTGCAGGCAGTAGGAAATGGTCTGAGACACAGGGCAGTATCCTAAGCATAGGAGACCTCAAAACTGCCCCCACAGTGACACACGTCCTCTAACAAGGCCACACCCACTCCAACAAAGCCATACCTCCTAATAGTGCCACTCCCTATGAGATTATGGGGACCAATTACATTCATACTATCACAGCATATAAACATATAATTGATTAATAAGGGATCTTGGTCTTTGATTTTTATGTTTTAAATCTTGTCTGGTCGTCAGGTGGTGGTAGCACACACCTTTAATCTCAGCACTTGAGAAGCAGAGGCAGGTGGATCTCTGTGAGTTCAAGGCCAACCTGGTCTATAAGAGCTAGTTCCAGTACAGGCTCCAAAGCTACAGAGAAACCCTGTCTTGAAAAACAAAACAAAACCAACCAAAGAAACCAACAAACCAAAATTAAAAAGCCTTGTCTTGTTTTATAACTATTTGATTTATAAAAATTGAAATCATCATCATCTCATCCTTTATATTTCTTAAGAATGTCTTAGGTGGTGTCTTAGTTTGGGTTTCCATTGCTATGAAGAGACACCGTGACCATGGTTACTCTTATAAAGGAAAACATTTATTTGGGGCTGGCTTACAGTTCAGAGGTTTAATCCATTATTATCTTGGTGAGAAGCATGGTAGCATGAAGGCAGACATGGTGCTGTAAATTCTAGGCCAGGTCATGAGGCTTGTGGAACAAATGTTCCTCTGAGCGATCCTATAAGCCCTCTACCTTTTTGAGACAGGGTCTCTCACTGAATCTGGATCTCACTGGCTGGTTAGAATGGCTGTCTACTGGTGCCCAAGGATCTGCCTATGTCTCCCGCTGCCAGCTCCCCAGTACTGGAGTTATAGATGGGAGTGCTGGCGATCCATCTGAGGCTCTCGTGCTTGTACAGCAGGCACGTAGCCTCCTGAGGTCGCTCCCTTAGCCCACATATTTTGATATCTCACATTTTCACTTACATTTTAAAAAATATTTATTTTATTTTTATTTGTGTACATGTATGTGTGTGACTGTGTGTGGTTTTATACCAGAAGAGGGTGTCAGATCCCCTGGACCTGGAATTAAAAACAGTTGTGAGGACACTGAGAGAAACAATTAATAAATGGGACCTCCTGAAACTGAGAAGCTTCTATAAAGCAAAGGACACGGTCAACAATACAAAATGACAGGTTATAGAATGGGAAAAGACCTTCACCAACCCCACATCGGACAGAGGGCTGATCTCCAAAATATACAAAGAACTTAAGAAATTGGTCATCAAAAGAACAAATATTCAATATAAAAAAAAATGGAGTACAGACCTTAACAGAGAACTCTCAACAGAGGAATCCAAAATGGCTGAAAGAAACTTTAGAAAATGCTTGATATCCTTTGCCATCAGGGAAATGCAAACCAAAACAACTCTGAGATTCCATCTTACACCTGTAAGAATGGCCGAGATCAAAAGCACTGATGAAACTTATGCTGGAAAAGATTTAGGGTAAAGGAAACACTCCTGCATTGCTGGTGGGAGTACAAACTGGTACAGCTACTTTTGATATCAGTATGGTGATTTTTCAGAAAATTAGGAAACAATCTACCTCAAGACCCAGCAATACTGTAACTTTTGGGTATATACCCAAAGAAAGGATGCTCAATCTTACCACAAGGACATGTGCTCATCTATGTTCATAGCAGCATTGTTTGTCATAGCCAGAACCTGGAAACAACCTAAATGCCCCTCGACCAAAGAATGGGTAAGGAAAATGTAGTACATTTACACAATGAAGTACTACACAGCAGAAAAAAATAATGACATCTTGAAATTTGCAGGCAAATGGATGGATCTAGAAAACATTATTTTGAGTGAGGTAACACAGACACAGAAAAACAATTATCACATGTATTCACTTATAAATGGCTTTTAAACATAAAGCAAAGACAAACCAGCCTACACAATCCCAGAGAACCTAGACAACAAAGAGGACCCTAAGAGAGACATACATGGATCTAATCTACATGGGAAGTAGAAAAAGACAAGATCTCCTGAGTAAATTGGGAGCATGGGGAACTAGTGGGGGGAGGGCAAGGAAGGGAGTGGAGAAAAATATTTAGCTCAATAAAAAAAAATTTAAAAAAAAAGGAAGCAGTTGTGAGCTGCCTGGCTGAGGTGCTGGGATCTGACTGCAGTCCTGCAGAGCAGCAGAGGCTCACACTGCTGTGCTAGCTCTCCAGGCCCTTTGTTTACACCTCCTTACTAGTTTGTTAATTCCCTTGGAACTTCCTCTCTGCTGTATGTGTTATTTAGAAGTTTGCTTTAGTTCTTTCTGGTTTTGTTTTGCTAATGTGGCTGTATTGTTGAAGTTGTTCTGTTGTTGAGTGGGGTGTTTTTATTTATTTATTTTTATTATTAATAATTTATAAAAATTTCCACTTCCTCCCCTCCTCCCAGTACCCTCCCATTCCCCTCACTCCCTCTCCTCCTCCCTCTCCAGTCCTAAGAGCAGTCAGGGTCTCCTGCCCTGTGGGAAGTTCAAGTTCCTCTCCCCCTCCCTCCAGGTCTAGGAAGGTGAGCATCCAAACAGACTAGGATCCCAAAAAGTCAGTACATGCAGACGAAAGCAGTCCCAATGCCATTATCAATGGCTTCTCAGACAGCCCCCATGTCAGCCACATTCAGAGAACCCGGTTTGATCACATGCTCATTCAGTCCCAGTCCAGCTGGCCTTGGTGAGTTCTCATTAGATCAGTCCCCTTGTATCAGTGGGTGATTGCCTCCCTCGCGGTCCTGACTTCCTTGTTCATGTTCTCCCTCCTTCTGCTCCTCATTTGGACCTTGAGGTCTCAGTCCAGTGCTCCAATGTGGGGCTCTGTCTCAATCTCCATCTATCGTCGGATGAAGGTTCCCTCTGATCCTGACTTCCTTGCTCACGTTCTCCCTCCTTCTGCTTTTCATATGGACCTAGGGAATTAAGTCCTGTGTTCCAATGTGGGTCTCTGTCTCTATCTCCATCCATCGCCAGATGAAGGTTCTATGGTGATATACAAAATATTCATCAGTATGGTTATGGGCCAAGGCCAGTTCAGGCACCCACTCCTCTGCTGCCCAGGGAACAATCTGGGGACCTCTCCTTGGACCTGGAAACCCAGAATCAAGAATCAAGTCTCTTGCAAACCCTAAAATGGCTCCCTTAGTTGAGATATATACTTCCCTGAAGGCGTAAGTCACAGACAATCCCACACCAGTTTGGAATTATGATTAATAGAATGGTTATTTATTCAAAGGGGAAAAAACTTACAGATTACCGTCCCAGACAACAGCCCCTCCGCGTGAACAGGAAAGGAGTCCAGGGGCCGGAAACGGAGCCGGAAGACAAAGACAGAGTGGAGGACAGCCGTTGCTTTTTTTAAAGGGAGAGAGACCACGCCCCAATGGGCTGGTAACTCAGCGGCGATTGGCTGAAGGAGCTGAAGGAACTCCCACAGCATCTCCCCCTTTTGTTTAAGTAAGAGAGTTCTAAGCCTACTACGCAATTATATACAATAAGTACAAACCTACGAAATTATATACAATAAATACAAATATCCTATTCTAACTAGCTTAAGTCTTGTATAACAAATAACTTGGCCAAGTCATGAAAGGAAAGTAACTACATTTATATAATCTTCAATCCCATCGAAGATCTGAGAAGGGAAATAATGTTATCTGAGTAATTAGGAAGTGCAATCAAACAACTTCCAGAACATGTACCAAATCGCAGAGACAACTGGCTACCTGGACAAACACCCAAAGTCACATTTGCAGCGTTGAAGCAACCAACTTTGGCTAAGGCCTGATGTAACTGACATACCATTTTCAAAGGCAAGAAACTTCAAAACTATCTTACCCTGTCTTGGCAGGATATGACAGTCTTGTTTTATCCATTTACGGATATTCTGTAACTCTGTCAGTAGTTGAGGTATGAGCATTTCTTTACCCAAAGGCCAGTTCTGCCAAGAAGAAAGGCTCCAGGTGGAGTGTCTTTGGTGCTCAACATTCTCTCGGGCATAGATCAGTGTTGCCAGGAGTGATTGTGTCTCCCTACCATAGAACTCTGAATTAGATTAAAGGCCATTTTCTACAGCTCTTTGAAGAGGTTGAAGATTATCTATCTATACTGAATATAATCTCTATATATCTAAAGAACCTGATTAGTCTAATTATAAATGACAAACTTAGATGACTGTTGATCTATATAATTCTCAATATCTATCTAACTTAAAAACTGAGATAATAAACAACTGTGCAATAAATGAGGACAATGTGACTTCCAAATATAAACAATGTGCAAGTATACATTGCAATATGGTAAATATATATATCAACACATAAACAATATATAAGTATCTTAATCAGAGGTAGAAGTGTACAATGCAATATGGTAAATATACATATATCAATACAATATATATATACAAATACATAAAAATGTTTTAAACAGAGGTAGAAGCATGAAGCATGCATGCATAAAATAGTCAACATAATTTAACTTTGTATCAATATATAAGAATCGATACCAATATGTTTGTCTAAAAGCAATAACTCACAAGTACAAATCTATTTATCCCATAATCCAATTATCCCTCTTTTTTTTTTTTTAAGATTCCTGTGCTTATAAAATTCCTCCCCCAACCCTCAACCGTATACTAATTATAACCAACCCCTAAATGATGTCCCTAAACCCAAGGACAAACTTTACTGGGAGAGGGGACGTCGTTCTCTAGAATTACTTCCAGCTGTCATGGGGGCGACGTTCTTTCTGGGGGATCCTGTGAAAGTAAAATGATGGTTAAATTTCAAGATCAATGTCTTTTAAAATTGCAAATAGTCTCTGAGTATTTTGTGGAGGTCTGGCCAGAATGTTGTACAAGATGTGCACCATTTCAGCACGTTGGAACCGTCTTGTGCAGCTGGTACCCAAAACAGGTCTTGTAGTAGCGCTATCAGTATCATGACGTCATATCAACCAGGTGGAGTTGTTGTTATGGGGCCTCATCTTCTTCCTGGAAACTTCAAATGTCACTGTAGGAAAAACTCATTGTTCATTGTGGAAAACTTAAACATTAATTATATAGACATATACATGAATACCTATATTCAATGAGAGACATGATAGATATATTTAATGAAGGTATGATAGATATGAAGAAAAGTAAAGATGTTTTCTAAACTCATATTTCTTTCTGTCCCATATCATGGCTCTTGACATGAGACAGAAACTCCAGAAACTCTGGGTTTTTCTTTAAACAACAGGCTTGGAATTAGAGAGGGACTGAGCCAGAGTCCAACTCTAAAACCAGCTCTATAAATTTAGAAATATGATTTAGTATATGGTACTTACAGAACCTATTCAGTTTTCTTGATAGTCCCTATTGGGCCGTTATTTTCCATCTGTCAGTATTCAAATATCCAGGGTCCCTTGAACTTTTCAAAGATCAGTGTTTTCCTGTGGAGATAAGAACAGAACCCTGCCCCCATTCTATATGCTTTTCTTACCACCTGTACGGTTATCATCATTGTAGATGCTGTCATTTCTCCTTTCCAAGAGGTTTCTCCTCTTCAAATCGAACCTTTATTAATTTTTATGGTATCCACAATTTTTCTTCTCCTGTGGAAACAAGAGCAAAACCCCTTCCCCAACGTAGCACATCTCCTGGCTTCCATTGAGAGGTCAGCACGTCTTTGAAATAAACAGGTTGGTTTAGTTCAGAAGTTTTTTCCATTATCCAATGCCTCTCTGCTGCTGTTGTTCCTTTCTCATTAGCATTAAGAAAATTCAAGGTTAATAAAGCATTATGCAATCTATTTCTGGGGGTATCTTTCATCCCTTTCTGTTTGTTTAGCATATCCTTTATAGTACGATTTGATCTTTCTATAACTGCCTGACCTGTAGGATTATTTGGTATACCTGTAACGTGTTTTATATTATAATAAGCAAAGAAGCGTTTCATTTTCTTAGATACATATGCTGGACCATTGTCTGTCTTTATTTGTGCAGGTATACCCATGATGGCCATAACTTCCAATAAATGTGTGATTACCGAATCAGCCTTTTCTGAGCTCAGGGCAGTTGCCCATTGAAAACCTGAATACGTGTCTATGGTGTGGTGTACATATTTTAATTTACCAAATTCCATAAAGTGGAACACATCCATCTGCCAGATTTCATTCCTTTGAGTACCCTTTGGGTTACTCCCTGCAGGCAACGGTGTTTGATTATAGAAAGAACAAGTAGGACATCTCTTTATAATGTCCTTAGCTTGTTGCCATGTAATGGAAAACTCTTTCTTTAAGCCTTTACTATTGACATGATGTTTTTTATGAAATTCTGAGGCCTGCAGAACGCTTCCAATCAATAATTGGTCAATTTCAGCGTTACCTTGTGCTAGAGGCCCAGGCAGACCGGTATGGGACCGGATGTGTGTTATGTACATTGGACAAAGCCTATTCCTAATTATGTCCTGTACCTCGATAAACAATGAAGTCAACTCTGTGTCATCTGGTATGAATTCAGCGGTTTCAATATGCAAGATAACTCTTTCTGCATATTGTGAATCTGTAACTATATTAAGAGGTTCTTTAAAATCCCTTAGCACCATAAGAATGGCATATAATTCTGCCTTCTGGACAGAATTATAAGGGCTTTGTTCCACCTTACTCAATTCTTCCGATTTATAACCTGCTTTCCCTGATTTATTTGCATCGGTATAAAATGTCCGAGCTCCAGTTATTGGAGCATCACGTACAATTCTAGGAAGAATCCAAGAAGTTCTCTTTATGAGGTTAAGTCTATCACTTTTGGGATAGTTGCTGCTAATTTCTCCCAAAAAATTAGCACAAGCTCTTTGCCATGGTTCATTATCTTCCCATAACTTTATTTCCTCAGTAGTAAAAGGCACTATAATTTCTGCTGGGTCTATACCTGCTAGTTGACGAAGTCTCAGTTTACCTTTTATAATTAATTCTGAAACCTTTTCTACATAAGTTTTTAATTTTTTACTTGGTTTATGAGGTATAAATATCCACTCTAAAATAATATCTTCCCTCTGCATTAAAATCCCTGTAGGAGAAATTCTGGAAGGCAGTATGACTAGGATGGAACTAAGATTCGGGTTGACCCTATCCACATGTGCCTCCTGTAATTTTTCCTCAATCATTGTCAGTTCCTTTTCTGCTTCAACTGTCAATTTTCTGGGACTATTCAAATCCTTATCACCATCTAAGGTTTTGTTTAAATGAACTGTTAGATCAGGTGTTATCCCAACAGCTGGTCGTAGACTGGAAATATCTCCTAACAATCTTTGGAAGTCATTAAGAGTCCGTAACCGGTCTCTCCTAATTTGTGCCTTTTGTGTTCGAATTTTCTCTAACCCTATTCTGTAGCCTAGGTAATTAATAGAATCTCCTCTTTGAATCTTTTCAGGGGCAATTTGTAATCCCCACCTAGGCAAGACTTTCTTTACTTCTTCAAACATACTTTCCAAAATATCTTTATTTGAATCAGATAATAAAATGTCATCCATGTAATGATAAATTATGGACTTGGGAAATTGCTTACGAATTATTTCCAGTGGCTTATTAACAAAATATTGACACAATGTGGGACTATTGAGCATCCCCTGTGGGAGGACAGTCCATTGATATCTCCTAGTAGGCTGAGAATTATTATAAGTAGGCACTGTGAAGGCAAATTTTTCTCTATCCATTTTTTGCAAAGGTATAGTGAAAAAACAATCTTTCAAATCAATAACTATAAGAGGCCATCCTCTTGGTAATAGAGAAGGCAAAGGAATTCCAGATTGTAGCGGACCCATAGGCTGAATTACCTTGTTGACAGCTCTTAGATCTGTCACCATTCTCCATTTACCAGATTTCTTTTTTACAACAAACACAGGAGAATTCCAAGGGCTGGTTGATTCTTCAATATGGTTAGCATCTAGTTGCTCTTGTACCAGCTGTTCCAAAGCCTGTAACTTATCTTCAGCTAGAGGCCACTGCTTGATCCATATTGGCTTCTCAGTTAGCCATTTTAAAGGTAGGGCTGTTGGTACCTCTAAAGGTTTGCTATTGGCTGTGTGTTCTTGTACAGCCTGAATGGCTGGTGACCTTTTTCCATAATACCTCATTATATCCTTCCCAGAATTGTGAGTTCCTGGAACTACAGGAATGTTAATCTGGGTATTCCATTGCTGTAGCAGGTCACGGCCCCATAAATTTATTGCAATATTTGCTATATATGGCCTTAATCTTCCTATTTGCCCTTCAGGCCCTATGCATTCCACCCATCTTGTGCTTTGTTTTACACGAGATAGGGTTCCAATTCCCAGGAACTGAACATCTACCTCATGAAGAGGCCAATTCGGATGCCAGGATTCTGGAGTAGTTATACTTACATCCGCACCTGTGTCTAATAAGCCTTCAATAAAAATGCCATTTATACAGACTCTTAGCTTTGGTCTTTGATCGTTAATATACGTTTGCCAAAATATACGTTTACTCTGTCCTCCTGAATTTTTTGACTCATTCTCCACATGTAATTCATCATTTAGACCAGTATTACTTTTTATGGCAGACATTGGAGTTTTTAATTTTCTTGGTGAGACACATTTTCGACTGTAACTGGGAATGACTGGGCCACTTTTGGCTTGGGGGCCTGCGAGAGGCCCCTCAAGGAGTTTCCCGATGGTATCAGGTTGCCTTGTCTGTCTGTTGTTGACCTGCATTCGTTGGACCAATGTCGGCCTTTACCGCATCTCCTGCATATACCTGAAGGCTGAGATCTCCTACTTTTGTCATTCCCAGAGGAGATATTATTCCTAGGATTTCTTTGCCTGCAATCCCTTTTCAGATGTCCTAATTTACCACAATTAAAACACCTGGTAGTTTGATGTCTCCTCATAGCTTTGGAAATCGCTTCTCCTACCCAGGATTCATCATTATAGCTAAACATCTCAACATTCATTGTATGCTGTATCCATTCTTCCATTGGTGCTGATCTAGATCTTAAAGGCCCAATTATCTTTTTACATTCAGTATTTGCATTTTCAAAAGCTAGAGATTCAAGAAGTATTCGTCTAGCTTCTGGGTCTGTTACCCCTATGTCCAGAGCCTTAATTAATCTTTGCACAAAGTCAGTAAAGGGTTCTCTCTGTCCCTGCCTAACCCTGGTATATGATTCGACCCTTTTTGCTGGATCTTGTATTCTATTCAAAGCATTCAAGGCTGCTTTGTGACATAAGGACAGCACTTCTTCATCATAAAGAGCTTGGACCTGTGGATCAGCATATGCTCCTACACCAAGAATTTGATCTTGGGAAACCTCCACACCTTTTGCTCTTCCTTGCTGTTCCATATGTTTGGATTCTTCTCTGAAATAAATTCCAAACATCAAGGAAGGCCCATCATCTAAAACTGCAGACACTAGCTGAGAGAAATCATGGGGGGTAGCTCTGACATTAGAAGCCCAAGTCCTTATCATTTCCTTAACAAATGCAGAGTGCAAGCCAAAGTTAACGACAGCTTGCTTAATTTCTTTTAAATCATTCATTGCTATTGGTGTCCATCTAGCTTCTTTAACTCCCTTTGAGCCTTTGGAAGTTAACCCTTTGTCAGAATAAATTACAGGGTATGTTGTTAGGACCCTGGGTAAGCCAGTTCTAACAGCTGGTGGTGGCATTGTATCCTGTCCTTGTGCCTTCTTACTCTGTTCACCAGCTCCAATAGTTTCTTCAATCATTTCTAATCTTTTTATCATTGTATCCCTTAAATCCTGAATCTCCTGACCTACCCGTGTTTCTAGTAATTTCACTAAGGTATCAGTTTTTTGGTTCCCATTCTGGAGGTTCATTCTATCTGTTACCTTATCAAAACTTTGTGGTAACATCTGAACGTCAAATTCAACAGCCTGTACCCTTTCAGGTAACTTCCTAGTACCCTTGGACATGGAGTCAATTTTGTCTATCATAGTATCCACTTGTTCAGATAACCCCTGATTTTCAATAATTTTAATCCTTTCAACTAGTTGTTCAATATTAGTCCGTAAAAATCGTATCTTTCTTAATGATAAAATATTGAAAAGAAAACTGAAACCTAGTAACAAGTAAATTAATATATTCCCATAGTCATATAAACCTTGCATCACATAATCCATTGTATTAATAAAGAAAACAGTAAAATTGGCGTTGGAAACAAAAACTGCCATATTACCTCTTGTCTAGTTGGCGGCGCTGTTGCCAAGTTGCGACTAGAACCACTGCAAAGGTGACTTAAACAGGTCCTGTTTCAGTGTCTGCCTTAGTATTTGTTAAAAACTAGGAAATATAAGTTGCTCAAGAAAGAAAGTTTAATTAAATCAATTCCATACACGGAACCAGAAACCCAGAATCCAGGGGTAGAAAAGAGCAACCCGGAAGCCGCGTATGCCTCCACGTGACCGAGTCGTTCTGATTCACGCCACTAAAGCACCGCACTTACAAGGGAAATTTAAAAACAACTCAGAAAAGAGCAAACCAGGCTTGCAGAGATTGTCCCGAGCCTGTGGAGCTTGGGAGGCGTGGGGTTTAATTGAACTGCTGGCTCCACATACAGGGCACAGGCCGCAGCTGAGGGAGGTCTCGTGACTAGCCGAGCTGGTAGCAAGCAGTTGAGTGGAGGGGAAGGGGGGGTTCTACAACCAAACGTGGGGCGCCAGATGAAGGCGTAAGTCACAGACAATCCCACACCAGTTTGGAATTATGATTAATAGAATGGTTATTTATTCAAAGGGGAAAAAACTTACAGATTACCGTCCCAGACAACAGCCCCTCCGCGCGAACAGGAAAGGAGTCCAGGGGCCGGAAACGGAGCCGGAAGACAAAGACAGAGTGGAGGACAGCCGTTGCTTTTTTTAAAGGGAGAGAGACCACGCCCCAATGGGCTGGTAACTCAGCGGCGATTGGCTGAAGGAGCTGAAGGAACTCCCACAGCACTTCCCTGCTCCCATATCCATCCTTCCTCCCTCTCCCCATCCCATTCCCCCAAGCTATGCCCCATCCTCCCCTTCTCCCTTCTCTCTAACCATCTCTCCTTACTTCCACCCCCACCCCCCCCCCCCCGTGCACCCAAATTTGTCTGGCAATCTTGTCTACTTCCAATATCCAAAAGGATAACTATATGATTTTCTTCAGGTTGACCTTATTTAGCTTCTCTAGGATCACGAATTATAGGCTCAAAGACCTTTAACTATGGCTAGAATCCACTTATGAGTGAGTACATACCATATTCTTCTTTTTGGGTCTGGGTTACCTCACTCAGTAAAGCGTTTTCTATTTCCATCCATTTTCATGCAAAATTCAAGATGTCATTGTTTTTAACCATTCTTCTATTGAGGGGCACCTAGGTTGTTTCCAGGTTCTGGCTATTACAAATAGTGCTGCTATGAACATAGTTGAACAAATGCTTTTGTAGTATGTTAGGGCATCTCTTGGGTATATTCCCAAGAGTGGAATTGCTGGGTCCTGAGGGAGGTTGACTCCCAGTTTCCTGAGAAACCACCACACTGATTTCCACAGTGGCTGCACAAGTTTGCATTCCCACCAACAATGGATGAGTGTTCCCCTCACTCCACATCCTCTCCAGCATAGGCTATCATTGGTGTTTTTGAGTTTAGCCATTCTGACAGGTGTAAGATGGTATCTCAAAGTTGTTTTGATTTGCATTTCCCTGATCGCTAAGGATGTTGAGCATGACCTTAAGTGTCTTTTGGCCATTCGAAGTTCTGTTGAGAATTCTCTGTTCGGTTCAGTACCCCATTTTTTAATTGGGTTAATTAGAGTTTTAGTGTCTAGTTTCTTGAGTTCTTTGTATATTTTGGAGATCAGACCTTTGTCTGATGAGGGGTTGGTGAAGATCTTCTCCCAGTCAGAAGGTAGCCATTTTGTCTTACTGACAGTGTCCTTTGCTTTACAGAAGCTTCTCAGTTTCAGGAGGTCCCATTTATTCATTGATTCTCTTATTGTCTGTGCTACTGCGGTTCTACCTAGGAAGTGGTCTCCTGTGCCTATGTCTTGTAGACTACTTCCCACTTTCTCTTCTATCGGGTTCAAAGTGGCCAGATTAGTGTTGAGGTCTTTAATCCATTTGGACTTAAGTTTTGTGCATGGTGATAGATATTGATCTACTTCATTCTTCTACAGGTTGACATCCAGTTATGCCAGCACCATTTGTTAAAGATGCTTTCCTTCCATTGCATACCTTTAGCTCCCTTGTCGAAAATCAGGTGTTCATAGGTTTGTGGGTTAATATCTGGGTCTTCTATTCGATTCCATAGGTCGACTTCTCTGTTCTTATGCCAATACCAAGCTGTTTTCAATACTGTAGCTCTGTAATAGAGTTTGAAGTCAGGGATGGTAATGCCTCCAGAAGTTCCTTTATTGTATAAGATTGTTTTGGCTATCCTGGGTGTTTTTGTTTTTCCATATAAAGTTGATTATTGTCCTCTCAAGGTCTGTGAAGAATTTTGATGGGATTTTGATGGGGATTGCATTGAATCTATAGATTGCTTTTGGTAGAACTGCCATTTTTACTATGTTGATTCTCCCAATCCAAGAGCAAGGGAGATCTTTCCATTTTCTGGTATGCTCCTCAATTTCTTTCTTCAAAGACTTAAAGTTCTTGTCAAATAGGTCTTTCACTTCCTTGGTTAGAGTTATCCCGAGATATTTAATGCTATTTGTGGCTATTGTGAAAGGTGAAGTTTCTCTGATTTCCCTCCCTGCTTCTTTATCCTTTGTGTATAGGAGGGCAATTGATTTTTTGGAGTTGGTCTTGTACCCTGCCACATTACTAAAGGTGTTTATCAGCTGTAGGAGTTCTTTGGTAGAGTTTTTGGGGTCACTTATGTACACTATCATATCATCTGCAAATAACGAGAGTTTAACTTCTTACTTTCCAATTCGAATCCCCTTAATCCCCTTATGTTGTCTTATTGCTATTGCTAGAACTTCAAGCACTATATTGAAGAGGTATGGTGAGAGTGGACAGCCTTGTCGTGTTCCTGATTTTAGTGAAATGGCTTTGAGTTTCTTTCCATTCAGTTTGATGTTAGCTGTCGGCTTGCTGTATGATCCTTGTATCCCCAATCTCTTCAACAGCTTAATCATAAAGGGGTGTTGAATTTTGTCAAATGCTTTTTCAGCATCTAATGAAATGATCATATTTTTTTTTCTTTCAGTTTATTTATATGATGGATTACATTGATAGATTTGCGTATATTGAACCAGCCCTGCATCTCTGGGATGAAGCCTACTTGATCATAATGGATAATTTTTCTAATGTGTTCTTGGATTCAGTTTGCCACTATTTTGTTGAGGATTTTTGCATCGATGTTCATGAGTGAGATTGGCCTGTAATTCTCTTTCTTGGTTGTGTCTTTGTGTGGTTTTGGTATCAGGGTAACTGTAGCTTCATAAAAAGAATTTGGCAATGACTCTCCTGTTTCTATATTGTGAAATACATTAAGAAGTATAGGTATTATCTCTTCTTGGAAGTTCTGGTAGAATTCTGCATTGAAACCATCTGGTCCTGGGCTTTTTTTGGTAGGGAGGATTTTGATAACAGCTTTTATTTCTTTGCTACTAACAGGTCTATTTAGATTGTTCACCTGGTCTTGATTTAACTTTGGTAAATGGTACTTATCTAAAAACAAGTCCATTTCTTGTACATTTTCCAATTTTGTAGCATATAGGCTTTTGTAGTAAGAGCTAATGATTCTCTGAATTTCCTCTGTGTCTGCGATTATGTCCCCCTTTTCATTTCTGATCTTATTAATTTGTGTGTTCTCTCTCTGCTGTTTGATTAGTTTGGCTAGGGGTTTGTCAATCTTGTTGATTTTTCTCCAAGAACCAGCTTTTTGTTTCATTGATTCTTTGGATTGTTTTCTGTGTTTCTATTTTGTTGATTTCAGCCCTCAGTTTGATTATTTCCAGTCTTCTACTCCTCCTGGGTGAGTCTGCTTTTTTTTTTTCCAGAGCTTTCAGGTGTGCTGTTAAGTCTCCAATGTGTGCTTTCTCCGTTTTCTTTAATTGGGCACTTAGTGCTATGAACTTTCCTCTTAGCACTGCTTTCATTGTGTCCCATAGGTTTGAGTATGTTGTGTCTTTATTTTCATTAAATTCAAGGAAGACTTTAATCTTTCTTTATTTCTTTCTTGGCCCAGGGGTGATTCAGTAGTTGACTGTTCAGCTTCCATGAGTTTGTAGGCTTTCTGGGGTTAGAATTGTTGTTGAATTCTAACTTTATTCCATGGTGATCTGAGAAGACACAGGTGGTTACTAATATTTTTTTGTATCTCTGGAAGTTTGTTTTGTTACCAAGTATGTGGTCAATTTTCGAGAAGCTTCCATTAGCTGCAGAGAAGAAGGTATATTCTTTCCTATTTGGGTGGAATGTTCTATAGTTATCTGTTAAGTCCATTTGATTCATTACCTCTAGTAATTCTCTTAATTCTCTGTTAGGTTTCTGTCTGCTTGACCTGTCCATTGGTGAGAGAGGTGTGTTGAAGTCTCCTACTATTAGTGTGTGTGGTTCGATGACTGCCTTGAGTTCTAGAAGTTTTTCTTTTACATAAGTGGGTGCTTATATTAGGGGCATAGATATTCAGGATTGAGACTTCCTCCTGATGAATTGTTCCTGTTATGAGTATAAAATGTCCGTCTCCATCTCTTCTGATTGATTTTAGTTTGAAGTCAATTTTGTTGGAAATTAGAATGGCCATACCCGCTTGTTTCTTAGGTCCATTTGCTTGAAAAACCTTTTCCCAACCCTTTACTCTGAGTAGATGTCTGTCTTTGTGGTTGAGGTGTGTTTCTTGTAAACAGCAGAATGTTGGATCCTGTTTTCATATCCTATCTCTTAGTCTGTGCCTTTTTATAGGTGAGTTGAGTCCGTTGATATTAAGTGATATTAATGAGCAGTAGTTGTTAACTCTGGTTATTTATTTATTTATTTATTTGTTTATTTATTTATTTATTTCTGTGTAGTAGAGTTTGTGTGTTTTCCTTCTTTGAGTTGTGCTTGTGAAGGGTTGCTAGATGTCTGAGTTATTGTAGGCAGTGTTGGCAATGTTAGATTCCTTGGGTTGCAATTTTCCTTCTATTACTTTCTGTAAGGCTGGATTTGTGGCTACGTATTGTTTAAATTTGTTTTTATCCTGATATTTTGTTTTCTCCATTGATAGTGAACGATAGCTTGGCTGAGTATAGTAGTCTGGGCTTGCATCCATTGTCTCTTAGTTTCTGCAGTACCTCTATCCAGGACCTTCTGGCTTTTATGGTTTCCATAGAGACGACCAGTGTAAGTCTGGTAGGTTTACCTTTATATGTTACTTGACCTTTTTCCTTTGCAGTTCTTAATATTCTTTTTTTAATCTGTATGTTTTGTGTTTTGATTATTATATGGCGAGGGGATGATTTTTTTTGATCCAGTCCATTCGGTGTTCTGTATGCTTCTTGAACCTTCATAGGAATATCATTCTTTAGGTTGGGAAAGTTTTCTTCTATAATTTTGTTGAATATATTTTCTGGGCATTTGATCCACAATTCTTCTCCTTCTTTTACTCCTATTATTCTTAGGTTTGGTCTTTTTTTTATGTCCCAGATTTCTTGAATGTTTTGTAATGAGAATTTGTTGGATTTGCTGTTTTCTTTGATCAGAGCATTTATTTTCTCTATGGGGTCTTCAGAATCTGATATTCTTTCTTCTATCTCTTGTATTCTATTGGTTATGCTTGATTCTGTAGTCTCTGTTCGTTTACCTAGATATTCCATATCTCGCCGGCCCTCGGTTTGTGTTTTCTTCATTGCCTCCATTTCAGTTTTCATTTCTTGAACTGTTTCCATTACCTGTTTTTGATTGTTTTTTCTTGGTTTCCCAGGGTATCATTTATGGATTTACTAATTTCTTCAAACTTTTTGTTACACTTCTCATCCATTTCTTTACTCATTTCTTCAAACTTTTTGTTATACTTCTCATCCATTTCTTTAAGGGAGTTATTCATATCCTGTTTAAGGGACTCTATTGCTTTCATAATGGCACTTTTTTCCACTTCTTCTGGATTCTTCAAGTCCCTCTGTTGTAGGGTCGCTGGGATCTGGTGTTTTCATGTTGTTTTTCAGATTGTTGGAGGAATTCCTGCCTTGGCGTCTGCCCATCTCTTCCTTCAAATGTTCTCTAATGGATCTTCTGGTACCGGGTCAGGTTCCCCCCTCTGATGAATCTTCTCCTAGAAGATCAGCGCCCCTTGCTGGCCAGGAATCTTGCTGAGCTGACACAGGGCCTCCCTTTCCACTGGCAGGCTATTGAAACACAGGAACTCCCTCCTGCCAGGTTGCACTTCCAGCCCAGTCCCAGCCTGCAAGCTGGCAGAGCTGGGTGATTTTATGGCCCCGAGGAGAAAGGGAGGAATAAAGGAAGGGGTTCCTGGGTGAAAGGTGGGATGGTCTAGGAGGTGAGAGGGCTTAGCCCCTGCAGAGTGACCAGGGAGTCAAGGGGGACGGGGAATGTCTGAGCTTCTCTTTGCCGGGCTTCTGCCGTGGGTCAGGAGCAAACTCACCCCAATGATGAATGTTCTGCTAGAGGATCATGCCCCTTGCTTTTCCAGGATTCTTGCTGAGCTGACACAGGGCCTACTTTTTCACTGGCAGGCTATTGAAACACAGGAACTCCCTCCCTCCTGTCGGGTTGCACTTCTAGCCTAGTCCCAGCATGCAAGCTCGCTGAGCTGGGTGATTTTATGGCCCTGAGGAGGAAGGGAGGAATTAAGGAAGGTGAGTGGGGTGTTTTATACATGTTAATTGTTGGTTTTTATAAGTTGTATGTCCTCACTGATGCTTAGTCTAGTTCTACTATCAATAGTTGAAGATAGTGTGTTGAAGTTATGTTATAGCTTGTACATTGTGTTTCTCTCTTATCATCTGGTTTTGTCTCATATTGAAGAATTAACTTAAAAGTTTTTGTGTGTGATGTGCATATGTCCTACTTACATGCAGTGCCTATGGAGATCAGAAGAGGGAATCTGACTCCCTGGAGCTGGAGTTAGAGACAGCTGTGAGCTGCCATGTGGTGCTGGAAACCAAACCTGGGTTCTGTACAAGAGCAGGCATTGCTCTTAACATCTTAACAGCCAGGATACCTCTCCAGCCTGTTTCATATTTTATAACTTTATTGGTTGACGGATATACTTTAAGGATTATTGTGCCTTCTTGGTATAGGGGCCCTGTTTTCATTATGTAATTTTACTTTGCTTATTATTATTTTTTTTTGGAGACAGGGTTTCTCTGTATAACAACTCTGGCTGTCTGGCCTTGAACTCACAGAGCTGCACCTGCCTCTGCCTTCTGAGTGTTGGGATCAAAGGATGTGCCACCACTGCTCAGCTTTCAAAATATTTTGAATAATGCAAGTTTTCATTATTTTAGACTTGGAAATAGAAACATTCCACATGCTATTAAAAATACATACTTTTCCTCAGGAATACTAAAATCTTATTTACAATACATTTAAATCTGATTGCACTGCCCAATCATTTGATACCCCAAATCGCAGAATATCTGTTTCTAGTTTTGCGTGTACAAATGTGTTATCCATATTGCATTATTGGTGCTAAGCTTGGAATCAATTTACAAATCCTCATGAAGAATGTGGAAAATCATTATGAAAATCAATGAGAAGGGCTGGAAGAATTAGGTCCCAATACAGAAACTTTTAAGTTATTTCTAGGTCTTGCTTAAGCATTCTCCTTTTCAGTAGTTTGAAATGATTTCCTTTTGTTCGAGTCATAAAAAGTCTGTGGAAGACATCAGATCCCACATAGAAATACTTTATTCTGTACCATTATTTCTGTTTTGTCCATTTTCTTATCAAAGTTTATTCTGTGGGACTTTTCCATGATCCTGACCCAATATTTTCTTCTTGGGGGTAGTTACAGTGAGACTGAGCTGAAAACATGAAGAAGCAAGTACTTCTGCATCCTTGCCCAGGGGCAGTCTTGGCGAGGTCTGGTCTGGGGCTGAAGCAGGGCCTTGGTTCCTGGGAACCTGGCTTTTCTCCAGGCCACTGTGTGCTCCATCTGTGCTGCACTTGAGATACCCTGTGTTCCCTTCGTGCAGGCAGCATTGCATGGTGAGCTTCCTGCCGACTTCATCTTTTCATCAGGGCCTCTGAGAAAACCCTGGGTTGGCCTGGCTTCCAGCAGGGAAAGCGGTGAACTCAGAGTCCAGCTCTCTTCTTTTGATATTTCTCTATGCCAGATTTAACCTGATTTTAGTTTCTTAGGAAACCATTTCAAGAAAAGAAGTCCATACTTGGTTTTTAAAATTTAATTATATAGTTTTAATTCTAATTTTGCATATTTTCAAGTTTGTTTTTATAAATATTTGCTTTAATGCTTACATTTGGTCAAGTATTTTTTAAAAAAGATGATTGTGTATATATTTAACAGCATTCAGCTATGACCTCAACATTGAGGAGACTGGGTGAAGACATATTTAAAGGAGTGACAATTAAAGGAACTCAGGATAATTCTGTCGAGCATTCTGTGGAGAACAAACCAAAGACAGCAGCGTTCTTCAAGAGCTCCAACTTGTCACTGAGGTTTTTATCAACCCTTATTGTCCTTAAAACAGTCACTCAAGGTAAGCTTCTAAAGTGTTCACTGAGTAATGTTCGTTAAACATTTATGAGAGAATATTATATAATAAAGCATTCATTTTATAGTCAGGTACGTTCAACCTTTTCAGAATGAGATTTTGAGTTATCTTGTAATAGCAGCACATTTTGAAAACTATTACTTGTAATTGCCGACTTTAAGACAGTAAGCTCTTGAGACTTGCTTTGTTGATCTGTTGTGTAGAGACAGTTTCTCTCTGTGTAGCCCTGGTTGTCCTGGAACTCACTCTGTAGACCAGGCTGGCCTCTGCTTCCTGAGTGTTGGGATTGAAGGCATGTCCTTCATGCCCTACTTTTGTTGGTTTTCTAAGATCATGTTTCTATGTGCCCTTTGCCACCTTTGCATCTGTTGTATAAATTAACGTCATATCGTTTCCACTAGAGAAGGGAACAGGAAAGACAGCCTGTCGGAGCATATTTGGCCACCATTGGATTTGTAGATAAAGTTTTTCCGATGGCCATACTCATTTGCTATGGATCATTACAACTGTTTCTGCCCTGGAACACAGGTGTTTAGTTGGCATTAGAGACTGCGTGGCTCCAGAGCCATATACAGGAGCGGCCCTTCATGGCCTGGGAGCTTACTGAGGGAGACTTACCATGTGTCTTCCCACTCAGTGCTTGGTGTACAGAGTAAATAAGTCAGTGAGTGAGCAAAAGCAGCACTCAGCTAGAGCTAAATGTAGTTAGTGCATATTTTTAATATAACTGTAACTAGTTAACTCTGTCTGGATTGTTTAAAAGAGACTTTTCCTAAAAGGGAGCGATGCCAGTAACTATACCATCTCTCTTTCCCATCCCTATGTGCGGACTTGTCTCATTCAGAGTAGTGGGTCTTCCCACTGGCTGTGGCAGAAGGTTTGATTCTTCCTCTGCACTGTCTTCTGCTTAGTCATTCCTGATGGCCTGAAACCAGAATCTTACTTAATTCTTGCTTATTATTTGGATCTTTATGGTTATGATTCTCAAACTTGTAATAATAGGTAAGGTGATAACCTTGAAAGCTCTCTTTTAAAAAGGTGTTATTAGCCGAGAATCAAATTCACCACAGACCTGATTTAGAACTTTTATACACACACACACACACACACACACACACACACACACACACACACAGTTTTAGCAGGCAGTCCATAACCTCACACTAAAAACATGTATATTCACAAGAGGTAAGTAAAGTCAAAATTAGGGTCTCAAAGGTACTCTGTTATCAAGGAGAATATTCAAAGCCATATGTCAGCATATATATTATCCAATGCAGCAGTTCTCACCCTTCATAATGCCACAACCCCGTTAATACAGTTCTTTGTGTTGTGGTGGCCTCCAACCATAAAATTATTTCATTGTTACTTCGTTTTTGTAGTTTTGCTACTGTTATAAATCATAATATAAATATCTGATATGCAGGATATCTGGTATATGACACCCTTGAAGAGGTCGCAACTCCCAGGTTAAGAACCACTGAGTGAATGAATGTAATGTTTATTCTTTTTATAAATTTATTTTTGTTGTTATATTAATGGAGGTGCATATGTGGTCATATGACTGTCACACAGAAGACAGTCTGTGGGAATTAGTTTTCTCCTTCTACCATTCCATACTTTGTGGGATGGGGCAAAAATAATATTCAAAGGCACTGAATGCCTTTAGAACAAAGGGGAGGTCAGTGAAGCAAATAAAAAAAATATAAGATTATACTCAGCAGAAGTTCGTGAAAATATGAAAAATAATAGAGAAAAATCAGTGAAGACCAAAACTCTTTTCTGGAGAAAACTACTAAGCTGGTACATCGCTAGTGAGGCTGAGGAAGAAGGAAGAGAAGGAAGAGAAGCACTGACAGCAGAAACGAGGGTGACTCAGCAGGGCTCGAGAGCGGAGGAGTGTGCTAGCTAAGTTAAAGCCAGCACACAGCACTTCTGAGGAAATGGGATATTATTTCAAAGATATAAAATGCCAAATCCCTTAATCTGAAAGTGCCCGTGTCGGCATAGAAGTTGAATTTGTAGTTGCAAAGTTTCCCTTCAGGAGAATTACAGCCACAGATGGTTTTATTTGAGAGTTATGCCAAGTATTCAGTGAAAAGTTTCTAGAACAACAACAACAAAAATGAAGTGTTTATAAACGTGAGAGACAAAAGATACCAAATGAGGTAGATTGTACACTGAAACTGTAAAACTGGAGGGAAACCAAAGGTCACACATGTAGAAACTAGGCAGACACACTTTGTTCATGTGTGTGGTCATGAAGTTTAATGGATTTTGTTCTTGTTTTTTGAGACAGGGTTTCTCTCTGTTTCCCTGGCTGTCTGGAACACTCTCTGTATACCAGGCTGGACTTGAGCAGACAGAAATCCACCTGCCTCTGCCTCCCAAGTGTTAGAATTAAAGGCATGAGCCACCACTACCCAGGAAAATTAGTATCAAGGTGTCAGTTCTTTCCACATGGTGACTGTGGCTTCCTAGTGATCAGAATGATGTTAAGTTCTTAGTTAGAAACTGATAAGCAGATTTCAAAGTCCATACAGAAACCTTTTGGGTTTAGAGTCTTTTAACACAGATTTGTTTTATTCTACCTGACTTTAAACGAGTATGGTATTGGTGAAAAGCCAGACTCAGTAGGGCAGAGTGGATCATCTGAAACAGACCTACACATTATGGCAAACTTATTTTCAGTAAGTCGTCCAAACAGTTCAGTATGGCCAGGAATAGTCCTTTCTGAAGACGGCCTAGAGTGAAGTATGTCATATGTGGATGGTGGCCGGGAGGGGTGGGAAACGAGCTTCTGCCTTCACATACAACAAAAACCTCAAAATAGCACGCAAACTGAAACTGAAAAGCTAGAACTATAAACTTCAGGAAGAAAACATATGAGGTTATGTTACTAAGCTTGGATTTGGCATAAAAATTTTTTTCTTCTATTTGATATAGGGTGTTATATAACCCAGACTAGCTTCAGATTTTCTGTGTAGCCAAGGGTGGCCTTGAATTTACTACACAATTCAGGGCAATCTCATGATTACGGAAAGCCTCTCGAGTATGGGGATTATAGGTGTGTGCCAACACATCAAGAAAAATTATCTTAAACAGGCCATAATAGTCTTGATTTAGGAAAAGAATTTGACTTTGTCAAAATTAAAAATTTGGGGGCTGGAGAGATGGCTCAGCCATGAAGAGCACTTGGCTGCTCTTGCAGAGGACCTAGATTTGGTTCCCAGCATGCACATCGGGCGGCTCACAACTGTCTGTGACTCCAGTGACAAGGGGATCTGTAACTTTCTTCTGGCCTCCACAGTGGGCACACACCTACATATACAAAATAAATACATTTAAAAAATTCAAAATTTTGACCTTTAATTATATTTTCATGTATATATATATATATATGTGGAGGCCAAAGGTCAACAATGAATGTCTCCCTCAGTCACTTTCTACCTCAGTTTTTGAGATGGCCTCTCTGGTTGAGCTGATAGCTTGCTGTTTTGGCTAGACTGGCTGGCCCTCAAACCCTAGGGATCTTCCTATATATCCTTCCTGGAGATGAGACTTGTAGTCATGAGCTGCTGTTCCTGGCTTTTTACGTGGGTGCAGGGAACCCAATTACAGGTCCTCAAGCTGGTACCAACTGAGCCATCTTCCCCACCTTAAAGTTTGTGTTTTCAAAACACAGTGTTTGTGGAAATCTGAGTTACAGACTGAAATCACTTGTGAATTGTTTGTCTGAGAAAGGCCTTGATGCATAAGAAGATAACCCAGTTTAAATGGGGAAAGTGTTTAGACAGAACCCTCACTAAAGAAGACCTGAAGAGCGAAGATGCACACGTCATCATTCTTGAGAACTTCCAACTTCAACCGCAGTGTGATCAATATTAACATTAGATGTTCTGTGATTAGATGTCCTGACAGAGTAACTTAAGGGGAAAGGCTCATTTCAGCTCACAGCCCAAGTGTGGTCCTAATCCGTCATGATGGTGAAGTCAAGACAACAGGAGCTCAAAGCAGCTGGTCACATCCCACCCACAGCAAAGAGCAGTGAATGAATACACATCGTGGCTTCATAGGGGTCACTGCCGGGCTAACTGACTGGCGATGTCACGCACCCTGGAACTCGTGCTGCTGCCTGTAGCAGTGTGGAATCATGGGATTCCTCACAGAATAGTTGGGTAGATTACTGAAAATTAAACATGTCTCACTGTAACACATCAAGTGTAACATGTCTCACCCATTCTACTCTCGTGTGTTTTCCCAAGAGAAAGGAAGCATGTGTGTGCTACTCACAAACCTGTATGCCATTTGTCCGGAGCAGCTTCATTTGTACTGCCTCCAAGCCTGAAAACAGTTCGGGTGTCCGTCAGAAGGGAGGAAACAATGTTCTAGCCACAGAGGAATACTGCTCAGCAATAAGAGGCAGAAACTACTGATATAACCATGACACAAATGAGTCTAAAAATAATTATGTCAAGTGAAAGAAGCTAAAAATGCAGTGAATATGATTACTTAAATATTAAATACTTAATACAGTATTCAATACTGTAAAAATACAAATAGCTTGTAATAGTGATAGTATAGCCTGGACAGACAGAAAATGTAGGCAGGGCAGAAACATTAGCAGTTTTTAAAATTAAAGTATATAATTACATCACTTCTCCCCTTCCTGTTACATAAACCTTTAATGATTGCTTGGGGTTTGACTTGTTGATAGAAGGAGAAATTATGAAAGGTTTGAGGAAGCCTTTTGGAGTGACAGGATATAGTAACAGTCAGGTCTGCGATAAGTTTAGAGATATGAAAATATGTAAGATTTTTTTCCCTTAGAAAAGTTCAAAGCATTGAACACACATTAACGATGATTTCTTTTAGACTGGTGAACCGATGAGTTTACTGGGATCGCTTACAGGAGTGTGGGTGAGGTTAGCTCACCCTAGTGGGTGATGACTCTGGGAAGCTTAATTTCTGATGCAATCTTAATTTCAGATTACAGGCAGTGCCACTGGAGAGACTCCTTTATGGTTATTGCCATGTTTTCATTGCACACAGTACTGTTCCATAAAGACATTATAAACCAATATGTAACGTCCTTTGAGCATGTCAGACAGTCCTGCTTTTATTGCCATGCTTTATATATACATATGATTTTATATATCTATCTCAAACCCAGAACCCACAAATAAGAGAAAACATGCTGCCTTTGTCTTTCTGAGGCCTGACCGACTTAATTTCATAATTTCCAGTTGCATACATTTTCCTACAAATGACAGTTTTGTTCTTTTTTTTAATGACCAAATAAAACTCCATTATGCATATCTATCACCTGTTCTCTATCCACTCCTGGACACACCCAGGTTGGCTCCATAACTTAGCTTTTGCGCACAGTGTTATAGTGAACCCTTGCTGTGCAAGTGTCTCTGTGATGTGTTCACTTGGACCCTCTGGGGGAATTCACAGGAGTGGGGTAGCTGGGCCACAGAGTAGATCTACTTTTAATTTTTTGAGACACCTCCAAACTAATTTTCACAGAAGTTAGCCTGGTTTACATTTCCACAAGCAGTGTACATAGGGGTTCCCTCCCTCCATCCCCTGTTCTTGCCATTTTTTGCTTCATGGTCTCGGTCTGGTGTGGGAGAATTGTCTGTATTCTGTCAATCATATTTTAATAAAACGCTGATTGGCCAGGCAGGCAGTATAGGCGGGAAAGTCAGACAGGAAGTAGAGGTGGAGCAAAGAGACTGGGAGTATTCTGGAAAGCAGGAAGCTCCCTCCACAGTTCTGCCCAGACCACCGGAGAGGAAAGATGTAAGCTGCCCCGCTGGAAAAGGTACTGAGCCATGTGGCTAACGTAGATAAGGATAATGGGGTAACATAAGTTATAAGAGCTAATAAGTAGCCTGACTTAATGGGCCAATCAGCTTTATAACTTACAGAGATCACTGTATGATTGATTTTTCCTTGGGGTATGCTGGTTGCGGGGTACTGGGTGGGATAGAAACCCCAGCAAGCCGGCCTCTCGTGTTACATCGGTCTCTCTCTCTCTCTCTCTCTCTCTCTCTCTCTCTCTCTCTCTCTCTTTCTCTCTCTCTTTGAGACAGATTTTTCTCCATCCCTGGCTGTCCTGGAACACACTCTGTAGGCAAGGCTGACCTGGAACTCACAGAGATCTGCCTACCTCTGCCTCCTGAGTGCTGGGGTTAAAGGCGTGTGCCACCACTGCCAAGTGCTACAGTTGTTTTCTTAAGGACTGCCATTCTGGTTAGGGTGGGAGGGAATCTCCTTGTAGTTCTAATTTGCATTTCTCTGACGGCTAGTAAAATTGAATATTTTTTCATGTTTTTGGCCACGTGGGTTTCATCTTTTTTGAGAACTGACTGTTCTTTTCTTGAGCCCATTTATTGACTGGATTTTTTGATTCCTTGTAGCTTCATTTTTGAGGTGTTGAGTTCTTTGTAGATATCCTCTGTGAAGTGTGCAGTTGAAGGTTCTTTCCATTCAATAGGAATCTTAGTGGGCTTACTATGCAGACACCTTTGAAGCAGTGAAATTGCATTTCTCAACTGTTGGCGTCCTTTTCCAAAAGTTGTTGCCCACGCCTACATCTCGAAGTGTTTGCGCTACCTTCTTCTCTCACAGTTTGAGTTTTGGGTCTTGCATTAAGGTATTTTCATTTGGAGTTGATTTTTTGTTACAGGATGAGAGAAAAAGATCGAATTTCATTCTTCTATATATGGATATGGAAGAAATGGGCCAGTTTTGTGGCACATTTGTTGAAGAAGCTGTCTTTAATATGTATGTTGGCATCTTTGCCAACATGGGAGTTGTAGCTCTATGGGCGTATATTTGAGTCATCTATTGATTGTAATGCTGGTAGTCATGAATAAAAGGCGTGTGCTACTCCAGAAGGCGTGTAATTAACTGCCTAATTCATGGCTTCTACAACTTCCTCTGTTTTTAAGCACATCCATATGTTTATCTTTTTCTTGAGTTTTTAAAATTCTTTAAAACGTCCATACATGTATAAAATGTACCTTGATTATATCCTCCACTCATTCCCTTTCTCCATGGTCCCACCCTCACCTCTTCTAAACCCCTCCCTCCTTTTCACCTCATGTTCTCTTTGTAAAATAGTTAGAATTGCCTATCATGCTGCCAAGGGCAGGTCCATACAGTGTTGTTTTTGACTTCCCATTGTAAATAAAGGGACATGCACACAATGTCCAGAGTCCGTGATGTTCTGCAGATGAAGGAAGTGGATGTCCTGATTCCTGCCACAGGAACCCAGTTTAGGTGGCACCAACCTTGAACTCCATATGGGGCATCCCCAAAGGGAAGGGATGGTCTCTGCAGCACAAATCTGAAGAGGCCCTGGGAGAAGTTTGTTGCGCCTTGAGCTGTCTTTTTCTGTGGATGCTTTCGTCATCCTCTCAGAAGCCCTGGCCAGCAGGACATGCAGATGTTTGCTGCACCACAGGAGCCGCTCCCATTGCTGGTGGCTTTACTCCTGGGACTTTCACTAGTCAGATCCCAGCAGGCTTTAGGGAGCCTCGTCTTTTGGTGGTGATGGATCCTAGGGCTGACTACCAACCCCTCATAGAGGCATCTTATGCCAACCTGCCTACCATGCTCCGTGTAACACAGATTCTGCTCTGCAGTGTGTGCACATTGCTACCCAGGCAACAACAGAGGGAGCTTCCTCAGTGTGTCTGATGTGGTGAAACCTGGAAGTTCTGTGCTTGCACCATCTCCTGTGAGCACCCGTGGGGGACCATGCCCAATCTACTTCTGCAGAGACCCCGAGGAGATGAAGGAAAAGGCAAGCCACTGCTGAAAAGGTCTGTGCCGTGGAGGAATTTGGGGGTGAATGAACTGTGCCAGCTCCTGAGTTCACTGCTGCCCAGTGATGTCAGGCTGGTCAGAAGGTGTGCAGGTACTCTCTGTGCCTATCCAACAGATCTCTACTGAAGACTGGAGTGCCCAGCTGTCCACTGAGGACTGGTCTGCAGCTCCCACTGCAGGCCACTGAATGGTCATAAGCTATTCTGCAGACGTGAACAAAGAAAAAGAAGGTGGAGGAAAAGAAAGGTTCTAGAAGCTCACACACACACACACAGAGAGAGAGAGAGAGAGAGAAAGAGAGAGAGAGAGAGAGAGGGAGAGGGAGGGAGGGAGGGAGAGAGAGAGAGAGAGAGAGAGAGAGAGAGAGAGAGAGAGAGAGAGAGAATTTGAATAGAAATGCCCATATGTGCATGGGTGTGGAGTAACCCACTGAGACATGGTCAGCCTACTAGTGGGGCCACTCCTCAAAGAAAACTGATTCTTCCCTCCTACAGCAGCTATGAGCTCTCAGTGACTCCTTAGCTCTCCTCCCCACCCCTGTAGAGTCTTCTTATTAAATCTGTTCTCTATTCCCTCATTTCCAAGTTTTCCCCTATACATCTCCCACTCTCCTAACTTCACATAGTGTGGCCTGTGTATGCTTGGATGTAGCGCCATCTACTGGAACATGAGTATCCTCTGGGGCCTCATCCTCTCCTTCAGCTGCCAATCTTCTTCACCTAGATGTGGGATTATTTAACTCACCCCCCCATCCATGCTGAGATTTACTTATCTTTTAATCACAAATTTATTCTACTTAACTTCCAGATCCATACAAATAGACCGAATCCATTATTTTTAAAATATTCTGTTTCGCTTTTAAAACTTTGTAGCCAGTCATCACTTGATCATGCTACCAGTGGGATGTTTCACTCATTTTCCATTTTTGTCACTGCAAATGTTAGCATACACATCCCTTAGCAAGTTTAAGACGTACAGGAGACTCACCAACATGACACTGACATATTGAAGGCCGTGTCATTCTACCTTCAGCAGACACTGAGTCTTTCTCAAGAGAGTGCGGCTGTTACATCTTTTCAGCTCTTGTGTGTGTGGTGTATATGTATGCATGTGTGTCTAGGGGGGGTGTGAGTATACCTATATGTACATGTGTTTGTGCACGTATGTGCTGCCATTTCTTGAACCATCTGTTCCAGCATATTGGGTTACTGACTTCTTAATATTTGCCAGACTTATTTAATGAAAATATGGATTCATATAATGTTTTGTTTTGTTTTATTTTTGAGATGGGGTCTCATTTGAGATGTAGCGCTCAGTAGACTGGAACTTGCTATGTAGATTAGGCTAGCCTGGAACTCACAGATGTTTTCTTGCCTCTGCTTGCTGAGTGCTGGAATTTAACAGTGTGTGACACCATTCCCAACCTAACTGTTTTGTGTGTGTGTGTGTGTGTGTGAATTGCAGTTTCTCTTTTTTAGATTTTTTTCTGTCGATATCCTTGATCTATTTTATGCTAGATTATTTCTCTTACTATTTTAAAATAACATCAATCCTTTGTCTTTTATGGTTTCAAAACGATTTATTTTTATTGGATATATGAACGCTGTGTTTGTATACATATATGTGCACCAGGTACAAGCCTGGTGCCTATGTGGTTCGAAGAGGGCATTGGATCCCCTGGACCTGGAGTTGCGAGCACTTGTGTGTGCTAGGCTTTCTGTTTTGTGGCCACCAACCAGCTTTCAAATCATGACACAGAGACTTTTGTTATGTTATGGATGCTTAGCCTTATTTTAGTTCTTATTTTAATCTGTTTCTGTTTATCTATGTTTTGCCTTGAGGCTTTTTACCTATTTTTCTGAGTCTCTTAGTTTCTTTCTGTCTTCATCTCTGCCTGGCCTCTGGCCCTGGGCATGACCCTTTCTTTCTCCCTCATTCTTTTCTCTCTTTTTCTCTTTTCTATTTTCCTCCTCCTATTTATTCTCTCTGCCCACCAGCACTGCCTATCACTCTTCTCCCTACCTACTGGCTTTCAGCTTTTTATTAGACCAATAAGGTGCCTTAGACAGGCAAGGTGAAACAGCAATACATTTTTTCATAATTAAACAAATACAGCATAAATAAGTGTAAAACATCCTTACATCATTAAACCAATGAAGCACAAACAAATGTAACACATCTTTACATAGTTAAGTAATTTCCACAACAGGCTGTGAACTGCCGTGAGGGGGCTGGGAACTAAACCTGGGTCCTCTGCAAGTGCTCTTAGCTGCTGAGCCACCCCTCCAGCCCCACAAACAACTTTTAACCTGAGCCTCACGACTTTGTGACGTGGGGCAGATCACTTGCTTTCTGTTTCCATCACTGTATGTGTAGATGTGGGGTTGAGACGTGTCATTTTGTGTCAAGGCTCACCTGGAGCTCCAGATCCTCTTCCCTCATCCTCCCGAGCACTGGCCTAGTTCACAGTTTACTTTTTAAAGCTTAAATGAAAGAGTTAATGTAAAAATTCAGCAAAAGTTTATCATATAGTAAATTCTTAATTAGCTAGCTTTTACCATTAGCAATAAACATTGCTTATTAATTTATTTAGGAATTGGTTTTACTTGAGATCACAATTAAGTTAGATTCATTAGCAGTCTTTTGCTGTCTAATAAAATACCAAGCAATTAGTGACTTAAAACAGCATATATGGGGCTGGAAAGGTGGCTGAGCATTTAAGAGTACTTGCTGCTCTTGCATGCAAGAGCACACATACGCAGAAAAGAAAGCAAAACAAAATATTTAAAAAATGAATTCAATTGGCTAACTTAGAGATCCTTGCATTGGAAATTTGGGCCTGGGCTCAGCCACCTCTCTTCTGGACTGATCTTCCTTGTTCCCCATTGGCCTCTCATCATGGAATTTATTTTGGGTCTTCTTCCAGAAGACTCGTGAGTGCGTGAGGCTGGGTGGCTGTCTGCATGGCATTTTTACTGTGCTGTGGCCAAGCCTCCAGGTTAGGCAAGGGTTAGAGGTGTGCAACAGAGCTCCTTTTTCATAAGTGTTGCTGCAGAGAGTCCCTCCCCCCTTTAAATCTCCAAGTAGACTAAATGAAGAAAAACTAGATTAAAATAAACATATTGGGTTTTGGTAAAGAATGCAAAGATTTGCTTGAATGCCAGGACCTTATTAGAAAAAGAAAAACAACCTTGCAATGTAGCACATTTACCTACTTCTTTTATTTACTTACCACTGTGCTGTCTTTCCAGTGCCCAGCCTTATAAATGTTCTTCATACTACAGTTTTCCCAACTTTCAGACTTTTATTGATCAGTGTAATAAACTCTAAAATGTCAACATGATTTCCTGTGTTCAGAGGCAAAATACTTTCTTTTAAATGGAAGCTTGTGGTGGCCTCGGAACTGCCTTCACTGTAAGCAGCTTCATGGTGAAGGATGTGGTTTGGGAACGGGGCTCTCTATCCAGTTTGCTGTAGTCCACATTCACCATGTGGAGCTCAGAGTGCTCATTGGGACCTAGTCCTCCCCCCGCAACCAAGGCTTTCAGTAATTTTTCCTGTCTCAGCTGACATCTGGATTGAACACCGCCAGGCCCTTGGAGTCCAAAAGAGGACATTGGAGCCCCTGGAACTGGAGGTAGAGGTGGTTGTGAGCCACCTGACATGGGTGCTGGGAGCTGAATTCAGGTCAGGTCCTCTGCAAGAGCAATCAGTGCTGTTAACCAGTGAGCTAACTCTAGCTCTCGTTAGTTTTGATGCGGTGGCTGAGATGTTTGGAAAGCCTTTGATTTATCTTTCTAAGGCTAAGGCCGCTCTATAGGTGCTCAGCGGCTAAGAGCACTTGCTGCCCTAGCAGAGGACCAGTTTGGCTCCCAGCAGCCATGTGGAGTAGCTCACAGCTCTGCGACTCCAGTTCCAGAGGGTCGCACCCTTTCTGGCCTCCGCAGGCACCCACACTCATGCATAATCCCTCAGCTCCTCACATAATAGCAAGGCCAAGCCACTTTAGAAAAAATAACCAAATGCTATTTTTCTACTGTGACTGTTAAGGGACAACTCTTTCCCGCATTTTTAAAAACTGAAAACATGTTTTTCATATATTATATTCTGATCGTGGTTTACCCTTCCTTACCTCCTCTAAGATCCTTCCCACTCCACACTCATCCCACTCCATGACTTGTTTTTCTTTTTAGAAAACAGACAAAACTAACCAGAATTTTAAAAAAGAAAGAAAAAAAAACGTAAGAAACACAAATGCACACACACATACAAAACCCATAAAAATACAAAATAGGAAACCATAATCTATAAGCAAAAAGATCAGTAAGATTAGAGAGAGACTGGGGAAGGGGGATAGAGGATAACCTTTTAGGCTTGTAAATTAAAAATTAAAAAAAAGTACACGAAGCAGGATGCAGGATGAGCACATATAATCATCACTAGGGAAGCCAAGGGAAGAGAACTAAGGCAAACTTAAGCTAGCTTGACCTACACGTGATGTTCCAGACCAGGCAGAGTTTATACAGTTAGAAAACCCTTTCTCAACAACCCTGCAACAGTCAATACACTTAACCATGTGAGCTGTTGCAAGTAATTTTAAATGCAGTAGGGGGCACTGTTGTAAAACTTGTTCCTGTGAAGAAATCAGGATTTGTCTATTCTGAGTTGTTGCTTTTTAAAAAAGTTTGGGCCAGGGAGGTGACTTGGTGGCAAACGTGTCTTCTGGGTAGGCATAAGGACCTGAGTGTAGGTCTCTTACATGAGTATGGAAGCCAGGCATAGCAGTGCCCCTCTCTAACCCCAGCACTGAGGGCTGGAGACACATGCAACGCCTGGACTCACTGCCCACCTCTAGCCATTATGTCGAGATTCAAGCTCAGTGAGAGCCCCTGGCTCAAAACAATTTAAGAAAAAGAGGCCTGAGGCCATGAATTTGAGAGCAGGGTTGCACATAGGCAGAGGTGGAGGAAGGAATGAGAAAGGGAAAATGATGTATATTTTAATTTCAAAAATAAGGAAAGACACCTAACGTCAATGTCCTCAGCAGGCACATCAACAGGTAAGCACATGCACACATGAAGTTGAGAGCCAGGCACACCTGAACAGCACTTGCAACTTTGCTTAATATGCATTTGTTTGCAGAGGGTTTTGTTGTTGTTGTTTTTACTTAAAGTAAAAAATTTAAGTAAAGTGATATTAGTGTTCTTTGAACTAAACTCTTTAAGAAATAAAAATAATGTACTATAAATGGATACAGATTAGAGTTTCTCAAAATTCTTCCTTACGTATTTTAAAGTTTTATTATTATTACTTGGTTTTTGAGACAGGGTTTCTCTGTATAGTCCCGGCTGTCCTATCTTGAAACTCACTCTGTAGACCAGGCTGGTCTTGAACTCAGAGAGCCACCTGCCTCTGCCTCCTGAGTGCTGGGATTAAAGGTGTGCACCACCACTGCCCATCTACTTTTATTATTCTTAATTTTGTATATGTGTCTATGTGAGAGTGTGTGCGTGTGAGAGTCAGAGGTGTCGGATCTCATGAAACTGGAGCTGCAGGTGGTCGTGAGCCACCCCACATGGGAGCTGGGAACTGGGCTTCCCGAGAACATAACAGTCCTGCCTTTGTTGCTCCAGTGGGCACAGCCTGCCTGGCAGGTTGGTACTGTAGCTCGTAAGTCTCACAGCTGCATAACACTGACGTTTCTCCTCCATCAGCCTGAGTGGCACTTTCCAGTCCTGAGAAAGCCAGCAAGGAAGCCTTGGGCCAGCTTGGGTTCTCCACTTTCTGCTGCGAAAGTGTGATGTCTTCAGCCTTAGGGTCTGTCTTATCTTTTAGTTCTGAGGGGTAGCTAAGAGCAATGACAGTAGCCTGTACCAGTGATCTCCAGCCCCTTCCACCCCCAACCAACAACTCAGGGAGGTAGCTCATACCTGGCACCACATTCCATTTAGTGCCATATGAATTTGGGGCCAAGACACTTTTTTTCTTTAATTTTTATTTTTTATTTTTTAAGATGGTCTGGCTATGTAGCCCCACCTGGCTTGGAACTCACAATGATCTACTTACCTCTGTGTGCTTTATGAAAGATTGATCCTACACAGGTCCAAGACACTCTGTTAAGCCTTCTTTAAATAGATTTTTAAACAAGAACAACAAAAAAGGTAACTCAGTGTTATGTGAGCAGCATGATTTTTTGTTGTTGTTGTTTCTTGGAATCATCTACTGAAGGAACATTTTGAAAAATAAACTTTACATATTTAAAAGCAGTGTAAAACTATTGTAAATGTCATAATGGGGGTATCTGCTGAGTCAATGTAATGACCCAAATGTAATGGTGGAAATCTCTGATATTTTACTTGCATTGATTCTAATTAGTGCTTTTCTCGATTTAGTGGCTCTCCAGTCACGTGTGGAACATTTTAAAGGGGGTTATGGACTCTGATCTCAAAGTGCCATTCTAGTGCGGGTCTTGGTAAAATCTTGCTGTTGTTCATAATAATGGAGGAGTCACCAAATGTAGTGGACTGGAGCTTAGCCCAGGCTTTGAATGATATATTTGCTCTTTAGTAGGAGACAGAAATCCTTGCTTAAAACTCACTGAGCAAATTTGTGTATAGTTACAATCTTAAATAGGGAAGCATTTGGAAGTCAGCAATAAGACATATGATCTTAGGAGCTTTTTTAAAGATACAAATATGATTCTGTTTAAGTTTGTGGGAAAATGTAATTACAACCAAATATGGAAATATATGCTACTGTGCTATTTAATATTAATCATCATTTTTCTTTCTGAGTATAAAAAACAAAACGGGACTGATTATTTTAGTAGTAAGATGTGAGCACTAAATGAATTTCCTCTCCTTCCCCATTGAGTTCTAACAAAACAGTGACGGGATGAATCTAAATTTAGTTTGTGATTTCTTGTCATTTAAATTTTTTTTTACATGTTTATTTTATTAAAACGGTGGTTCTTTGTGTTTGGTGGTTCTTGTGTTTCTGATTTAATAACTGATACAGAGGTGGTTATTTGTGTTATTTTTAGTGGACTACCTAGCTCAAGCATTTGATTCCCTTTGTTTGGACTTGAAGACAGATGAAGGAAAAACCTTATTTTTGGAGTACCAAGCGGTTCCGGTGATACTGAAACACTTGAGGATATCCAGTAAAGGGCTCTTGTCCAATGTCATCGATAGTCTGCTTCAGATGACGGTAGAATCAAGTGAGTGTGCTTTATATATGGAAAGAAATGATACTTTCGTTCCTCCTAATCACAACACGCTAACTCTACACACCAGACACTGTTTCGGCTTTTAAATGGCGGCTGTTTTCAGAAGTTATTATTTAGGTCGGCACACAGAACAAGAGGTTCTATGTGGTCTCTTGAAATGTGTGTGTCGTACTTTGCTGTGTGCTCCCCACCCCGCTGTCCTCCTCCCTGCCCTCCGGTTAGTACCTCTTACCACATGTCTTCTGATGTGCCCACCCCTTAGGATCTCCTCTCCCCCTCTTATGGTTCCTTCTCCAGTCATGTTCTGCAAATACAGACGTAAAGATAGAGCTATGCATATGTATATAATCTAAACGTTAAGTTCCCTGTATGAGAAACAACGTGATATTTGTCTCTGAGTCTGGCTTATTTCATATAACATAATTCCATTTACATCTTTTTTCTGAAAATATCATGATTTTATTTTTCTTTATGTAAAATTCCCTTGTGTATATCTACGTACCACATTTTCTTTTTTCTTTTTTAAAAAAACAGCCAAATTTTTTTAATTTAAAAAAACAGCTTAGGCTAGTTTTTTTTCTTTCTTTTTTAAAAAATTTATTTATTTTACATCCTGATTACAATTTCCCTCCTCTTCTCCTCCCAGTCCCACCCCCAATTCCCCTCTGCTCCCACCCCTAATCCACTTTTCCTCTGTTTCTGTGTAGGAAAAGGTAGTTCTCCTGTGAGTCCCAACGAAACCTAGCATATCAAGCTGCAGTCAGACTGTGTACCTCCCGTGTATTAAGGCTGAGCAAGGCAGCCCAATATGGGGAGAGGAGTCCCAGAAGTCAGAGAGTTGGACACAGTCCCTGCTCCCACTGTTAGGAGTCCCACAGGAGACCAAGCTGCACAACCGTAACACATATGCGGAGGGCCTAGGTTAGTCCCCTGCAGCCTCTCTGGTTGTTGGTTCAGTCTCTGTGAGCCCCTCTGAGCCCACATTAGTTGATTCTGTGAGTTTTCTTGTGGTATCCTTGACCCCTCTGGCTCCTATAATCCTTTCTCTCCCTCTTCTGCAGGATTTCCTGAGTTCCACCTAATGTTTGGCTGTGGGTCTTCACCTGTTTCTATCAGTTGCTGGATGAAGCCTCTCTGATGACAATTGGGCTAGGCACCAATTTGTTTGTGTAGCAGAATATCGTTAGACATCATTACGTTGACATTTTCTCCCCTCTAGCCATGTTTGGTTCAATCCTACGTCTCTGGGTCATCTAGCCTGTTTACTGTATTTTCTTTATTAATTCATTTATTGATGGACATCAGGGCTGCTTCCGTTTCCTGGCAACTGTCATAGGATAGCTCTAAGCTTGGATGTACAGATAGCTCTGCGGTGTGTTGGCTTAGTCCTGTAGAAGGATGACAGGGTGGTTCTGTTTTCAGTCTTGGGGGGATTTCCACTGATTTCCACAGTTGCTGCACAAGTTTCTCAGGGTGTTCAAATTCCTGGCATGTTGCTCTCTGAGACTCAGGGACAATAAATCAATACCTCAGGAATTCTCAGAAATTGCATAATTATGATGACTTTACCCCTCCTACTTTACTCTGTGTTGATTGGATAGCTAAAATTCATATTTAAAGAATAATATACACTAAGTTGAGTAGTATTTACAAAGAACTACATCCTACAGGAATTCAAACAATAAAAACACAATTTAAAACTCAGTACAGTCTCAAGATAGTAACACATAAGTCTTTTTTAAGTTATTTTATGGATTTAAAAACCAAGATGAATGCAAAGCTATCATAGTTTTATATCTTTTATGGGAAATAACTTTACTTGCATTTAGAAAAAAAAGCCATTTGCAGAGGCTTTTCACTGAAGAGTGAATTGTTTTCAAGGCCACAATTTGACATTGTGTGGTTTTTTTTGTTATTGTTTCATTTTCCCCCAACCTTCCTTAACTAGCCAGTACCAGTTAATGGTGCTCTAACAGTATTTTCTTATATTATCCTGTAATAAACACAGTAAGTGAAATACAGCTTCTTACCTTTGTGTGCCTCTCTGTTGGATGGTTCTTAGAGGCACAGTTACTAAGGAAAAAGATATGTGCATTTAAGGTTTTTGGTAACAAATTTGGGAAAATTTCATTATTTCACTTTTAATGAGATTGTATATATTATGCTCTCATATAATTGGGGTAGGTTGTATTCATTAGTAAAAATACTAAGTACATCTTCTCTAGTTGATTTATAAGAACTCAGTCTTTTTTTTGTCTTTTTTTTTATTATTAAATTATAAAAGTTTCCATTTCAGCCCCTCCTCCCACCACCCTCCCACTCCCCCCACTCCCTCTCCCCCTCCCTCTCCATCCCCCAGAGCAGTCAGGGTTTCCTGCCCTGTGGGAAGCCCGAGTTCCTCCCCCCTCCCTCCAGGTCCAGGGAAGGTGAGAGTCCAAACAGACTGGAGCGCCAAAATCCAGTACATGCAGAGGAAGCAAGTCCCAGTGTCATTGTCAACGGCTTTTCAAAAAGGCTCCGGGCCAGCCACATTCAGAGAATCTGGCTGGATCATGTCCTCGTTCAGTCCCAGTCCAACAGGCCTTGGTGAACTCCCATTATATCAGTCCCCTTGTATCAGTGGGTGCTCGCATCCCTCGCAGTCCTGATTACTTTTTTTATTTTCTTCATCATTCTGTTCCTCATTTGGACTGTGGAGTGCTCAGTTCGGTGTTCCAATATGGGACTCCATCTGTATCGCCATCCAACGTCGGATGAAGGTTTCCTGTGCCCTTGCCTTCATTGCTCACGATCTCTTTCCTTCTGCCTCTCATTTGGACCTAGGGAGCTAGGTCCAGTGTTCCAACGTGGTTCTCCGCCTCCATCTCCATCCATCGCCAGATGAGGGTTCTATGGTGACATGCAAAATATTCATCAGTATGGTTGTGGGCCAAGGCCGGTTCAGGCACCCTCTCCTCTGTCCAGAGAACAATCTGAGGATCTCTCCTTGGACCTGGGATCCCATATATAATCAAGTTTCCTATAAACCCTAAAATGACTCCCTTAGTTGAAATATATTCTTCCCTGATCCCTTATTCATCCTTCCTCCCTTCCCCCCATCCCGGTCAACCGAACTTTCTCCATTCCTCCCCTACTCCTTTCTCTCTAACCCTCTCCCCTTCCAACAACCCTCCCACCCCCCCCCATGCACCCAAGGTTACCTGGGACTCTTGACTATTTCCTACCTCCTGGCAGATAGCTAAATAATCTTCATCAGGATCGTCTTCTTATTTAGCTTCTCTAGGATCACGAAAAATAGGCTCAAATACCTTTAAATTATGGTTAGAATCCACTTATGAGTGAATACATACCGTGTTCCTCTTTTTGGGTCTGGCTTACCTCACTCAGTAAAGCGTTTTCTATTTCCATCCATTTGCATGCAAAATTCAAGATGTCATTATTTTTTACCGCTGAGTAAAACTCTAACGTGTATATGTTCCACACCTTTTTTAACCATTCTTCTATTGAGGGGCACCTCGGCTGTTTCCAGGTTCTGGCTATTACAAATAGTGCTGCTATGAACATAGTTGAACAAATGCTTTTGTTGTATGCTAGGGAATCTCTAGGGTAAATTCCCAAGAGTGGAATTGCTGGGTCCTGAGGGAGGTTGACTCCCAGTTTCCTGAGAAACCGCCACACTGATTTCCACAGTGGCTGCACAAGTTTGCATTCCCACCAACAATGGATGAGTGTTCCCCTCACCCCACATCCTCTCTAGCATAGGCTATCATTGGTGTTTTTGACTTTAGCTATTCTGACAGGTGTAAGATGGTATCTCAAAGTTGTTTTGATTTGCATTTCCCTGATCGCTAAGGAGGTTGAGCATGACCTTAAGTGTCTTCTGGCCATTCGAAGTTCATCTGTTGTGAATTCTCTGTTCAGTTCAGTACCCCATTTTTTAATTGGGTTATTTAGAGATTTAGTGCCTAGTTTCTTGAGTTCTTTGTATATTTTGGAGATCAGACCTTTGTCTGATGAGGGGTTGGTGAAGATCTTCTCCCAGTCAGAAGGCAGCCTTTTTGTCTTACTGACAGTGTCCTTTGCTTTACAGAAGCTTCTCAGTTTCAGTAGATCCCATTTATTCATTGTTTCTCTTATTGTCTGTGCTGCTGGGGTCCTACTTAGGAAGAGGCCTCCTGTGCCTATATCTTGTAGACTACTTCCCACTTTCACTTCTATCAGGTTCAAAGTGGACGGATTAATGTTGATGTCTTTAATCCATTTGGACCTGAGTTTTGTGCATGGTGATAGGTATGGATCTACTTTCATCCTTCTACAGGTTGACATCCAGTTATGCCAGCACCATTTGTTAAAGATGCTTTCCTTCTTCCATTGTATACCTTTAGCTCCCTTGTCAAAAATTAGGTGCTCATAGGTTTGTGGGTTAATATCCGGGTCTTCTATTCGATTCCATAGGTCGACTTCTCTGTTCTTATGCCAATACCAAGCTGTTTTCAATACTGTAGCTCTGTAATAGAGTTTGAAGTCAGGGATGGTAATGCCTCCTGAAGTTCCTTTGTTGTATAAGATTGTTTTGGCTATCCTGGGTTTTTTGTTTTTCCAAATAAACTTGATTATTGTTTTCACAAGGTCTGTGAAGAAGTTTGATGGGATATTGATGGGGATTGCATTGAATCTATAGATTGCTTTTGGTAGAATTGCCATTTTTACTATGTTGATCCTCCCAATCCAAGAACAAGGGAGATCTTTCCATTTTCTGGTATCCTCCTCAATTTCTTTCTTCAAAGACTTAAAGTTCTTGTCAAATAGGTCTTTCACTTCCTTGGTTAGAGTAACCCCAAGATATTTTATGCTATTTGTGGCTATCGTGAAAGGTGATGTTTCTCTGATTTCCCTCTCAGCTTCTTTATCCTTCGTGTATAGGAGGGCCACTGATTTTTTGGAGTTGATCTTGTATCCTGCCACGTTACTAAAGGTGTTTATCAGCTGTAGGAGTTCTTTGGTAGAGTTTTTGGGGTCACTTATGTACACTATCATATCGTCAGCAAATAACGAAAGTTTAACTTCATCCTTTCCTATTCGAGTCCCCTTGATCTCCTTATGTTGTCTTATTGCTATTGCTAGAACTTCAAGCACTATATTGAAGAGGTATGGAGAGAGTGGACAGCCTTGTCGTGTTCCTGATTTTAGTGGAAAGGCTTTGAGTTTCTCTCCATTCAATTTGATGTTAGCTGTCGGCTTGCTGTATATTGCTTTTATTATATTTAGGTATGATCCTTGTATCCCCAGTCTCTCCAACACCTTTATCATAAATGGGTGTTGAATTTTGTCAAATGCTTTTTCAGCATCCAATGAAATGATCATATGATTTTTTTCTTTCAGTTTATTTATATGATGGATTACATTGATAGATTTGCGTATATTGAACCAGCCCTGCATCTCTGGGATGAAGCCTACTTGATCATAATGGATAATTTTTCTAATGTGTTCCTGGATTCGGTTTGCCAGGATTTTATTGAGAATTTTCGCGTCGATGTTCATGAGTGAGATTGGCCTGTAATTCTCTTTCTTGGTTGTGTCTTTGTGTGGTTTTGGTATTAAGGTAACTGTAGCTTCATAAAAGGAGTTTGGCAATGACTCTTCTGTTTCTATATTATGGAATACATTAAGGAGTATAGGAATTAGCTCTTCCTGGAAATTCTGGTAGAATTCTGCATTGAGACCATCTGGTCCTGGACTTTTTTTGGTAGGGAGATTTCTGATAACAGCTTCTAGTTCTTCACGACTAACAGGTCTATTTAGATTATTCACCTGTTCTTGGTTCAACTTTGGTATATGGTACTTATCTAAAAAAGTGTCCATTTCTTTTACATTTTCCAACTTTGTGGCATATAAACTTTCGTAGTAAGATCTAATGATTCTCTGAATTTCCTCTGAGTCTGTGGTTATATCCCCCTTTTCATTTCTGATCCTATTAATTTGCATGTGCTCTCTCTGCCGTTTGATTAATTTGGATAGGGGTTTGTCAATCTTGTTGATTTTCTCCAAGAACCAGCTTTTTCATTCATTGATTCTTTGGATTGTTTTCTCTGTTTCTATTTTGTTGATTTCAGCCCTCAGTTTGATTATTTCCAGTCTTCTACTCCTCCTGGGTGAATCAGCTTCTTTTTTTTCTAGAGCTTTCAAGTGTGCTGTTAGGTCTCCAATGTGTGCTTTCTCCGTTTTCTTTAGGTGGGCACTTAGTGCTATGAACTTTCCTCTTAGCACTGCTTTCATAGTGTCCCATAGGTTTGAGTATGTTGTGTCTTTGTTTTCATTAAATTCAAGGAAGACTTTAATTTCTTTCTTAATTTCGTCCTTGACCCAGGGGTGATTTAGTAGTTGACTATTCAACTTCCATGAGTTTGTTGACTTCCTGGGGGTAGCATTGTTGTTGAATTCTAATTTTAATCCATGGTGATCTGACAAGACACAGGTGGTTACTAATATTTTTTTGTATCTGTGGGAGTTTGCTTTGTTGCCGAGTATGTGGTCAATCTTCGAGAAGGTTCCATGAACTGCAGAGAAGAAGGTATATTCTTTCCTATTTGGGTGGAGTGTTCTATAGATGTCTGTTAAGTCCATTTGATTCAATACCTCCAATAAATTTCTTAATTCTCTGTTTGGTTTCTGTCTGATTGACCTGTCCATCGGTGAGAGAGGAGTGTTGAAGTCTCCTACTATTAGCGTGTGTGGTTTGATGACTGCCTTGAGTTCTAGAAGAGTTTCTTTTACATATGTGGGTGCCTTTACATTAGGGGCATAGATATTCAGGATTGAGACTTCTTCCTGATGAGTTGTTCCTGTTATGAGTATGAAATGTCCATCTCCATCTCTTCTGATTGATTTTAGTTTGAAGTCGATTTTGTTAGATATTAGAATGGCCACACCCGCTTGTTTCTTAGGTCTATTTGCTTGGAAGACCTTTTCCCAACCCTTTACTCTGAGTAGGTGGCTGTCTTTGCGGTTGAGGTGTGTTTCTTGTAAACAGCAGAATGTTGGATCCTGTTTTCGTATCCAATCTCTAAGTCTGTGCCTCTTTATAGGTGAATTGAGTCCATTGATATTAAGAGATATTAATGACCATTGGTTGTTGACTCCAGTCATTTTTTTGGTGGTAATAGAGTGTATGTGTTTTCCTTCTTTGAATTGTGCTAGTGAAGGGTCGCTAGATGTCTGAATTATTGTAGTCAGTGTTGGCAGTGTTGGATTCCTTGGGATGTAATTTTCCTTCTAGTATTCTCTGTAAGGCTGGATTAGTAGTTACATATTGTTTAAATTTGTTTTTATCCTGGAATATTTTGTTTTCTCCGTTGATAGTGAACGAAAGCTTGGCTGGGTAAAGTAGTCTGGGCTTGCATCCATGGTCTCTTAATTTCTGCAGTACCTCTATCCAGGACCTTCTGGCTTTCATGGTTTCTATAGAGAAGTCTGGTGTAAGTCTGATAGGTTTACCTTTATAGGTTACTTGACCTTTTTCCTTTGCAGCTCTTAATATCCTTTCTTTAATCTGACTGCTTTGTGTTTTGATTATTATATGGCGAGGGGACGTTTTTTTCTGATCCAGTCTATTTGGTGTTCTGTATGCTTCTTGCACCTTCATAGGAATATCCCTCTTTAGGTTGGGAAAGTTTTCTTCTATAATTTTGTTGAATATATCTTCTGGACCTTTGATCTGCAATTCTTCTCCTTCTTCTACTCCTATTATTCTTAGATTTGGTTTTTTTATTATGTCCCATATTTCCTGAATGTTTTGTGATGAGAATTTGTTGGATTTGCTGTTTTCTTTGGTCAGGGCGTTTATTTTCTCTATGGTGTCTTCATAATCTGAGATTCGTTCTTCTATCTCTTGTATTCTATTGGTTAAGCTTGATTCTGTAGTCTCCGTTCGTTTACCTAGATTTTCCATATCCAGCCGGCCCTCGGTTTGTGTTTTCTTCACTGCCTCCATTTCAGTTTTCAATTCTTGCACTGATTCCATTACCTGTTTGATTGCTTTTTCTTGGTTTCCCAGGGTATCATTTACGAATTTACTCATTTCTTCAAACTTTTTGTTATATTTGTCTTCCATTTCTTTACTCATTTCTTCCATTTTTTTGTTATATTTCTCTTCTATTTCTTTAAGTGAGTTATTCATACCCTGTTTTAGAGACTCTATTGCTTTCATAATGACACTGTTTTCCACTTCTTCCGGAATAGGGCGTTCGAGTCCTTCTGTCGTAAGATCGCTGGAATCTGGTGATTTCATGTTGTTTTTCAGATTGTTGGAGGAATTCTTGCCTTGGCGCCTGCCCATCTCTTCCTTCAGATGCTCTCCAATGGCTCTTCCCTCCGCTGGGTCTTCTTCTACTGGATTAGTGACCCTTGCTATCCAGGAATCACTTTGCCTGCAGTCTTAGCTAGCTGCAGGCAGGCTTTAGAACAAAGGGACTTCCTTCCCTTTGCACTCACCACCTATCCAGACCCGTGGTGCCCACCCTGGCTGAGATGGAGGAATTTAAGCCCGGAAAAAGGGAGAGGGGAGGGGAGGGGTTCGAGACCAAAAGCTGGGATGGCATAGCAGGAGAGAGGGATTAGCTGGGGGAAGCTGCCCCTTTGGAGTAGCCAGGGAGATAAGGATGGCGGGAATATTGTGTGTCCCCTCACCGGTCCACACACTTACCCCTGCGCAGGTTCAGAGCCCCTCGCTGGTCAGAAGAGTCCCTGCCTGCGGTCTTAGCTGCTGCAGGCCGGCTATCGGAACCAAGAACTCAGTCTTTTTTGTTTTGTTTTGTTTTGTTTTTGTTTTTCGAGACGGGGTTTCTCTGTGTAGCTTTGAAGCCTGTCCTTGAACTCGCTCTGTAGACCAGGCTGACCTCGAACTCCGCTGGTCTCTGCTGCCCTAGTCCTGGGATTAAAGGTGCTCCACCACCGTCCACCTGTGGTGTCAGTCTTAAGGCAAGTGTATGCAAAGCCATCTCTCCTTTTCTCTCTTCTAAGTTTGTAATTTCTTTTTTGAGTATTTTAATTTTTTCAATTTCAACTTTTAGTTTTTTACTTTTTTCAACTTTTAATTTTTCAAATAAAATAATTCTATATGAACACTTAAATTAAAAAAATTATTATTTGATTCTATTTACATCGTGCCCCCTTCTCTTTTCTCCTTCCAAACCCTTCTATGTCCCCTTCCTTGTTCTCTTTCAAATCCAGTGCCAGTTTTATTAATTGTTGTTATATACACATGTATGTAAATAAACACACACATACACCTAAATGCATGGATACAACCTGCTCAGTCTGTATAATGTTACATGTATGCATATGTCCTCAGGGCTGACCATTTGGTAATGAATTACCAGTTGCTGTGCTGTCCCCTGGAGAAGGCTGTTTCCCCGCTCTCTGCACTCTTAGCTACGGCAGAATCCTCATGGCCCCTCCCCGCTTCCGCATTAGTATGTCCGTGTTGTCCGTGTTGTCCGTGTTCAGCCCATGCTGAGGCAGTCATGTCGCTGAGACTTCAGATGCTGAAAGCCCAGGAACCACGGTCTCTCAGCCAACTCCTGGTACTCTGGTCCTTACAGCCTTTCTGCCTGCTTTTCCACGATGATCCCTTAACGTTTTTATCCGTAGGTTTTCAACCCGTCGTGAACCTGTCTCTCTTTAGCCTTTATGCTCAAGGGTTCTTTCCTATCTAGCACTCAGAATTGTTATTGGGGGTTTTAAAGAAAATAATTGACTGCTTCAGTGGAACTTCTTATTTTCAGTCACCTAGACTGTGCTTCCAGTCAGACGCTTATTGAAGAAACGCTGTTCGCTCTTCTTTCAGACGTGCTTTGTGTTAGATAGTAACCCGCTCCGTATGACACCCAAGAGCCAATGGATGCTTTCACATTTCAAATGATGATTTGCCTTAAAGTTTAAGGATGAAAGAGTGAGAGTCCAAGTTGGCATTGATCCACTTCTCACATAGTTCTGGTTTTGCTTTTGTAAAACTTTCCTTTATGCTTCCTAACAGTCCAGCCTGGTGACTTGTTTTACAGAGGCCTTGCAGCCCTTCCTGGAAGCCTGCAGCAACTCCTTGTTTTTCCGTACTTGTTCTGTGCTGCTCCGAACCCCTAAGCTTGATCTCCACATCCTGGAAAAGCTCAGTATTATCCTACAGAAGCTTTCAAAAATCAAGTAAGAATATCTTTTGTAATGTTTTTAATTGATAATTATATTATAATCACTGTTAGGATTGTTTTTTCAATCTCGATCTCAAACCAGTTCAACTTGATTATTGCTTTGTTTTAATTTATTATTTCTAGTCTACCAATGTAGAAATTTAAGAATCGTAGTATTAATGATTATCAGAGACAAAATACTGGGGCTGGGCTAGTGCTTACCGGGTAAGAGGAGTTACTGCATAGGCATGAGGACCTGAGTTCAAATCCCCAGTACTCACATAAAAAGCTAGTGTGACTGCGTGCACCTGTGAGCCTGGCACCGTGGGGGATGGAGGCAGGAGGATCACTGGGACTTGTTGGCCACCAGCATAACTCCAGGTTCAGTAAGTGACCTTGTTTAACATGAATAAGTCAGAGAATAATAGATAGGGTGCCGGACATCCTCCAGACCCAGACCCACTCACACATGCCCGTACCGTACAACACAGGCGTGCGCGCACACACACACACACACACACGCACACACGCACGCACGCACGCACACACACAGATTTAATATAATCTTTGAAAATATAGTTGTTTCTCAGTTGTTTTAGTTCATCTAAGAAAACTTTAAATTCCAGAGATAGCATGTGAATCCAAGAATAAGGTATTATTTGAGCCTTCAGGAGGGGGTGGTTATTGTATATTGGGGGTCGATTTGGGTTTTTATGGTTCTGAACCCAGGTGTAACTGTATGGCAGGCAAATGTTCTTCCACTAAGAACAAGTTTATGAATCAAGTGATAATATCAGAACAAATCACTACACACTGATGTTTTATATAGGACAGGTGAAAAAAGGTGATAATAAAAGTGCATTTTGTAATTCCTTATTAACACACTGAAGTATACCTTTGGCAAAACAATCAAAAGAATGAGTGTGTGTGCACGTGTGCTCGCCCAAGGTTGGTATTAGGTATTTTCCTCTGTTTTTGTGTTTTGTTTTTTTTTGTGTGTGTGACAGGGTCTCTCACTGAACCTGGAGCTTGCTGATTGGCTAGGCTGCATGGCCAGCAAGTCCCAGGAAACCCCTTGTCTTCTACCTCCTTCGAGGCTGGGCTATCTGATCATTTCTCTTGAGGCAAATATACCCGGATGAGAAAATAAAATAGGTGGACTCCTATCTTACATTTAAGATAGGATTATGATTGACGTAAAATTACTGAGTGCCTTCTCTTCGTCCTCTTACTTTGTGAGAGAGGCTCTTCTTATGTAGCTCTGGCTGTCCTGGAGCTCAGATCTGCCCACCTCTGCCTCCGAGTACAGGGATTACAGGTGTGCGGCACACTGAGCTTGAATGTCAGTTAGAGAGGGAGTTGTTGGAGAGTAGCATTTACCACTTTAGCTCCTTAGGAAAACTGGTTCTGTCTACCTATGGAGAGGGAGGTTCCTTGTTCGTCAGTAGGTTCAGTTTCAGGATATAAACTCTTTTCTCCTGGCCTGTAATGTTTTTCTGCTTTGGGCTTTTCTTATCATCTAAGTCCAGTAATCGGCCATTTTCTCCATTGTTTTTAAAAGCAAGTGCTGTCTCCCCACATTTATATAAGTTCTCTTGACTTTATAAATAACTAAGCAATAAAACTGTTCTTTTTCAGGAGTAATAAGAAGCTCTTTGAAGTTTTTACCATTCACCTGATGCTTCAGGAAATCCAAAGGACGACGCATCCCGAGCACGCCTTTCTCTGTATTAACCTAAACTCCACTCTGTTCAATCTGGGTCTGACCAAATGTAACTCCCTGGTCTCCAGTACAAGCCATTAGAAAAGAGAGTGTGTGTGGTCTGTGTATGTATATATATGTTTCTGGTCGGTAAAAGTATAAAAATCACCAAAGTGAGATTCTGCAGAGTAAAGTTATCAATAGCAGCATTATCATGAAAGATATTGAGAAAGATTTTTCAGCCATGTAAATGAGACATAGAAGGTATGGATGTTTTAGAATTTTTCAGTTTAAGGTAATATTAATGTACAAAGTAACGTTTCCGGAATTTAAGCATTGAGGTTACTTTTTACAAAAATATTTTAGCAAAAAATCTTTCTTGAAATTATGTGATTATTTGGAATATTCTTTGTGTTCTTATGTGGAAATAAACTTATGTTATCATTTCCCCCCTTAATATAGTAGAATCACTTGTTTTGGAAGCAAAATACTTCTATTTTTTGATCAAGCTGACCTTATACTCATAGGTAGTAGCCTCCTGCCTCTGCCTTGCAAGTGCTGAAATTAAAGGCATGCACCACCACTTGCAGCCAAATGCTTATCTTTTGATGATCTTTCATTCATTTGTTCTGTTTTTCTTTTACCCATTCATGTTTATGGTTGTAGTTGGGTGCTGTACAGCCCAGCTAGAGTGTAGATGGTGTGTGTGTTTTATGAAATCGGCCACCCGTGTGTTAGCATAATGTCCTCTTGATGTTGTTCTATTGAACAGCACAAAGTGACCTTCTGTACCTTTCATCACTAGTTTTGGTCTGAAGCCAATTTTCTCGGATATTCGAACGCTGGCACTTGCCTGTGTCTCCGGTCCATTTATTTAGAGCAGCCTTTGGTGTCTGTCCTACATTGCTTTCTGTTACTGTGATAAAACTCTGACCAAAAGCAACTTGGCAGGAAAGGGCTTACTTTCCCTCACATGTCACAGCCTGAGGGCATCAGGGCTGGGACTGAAGCAGGATCCTAGAGGCAGGAGCTGAGGCGGAGACCGTTCATTGGAGGGCTGCTGCTTACTGGCCCATTCTTCTTGCTTTTTGTTCAAGGATTCTTTGGCCAAGAGTTGCCCCACCCATAGTGGGCTGGGCCCTCCAACACCATTCATTAATCAAGAAGATGTCCCGCCAACTGGTACAATCTGTATAAGCTTTAGAAAATTGTTATTTTTTTCTTTAATGTTCTCTATGCCTTTAGAACGAGATTCCTCTTTTGTGCTTATTACCCACAGGTCTGGTCTTTTCACGAGTGTCACATGAGTCTTGGAATTCTCAGTGTTATCGGCTCCTAGTTTTGTCTTTGTTGTTGTTTGATGGTTCCAGTTTCTGGGCCTTATCTTCCAGCTCAGATCTTGATCTTTACCTTCTCCTTGGTCCATTCTGCTGTTGAGACTTTCCACAGAGCTCTTTATGTGAATTATTATAGTTTTTACTTTCAACTTTTCAATTATTTTTCTTCAGTATTTCTGTATCTTTTTAAAATTCCCTTTTCTTGTTTTGCATCAGCTTTCTTATTTCATTAAGCTGTTATTTTCTCAACAGTATCACTGAAGCAATTACTCATATTGTTCTATTATTAAATAAAACTTGGGAGTCAGATATCAGGATAAAAACCTGATTGATCGGAGAAGCAACAGTGACCTCCTCTCTCTCGCCCTCCTCACTCAAAAAGTGCCATGAATCTTTCTAAGCCTCTCCCTGCTGTTCCCTGTGTATCTCTCTATATGTCCTGGGTCCAAAAGGACCTGTGTGGCTAATTCTGATCAGCTAGTAGCTAACTCTACCCTCTGATTCAAGGTAAACTTTATTGGCAGTCTCGAGAGTGTCAGAGTACAATCAAAATATCCCACAACAAACCACTAACTTGCAACCCAAATTCAAGAATTCATCAGAAAGATGGTTCACTATGATCAGGTTGGCTTCGTTCCAGAGATACGGGAATGGTTCAGCATACATAAATAAACATGCAATAAATGTAAAATGTCATATAAATGGACTGAATAACAAAATCCAGAAGATCATCTCAGTAGGTGCAAAGAGAGCTTTTGACAAAATCCAATAGACCAACACCTGAAGAAAGTGGGAATAGAAGGAACATACCTCAACATAATAAAGATTATGTGTGGCAAACTTATAGCTCACATTATACTAAATGAGTTGGAAAATCAAATATTTCCAGTCACACTAAGAAGATGAGTGTCATATTTCTCCATTCATGTTCAATATCCTATTGGAAGTCTTAACCACATCAGTAAGACAAAGTAAGGGAATGAAACAAATACAAACAAGAAAAAGACACTAAAGTATCCTTATTTATAGGTTATGATTTTATACAAAAGAGACCCTAAAGACTCCACCAGAAAAATCTTAGGCTGATTAAACACTTTCAGCAAAGTGGCAGGATGCAAAATCAGCACACAAAAACAGTGACTGTACTGTATACCAATGACAAACATGCCAAGCAAGAAATCAGGAATAAAATCTCATAATTGTCATTAAAAACATACCTTCTGTCTTAGTTAGGGCTTCTGTTGCTGTGAAGAGACACCACGACCACTGCAACTCTTATAAAGAAAAACATTTAATTGGGGTGTCTTGCATTTTCACAGGTTTAGTTCATTATCATCATGGTGCAGCATGATGGCATGAAGGGAGACATGGTACTGGAAAAGGAGCAGAGCGTCCTACATTTTGACCTGTAGGCATCAGGAAGTAGTCTGTGTCCTTGGGCATAGCTTGAACATAGGAAACCTCAAAGCCCATTCTCACAGTGGCACACTTCCTCCAACAAGGCCACACCTACTCTAACAAAACCTAATACTGCAACTCCCTATGAGCTTATGGGGGCCAATTACCACACCTTCTAACGAAGGAAATGAAAGACCTCTACAATGGAGAAAGAAATTGAGGAAGTCACTGGAAGATGGAAAGACTTCTCTCATGGATTAGAAGATTCACTGTTGTGAAAATGATTACATAGTTATTTTACCAGAAGCTAATCTACAGATACAATATAATCCTCATCAAAATTCCACTGCCATTCATCATTTTTTTTTTAAAAAAAAAGAAGAAAATCTTAAAACTCATTTGCAAACTAAAAATCTTCAGATAGATAAATCAGCCTGGGGCAAAGGAATAGTCAGCAAAGACTGGAAGAATCATCATATACGATGTAACTTCAAGTTATCATACAGAACCATAAATATAAGTACAGTATGGTTCTGGCACAAAACAGACATGTAGATCAATAGTGTAGAAGATGCAGTCACAAACCCATCCAATTAAAGCTGTCTGGTTCCTTTTACTGTGATACCAAACATAGTTGTTGGAGAAAAGATTGCCTCTTTAGCAAAGGATGCTGGGGAAAGTGGGTGTCTACATGCTCAAGACTGAAACTAGATCCGAATCTCTCTCACTGCACAAAAAGTAACTCGCAGTGTTTTGAAGTTGATAATGTAACACCTGTTGCTGTGACATTGCTAGACAAGCAGGTAAAGCATTTGAAGATAAAGATATAGCCAAGGACGTTCTACAAGGACTCTCGTGCTCAGAAAATAAGGTCAATAGTCAACAAATGGAACCTCATGAGATTAAAAAGAAGAAAAATAATTGAGTGAAGAAGCTTACAGAATATATATGACAGAGAATATCTAGAATGTACAAAGAATTCAAAAAAGGAAAAACTAAAAGGGTCAAAGAATTGAGTAGAAAGTTCTCAGAAGAAATACAAATGGCCAATATATATCTTTAGAATAACCATATGAGGGGACTGGAGAGATGGCTCAGTGGTTAAGAGCACTGACTGCTCTTCCAGAGGACCCGGGTTCAATTCCCAGGACCCACATGGCAGCTCACAACTGTCTGAAGATCCAGTTGCAGGGGATCTGACACCTTCACACCGATGCACATAAAATAAAGTTAAATAAACCATAAAAATAAAAAAAATAAAAAAGAATAACCATATGACTATGACCTAGCTATTGTCAAACTTAATTTTTTTAAGTAAAGCTGGTGACTGTGAATGGCTTAAACATTATGTACCCTGTTGACAACAATTATGCATTTTAATTTCTTGATAGTTTCTTTAATGTATATGAATGAAAAAGGAAAAAAGAGGGTATGACTGCTCCTAGAGATGGTGGAGGAGAAAATCTACCATAGACATGTGGAAGAGCATAGTCAGAGGCAGGGACATCTGGGAGAGTTCAGAGTGGACATCACGGGGCTGACTTGGCTGTATGGGGAGTGGGGAAAGGCAAGGCAGAAGGGAGAGAGGAACCAGGTGCAGTAACCAGGTAACCCAAATGTCTGGATCATATAGGAAAGAGCCTCTGGGGGAAGGGCAGCCCAGACCCTGGCCTGAGAGTCCAGGGTAGTCGGGGTATGCTGCGATCCATCCCCTGTAGCAGCTCGGCATTGAGGGATATTGGGAGAACTTGACAACTAGGTCTGTATTGATATTTTAAGTAGACACCTCAGATTTGAAGCTTAATAGTATATAATTTGTGTCCCGCAAGACCCTTCCATCCTCTGCTTCCTGTTAAAACCCTTCTTCTTCCCAGCAAGCCCCTCTCCTGCTTTCACGTCTCCTTTCTGTGTGTCCCATTTAGTTTAATTGGAATTTCTTGTATGAGTGTGGGTAGGAGGTTATTCAGGACCATAGGCAATGTATCAGTGGCTACCCTTGTGAAGAAATGACATCCCCTACCTCCAGCAACCATGAACTGCCAGTGTCAGCCCAGGGAGCGGTGGGACCTCGTGGGTTCCTCTGCCACCCCTGACGATAGGTTAAGTCAGAGAGGTGTCATGCAGATAACCACAGTGGCAGTGTGTGCAGGAGTGCAGCAGCCATGTGAACCAGAGGACATCTTTGTGCTGTATGCCCCCCTCATCCTCCGGCTCTTAGCGCCTTGCCTCACCCTCCTGTGCTGTTCCCTGGCTTTTCCCCAGGGATGGAGATGTCCCTGTAGAGTGGGGCACTCCATCACCTATGCTTGACACTTGGGCCAGTTGTATGTTTCTGCATTATCTTTCTGTCTCCTGTTGCAATAGGTGTCTCCGACAAAGGCTGACTGTAGCATTAGTTTTCAATGGCAGACCAAGAATTTAGAATAATTATGTTGAAGAGACCTGGTCAGTCATCCTCATCGACTTAAACCGTGAAACTCAATATGGACAAGTTCAACAGATCCTCCATAAAAGGGCTGTCCATGCCTGCTTCTGTTTTACCAGAACATAAATTTCAAAATTTCAATGTTTTATAAACTGTATCTCTTTAAAAATCAGTTTCAAAAAATCCTTTTGATAACTCGAAAGCTTAAAATGAAGTAATGGCTATTTATAATCATATCTCAATCAGTGCGACTGGAAGGATGGCTCTAGTTAAGAGCACTAACTGTTCTTCCAGAGGACCAGGATTTAATTCCCAGCACCCACATGTGACTCGGATGTCTGTAACTTCAGTTCCGCGGCACCTGCTGCCCTCTTTGCCCTCTGTGGACACCAGGCATACAGGTGGCACACAGACATCCATACAGGCAAAGCACTCATACACATAAAAATCAGAATAATTTCCAAATAAGTTGAACCCTATAGCTGCGACTTTTCCTGTCTTAAAAAATTGAAACATTAACAGAAACCTGCTGTTACTGAATCCAAAGCCGCTTTAGTGATTTGTTTTTCTTACGTAATTCTAGTCAATCTGGTCAGTTCCAGTAGAAATGTAAACATGAAAGGAATTAACCCATTTAAGACTTAAAAAGCGATACTTTATGTCTTAAGGTCTACAATTGTTTACACAAAAGTCTAAAAGCACTTCTTGATAAATCCATAGTAACTGGCTGAGATGCGGTCAAACCGGAAAAATATCTGTGACTGTTGTTACTGTTCACTCTATAAGATAAATAGAGGATCATATATAAGATGGCCTGTTGTGTTTTGAGCGTTGTCTGGCGTCTGACTTCTCATCTCTTTCAGACATCAGCACAGCACCAGAGCTACATCCTTGAGCTTTTCCAGACATAAGTATAAGCGTCTGAGGGCAGGAGATTGAGCCAGTACGGACCTTGGTGTTAGGGAGCTGGGATAGCAGCCTGAGGTGCTGTAAACCTGTCAGGCTCCCTCCCTGCAGCTGCAAAGCCTCTACAGAGCCAATCTGCACCCTTTTCTGGTGGGAGGCCGACCTGAGCTTCCCTACTGGACTTGGCAAACCTCGAAGAATATTCAGACCTTTTAACTTTCCCAGTATTTCTGCAGGTCCCAGCCCTGCCAGGTTATCCCTGTAAGAACTGAGTTTGAAGAAGGAAATAGAATGAAAATTCACGCTGACCTTACTTCACCAGCAAGAGCAGACCTTACTTAGCCTGTGAGGGACATCCCAAGACCCAGTGGCACCGGGACTAGAATGTAGGAGAGCACAGGGCACATGGTGTGAGTGGGGTTTTTATAGCTAAAAGTAAGTTAGGGTTGGGCAAGGTTTCATTAGGGACAGAGTGGGGGGAAATAAGCTGGGTTTTTTTTTTCTAGATAAACTTTCTTTAAAATTTGGAACTACAGGTCCCACTGTCTGTTTCTGCAACATCGGGGATTGGGGTCAGCTGCTTTTCTTTTGCAGCCTCTGAGAATTGTACAAATAGTCAACTTCCTGGAACTTTGAGCCAGTTTAGAGCTTTGGTTTTAAGAAAAGGTGAGAATTTCCCTTTTTCCAGATCATTCGTGTGTGTGTATGTGTGTATTTGTGTGCATGTATGTATGTGTGTGGGGGGGGCACCATTTCTTTGGAGGTAAGTACTTTCTGCTGACAGGGAGAATTGTTATTTTGGGATTCTTGGATCTGGAGTGACTCTTGACTTTCTCTTGCCTAGTGTGGTAGACCGGGTGATAGCAGTAAGCAGTCCAGGAGGAATTCCTACACAAAGTTTAAATGACAAGGTAAAAATGTAGGAGGGGCATGAGTAAGGGGAGGGGCAAGGATGAGAAGGGACACTTGTGTTGAGATTTTTGTGACTGGCTTCTAAGTCTTTGGGCCTGGTCCTGAACTAGCTTTGATTTGTTGGTGCAGAAGCAGCCGTGTTCCTATAGAAGAGTACATATTCCTCTGTGGGCTGCAGGCAGGGGCCTCGCCCTCTGTAGTTTTGGAGCCCCTGGGTGGCCAAAGAATCAGGTAGATCCTGGAGGGTATCAAGCCAATTAGAAATCTCCTTAAAGCTTCCTCAGATGGGGAGAAACAGAGGTGAAGTGATGTAAAGGTACCTAGGCCTGCTACCCGGTTCCTCAAGAGGATGCCTAGAGTTGTTAGTAAGGGGGCGACCCCATGCCTATTTTTTGCTTTTATTGGAATAGAGGCCAGTGCAGGGAGTGGGGTGTCTGGAGGGATGAGAACCTGTCCAGTTACTAGGTAGGCAGAAGGAGAGGTTTGAGCAGCAGCTAGGACAGCGCCACGCTGTAGGCCATTGGGTGCAGTTTAACCTTTTCGGTTGTGCCAGAAGGAAATGAGTGCCCTGGGGCTAAGGCGGTGCAAGGTTGTAACCTGACCAGGTGAGACTGGTTAATTGCGGGGTTTTCCTGAATTAGGTGGGAGGACTGGTGTCCAGGAAAAACCGGTAAGGTGTGGGGGTATTTAGAAACCAACAACTGGTAGTGGAATCAGATATGAATGGGGGAGGGTTTGGGGTTTTTTTTTTTGGAAAAGACTTAACTAGCCCTGGGAAATCAGGTCTCTTCTCTTGCCCTCAATGATAGCAGGAACCTTTGGAAGACGCAAGCAGATTGAAGGTTAAAGTCCAAGTAAGACAGGCATTATGAAGAGCCTCGTGTTATAGGGGAGTCTTACGTGCTCCTTTTCCGAGATATCTGGTGAAGGTGAAGCTGCCTTGGCATAGTGGTAGGTCACCAGCAGGAAGGGAGGATGGGAAGCGAGGCCTCTGGACACATACGGGGGCCTGATAAGCTAAGGTTCCTGGGCTTAGAAAGGGCCTTAAAGCAGGTACTGTGGGAGGAGGAGGGTTTTTTATGCTGGAGAAAGTTGATTGATCATGATTCATTTTCTTGAGTCCTCTAAACTAGTCCAGAAATCTCTCTGTGTGTTTCTGAATTCAGAACCAATCCGCAGGAGACCCTTTAGGTTGCTTAGTATCGTATGTGAGGGGCACAGTGAAGAAAATCACTGAAACGGCCAGTCCGTGGTTGCTCAGGGGTGAGGATGGGGTAGAAAAGAGAGAGAGAACATCCAGAGCCATCTAGAAGAGTCCAGAGCAGAGAGAGAAAGAAGAAGGCTGGACGTGATCAGGGCTGTCTGCAAGAGACAGGAGAATATGAGGATAGTGAAGGGGAGCAGGGACAGGGGACCTTGCTGGTAAAGAGAGTGGGGATCTAGAGCAGCCTTGGGGCTAGCATCGTGCAGGTGGGATGGCAAGGGAGAAGGGCCAGGAGACTAGCATGGGGCTTGGAAATGTATAGTGAGTGCTTGTGAATAGGGTCTGTTTAAGAGCCTGGAGGCCAGCATGGGCTTGTCTGCAACCAAAGGTATATGTCAATGGAGATACATTAGTCCCTTCTGCCAGAGACAAGGGAAATGACTCCTTTTGGCAGAAGAAAACCATTTCACAAGTTCATGGGGAATGCTGGCTTTTTTCTAACTGCCAGAGATCCCTCTATAGCCTAGTTTGAGTTGGTCCTAGACTCAACTTTGGACTTTGGACCAAGTCAATGGGCCTGCCCTTTGTGTGGGGGTGGTGTTGGGGTGGGCACCCTTTGGGCCTGACGGGTATATATTCAAATTCACAGATGTCAGTGCAAGTGAAATGAAAATCCAGAGGTGAAGTAAGTCATGCAGGAAGAGGTTTGGGAAATGCCTGGTTAGCTCCCTGGGAGAGGCAGAGGCTGAAGGAATCAGCAAGCCAGACAGAGGTGGTTTGCATGGGAAATGTCCCCCACAGGACATTGGTCCCCAGTTGTTAGCACCCTTTAGGAATGCTGTGGAACCTTTGGGAGGTGTGGCCTTGCTAGAGGATGCACGTCACAGGGGGCAGTCTTTGAAGGTTTACAATTTGCCGCACTTCCTGCTCTCTTTCTGCTTCCTGTGTGTGGATAGAAATGTGATCTCTCGACTTCCTGCTCCTGTTGCCTGTTGCCAAGCTTTGTCTATCTCCATCACTGTGGACTCTCCTCTGTAACTGTAGACCAGATAAACTCTTCTTTCCACAAGTTCCCTATTGTATCACAGCAACGAAAAGTAACCAAATCCCACCTCGAGAAGTCAGCGTTTCCACTGGAGACAGCCTGGTGTCAGCTTCACCTATAAACAGTGTGAACTCAAAACTCTCCTTAAACCAGGTCCTGGTGGCACAGGCCTTTAATCCCAGCAGTTGGTAGGCAGAGGCAGGTGAATCTCTGAGTTCGAGGCCAGCCTGATCTACAGAGCTAGTTCTGGGACAGCCAGGGCTACACAAAGAAACCCTGTCTCAAATCAACTCTCCCGAGTGTTTGGACCCAACTTGTCTTGCTTGTCAAGTAGAAGCCAGGGTACCCCGTTACCTTGATTGTCAATGTTGAGGAGAACAAGGGGCAGAAGGCACTTCAGAATGCATAGATGACCATTGATAGACGTTAGCAATGCAAGTCCACGAGGTAAAGTGCTGCCATGATGCCCTCTCTATGAGGAACACAAGCGGAGGCAAAACAGAGACTGGAGCAATGGTTCTCAGCCTGTGGGTTGTGACCCTTTGTAGCTGGGGGTCACCACAAGATAAGGAACTGTATTAAAGGGTCGCAGCATTAGGAAGATTGAGAACCACTGAACTAGAGCATCACAACAAAGAATAAGCCATGAGACCTTTGGCTTTGCTTTTGTGTTGTTTCCTAGGAGTAGCCAAGGCAGGTTGTCTGAAGGACCTTGTGAGGAAACCCCACCTAAAAAACCTGAGGGAGTCAAGGCCAGACCCATGGTAGGTGAAGGTCTGAGCTGAAGAGTCAAAGAAATGTAGTAGGGCTACAGGGCAGGACCCTTTTCAACGAGTGTGTGTCCTGTCAGATAGAACTCCGAGGTGGCCGCAACTGACGTCTCTAAGCCAAGACAGGCCATTATTCTTGTGTTTTCTTTCCAAGACCAGGCAGCTGTGGGTGTGTACATGCCACCCCCGGAGTGGCAGTTGCTCCAACCTGGCATTCAGCTGCCTCCTACTTTGTCCCATTGCTGTTGGCGCTCTCCCATCCGTCAGAAGAACACACACTCCCTTCTGAGATCCTGGTATTGTTAGTATAGACTTCTACAGGGGACAGATGCTGGGAGATGCTAAGGGACCACATTGCTCGTAGTGTTTCCCTCCCAGGGAAAGTGGAAGGGAGCCTCTTTCTTTCAATTTGGCCACAAAGATGCTCTTGTGCAGGAACAAAGGACACACTAAAGGCCAGCTTATTGTTTGGGAGTCAAGCCAACAAATACAGATTATCATTTAAAAGTCACTCCAGAAAGCATTCCATCTGATTTAAACAAATAGACTTTGACTCTCACATAAGCATTACATATGAAAAGAAAAGACCAAGCACCCTGGAATGCATCAAGTAGTTTTCTCTATTTGAATCTGTTCTGTCTACCAACTTAATAATTAAAAGCCAACTTCTGCATTCAGGAAGTTCAAACAACTGTCCAGGGCATTTGTATATACAACTATCTTGCTTTCCTGTGGGACGGGCTCTCTTAGAGAATACAGCCAGCACTGCCATCTGCCCATGCTCACCCTGCACCCAGCAGAATCCTGAGATCATTCAGGAAGCGCTTTACTTATGCCCGGTGGGCAGCGACAGAATGCACTCTGGTACTAAAGCACATAGGACTCCATGCAGCACACGGCGCCTGTCTGCGCTCTATGCACTACCATACAATTCCTGGGCTTCGGGCAAGGGGCTGGAGGTTGAAACACACAAAGACACGCAGACAGAGAGACATAAACATGGACCTCTAGTCACTGGTAAGAAGCCCTTTATTCAATAGCACCATGGAGTCAAGTGGCCAACAGATGAAAACCTTATCCTCTGATCCTCAAGGCCTAGGCAACACCTGCTTCTGAAGCAGAGCTGGTAAACAACTTTGACACAGCTTTCAGTAACTCAAATCAGAAGGAAAGTAAAGCTCTCTAGCATGGAAGAGCAGCTGGAGGCCAGGACTCCAAATGGTCCCGACACCTCCAGAAGAATCCTTGGATGGCAAGGGTGATTAGCCATTCGCAGTCTGTCAGGGCAAGTTGTATATTGAAGGTGGCAGTATGAAAAGATGTGGGTGGGGTCTGGTCCCTTCTAGTCATGGCCTTGTGTCTTCTGAAATGGGGAAATAAGCTCTTGTGTCCTGCCAGGGAGCTGGGCTTGCTGTGAAGGACCATTCTAAGAGCGGAGGAACATTCTCCAAAGTCCATACCTTCCAGCCGGAATACTGGAACAAATTCAAGATCAAATGACCTGGAACTGAAGAGATAGCTCAGTAGTACAGTGGCATCAGGTTATAACCAGGTAAAAAGCAACCCAAAGCTCCACTGGTCACTCTCGCCAGGGCAAGCTATTCCCTGTGGAGTACTGGTCTACCTCTCTCTCAGTTCAGCCTCACCGCCCACCTTTACACCTGCCTCACATGGCCTGAGACTCCTGGGATCTGTAGTGATATTTCATTTGTGTTTTAATAAATATAGCTTGCCTGAAGATCAGAGAGTAAAACAGCGACAATGGTCAGCCATACAGACCAGGCAGTGGTGGCACACACCTTTCTTTAATCCCAGTAGCCACACTAGCTAGCCATAGAAGCCAGGCGGCAGTGGTGCACACCTTTAATCCCAGCCCTAGAGAGGAATGGGAGGAGACAGCTCTCACACAGTCTCATTCTGAGATTCCTGGAGCCAGAATCGCCATTTCGGTCCAAAGTAGAGGTAAGAGTCAGTGGCTGGCTGCTTTGTTTTTCTGATCTTCAGGTTGAACCCCAATATCTGTCTCTGGGTTTTTATTATTCGTGCTACAGGGTTCAATTTTTTTCCCAAGACAGAGTTTTTATGTTGTATGAGAGTCGCTTGTTTGTTCCTGGCTGCTCGGCCCCAAAATAATCACACAGAAACCGTATTATTTGCAATACTGTTTGGCCAATGACTTAAGTGTATTTCTGGCAAACTTATATTTTAAATTAACCCATCTCCATTAATCTGGCTGTGGCTTACTGGGTAAAGTTCTGGTGTCTGTCTCCAGCAGGGCTACATGGTTTCTTTCTACTCTGCCCTCTTTCTCCCAGCATTCAGCCTAGCTTTCCCTGCTTAGTTCTGTTCTGTCCTGCCATAGGCTCAAAGCAGTTTCTTTATTCATCAATGGTAATCACAGCATACAGAGAGGAATCCCACATCTCCTCCCCTTTTCTGTTTAAATAAAAAGGAAGGTTTTAACTTTAACAAGTAAAATTGCATATAACAAAACAGGTATCAAGCAAGAATTACAGTTACAATATTTATATCTACTTTATCTTTTATCATAACTAAGGAAAACTATAATTATAATTATAATTATATATTCTTCAACTCCATCAAAGACTCTAGGAGGATATAATATTACCTAAGTAAACAGGAAGTGTATTGTAAGCAACTTCCAAAACTCTAGAATTGACAGAGACATCTAACTGCCTGAATAGTTCTTCTGTATCATTGGGGCATCCATCTTCAGCCTATGGGCCCATAGTATCTGGCAGACTTTTCCATGAAGCAAGAAATTTCAAAGACAGTTCTGCCTATATTGGCAGGTTGTCAATCACTTTTTTCTGTGTCCTGCAGAATGTCTGGCAGACTCTTTCATGAAGCAGGAACCCTGAAGGAAACCCTGAAGGACTGTCTCACCTTTAGGCAAGTTCAGCAGTCATTTTTCTGTGGGTCCTGCCTGTCCAGTTCATACAGCATAATATCAAGCAGTCTAGGCAAGAGAAGTTTCTTGCCCAAATGGCTAGCAAACTCCATAAGGAGCATCTTCAATGCCCATCATCCTCTTGAAGTAATTGGTGCTGCCAGCAGCAAATGTGTATCATGTCATGAAAAGTCCTAAGCTCTTAAAACATTTTTAATGTCATATTCTGTATTTGAATACATATTTGAAAGATTTGAAGAATACCTATCTAACTGAAATATATCTCTCTATACCTAGAAAACCTAAGTAATACGACTACACATTCGATGATTATCTATTAACCTATATTTCTTAATTATACATTATATTTTCCAAATTAACTGTACAATTTGTATCAACAGCTCAAGATTCACACCAATTCAAATCTCTATAGCACTATATAGTCTTGGCTGTCCTATGTAAACCAGACTGGCTTTCGAACTCTGAGATCTGCCTGCTTCTGCCTTCAGAGTGCTGGGATTAAAGGCATGTGGCACCATGTCCAGCTTGACCCCTGGGTTCTTTCAGTATGAGAGCCCTAGCAAAGACTGGAGGAAGAAATGATGCAGTGGCTTTCTGAAATCCCTGCTTCCTGGTGTGGGCTTGAAATAGTTGAGGGATAATGTGACTAAGCTGTGTAAGCTTGGCCCTGCCCCCACTGCTTAGTTAACCCGCAATCACCGGAAAGGCAAGGAAATCATGCCTCAACCTAAAAACACCCGAGAGATTCAGATTGGAGACTTGGGTGTTCCACTTTTGCAAAACTGTTTTTAGTGTTTGGCATACTATGGACCAGGCTAAGTGGACCTGGTTTTGTAGCAGAATCCTGTCAGCATCATCCCTACCGTGGTTGGACTAGGAATTGTCCCGATGCTCAGTTCTCTTCTGGTTGTGCTGTTTTGGGAGGTGACAGAGCTTTAGAAACTGGGATAGACCTAGGGGAAGTAGGTCACCGAGGGAGATGGGCTGTCCTTAAAGTTATACCTGGCCTCTGTCCGTGTCTTGCATTCTTTCCAGTCTATCATAAGGAGAGCAGCCTCTGCCATACATTCCTGACTCCACAATGCTCAGCTCACACATACATATGCAGCTATGCACTGAATCGTTTGAAAGCCTGAGCCAAAATAAATTCTTCCTCTTAAGTTATTTATATCGGGTACTTTAGCAATGATAAAAATGACTGAGACAGCCCTCAGGGGGCAGCAACCTCTCCAGGGACCTCCACTCTACTCTTCACTCCTTCAGGGATCTAGCATCTCCTGCAGCTGCCTGTGAACTCCAGCCACACCTGAGGACCTAGCCTGGTCCTGCCTGGCTGTACTGCTTATACAGTACACCCCAGGCTTCCGTGGGGCCGTGATTGATTTAGTTTAGCCTTCCTCTGCTCTAGCAACCTCCTCCTGTCCCAGTGATCACCGGGAGGAGGCCCCTTCTGCATTGTGCACAGCTAGCCAGAATTCCTTTGCTCCCTAAGCACCAGTTTTGCTATGAGATGGAACTGAGGATTTATCTTGATTGCGTTGTTGCCCTGAGCTCACTTTGACTTTTTCCTCTTCATGTTTGAGAAGCCGTCCCCATCTGCCCTCCACGCTTTGTATTTTTGTGTGTTTCTTTGCTAGGCTTTGTTCGGCTGTCAGACATGTACTTTCCCCATTCTTAGCTTCCTGTCCCTCTCCTTCTTGGGGCAGACAGCTGCCTGACAGATGCCATAGTTTAATATTGGCTCCAGAAGAAGGAGCCTTTGTGTTTGATTTCTGTCCCCAGCAAGGTGGTACTACTGACGAGTTGAGAAAATGTACAGTCAGCCCACTGTAGTGGTGCACACCTTTAACTTCAATACTCAGGTGGCAGAGGCAGATGGATCTCTGTGAGTTTGAGGCCAACCTGGTCCCCATTGTGAGTTGCAGGCCAGCTATGGCTACATAGTGAGACTTTGTCTTAAAAATAAACAGACCAACAAACAATACCTTTAGAGTCAAAGATATCAATAGTTAATAGAAGTGAAGTGAGAAGAGAAGCAGGAGGGTTAGAAGGATGGAGATAGCAGGGATGGCGTAGAGCAGCTACACAGAGAACAGGACGGTCACAGAAGCCTGAGCTACAGAGCCAGCAGCTGAGCAAGTAAAGTGTAAAAACTTCCAAGTAGTATACACAAAATTAAACGTGCAGTAAGTCGGCATTGAAGGTGTGCTGACAGTCAGTACCACCTCCTTGTTGGGGTGCTGTGTTCCCCCCATGTTCAACTGTCTTTTCATCACCTCCAGGTGGCACTGATGGCTGCCAGTTCTAGTAAACCAAGCCAGTTAAGTCCACTTCCTGCCAGAATGGCCCAGTTCGAGTCCCTTACCCTTAATTATAGACGCGCCTCTGATATTTTGGGGCTCATAGCTGAAGCTTTCTGTGACTGAGTCTCTGAGGGGGCAGAGCCATCCATTTGTGTTTGCCTCTGTCTCTCTGGGAGGTCTCTTCCTGGTCAGCCTTCAGGAGGCCGAAGCAAATTTGGCATGGCGCGTGTCAGGATCCCTGAGTTTGTCTGGGCCGTGGCTGTAGTCTCCAGGGCCTGCACTGTCAATCTGAGCTCTGCCCCTCCACTGCATCCTTCTCTGCTCCAGCGGTCTCACCTCTGTATCCACCCCCGGTTAGAGTCTCTCTGATCGTTGAGGTGACAAGCTGTCCTTAACCTAGCAGGGACTGGTCTAGTTGGACACTGAGCTTCTTGCTGCATCGGAGAGGAAAATCTCTCCTGTGTTCATTTCTCTTGTCTTTAGCTCTTTGTTTATAGGACAGAGTCTTATTTTGATTATTTTGATTCTAACTCCTGTCCTTTGTGTCACCATCAGCAGAAGCAGATGTCAGTCCGCCATATTACCCAGAAGTGATAAACGCTAAAGATCACTTTTTAGTTATTTACCTTAAAGGAAGGTCTTAAAGGCTACATTTGCCATAGAAATGTGATGTGTATATATAGCTATTAGTTAGTTCTCTGGGTTTGGATGACTCAGACTAAGTAAATAATTTCAAACAAGGAATGCATATTGAAAGTATCTGTATTATTTATAGCAATGTAATTTATAGCTATAAAAATTCCCAAGAACCTGCTACATATCTGAAGCTTAGTAATCCATTTAACATAATATGTGAACATTGGCATAATAAAATGACAATTGTCTGGATACATGGAGACCACGGAACGAAACCATGTTAAATGAATCTAGGCAAGCCTGCAATGTTGTACACTTCCTTGGAATCCAGTAGCTACTTAAAAGACGGAGTAGAAACTTTTCAGTAAAATATTCTGATGGGGGAATATTATCTTAAGATGTGTTACTTTTGTTTACGCTGTGGAACATTTGCTTAATGATGTAAGGATGTGTTGTTTCTGTTTATGCCGCATTTGCACCTCTGTGAAGCTGTGATTCTTTGCCTGTCTAATAAAGAGTGAGACAGGAGCAAGGACAGGTGGGGCTGGCAGGCAGAGAGGATAAATAGAAGGAGAAACGAGCAAAGTGGGGAGCAAAGGAATGAGGAGAGGGGGACTTCTGAGGCCACCCAGCCAGCCATGGAGTCAGAGTGAAAGCAATATATACGGAAGTAAGAGAAGGAAAAAGCCCAGAAGCAAAAGGTAGTTGGGATAATTTAAGAGAAGCTGGCAAGAAATAAGCCAATAAGGCTGGGTGGATGTAAGAGAGAATAAGACTGCATGAGTGGTTTATTTGGGAGCAGGGTGGTGGACCCCTCAAAAAGAGTAAAAAAGGGCACAACAAGCTCTTTTACACAAAAGGTGCCAGGCGTAGGGACTGCACACCGGTCATCTGAGGGCTGGCGTCCCTCCTAGGGGTTGTTGGGAGCAACACTGCTAATCTGTTCACTGTCTCTGAGTCTGGGAGCTTGCATTCACGGGGTGGGGGCGGGGCTTAGCAGAATTGAAGTGTAATTTGTCTCTGCTGGAGATTCATGCAATCTCTAAGGCGTGCACTCTGGTAAAGGGTCTGAACTGGGAGCAATGTGGACAAAGGCTTCCAGTAGACTGGGGAGCTTCTGAGAACACAACAGGTTTTTCGCAGGTAGCTGGGTAGTGAGGTCTGGCACTGTGTCCCAGGTCCAGGTCCGCACAACGCTCAAGACCCTCAGGCCCTACAGCCATACCTGTAACTACAATTCCTCAGAACAGGACCATGTTCCATTATATTGATAATCTCCCCCCAAAATATAGAGCAGTAATAATGGGGTGAGGTCATCCAAGTAAGACCCTAGTAACCTCGAGGCCATGAGATGTTAAGGTGGAGGGTGGGAGTGGAGTCCACACCTGCCTTCTTCATCCCTGGGCCTACGTACTTCCTCTAGGCATCATCAGACTTCATACAGTAATATCTGAAGACCAAGCCTTCCTAGACTCATCCATGCCCAGTGAGTTATCTTGCCAGTGTGAGCATAGGCGTGTCTTGCTTGTGTTAAATTCCCCTTCCTGAAAAAGGACCACAGAAGTGGCTGATAAAGACACATTCGACACACAGTGCCCCTGAAGATGAGATCTCTGTAATTGTTCAGGCTGAGGCCACACAACACTATAGGGGGTTGTCTCAACCATCCCCAGATACCAGGCTTTTCGTATAGACGTCAATGGCAGCTGGAAGATGTAACCATGTTTGTTTGATGAGCTGCAACTTTGGAGGACTTTTACCCATGTTGTACACTGAATTTTGAGTTGCAAATGAACTGTAGGGTGTTTGGCTTGTTCTTAGAGGTCAGGTTAGTTCGTAGCAATTGTCTCTGGTGTTTGGAAAATGGATTTAAAGACAGACATTACCTCTGTGGCATGAGAGAGCCGTGTACCTCTTATTCAGAAGATGCCATGGTCTGGGGCCTGCAGGGGATGGAGACAGTCTTCTGTGAAAGGGCTGCCGCTTCCCCACTGAGGAGTGACAGAATCTGCGTACCGGAGTCCAGCCAACCTCCTCTTCCCTTCTATCCTGAGAGTGATCGTAGCAAGTCTCACAATAATCTTTGTTAACCAAAACCTACTCAGAAAATTTTCAGTAAGCTTCTCAGTTTCCAAAGCCCAAAAGAGCAGCTAATAATGCTGGGATGACAGTGCCCATTTATTGACCATCACGTGCCAGGAGAAGTGCTTTCTATTACCTGATTTACACAGTGGTCCCAAAGGAAATGTATTCTTGTCACCCCATATACAGAGAAGAGGCCGAGGCATAGAGAAGGGGCTTGGCATTGCTGTTCAGAAGAGGAGCATGGTCCCTAGTGAAAAGGTAAGCAAAATAACGATATCTTGAAATTTGCAGGCAAATGGGTGGCTCTTGAAAACATCATATTGAGTGAGGTAACCCAGACCCAGAAAGACAAATATCACATGTACTCACTCAGAAGTGACTTTTAGACATAAAGCAAAGAAAAAAACAGCCGGCAACTCACAATCCCAGAAAACCTAGACAACAAGGAGGACCCTAAAAGAGACATATTAATCTACATGGAAAGTAGGAAAAGACACGATCTCCTGAGTAAATTGGGAGCATGAGGACCTTGGGAGAGGGCTGAAGGGGAGGGGCGAGGAACGGGGGAGTGAAGAAAAATATATAGCTCAATAAAAACAGTTAAAATAGAAAGGTAAGTGGTGCCAGGGATGCCAGCAAGAACGGTGCACACAGGAACAGCAGCAGCCCGTGTCCTTGGAACATCCCTGGGCGTGTGATGTGTGTGTTGTTTGGGGTGACCGTCAGGCCAACAGATTTAGCCCTCTTTTCCCATTTTCACCTTCTTCCACAGTGGGTGGGGGGTTTAAAATTAAACGCCTGCTAAGGGCAACAAAATTATTTGCTATTTGGACCATTCAGACACCAGGCAGGTTTTGTTCCCTTACATTGAACATTTCTCCAACTCTCTGGATGCCAGCAAGATGCCCGCAACTCATCTGCTGCTGTCCAGTGTCTGTGGCTGGTGTGAACTGTCTTGTTCCCCATGCCATTTGTTATTTATTCCCTCCATGACTGGTGTGAACTGTCTTATTCCCCGTGTCATTTGTTATTTGTTCCCTCCATGGCTGGTGTGAACTGTCTTATTCCCCATGCCATTTATTTGTTCCCTCCATGGCTGGTGTGAACTGTCTTGTTCCCCATGCCATTTGTTATTTGTTCCCTCCATGGCTGGTGTGAACTGTCTTATTCCCCATGCCATTTATTTGTTCCCTCCATGGCTGGTGTGAACTGTCTTGTTCCCCATGCCATTTGCTATTTGTTCCCTCTGTGGCTGGTGTGAACTGTCTTATTCCCCATGCCGTTTGTTATCGGTTCCCTCTGTGGCTGGTGTGAACTGTCTTATTCCCCGTGTCATTTGTTACTTGTTCCCTCCATGGCTGGTGTGAACTGTCTTATTCCCCGTGTCATTTGTTACTTGTTCCCTCCTTGTACACTGGGGTAGCCTCCTTTCTTACTCTTGCCTCTGGGTTTGGCCACTTGATTTTCTTTGCCAATAGGATGAGCCAGAAATGACAGGGAGCCCGTTCTGAGCCCAGCCTTTCAGGCGGCCTCCATCCTGCTCCTCGGCATCTGGCATTGCCAGAGAAGCATCATGCCAGTGCAGGCTCTCCAGATGGTTTATGGAAGAGGCTGAGGAATGATGGAGCAGAATTGTCCTTTTCAAGGTTGTCCAGCAGGCGGGAGCCTGAGCACTGGCCAGGCAAGTTGACCCCAGCAGTCCTTACTGACCCCAAAGCCAGACTGAGAAATGACTGTGCTCTAAGACACTGTATTTGATAGTGACACGGTCATAGCAGCTAACATGTTGTTTAAAAGTAACGGTGGCGATATGGAAAACGGTGCCCCATGTTTTTACATATTCCCCACATGTGCCTGTCCCTGTTAGTGAACACCTCCCTGCTGTAACATTTTATATACTTTATTTATGGATGGCCACAACCCCACAGTCTCGTCAGACACAGTACAGTGACCACGACAGTCTCCATTCACAGCGCATCACTCATTAAGAGTTCCCAGGGTACCAGTTTGTAACCTTCTTTTTATTAACATGTTTATTGAGCTTATAAAAATATAATAAGTTATATAAACAGAATTACATAAAATATTCACAATTATGACTTCATGGGCTCAGGGCCTCAGACCTAACCTGGGCGTTCAGTAAATACCTTTAAGTGTTGATAGTGATAGTCTCCAGACGAAAATGGCAGCATGGAGTTCCAGCACCGGTCAGCGAGAAACGTCATGGTCTTGCCGAGTCTGATCTCTACAGCATAGGCAAAGCTCATTGAAGCAGACCCTTCCTGGATTTATTGCCAAATAAAGTAAATGACAAGGGGCGAGCTCCCCTAAATCAGCAAGCTGGGAGTCGATGAAACAACACGGATGCTGGCTGCCCTCAAGCCTTGAAATCTAATAGGTGAACTGAGGCCAGCCCACACTGCCCACAGCAGCTGCCCATTCCTCACCAGAAAGACAGTTGGGAGGAGAGGAGCCTGCTGTCCTAGCCTCGCCCACTCATCACAGATGACATTTACAGTCTAATTAAGGGGAAGCTCAACATCATTACTGAAAACCAGGGGTAAAGGGCACGGCAGGATCTCGAAGAGGAATTACAAGGATAATTAAGCAGACGATTTAACTTGCAGGATACAGCAAATACCATCTTTAAAAAAAATCACAAACGGACACAGTAAAATGATCATATTATATTAAATATTCAGGGCCCAATTATGGCCCTCTCACAGTATGTTCTATATTCAGTGGTGGGAAATTGCTTGATGGTTTTAAACGTACAACGGATTCCCACCCCAAAAGCTTTTGTTCAGTCCTATGACTTGTAATTTAAAAACAAACAAACAAACAAACAAAAAAAAGCAAACCCACAGCTTTCTGAACCAGAGGCTTTATTGCGATTTAACTATCGCCACAGCCAGCGCTTCAGGAGGGAGCCCAGCAATCAGCTGGGCATTAACCCCCTGGCGGGAAAGCTCCCCTTTTCTTGGCAGTTACAGGTGAAATAAGAGAATCGGCCAAGAACAATGCCCCTTTAGAAGCTTCCTCGCTGTAAATGCTCTGTCCTACAATTGCTCTTACACGAGAATCCCTGATAGAAGTTCCCCTTGTACTCTCTTTGTGTGGCTGCCCACACTGTATCTACCCCACATCGGCCCCCTTGGCCTCTCCTGTCCTGCCTCCATTTTCTTTTGCTCACCTGAGCCTTAACTCTCCTGACCACAGACATGAAAACCAAGCTCTCATTTGCAGAAGAGAAGCTCGGTCTGGGGGAGGAGATGACAGCCCCCTGGGATGACACCCCCAGGGCCAGGCCTGCAGGCCCCAGCTCTGTACTGCACCTCAGGCTCCAGCATCCCTCGCTGGCTCAGGATGCTGTCTGGACTCGGGACCAGGCCTGCAGGCCCCAGCTCTGTACTGCACCTCAGGCTCCAGCATCCCTCGCTGGCTCAGTCGTCTGGACTCGCACAAGCCTCATTCATGAATTCCAGCGACTCTCGCCGGCGGTCTAGAATCGGGCATGGACAAACTCCTAGGAAGTCCTCATCTCCTTTTCTAGAGAGAACACACCCGTGTGAAGGACAACAATCTGACACACTGTACCAGCTCTGTCTGTGAGTGATGCTGGAGGCCAAATCTGCCCACACTTCCGTTGGGCGGGCAGACACGCCTTGTGCAGCAGTGACAAACCCCCAAGTTCTTCCACGAGTGACTGCAAGGCTTGTATTGTTGTGGGCAACTGCAAACACAGGTCAAGCCACCCCTGAAGCCATAGAGCACCCCAACAGACTGCTCTGTCTGCAGCAATGGAGGAAGTGGGACGTCTGAATTTGTACGTTTGTCTGTACTGAAACCTTCAAGCTATTCTCTTAAAGATGCTCCCATTTCTCAACTTCACCAGACGCTGTCACCCTTCTCGGAATTATTGCTACATTTTCTTAGCATCTCTTCATTTAGCCTGCTTGATGTTCTGGTGATGTGATTGTAGCATGCCCTCTGTATCCCACCAAGCGTCCCCTGACAGACAGGATGGGGTTCTTCACCAGCATCATCCCCACATGTCTATCTGAGTGATCAGCAGGCTCCTTAGGTCCACCTAAGGAATACAGTGACCCGCCAGGAAAAGCCTTGAGTTTTGGCAGTCCGATGGCATCACTCACAGCTTGCAGTGGCCTCATTGGATCCCCAGCGGGTCCCAGGGAGGACAGTTCAAGGCACACTCCTCAGGAAGCAGCTGGGGGCGGGGAGGCAGGTGGCACGACCCCAGCCCACTCCAGTATGTCTGCACACAAGGACTCCACCGCATCCAACCGCTCGATCTGCACCAGCTTTGTGAGCAGCTCGGGGATGCTGTAGCCCGCGGTGCTGATGCGGTCAAAGAGCTGCATGCCGTCAGTCATGCCCCCGATCTCATCCCGCTTCAGTCCAAAGCTCTCGGCAAGGTGGCGCCACGTCTTCACCACCGCTTTCTCAGAGTTGTACGTGGAGCTGAGCATTCGGCTGGTCTTCTCGAGGCAATCAAAGGGCAACTCTGTGGGGCTGAGACCTAGGAGAGGGATGGGCACAGTTACATGTCACAAACCGCAGTCAAGGGGAGCTCAGCATTAAACGCCTTCCAAGTGTTTAAAGGAATTAGCGTATGCTCTGAGTAGTCTCTTCCAGAAAATAGGAAAGAAGGAACTATTTCCCAATCTAACACCAAAATTTCTAACAAAATATTAACAGAGTTCAACAATAGAACAAAGCATTATGGACTATGAAAAGTAACATTTATTCTCGGGGTGTAAGTCTGGTTCCAGCTTTTAAAAGTGAATGTGACTTTCTGGATCTAATCTACATGGGAAGTAGAAAAAGACAAGATCGCTTGAGTAAATTGGGAGCATGGGGACCATGGGAGAGGGGAGAAGGGGAGGGGAGAAGAAGGGAGGAGAGCAGAGAAAAATATATAGCTCAATAAAAACAATTTTTAAAAACTCAAGCAAATTAAAAAATACTAAAGGAATGAATGTTCTAACACATGCTTCTTGGTAAACACAGTTCATAGGGTTAAAATTTAAATGTGACATCATGCCAAAGCAGTGAAGACAGAAAAGAGAAGGAAGAGTACACACAGGTTAGAAAGGAAGGAATAAAACGCCTTGTGTGCAGATATGACTGCCTATGTAGAAATTTCCAAGGATACTCAAAAACTCCCGTGACACTGACATACACAGCAACCCAGATGACTCTCTACTGAATTATGGAGAGACCAGCTAATCACTGAGTGTGTGCTCCATGATTCAACTTACAATAATATTTCTAAATGTATAGCTTACATATATGGGTGTTTTGCCTACCAGTATGTTTGTGTACCATGTGCATGCAGTGCACACAGAGGCCAGAAGAGGGCGACATATCTTCTGGAAATGGAGTTACAGATGGCTGTAAGCGGCTCCGTAGGTGTTGGGAATTGAATCCCAATTCTCTGGAAGATCAGCCAGTGTTCTTAACCACTGAGCCATCTCTCCAGCCCCCAATCTGACTTTTATAAAAGTCTTAAAGTGACAAAATTACAGCAATAGAAAACAGAATAGTGGTTGATGGGGCTGCAGGTGTGGGTTTGGGGAGCAGGAGAAGGCCCTGTGGTGGTGGGAAGGGGTCGTCATCTACTGTGTCAACAGCAACATCTTGATCGTGGCTTTTATGGGGGTGGGAGCTGTCAGCATCAGGAGAAGCTAGGAGAAGATCACCCAGGCTTTATTACCTCTTAGCACCAAATGGTAAGAACACCACAAGCCTGGTGTGGCGGCACATGCCTTTAATCCTAGCAGCCAGGAAACAGAAGCAGACAGAACTCTATGAGTTCTAGGCCAGCCTGGTGTACTTTACAAAGTGAGTTCTAGGACAGCCAGTGCTGTTCCACAGAGAAGCTCTGTCTCGGTGGGGGGCTGGGGGGTGAAGAGGAAGAATACCACAATGAAAACCTTTAAAAGAACTGGAGGACTTTGGTGTCTGGGGTTCACCCCATATTAACCACATTGGGATCTTGGGGAAGGCAGGGTGGCTGGAGAGGCAGAGGTAGTGAGTATTAAGGTCTTCATGTGATTCCAATGGCCTGGGGAGCCAAGCCATGCTGGCCCGAGGGCCTCAGCCTTGGCTGTGTCTTATTACTGTAGCATTAAGAAGGACTCATGCCCGGGCTGCCAAGGAGCACCTGAGGGCACAGGCTTGAAGATTCCACCCCGCAGGACCCACTGGAGGGCTCTTCTCATGGTTGAAGCTCTAAATCAATTCAAGAGCCACAGTTCCATGAGTTTGGTCTTTCAAACTAAGACATTCTTTGGAACAGACAAGAGCTTCGGGGGTGCTGGAATGTAACTCCCAGACCATATTCTTCTGGGCAGCCAACAGCACCCACCATGCCAAGCTTGATTAAGTAGGCTGACCAGGCATGTACTTATGGAGCCTTGCCATGTTTCTGAAGGCAGCCAAGAAGAATTCTTGGCCCTGGAGTTCTTGCTCAGTGGTTACTTCTGGCCAAAGAGAACATCTAACCAGCCTGCCCCAGCTCAGGGCCTGCACTTCTCCCACATGGGACAGGAGTGGCAGGCAGTATATGACCCTCTCCAGGCAAACAGTTCAACCAGACCAGGGTGTACGGAGGGGTGCCAGCAAGGCGGGAGGCAGGAAAGTCCCCTGACATCAGCAGTGAGGGGTTTATTTCCAGGGTGAAGAGAAGTTCATTTGGGGCTTGGGTTTTGTAGCATCTAGGAGGATTACAGACTGGACTCTCTATGGTCCTCACTCTCCTGCTTCTCACCTGTCCACTGCAGGCCGTTTGACCTAGCGTGGCTGCTCTGGATGGAGGGAAGAGCCCTCCAAGGCCAGGCCGGTGTGCCTTGTGAAACAGGTTCTAGGCCCAGCCACAGCCTGCATGGTGATGCTGCTGTCGATGACAGGAAACACTGGCTCCGTAGTAAACCTCCTGATACCCTGACCATTTTAGCTTGTGATGTATACTCGATATTGACACAGCGACAAATCTCACGCCCATGTCTTTCTTAGTCTGCGTCCTCATTGGCACTGACTACTAAGTGTCATCGGTCACTTCCATGATGACAATACCGATGTGGACACAAGCACAGTGGCACTGCACCCGCGTGCATGCTGGGAGTCTCTTGTCCTGTGACAAAAGCATTATGGGGTGCTTTAGCCTAAGCCAGGAACCAAACTCCCTTCCCTCCCCCCCCACATCACAAGTCGGTTCATTTGGCCTTTCTGATTGGGGTCTGACCACCTCCATCAGATGTGGATGACTGTCCCCAGTTCTTCACACAGGGGCCTGGCACTGAGGGCTATCATCTCAGGGAAGTGTACCCCAAATGGCTTTTTCGTCTTTTGCTTGTTTAAGATAGAGTCTCACCGTGTAGCCCTAGCAGGCCTGGAAATGCTATGTAGACCAGGTTGGCCTCAAATTCACAGAGATCCACCTGCCTCTGCCTCTTAAGCGCTGGGATTAAAGGATGGTCCTCTAGCCCTTACCTTCAACAACACCACATACGTTGGCATATACATCCAATATCTTCTTCCTTCGGCTTTGAATCTATAAAGAGCAATGAAGAGAATGTTCATCTTTAGAAAGGGGAAAGACGGTAGCAAAGCCTCAAGTCTTCCCTTTGCACTGGCTTGGCCGTGATAACTAGGCATATTTGCTATGCCAAGGTGGAAGCAGCCCAAACATACCAGAAGGAAGAATGTCCCGAGGGTTTCCATGCAGATACCCTCTGTGCACAACAGGAGTGCTACTTGGGTTTAAAGGCACACCAGTGTTAGAGCTGTCATCCTTGTGTTGAGAAGGTTGACAATGACGACCCCAGTTGGCCACCAGGGCAGCCATGCATGCAGTGGCTAACAGAACTATGGAATGCTCTCTTCACCAGGGCAGGGAGCTCAGGGCTAAGAAGGGCAATGAGTGGCCCTGGGTGAAGAGACCAGGCCTGTGGCAGGCAGCATGGTCTCTAGGTTCGTTTAGCGAGACCACTGCCTAGAGTGAAGTATCCTGCAGGGCCAGGCCAGATCCAGGATCCCTGCAAGACCTTTCTCTACTACCAACAATGTTGCCACATGGTTTGGCTGGGCTGCCCGAGGCACAGACACAAGCAGGAATATATGCCAGAGCCCGAGAGCACACCCCGTGTCACAGGATTCCAAAGTACCTTGCTTTAGTGATAAAACCCTCGGGACAATTTGTACGAGTGAATCTGTTGCTATATAAGAGCAGTGTGTGTGTGTGTGTGTGTGTGTGTGTGTGTGTGTGTGTGTCTGTGTCTGTGTGCATGTGTGTTTACATATAAAACATCATTTCCTGTTTTTAGAACCTTTTAGGATATCAACATCTGTGGTCGCTGAAGACTACTATGTAAAATGTCTATTTGCATAGATCCTAGTCACATCATCCCATACACTGTAAATCATCTTCAAATTATTTCTGATAATTAACACATGGAGTGTTGTGCAAACAGTTATTGCACTGCATGGTTTAGAGATTGATGACAATAAGAAGTGTGCATGGTTAGTACAGGCACAGTTTTCTTTTTATCTATCCTTAGTTGACACATGGATTCAGAACCCACAAATACACACAGATTGTGTGTGTGTGTGTGTGTGTGTGTGTGTGTGTGTGTGTGTGTGTGTAACTACTTAGAAGTGTACTGTACATTTTTGGAAAGTTTTTCTTTTCCCGTTCTCTGACATTTTCAGTAATTTTTAAAAAACTTCTTTTTTGTCTATAAGCAATATAAATAATATTTAAAAATCTGTTGCTTTGGTCTTTGTCCTAGCTGGGACCTTTGGGAGAAACAGCATCCTAAGGAACTTATTCAGCACGCGGGATCCTGTCTGCTGGCTGTAAATTACTGCACCGGTGTCCCCTGGACCAGCCGCCAGAGCCTCACCCCAGCAGACTTGTTACTGGCTGCAGCCTTCTCCCTGGCCAGGTGAACTAGTGACAGCAGGCATAGCTCTGGGGACCCCTGCTTGTCCGGGGCAGGCTCCTCATCGCTGTCCACACTGCGACTCAGCAACTGCTCATTCTCAGAGGAGGCATCGTTCTCACTGCGGAGACAAGCGGGACACCTGTTAGTGGAGTCTGGGAGACTGAGGCCCAGATGAGCTGCCTTGGCATCGACCTTGTTGTCCAGGTATGGAGAGCATTGCACAATTGTTCCTTAAGCATTTCCTGCGTCTACTGAGCTCTAGGTGAGGGGGCACGAGGTGAGAAAGGACAGCCTGTTCCCTGACAGACAAGCAATTCTCATTCAGTGTGGCCTGTAGATCTTTGCATGGGGTCCCAAGAAGCAATGGGTTCTGAGAGGCTGCAGACACCATTGAGGGTTGCACCTGACATCTCTCCACACTGCCTGACACCATGGATGCTTGGTAAAGCTTCACTGAGTATGTTGTAAGTGCACCTTAATGTCAAGGAAAGCCCTCTTGACTAGTGGCCTGGCCTTAGATGCGTGCCTTGTGGGAGCTACCGAGAGCCCAGAGGGTGGGCAGGGTTGGTGATCATATGCATCCAGGCTCATGTGCCTGCACCCTGTTCACTGCTCAGCTCACACAGAACCTGGCACCTGTGGGCTGGAGCTTAGGACCCCAAACCATTCAAAATAAAAGCAAAACAGTGTTCTTCCTGTAAAGCATTTTGCTTACTTCCTTGGTTTAGCTAAAGATCTTTAGTAAAAGGGATTCTGTTTGCCACACATTATATCTGAGTGTTACTGCTAGCAGTGAAGAGCACATGCAAACACAGCCCCTGGAATGAGAATAAAGGAAAAAGGAAAGAAAAGGAAAAATACAAGCCGTTAGGAAGCCATCTAATAGAGTCACTTTGTCATTATGCTTGCGGGCCTACAAGGGAGGTGGCGGACCCATCCCCTTCACAAACTCTGGCAAGCAAATGGAAATGCATGATGGGATCTTCACTGATTACCACATGGCATTTCCACAGATCACCACATAGCTCCCAAGTCCCACTTCCAAGACCCAAAAGCTGTTCATAGGGACAAGAAGACTCATGACCTTGTCTTTAAAGCAAAACCTTAATATTTATACATGCAAAGAGTATATATTTCCCCACGTATAGTCCTGCCAACTTTTCCCTCAGAAGAAACTCAAGCCATGGAGCACATCCTTGCTTGTTTACCATGCCCTTTGTGCTACTTTTAGGAACAAAAGGACCTGGAATTATAGGAGGGGCAAGCTGGGACCAAATGGGGTCACACCATATTCCGAGCCCTGTCTCAGCCTTGTCACCATGTATAGCACATAGGACAGGGCCTGGACCACAACTTTCCAGAGTCTGAACAACGACCAGTTTGAATGAAGGCACCATGGGAACTAAGCCCTCTCCAAGGCCTTGAGTAATTTCATACCTATGAACTCCATCTACAGTGCAGAGATGCCTGCATTGGGGGTCTTGAGAGCACTAGAGTTTTTCCAAATGGGTTAATGTACTAGGCTGGGCTTCCTCGGTGCCTGAAGTTTGTCCAGGCTGAGGAGTACTTATTCTCAAGTAGAAAAGATAAGCAAGAATACTTGTGTCATGGAAGATCCTGTCTTGGGTCAGGAGGGAGGGTTCGGCACTCTCCTCATAGGAACTCTGCTCCCTAGCTGCAAAGATTGGCATTGGGTAGATGGGGTCCTTCCCACACTTTTCTGTAAAGCCACAGAGCAGGGTCCATCAGAAAGGGGCTTTCAGGCTGCCTTGCTGGGAACCAGTTGTGAAGAATTGCAAGACCAAGTTCAAATGACTAGGGGGACAATAGGGAATGACTTCCCTCTTAGTTGATTTTAAGGTTGAGGGTGTTCTATAACCCAGTGTTTGGTAAATGTGCTAAAATACCATTAGGTAAATATCTCCCCCAGAGGGTGTATGCACCAGGCCTTAATAGATGGTTGACAGCCTGGACTTTGGTTCCAGTTTTTTTGATCCCTAGTGCGCGATTTTGGTCCAGTTATGGAAGTGGGGCTGACATCAACCTGTTTGTCTTAGGGATGCGGCAAGGCTAGTATTGTGCCTGGTGCAGGTGCTGTTGGCTTTAAGGCATTTTAGGCATTGCTGGCAGTTGTGAGAACTTGCCCAGGATGTGTGTATCCTAGGATTCATGCCTTTCCTCAGAGAAGGATGGATGGCACAGGGCACCTGGGAGATTGGGGGTAGGGAGGGTGGGCAAACGGAGAGCAGGTGTTATACCGTCCCCAGCACACACCAGCTGCTGGCGTTAGTGAAGAAACAAATTACGTGCTAGTTTGGATTGCCCCCTTCTGTTGGGATGCTCACCTCCCGCATCCGTAGACTAGCCTCAGGCCAGGCACCAGCTACCCTGTTCCCTCACTGCTACAGCTCGCCTGCCTGCTCCAGGGTTTAGAAGGACCCAGCTGGGTCTTCAGTCCTGGAAACTGGGGCTGTTCCTTCCAGCAGCGACTGTAGGCAAGTCCCTGTTCTACGTACCTCTTGGGGGTCTTGGTGGGTGTAGCTGTCAACTTCTGGAATTCGCCATTCTCAGGGAAGGTCACCACACTGTCTGTAGGAACGGAAGTTGGGGGTGAATGAAAGTCAGCGTGAGGCCCCGAACTGGTCTCCCTTCATATTTCCTTTTCAGTAGACAACCCTGGTGACTGGCTCCCTACCTGGGCACAGAACAAGTGGGCACCCCCCCCCCCCGCCGCCCCACCACCCGCCGCACAAAGGGCCCTGAGCCCTGAAATCAGAGGTGGGGAGGCTGGGCTGTCAGGCTGGAGGAGAAAGGTGGACATACTCTGCCTTCATGCTCTATATTGTTTATGGGGCAGCATGGGCGGTGCGTACAAACCTGGCGCCTCCTTTTTCTCCTCGTGTGTGCTAGCTGGGGCTTCCGGGCTTTTCCCCGGGGGGCTGCTACAGCAGGCTGCTCGAAGAGAGAGAAGAAGGTTGGCTTGAGCCCCCCTGGTTCTCTCAGGGAAGGCGGCTGAGTGCTGGGGTGGGGGAGGGGCGCGGGGTGTCACCTGGAGCGGAAGGCTTCGTCTTCATGATGTAGAACATGATGATGAGTACGATGGCGATGGCCATGATGAAGATGGTCGACATGGCGATAATCAGGGCGGTGGCCAGGTGGCCCTGGCCCGAGAGCTCTGCTGGCATCGGGGAGAGGAGGAGAAACGCTTTTGAAGGCCCCTCCCCCAAGCCGCGGCACCCACCGGAAGACCCGGTCGTAGGAATGCTTCCAGGGATCACACTTGGCCCAAGGACCTGGCCCTCCAAGTGTGTTTGGCTGCTAGGCTGCTCCCACATTGTCAAGCAGGCTCACGTGTGTTGAACTGGGAAGACTAGGAGGTAAAACCAAGAGGCCGTCCCTGGGGTGCTTACTCTTGACTTTCCTACTCTGAGATCCTGAGAGAAAGGTGGCAGTGAGGACGAGAGGCCCATGAACGAGCGTCTGGAGACAGCATAGTTCAGGTTTAGGCGCTCCGAAGCAAAAGGCCACTCCTCGGGTTACAGATCGGATTCTTGGCTTGGTTTTCCTTGGCACCTTGTCCTCAGAGTCCTAGCAAGAGCCCCAGGGAAGCGAGGGCTGAACTGACCCGACAACTCCTGCTGTTTCCACTTCTGCCTGGCTGCTCCTTACTCCCGGAGCTGTTTGCTTGGTTCCCTAACTGCAGCTTTGGTATGTGGACTATCCAAAACTTTCCTCCAACTCTCCAAAATAACCAAACAGGACACCTGGGTCCCATGAAGCAGGATCCAAATGACCTGTCACCCAGAAAGGCAGCGGCAGGCATCTGGTACCCTGGACCATTTGAAGGAGGTACAGGTACCATTGAGGGTGTTCAGCCTCCTGCTGTCATCGGGTACATCCATAACACTGCCAGATGTGGGAGACGGTGATGTGTGTGTCCTTTTATTCATGGGTGCATGCTTTTCTCGGGTGCTGGGGAATGTGAGGTGTCTCTGAGCGGGAGCATGTGATTCCATCATATCAGAGAAGTGATGGGGAGGGCTCCATGCTCATTGCTGACAGATGTCCCCTCTCCCTCCTCACCCCTCTTTGCCCCCTCTTAGCAGAGTTTCAAAGGATCCCCCAGCTGGGCACCCTCCTCACCTTTGTGAGCATGCTGGAAGGGGGACAAGGTGCTGCCCCCAGACGTGCTGGAGGAGTGAGCAGAAACCCCAGAGGTGGCTCCCACACCTGCAAGGAGAACACAGAACCTCAGAGATCTGACAAAGCACTGTGTTCAAAGGCTGGAAAATAAGATACCGCAGTGAAGTGAACCAATCTGGGCTTCTGGCTGTTCTGCAGGGGTGGGGCCGAGAGCACGTATTTTATTTCCTAGTATGTTTAACGTTCCCAAAGAGTGCTCTGACATCTTAGAAATTCTGTTTATTAAATGTGTGTGTATGTATGTATGTATGTGTGCCAGTGTATGTGTATATGTGTGTATATGTATGTGTGTACGTGTGTATGTGTTTATGTGTGTGTATGTGTGTATATGTATGTGTGTGTACCAGTGTATGTGTATATGTGTGTGTATGTGTGTATAAGTATGTGTGTATGTATGTGTGTGTGTGTGCTGTATGTGCAGCACATGCGTGCAGGTGCCTGTGAAGACCAGAGGAGGGCACTGGAACCCCTGGAGCTGGAGTAACTAGTGCTTGTAATCCACTCAATGTGGGTGCTGGGAACTGAACCCCAGTCCTCTGCAAGAGCAGCAAGCACTCTTAGCCATGATTAGCCATGAGCCATCTCTCCATCCATTGGGGTTCTTGTTCTTTTTTTTTATATTGCTTGAAGATATTTTATTAAGACTAAAAAACTCTCCATTACATTTATCAATAAATTCATCATAGGCCAAAGGAAAATAAATAAAAATCTGCATCTTCAGGACATTTTGACTCCATAGTTTTGTAATCTGAATTTACATGTTTGCTCACTTTAAATTACTACACTCTAGGCACACTCAATGATTATATAGTACCAGGAATGCCAGCCTTATAGATGCCAAGTTTCCATATTACTCAGGGAAACCATGGTTATTGTTTCAATTTTATCTCTTTACATTTGGGCCACTCTAACTGGGGGGTGGACCAGGAGAACAGCATTACACGCGAAGTTCAAGTTTAATTGTACAAACACTGAAACAGTGGTTGTTTCTTCTCTAACAGTGGCTTCCGTGTCATCCCAGGAACAGGCTGCTGAGAGCTAAGTACCAAGGGAGCTCTGCCTCACCCACTCAGTTTTCCTGTGACCGAGAGGAAGTTTGTGCATGCTGTGAGAGACAGCACGTGTCTATGGAAGCATTTTAGAGGGAATACTGCTTGATTAATTTTGTTTTCATTTAGAGCAGAAATGTGTTTTCAATATCTTTTCTGGTCATAAAAGCAATATATTCTTGTTGCTAAAAATCCAGAGAAACAAAACCCAAGGAGGAAGCAGAAGGAGCCCGCAGAGTGGCACTCTCGTGTTCGCAGCTCTGACATGTGTTCCTCTAGGATTCTCTCTAAGGTCCTAAGTGGTGGTGGCTCTGTGGTGCTGGCCTCATGCATGCTAGGCAATCACTGCACCTCTGCACTGCACTCTGAACCAGAGGTGAGTTTTAAATAGTTCCCACCAACTCATTTAAGAATGGATGTGCCCTGCTCTCCTCTCTAGCTGTGGCTCTTTGCTCTCCCTCCACAGGAAAAAAAAGGGTCACTAAAAAAACAAAACGAAAGGGTGGGTAGGGTAGTATATGCCTTTAATCCCAACACTTGGGAGAGGCAGGCGGATCTCTGTAAATTGAAGGCCAGCCTGGTTCACAGAGTGCATTCCAGGTCAGTCTATACTACATAGAGAGGCCTGGTTTCAATAATCAAGACACTGGGGTGGGGATAGTGCAAGGAAGAGAAAAACTGCCACTTAGCATGGAGAAAAATGGAAGCTGATTTGCTACCAGACAAACCACATGTCCTTGTTTTTTTTTCCTGACAAATAACCTTTGTTAGGTCAAACTTGAGTTCTTCAATTGATAAAAACAACCAGGGTTAGACCATAGATAGCTCAGTGGTGTTAGAGGCAGAACCCTTGCCCCTCAACTGTGGCCCCAGCCCTGGAGTGGGAGAGGGAGTTATGTTTTCTTTTCTTTCTCTCTTGTCCTCGCTGCTTCTCAGTTCTGGAGAGGATCATAAAGTCATCCCATGATTCTGAAAAGCCACCAACCTCCCTGATGTTACATCCTTCCACCCACCCACCCCAGCCAGCCAAGAGATTGGCCTGAAGGGTGTCCTGGGGTCAGCCTACAGTGCTGTGGGACTTCTGTAAGGAGTAAGCAGGGGCAGCAGTTAACAGAGGTTCTGGGAGAAACTCCTGTGTGCGAAGTCTCCTGCCATCTGGCTTGTGCCAGCCCGGGAGCAGGAACACAGTCACACAGCATGGAATGCGCGGCCGAGTTATGTGAGTATCACCCTGTGGAGAGAGGCCAGGCGCCTCTGTCCTGGGCCTTGTACCTAGATCAACAAATAGCGAGATGGAAGATGAACAGTGTGGACGTGCCAGAGGGCATCACGGGCCGAGAGCAGGCTGGAGGTGGGTTTCTGTGCATTGGGGAGGTGAGAAGGTATTCAGAGAGTAGCTTGGCCCTCAGCATTAGACAGAAATAGGACTGTGGTGTGGGCCAGGAGGATAGTCACTTGCCCAGGGAGGGTGAGCTGTCTCTTTAACTTTCTGGAGGAAGACTGGAAGCCTTTCTGTGACCTTCAGGTTCCAAGCTTAACGTTCTACTATTAAAGTTTATCTTTAGGGATAACTCTGAGGGAGGAACGGGCGAGGGAGTCCTCAGTGGTGGTCCTGCCTCCACAGCTGTGCTCACCTGCTCCCCTATCAAATGACAGGCATTCAGGCTGTACCCCTTCCTGCTCACGGACCCCCACCAGGTTTTTCACAGGCGGGCACTGCTCCAGCCAGCAGAGGCAAGCTCCAGGGTCTTGCCATTTGTACTATGCTGGGAAACAGCCGTCACATGTCATCAGGAGGACGGTCCTGACCCAGCTTTGAATAGAACCTAATTGCCTTTCTCTAAAGCAAATAGAACATTGAAAAGAAACTGATCTGATGGTTTGGTTAGGGGCTCAGGTGAGCTTAAGATATATGGGCAGAAGAAGAAGAAAAAAAAAAAACCACGGGCTGTATTTGTGGACGCAAGCAATCTTTGTCTTTTTTTTTTTTTTTTTTGGTCCCTTCTTTCCCTTCTTGCTAGAACTTGTCGGCCAAGGCAGTAGAAGGGCTGGGGACAGGGTGCAAACACACCCAGGTCTATGGTCTGGAAAGAAACAATGGAGGAAGCGTGGTTAGTACAGACTTATGAAATGCCCCTGTCCCCGAGAGGGCTGGTTACATGACATCGCCAAACATTGGTACAGGCTGCTACTTGTTAAGGACATCTTCCAGAGCCACAGATGCTACCTGCTTGGGCCAGCTATGCCTTGCTGGACAGTCCCCAAACTGAACTCCAGTTGGCATTAGCAGAGCATCCAGATTGTACAGGCTATAGGAGCTGCCAGGAACTCCTCAGCCAAAGGATGCTGTGCTGAGTACATCTGAGAAGGGGGAAGTGGGGATGAGGTATGGCAGGAAGGTAGACCTCTTCTTTAAGCCGGGGACTGGAGCCAAACACCTGCAGCCACCCTTCAAGCGAACCCTTCAGGTCCTCATGGCCTCCGCCCTATCCTTCCTATGTGATGAACCTCGGCACTTCCAGACTCTTCAGGGAGGCAGATACTTCCCTCTGGGATCCTGCAGCAGACCCTGGGGCCTATTTGTACAGAAGGAGCAGAATTGCACAGATTCAGCCAGGCCCATAGGCCATGCAGGTCCTGAAGGGCTGCACCCCATAGCCTGATGACAGGCTTCTCAGGGTCAGAACTGGCAAGAGAGTGGAGCTGCTCTTTCAGCAAAGAGAGAGCCGCAGGGACCCAGAGCAACTGAATGCATGGGTGGTTCGGATGTTCTGAGTGACAGCTCTGTTTCAGGCAGGCGGAAGAACTGTACTCTGTGGAGAACAGCTGAAATCAAATTCAATAGGACCTGCTCTGAGCACAGCAGACAAAAAAACCCACCTGCCTCTTATTTGGTCTCTTTTGCCCTCAATTCAGTGCCTTCTGCCTTCTAGGTGAGGGAGGCCTGAGAAAAGCAGAGCAAACCCTAGTCGTGAACATCCCCAGGCTGCCAGGCTGACCTCACACAGGTCTGTTCAAGCCCCTCGGCATCCTGGCATATCACCGTCATAGAGACCGCTGGGGCAGCGCAGGCCCCAAAGGACCCCCTAGAAGCCGCAGGGAACGTGGCTCGCTAATGGGCAGGAGGGTACCTGCAGGCCTTTGGAGGCAAACGCAGGTCCCTGGCAATCACTTCGGGATGCTTCTGTTCTTTCTTAGATTGGTTGGAAAAAATCCCCAGAGGAAACAAACACCCTCTCTCTATTATCCCGAACCCTTGAAAAACACATACCAGAATTATAGACGTTAATCTTAGGAACACACTGTATCGTGTTGAATAAACTGTGTGTGATGTATGTTTGGTCAAGACCCACGGAGAGGGAGAGAGAGAGAGAAAGAGAGAGAGAGAGAGCGCCACAGACCTGGGTTATTGCTGCTCTTCACTGCATCCCATCATCATCATGGCTCTATAAACTATCCCCGCTTACAAGGTACTTGGGGGCGGGGCCTAGAAGACGTCTTAGCATCTGCATTGCCCATCACGGAGGCACGGGCATGGTGCAAGTCCCCCCTGCTGCATGCTAGGACCCTTGCATGCATATTCTCCTGTATTAGGCTGTACTCTGGTCTGATGCCGATTGACTCTCACTACCAAAATGGTTTGCAGCTAGGAATATCCCAGTCTACCCTGCTCTCCTCAATCGGGCATTTGCTCCTCTGTATCAGTCTCTTTGGCTAGTCAAGTGCAGATGAATGGTTGCTTCCATGGGACCCTGGCTTTGAAATGAGCAAGGTGAAATGTAAGGAGCCATCCGGATATCGCCATCACAAGATGGCGCTGACGGTCCTGCAGCTTGGAGGTAAACAAAGTCCTTCTTTGGTATTGCCACATGGGGCTGAGCGCCCTTTGCTTGTACATGTGCAATTGAGCCTTGCCCCTAGCCAATCCCGAGGCTTCGGGCATCAGCAGACTGGTATTCACCAATCAGGACAGTGCCCGAGTCCCTTCAACCTATATAAGCAGATGCAGCTTGGCCTTCTCTCTCTCTCTCTCTCTCTCTCTCTCTCTCTCTCTCTCGCTTCCCGCTCTCCCTTCAACCAAGAGGCTCCAAAAAAGTGTGATTTGGGAAGGATCCTCGACTTCGTGGTTGTTCTTCCTTGCTGGTCAAGGAGCGCGCCACAGTGAAATGTCTGATAAAAGCTGGTAAAAACTGATGTTCCAGATAATGGGCAGAAATTTTCACTCGCGGTCTATGAGTAGACAAGACGGTAGGGACAGATGTGCCTAGTTCACTGTGAATTCCCAGGCTGGCTGCAGGAGCTCAGCTCACCTTCCTCGGGGACTTAGTGAGCTGTAAGCACAAGGCTTAGTGGGGTTATAGCTCTGTTCAAAGAGATGATGGTATATATGGGCCTTTGAAGTTGTTAATCCACACAATTTATAAAAGTGCCAGTATGCATTAGAGGCTGCCTGGCATTCTCTACAGAGTGTAAACAGTTTGGATTTTAAAGAGTGGTTTGGTTCTTAGGGTTGTCAAGGAGGTGCCCCACAACCCTGGCGGTGGATCCTTGAGCCATGGGTGGAGCCACTGGCTCCTCACCAGTTGCTAGAAGGGAGAGGACTGGTTTGCTGGGAACACTATCTTTGCTTCTACTCAGGCCTGCTTTGGAAGACCCTGCTTCTTACCAGGTCCTCGGTGCTATGTGGCATGTTCTGGTGTGAATAGTGCTATGTGGCATGTTCTGGTGTGAATAGTGCTATGTGGCATGTTCTGGTGTGTACAGTGTTACGTGGCATGTTCTGGTGTGAATAGTGCTATGTGGCATGTTCTGGTGTGTACAGTGTTACGTGGCATGTTCTGGTGTGTATAGTGCTATGTGGCATGTTCTGGTGTGTATAGTGCTATGTGACATGTTCTGGTGTGTTCAGTGCTATGTGGTATGTTCTGGTGTGAATAGTGCTATGTAGAATGTTCTGGTATGAATAGTGCTATGTGGCATGTTCTGGTGTGAACAGTGGTATGTGGCATGTTCTGGTGTGGATAGTACTTTACAGAAGTGACTGGGTCTATGCTCCTGAAGGTCAGGGTTTCCTGTTTATGTTCTAAGACTCACATGAGGGAGTCATATGTGCCATACAGAATCCACTACAGTGCTCTAAGCCACAGCCTGGGTGTCTCTCCCGTAAGAGACCACTCTATTCTTGACTAAACTCAGGGGACTTAGCCACTGACAGGTGATTAAACACACACACACACACACACACACACACACACACACACACACAGAGAGAGATGATAGATAGATAGATGGTAGATAGAGGTGACGGGGCTGATCCTGCCACAACACAGGGCTTCTATTGCAGTATGTCCTTGTCCTTCTAACCGCTCTGTCCCAGATGAGCTGTTGGAAGTGCAGGGCCACTGTCGTGGGGCTGAGTGTGCTGCCTGCTCTGCTGGGTGGGTATTTCCCCCCCCACAGCCCATACAGTCCCACCTGTCCTCACAGAGGTCATGTGACACAAGATCTTAGAGGAAACGGAGGTACAGATAATGAGATCACTTTCTTTGGGGTGGGAATTCACATGGAAGCCAAGCGGGATGCACACCTTTCTCTAGCCCTGAGATTCTGCCTCCAAACCTGACCAATTGTCCTTACAGCACAGGCCCCTCTACTTAGCTGTCCGGGATATCTGCATTCTCAGGACAACGTGGGAGAAAGGAAATTATAGACAGAGCTCCTTGCTCAAGTACATCTTGCTCCTTGGTTTACTGAAAAAACAAACTAAAGGGTTTTCGTGTGCCTTCAGTGTAACTTGGATTTACCAGTGCACCATAGCAGCAGCTGGCAAAAGAGGCCAAGGCCTGAAGCTCTCCCGGTGGGATGTTCCTGGCGGGAGGGCAGGGGGCTTTGCTGCAGGGCCTTGGGAAGAGATTGCTGGGTGCCAGTTTAGGGAAGGCTGCCAGCTGAATCCCGTTTTGTGTTTCCAGATTCAGTGTACACATTCTGCCACCCCGGTGTGTGTGGGTATTGTCTCAATTACACGGCAGGGAAAGCAGAAACTGAAGCGACTCCAAGGATCCCATGGTCTCCACGCTTTGATGGAGATGATGCTTAGCCTGGAGGCAGGACTGACCTGGGACCCAGCATCTTGGCCATCCAGGATCAGGAACATTTAATTCTACTTCATAAGTAAATGTGTGTCACCTTCTCATTTCTCCTGAGGGCCTTTGAAGGTCTGCATCACAGCAACACAGCAGCACTCTTATGGCATGCTTATGGGAGCCCTTGGGGAGCTTTATCCACCCTGGTGTGTGAAAGTCAGTGGATGCCGCCACTGAGTACAGCCTGGCAGGAATAGAAACAGCGCCAGGAGGCTGGATAAATACTCTAACAAAGGCGGAAAGGGCCTGGAGCCGGGGCCTTTAACCTATGCCCAAATGTCATACTTAATGAAAATGTGTTTGGGGACCACCCAGACCCCCTGCGTCAGAGGCAGACCCAGAAACATGAGCTACTATCTCAAGCAGTTCTTACACTAAGAGTCGAACTCCTCCGCCCAGTTCTCTGAGAAGGCCAGAGCAGGTTCGGTCACGCAGGGTGAGGAGAGCAGTGGGCACCCTGACCCCCGTCCTTCCCGCAGAGGAGACCCTCATGCTGATTCAGGCCTGCAGCTAGGCTGGCTGTCCTGCTCCTGGCCATCTGCCCGCGCTCGCTCTCCTGGGCATGTAGCTGCATCGCCAGGTGCCCCAGGGTCCTTGACTCAGAGTACCAAGAATGACAACTTGGTTTCAGCAGGGCCCAGCAAATCCACCCTTCAGGAAGAGGTGCAGCCTAGGCCACCAGCCAGGGATGTCAAGATCCCAACAAAGATGAGGTTTGGCCAAGTCCTTGGCTTTCCTGGGGCGGGGCTGTGGACAACAATACCGAGTGTATGGGTCTCCTAATTTTACAGGGCCATCTTTACTGGTAGTCTTTCCGGTCACAGTGCATCTTGGGTAACACAGTCTCCAGACTGAGGCCAGGATAGAGAAGGGCAGAGTGGAGTTGTTCTAGTTCTGAGGAAGGCTCCGACCAGTCAGTTCTGCTCTGGCCAGTCTATCACATCTGTTATTGACAAGTTCTGGGCTGGGAAATGAATGCCTGGAGATTGGCTTGAAAGGACTCCAGTGGGAGCTGGACTGGCCCCAGAGCCAAGACTGGGGTATAGAAACCGACAGCGAAGCCTTCCTGGGATCTAGCTGTCAGTTAAGCAATTAAAGACTAGAGGGATGGAAGGGAATTCTGTGTTTTTTGTTGCTTAACCCCTAGGAGTCAGGGACTTCCCTTGCTTTCCGCTAGGTTGGATGCCTATATAGCTCTTCTGGCTGGTGAGGCAATTAGGGAAGGGCGTGTGAGGTCTGTGTGAGGCCCCCCTGAGGGGAGCTGCTTTCCTCCCAGGTTCTGCAGACTAAGAATCTTTTCTCATAGGCTCTTTTCTCATAGGCGGTGCGGTCCTGATATCTTCCACTCAGGTGAGAACCTCAGCGCAGAGTTATCTGGCATTTAATCCACGGAGATGCCCCAACAGAAGACACATTAGCAATGGCAGCTGACTTCACCACAGGTCAGGCTGGCAGCCAGAAGCCCCAGGGCCTCTGCCAATTTGTAAATGAATTAGCATATGACAGGTAGGAAGTTCAGTTTTAAACACATGCAAATCTATTCCAGTTGCTAAACTATTTGGAATATAGAGAAGGGCCTGGCCCTCTGAGTCCCCCAAAGGCTAGCAGCCCTGCCTCTAGGCTTCTTCCTTTCCTATCACCTGGCCTTTTATGGATGAAGTCCCTATTACACTCTCCTTGAAAGTACTATCGTGACCTGAAGGTTCCAGGCACCGGCTTCCCTTCCTATGGAGCGTTGAGTAGATGAGGCTAGTCTCTGTCTAGCCTCACTTCCAGCCAGTATGATGGGGTCCCCAAACACATTTTTAGTAGGTTTGACGTTCGGAAGCAGGTTAAGGGCCCCAACTTCTGGACTTATTGACATTTAATAGACCATGTCTCAAAATCCAAGAAACCATACATTAGAGTCCTCTGAAACGGGGGGGAGGGGGGGGGGAAGACACTTCTCCATAAACAGAAGAGTGATCCTTGGGAGACCAGGAAAGCAGCAGCCCATGGAGGATGATAATCTCACGAGGCTGATAGCTGTAATTTTTGGAAGCTATTTCAATTCTTGATCGCTTACGGATATTTCTACATTTCCCATGGCCTCGTGTAATTTTATATATACAGAAGAACTTAAAATTGTCTAGCACTTTACAGTTCTTTCCAAATACCTTTGTATCTGCAGTCTCTTTAGCTTTCCTAATGGTCACATAAGCTCAGTACATCAGGTCTTGGGACCTCTCCATGACAGAAGGGACAACCAAGTGACTCCTTAGAGGAGCTGCTGGCTGACCTTCATGATGGCCTTAATGTCTGTTTATACCTTTGTTGTGTTGGTCTTTTAAGAAAGATTTCATTTTTATTAATTTGTGTGAGTGTGTGTGTGTGTGTGTGTGTGTGTTTTAGGTGCCCTCAGAGGTCAGGAGAAGGTATCAGATCCCCTTAGCTGGATGGTTGTTAGCCCCTGACCTGGGTGGCTGTTAGCCCCTGAGCTGGTTGCTGGGAAAATGCTACTGCTGGCAGAGCTGCCTCCATGCCCAGCTGCTTCTGTGCTAATGTTATCTAGGTGTTGGGCCTGGCTTCATTCTACACCAGTAGTAAAGGACCTCAGTGCCGGGCAAATGGGGCCCTGTGGTGATGGACTGTGTGACGCTCTGTCCTGTCCCTTTAAGAGACAAGCCCCGCCCACTCCCTTCCTCCCCCCCCCCCCCCCACCGCTGAGGCAGGCCTTCTAGTCTGAGCCCTTTCCTTCTCTCTCCCAAAGAGATAGCTGGCTCTCTCTCTCCCCTCTTTCTCGCTCTCTCTTTCTCTGCCTCTCTGCTCTTCTCCCTTCTTTCCTCTCCTCTTCCCTTCCATAACCCACTAAATAAATATGCAACCTCACTCTGCATGGTATGCCTATCTGTCTGTCTGTCTGTCACCCGCCACGTGGCTCCCTGCCTGGGACTGGCTGTCTTCGTGGCCCACTGCGGTCTTGGGACCCACTGCCTGCCACCACTCAGAGACCTGCAGTATTTTACTTTTTACCATTACACACTGTTAGAATTATTTTTTTAACATTCTCAGAGACAGGAACTTGTGTAGGACCTCACAGTCAGAGTAAATAATATCCCACGAGGTCACTCAGGACATAAGACTGTGATCCTACTGTGTGCTTGGCCTGTTTCTGCTTTAAATAAAACAATGTAACAACTTTGCATGTCCTTACTATGTCTTGGACTTCCCGTGTGGTCAACATTTACAACCTAAGACAGTGCACAGTGGTAATCTTCAATTTTGTACCCTTTCGTGCCCCGTCCCCAAGAGGAGTGCATGTGTGTATGTGTTTATGTATGCTGTGGTAATAAATGCTGAAAACAGCAAACAGGTTGAGGACAACCTTATAAAACATGTCCACCATCAATGCTGGCCACCGCGTGGGTATAGGCTGATGAGTGTGTGTGCAGTGACATTTGCAGGAGTGTGTGTTATGTGGGGCAGTCGGGGTCACTGGGAGTCAGTGATGTCACCCTTTATAAAGCCCTGTCAAGGATTTCTGTCCTGTTTCCCTCATCCTTTCCCTGTGTGGATCCCTTCCCGTTTTCTGTGCTGTTCAATACAAGAGAGAGCAAAACCCTTTGTTAGGGACACAGACAGTCACACACATAGGCATGGGGCAGACATTCACAAGATGGCCTTTGGGCAGGCACAGACTCAAACTCACACAACAGACTGACAGATGGTGATGGAAGACATAGGGAGAGAAACAGAGTTCTGAGCCAGGCTTGCTCTTGGTAAGAGTGCTCCAAGGGGAAGAACGTTGACTTCTTTCGTTTTATAAGGCAACCCACACACAGACATTTGGGGCACAGTGAGACCATCGCTAATGCGCTTCAATGAGACAGTGGTTCCGTGGAAGGGGGGAACACTCACATTCCTTGGTGTTGGGAGGGGCCAAGAGGCAGGAGTAGCACACCATGCCATAGATGTTCCTCGGTCTGTTTTCCAGCATGTAGTAGCTGAGGAGACAAGATGAGACAGAGTAAAGGCGTTTGCGTGAGAGGAACCGCACAGACACAACCTGGATGTCACCAGGCCATGGTTGGAGCCGGGTATGAGGTAGCTTGGTGGGAACTGAGGGCCTAAGAGGCCAACAGCCCTCCCTGAGTTCCTTGTGGGGATATTTAGCATGTCCTGAAGTAGGATAGTCTTTTTTCCAGTATTGGGATGATTTGGGGCCTGACTTCACATGGCTTCCTCTCTTTGTTCCTTTCCTGAAGGGTCTGTGTGTGTGTGTGTGTGTGTATGTGTGTGTGTGTGTGTGTGTGTGTGTGTGTGTATGTGTGTGTGATTAGTACCTCCCATAAAAGCTTTCAGTAGCAGTGCCTGTGTGCCACCACCTGGGGGCACTGGTGAGCTCTCCCAGTCCCTCTCCCCCTCTCAGAACCCAGAGCCTGATGGGGCTGCTGGCAAAATGCCTGCTTGTCCCTGGGGCCCTTGGGACCCCTCAACTGGCTGCATGGGTGACAGTGTCAGAGACAGAAAACGGCTAGAGGGGTCACACAGGTCAGTGCAGGTGGCCTTGAAGATGACCCAGAGAGGAACCAGGTCCTGACACCATTAATGGCCCTGGGCTAAAGACACCTGTGTAACTATTGCGTTTGTCTGTGGTCGCACTCAGAGTAAAGGGTGAATCACTCAGAAGTACCTCAAATCCTTTTTTCACCCAAGCAATGCTACTACCTACGCTCCGCCCTTTAAAGGATCCGGCCCTTAGCAGTAGCCAATCCCCTCCCAGGAGGGGAATGGCCTGGGAGGGGAGGGTAATTCTTTGATGTTTTGGCTCATTTCTTGGTGTGAGCCATTATCATAAATGAACATTGTGTGGTGATCATGAGGCCATTGACCACATTGTGGAAAGTCTAATGAAATAGAGGGAGCCCGTGTGCGGGCGGCATTGCTTCCCTTTCTGAGAACTCGGGAGATGAAAAGCCCTCTCTGCTGGTGGATCCACCTGCAGCCGTTTCCCAACCTCTTTCTTATTAGCCCTCCTGATGACTGTGGGTGGTAAAGATGGGGCAGGAGGGCGGGCTGGGAGACTCTGGACCCCAGCCCGCCTTGAGCTTGGACCATTACCAGTAACATCAGGGTTGTAATTGCTTGCCCTTCCTCAACACCTTTTATCTTCAGATCCCTGTGTATCTTGTAAACATTAATTAACCAATCTCAAAAACACCCTTCGGAGAAGCCACAACAGTTTAACTGTCAAGCCTTCTGGAAATAGCTCCCAAACGCGCCCTCTGGTCCCCTAAGAAGCCATCTTTGTCAGTGAAGCAAGAAGACTCATAGGGACCAATGGTGGAGTGTGATTAGTAATCACTCCGCAGGGGCAGGTGGCCTCAAGGTGCTCCGGTCAGCTCTGTTTTCAGCAGTCTAACATCTGGCTCCCAGGCCACACCGTTTTCTTCTCCTGTCCTGCTAAGACCGGGTGCCGGAGGCCAATGAGGATAAACCTCTTGCCAGGGATGAAAGGAGGACAATTGTTGGCAAATAGTGGCCAGACAAGGTAATGAGTAGTGTTATATTCTGCTCCGCAGTTCCAGGTACTGAACTGGAGAAAAGCTCCAAAGGTATTTGGGGTGTCACCCATCCCCCTTTTAAAGTGGCGGAGCCACAGACTTGTCTGTTCTGGTTATGTTTGGATGTCGGGCTCCATCACAAGTAAGGCTCCAAAGTCACACACGTAGAAGGGGTATGGACCACAGGGACTTTAGGACCTGTTACACATTGAAGACCTGGGTTTAGCAGGGAGGGGGCTGCTGGCTGGCCTGTCTGGGGTTCCCATCTGTGGTGAGGTAGCCTTTCTTTGGTATGCAGGTAGGCACTTCCTGCTGTAGGCTGACACCTCCCATCTGAGTGTCTCCCTCTGATTCTCCCAGGGCCTCCTGTTTCCAGCTCCACACTCCTTTCAGGGCCCTGACTGCACACTTGACCAAGCCTTATAAAGTAACTTAATGAAGGGGCAGGCCTGAAAAACTGTAAGAGAAAAAGAAAATACTGTTTGTTTTCATCTTACGTGTATGAGTCTTTGGTTTGCACGTTTTGTTTGTATACCACATGGATGCCTGCTGTCGCTGGAGGTCAGAAGAGGGTGTCATATCCCCCAAAACTGGAGTTGCGGACATTTTGCCATGGAGGTGCTGGGAGTCAAATCCAGCTCCTTTGGAAGGGCATAACTGCTCCTAACTGCTGAGTCATAGCTCAAGGCCCAGTATAAACATTTTAAAGATGGATTGGTTCTAGGAAACTCCTTAGAAATTGCATGGCCCACCCGGCACACGTGTCAAATGCCTTCAGATAAGAAGCCGCCTTGTTCTAGCATGTAGTGCTGTAAGAATATTTAGCGTGTGTCTTGTTATGCACGTGTGCCTGTGTGTACATGCACGTTTGCATGTGGAGCACTCTTCCTTGTGTGGGCAGACGTACGGAGACCAGAGGTCAATGTCTGGTGTCTTAGTCTCTCACTGAGCCTGGAGCTCACTGATCCAACTAGGCAGACTGGCTAGTTGGGACCCAGGGGCCCTCCTGGCTCTGCGATCATGTTGCCACTTCTGACTTTTCTGCGGATGTTGGCGATCTAAATTCAGATCTTCAGGCCTGTGCAGCAGGCACTGACAGAGCCATCCTTCCAGCCCAGAGACCATTTTTAAATGCTAGGCTTTTCTTTCAGGACTAACCTAAACTAACCTCAAAGTTTGTACCTGTAGTTCTGCATACGGCTAAACAAGAGTGGAGGATGCTAGCCTCTCTTCTGCCCTCTGACAGCTTCTTCTGTCTGAGGTAAAGTGTTCATTCAGGCATGTGTGGCCCAGTTACTGTCAAGACCACATCTTTCTGCCAAGATGCAAGCCCTGACTCTTTGATCCATATTTTGATTTTCTCTACAAATGCTTTTGGAGTTACCGTGGGTTTGTGTTCTGATAAGCTCATTGTGAGAGAAACTGTTAAATAGAAAATGCTTTCAGGACGCTCAGCCCCACACTAGCTGGTGGAGCTGCTTGTAGCGTGCTCAGAACACGCACGTTTTGCCTATGCCTGGGCTGCAGCATCTAGCACAAAGCCCACTTTGTAACAAAGCTTGTCTCATGCAGCTCTCTGGAAAGGAAAGGCAGTGACGCATGGGGGCTCACCATTAACTGAGTTAATCCAAATTGAAGTGATGTTTCTCTTTAATGACTAGGAACATCATAATGGAGAAACATGCTAAGCTGAGCCTTTGTCAGCTGGGGACAACCTCAATCAATATTCCCTCTTTCTATCTTCTGTTCTTCCTGGCCGAGGTTGTCTAGCTCGGGGCAAAATTCAGTTGAAACAAGGATTCAAGAGTCTACTATTCAGACTTCCTTCCTCTGATTGCTTCTCCCAGCAGATTCCCCTTTCCTGGGACCGAGGCTTGCGGGTAGAGGCTCTGGGTCATGAGATGCCATGACCTGCAGCAATCTGTGCTCTACAGAGTCCTGTCTCCAGCCTGCCCAGCCATGGGGCTGCACTAAGCCTCCCGTGGAAAGGCGGTGGTTGGTGTAGAGCTGGCTGCAGGAGCTACCACGGGCAGGGGATGGCAAAGCGAGGGAGGTTATGAAATCTAACCCCTTCCCTCCTGCCTCGTCCTTGCCGCCTCTCGTCTCCCACACAGACCTTTCCCAACAGGAAAGCCCCATGCGCTGCTATTGTTCGGCGAGCGTCTGGGCCACATGTGTGTGCAGAACCGAGAGTGGCAGCCAGCACCTGCCAAACCACAGGGAGGGGAGAGGGCCAACCCGCAGCCTTAAAAAGACAAACACCAGGTAAATCTACATCCTGGCTCACAACCACAGGGGTTCATGGAGCTAACCGGTCCAGCCTGCCAAAAGGCCCCATAGTCCTCTGTGATAGTATGAGAGCCTCATTTTGTTCTGTAGGTTTAGGGCATGCAACAGGAAATGGGGCCTGTCCCTGTGATTTGAGATCCGGAGAGAAGGGGAAGTAGTTCTAAGAAGGCCTTGGGGACTAGGGATAAAGTGCAGGCTTTCTGTTCAGTGACTTCAGGGTCAGGAACGACTGACTTGGCAGATAGATCTCCCTGCAAGCCAAAGTGGGAACTGATGATCCAATCTCCACATCTGTGGCACTCCACAGATATGGATATGATATGCAGCACACTGAGATGGTGTGGACATGGGCCCCTCCCTCACTTACCGGGTGCTCTAGCCTCAAGGTTGAAGGTAAAGTTACTGTTCCATGGAACACAGAGAGAGAAGTACTCAAGACTTCAGAGCCCGAAACACGCTTCTGGAACCCATGCAACCCCACCCCAGTCTACATAACGGGCATCTGCCTGAAGTCTTCTGGAGGCAGGGGCTCACTACTATTATCAAATGTCCTCGGAGATTGGATACTTTCTGCTGAATATTGGGAGCAGGCAAATGGTCTTCATGGCTCTCAAGTCAGATCTCAAGTGCCAGCTGGCATCTGCCTTTGAGCAGTGGCCACTTCAGGGTCCAAGGCTTGCCTGTTTTGGTTAGAAAGTCTCTTCTTCGTGGCTCTAACGGGCAATGATGCTGGCTGCATACGGTCATGGGACAGAGCAACCACTTCCATGGACCACTGATTATGGCACTGTCACAAGGCTCTCCTCTAGCCACAGGTGTCTGGTTAGGGAGCTTCACCTCACACAGACCCATACCCCCTGCACTCTGAAGCCACCTCGGGGATGCCATATGCACAGCCCAAGCGATGCTCAGCACTTCCCTGGAGTGTTCCACCTCTCTATCTATCTGCCGGAGAGAGTTTGGTCTGGATGTCCTGCAGCACTGGGTTCTACACATCTGACCTCCACCTGTCTGTCTATCCCCACCAAATGCCTCTTCCTCCTGTATGCTGCTTCTATCTGCACAGGAGGGCAGATACCAAGGAGTCCGTTCCACCCTGTTCCTCCACCTAGCTGCTGGGTAGCACTTAGGCTCTTGTGGCCCCCAGTGCCTCTGCCCTAGTTCCCCCTGCTCTCCGAATTCTTGCTCCCTAGGTTCCAGGCTCGTCACTGCTCAGCATTTCCCTTACTGCTATCAAAAGGATCCTGCTGACACTGAGTCCTGTAGCATCCTTCCCCCGACTTGGCATTCTGAATGGGGACCAGCGTCAGTTACAAGCTGAAAGGCCAAGTCTTCCGTGTTGGTGGCTAGAACACCTCTATCTGACTCTACCTGTCTCTAGCATCTCTGCATCTGGCATGAGCTCCTCACTGAGGCCATGGGAACCAAAGGACCAGACCTTCTCAGATGCTTGCTGCTTTCAGGGAAAATAAATAATGCAGAAATAAGCAATGCAGCTGCTACATGGCTGTAGACAGGGTATACACAGAAGGTCATTTCCCTCCTGAGGAAGCATGATGGGATGTGTGTGCCCGACACAGCAGACCCCCAGACACTCTGCGTTTGTGTACCATACTTTTGAACCAAGAAAAAAAAACTGAAGCCAGTTAATAAATGAATCAATCAAAATGAAATTCTAAGAATTGTGTAAGCTATTAGAGACTAATTCTGTCTACCATCAGCTCTCACTGAGTTCCCTTCACTTAGGGGCAAACCCAGGGTCTACACCAACCAGTCCCCTCAGTGGGTGCCTATCCAGTTACGTGGGGATACACATATTCTGGTTCTAATGCTGTTGTTCCTTTTTTGGGGAGTTCCACAACACAGTAACTGCAACAAAAATGCAAGAAGAAAATTTACTTTTCCCTCATCCTTTGAAAGGGAATTGTCCCCTCCTCTCCCCATTTCTACCCCTCTGCTTTCTGCGTGTCGAAGGATAAGGTTACATGACGAGGTTCTACTGTCTCATAGATTCACCCGACAAATACATTTGAATCACACTTTGTGTCAGGGACCGGAGCATTGGATTACCTAGCAAATATTTGGATACCCGAGTCTGTGGCTTAGGAGGTGGCCCGAAGCTGAAGACAGAACCCTGGGAAACTGGGGTAGGAGTCTGTCACCAGGAGACAGACAGCTGGGGATGGGAACTATGGAATAACAGTTTCTACAATAACCCCCCCCCCCCCGCCGTGTGTGTGTGTGTGTGTGTGTGTGTGTGTGTGTGTGTGATGAAGAGTGAATTCACAGCTCACTGATGTTTATTCTGGAGGTGTCTTTCTGACGTTTCTGTACCTCCTTCTCATAAGGTACTGCTCACCTCTGGCATTACCTGGACTCCCCCCACCCCACCCCAGACCTGCTACATCATGGCCATGGGCACCATCACCGTCAGGATACCATCGTTGTCACCTCCTCCACCCACACCACTTCCATCCCCTCCCCCACCTCCCACCGTGCTTTTCCTCTCCATCTGTAGTCTTGCCAAACATGAGGTTTTGTGGCCACTAGGGGGAGGCAGCAGCAACGGCTGTGGCTTAGTATTGCTTGGGTGTCCAGATAGGAATTTTCTGATTCTGGGCAGAATTTGCTAATGCATTTTATCAGGAAAACAGAAAGACTTTTTTTTTTTTTTTTTTTTTTTTTTTTGCTTTTTGTCTTTCGGACCAGTTATATTCTCACTTTGCTTTTTGATTTTGGAGGGGGAAGACCTATGTTCCACCACAGTGTGAAAAGTGCAGACGTCAGAGGACTCACACCTTTTACTTAGGCTTCCCAGAATGCCACAAGCAGTACCTTCCTGGGAAGGTTAGATTTTTTTCCCCCTCCAAAATGCTTCCCATGTACTGCTTCACTGTGCTTGGCTGCTTTGTTTTACATAGGCAGTCAGGCTGTCCTAATGCCTTCTTATCCACCACAGGTACTGCACCTGAAGGCTGCCTGTCTATGAGCAGTGACAGGACTCACTATCTTATCACCCCCAGGTGACAAAGCGTGGGAATGACACTTTGGGAAGGCCTGTTGTGCCTGTGGGGTTTTGCTCACAGGGTCCTTGCTCCTCCCCATTCAGAGGTCAGCCCAGCAGCACACTTACCCAGGGAGACACGGGCCACACTCAGCATCGTTTTCCATGTCCCCCGGAGTCAACACAGTGGCCCGGAAGAAGCCCTCACAGTCCTTGTGGCGCCGGCATATCTGGTAACCTCCTTTGGAAAACTTCTCTGCAGGGCAAGGCACACAGCCGTAGTCATCGTCTTTGGTGCCGTATCCGCAGGACTGGCCGGGGAGGCAGAGGATAGGAGAATACAAGTGACTACAGAGGCCTGCACAGTGACATGCTGGAGGTGTCCACCCCTGGCTGCCCATCCTACAGCAATTGTAAAGTCCTATCTTCCTCGGGTCCTTCTCTAAGCTTGCTCCTGTCCACCTTTTGATGGCTTAGTGACAGTGTCCAGCCTCAAATGAGGCCCTTTAAAGAGGTCCAGTGGCTTCCCAGAGTGTCCTTCACTAGAAGACAAACCTGGAAGCCTGAGTTTTCTCAGAACTTTGCAAGAACCCCAGATGCTGTTGGCCCAGATGTTTCTCTGGTGCTTCAAAGAGCATGTGAGCTTAGCTGTCCCACAGCACGGGAACCCAGAACTCAGAATGGATGTGCTATTCCCGGAGAGCATCTCTCTCTCTTCCAATTCAGATGATCAGCCCAACAGAGCAGGACAGGACACTTTTTAAAGAATTTAGGACCGGGTGGTGGTGGTGCACACCTTTAATCCCACCACTTGGGAGGCAAAGGCAGGCAGATATCTGTTAGTTTGAGGCCAGCCTGGTCTACAAAGCGAGTTCCAGGACAGCTAGGGGTGTTACTCAGAGAAACCCTGCCTTGAAACCCAGCCCCTACAAACAAACAAACAAACAGAATTCAGAGTGCCTGATAAATATGCTAGAGGGTACACTGGGCTCTGCAGCTCATACCACTCAACCCTGGTGAATATACCTTGATGACCTCTTGGTGACCTCAGTGACAGTTTAGGAGGATGGTGCTGTGAGTACACCCCTACCTCCTGAGAGCTCAGGGACATAGGCTGGTCTCCTGTGGGATGTCTTTCTATATGCTATGAATATGTGTTGCTCTCATTGGTTGATAAATAAAGCTATTTTAGCCTATGGCAAGGCAGGATACAGTCAGGTGGGAAATCTAAGCAGAGATACGGGAGAAGGGCAGAGCTGGGAGACGCCATCTAGCCGCCCAAGGAACAACATGCCAGCAGACAGTCACGCCACAGCCACATGGCAATACTTAGATGACTAGAAATGGGTTAATTTAGATGTAAGAGCTAGCTAGGAATAAGCCTGAGTCATCAGCCAAACATTTATAATTAATATTAAGCCTCTGAGTAGTTACTCAGGAACTGGTGAGTGGGACAGAAACCTTCATCACACTGGTTCTTACCATGTAGGGCTCCTCTCCCGGTCTGCAGGGAGGACATTGGTGACACAGCCCGGTAGTCTGGTTGTGATATTCATTCTCCCCACAGTTGGAGTCCTCTGCCTTGGCTGAGCACATCAGGGACACCTGTTACAGAAAAGGTGTTTGGCCTCCACAGCTCCTCAAGATGCAGTTGTTATGTGGGATCAGTCCCTAGAGAGCCCCACGTTGGCCACTCCTGTCCCCCCAACCCATCCACAGCCATCCTTATAATCACCTTCCTTCTGATCCTACTGTCCAAATCCATCCTTTTCCCACATTCAAGAGAAGCCTTGGATTCTCTTAAGGTCATGAAGGAGGCACCCTTCTCTTGAACGTCTAGATATCTAGGTGCTACAGGGGCTGGTCCTTTGGTCTCGTGGTGTCTCAATCCCCACTGCCAGGCAGGACTCAAGAGGACAGGAACTTTCTGATCTTTTTTTTAGCTGTGGGCCATCACACAGGCTAACACGTCACTGATAGGCACTGAGAGACATTTCTATCTACGAGTCCCGTGAAGCAGGTGCCAGGAAAATGCTCCAATTAGAACCAGGGGTACCGTCGTCCTTATTCCCTCAGCCTCATTCTGACAGCTGGGTGGAGGAGGCTGTAGGAGCTCTGAAGCCGAGGTGCAGGAGGCTCAGGGCAGTCCGAGGCGGGACAGCTAGCGAAGGTTCTGGCCCGAGGGAATACCCCTTGCTCTGCAGGGGCTGAAGTAAGTTCTGCAGTGGGAGAGGCACTCAGAACAACTTACCACCAGCACCGGGAGCCAGGACGTCCACTTGCAGTCCCCCATGTGGGCCATGATCTCCTGGAAGTGTACCTGAAAGACACACTGCATCAGCATCAGGTGGTCCATCTGCCTTCATCCCCATTGCATCTCAGTGGATGAAGGTAACTTCCAGCAGACAGCATGGGGAATGTCACACCCCAAAGAACAGAGTCTAGAGACGGCCGGTGGTGCACACCTTTAATCCCGGCACTAGGGAAGCAGAGGCAGGCAGATCTTGTGAGTTCAAGGCCAGCCTGGGTTGCAAGAACTAGTTCCAGGACAGGCTCCAAAGCTATACAGAGAAACCCTGTCTCAAAAAACCAAAAAATAAAATAAAATAAAATAAAAATAAAAATAAAAAAAAGAATAGTCTATTCTCAATCTGTGGGTCACGACCCTTTTGGGGGTCGAATATCAGATATCCTACATACCAGATATTTACATTATGATTCATAGCAGTAACAAAATAACAGTTATGAAATAGCAATGAAATAATTTTTGGGGGCCACCACAGTATGAGGAACTGTATTAAAGGGTCACAGCACTGGGAAGGTTAAGAACCACTGGAATAGACAGACTCTAAGCTAAGCTTCAGGCTGATGATCCTGAAGGCAGCTCACATACCCTCTGCAGCATCACACGATGCCCTAGAAAGAACCCCTAGAGGGAAGGCTGAGCAAATGGGGGGGGGCTGCTGTTAAGCTGGGGGTTGGCGCAAGTCAGTCAGGGCCAGGGAGGCCAGGAGCACTTGGACGTTCGGCATCTACGTCCTGATCCCAGCAGATTTTCGGTCCTGCTCAGTCTGGGTTCTAGAAGTAGAGTGCACATTTAGGAGAGGAACACCCAAGGTGCAAGCAGGCAGAGAAGAGGCAGGTAGGGCCCGTATCAGCTAGGCGCTGTTTCCATCCTGAGCAGTCCTGTCCAATCTCCTGTCTCCTCATGGAGCAGAAATGTCCACACTGTTTAAGAAGGGATCTAGGCAGGGTTCTGAGATGTCACTCTCTTTCATCAGCACAATAAGCAAACAACAGAATTCCAGGCTGGGGGTGTAGCTCAGTGGTTAACTACCCCCTCCATGCCTGCATGTGTGAACTCCTGGGTTTGGCCTCTAGCCCTAGGACAAGAATATAGTGTTTCAGTTCCACGCATGGCTTCACTGCCACGGTTGAGGGACGAAGACTTCAGACAGAAGACCTCCCTGGCTGTGGTTGGGACACTGTGTGCACAAGAGGTGGGTCTGTGTGACCCCTAGCCTTACAGCAGAGACTGTGTGTGGTGGGAAGTAAGAGAGAGTAGAGGCAGCCATGGACCAAGGATGAGAGTGGACGGTTTAGCTCTACTCTGAACTTTGCGACTAGAGAAAGACCCCAGGGCTATTTATTTCACTCCGGGGAGAAGTGTGTTCCCTAGAGCTGTCTGAAGATGGGTGTTCTGCAATAGTCTGGGGAGACCCAGCCAGGGTCACTGGCAAGGTCTTGAGGGACGGGGTCTGGATCATGTATGGGCTCAGGAACCTCAAGTTTGCCCTCACACATCACTGCTGTGCACTGGGTGGCCTGACAGAAATGGCCGGGTTTCTAGACTCTTTTGCACCTTGGTCCTGTAAGGCAAGATGAAAGCGCTCAGGTTGCCCTCAATTGTGAACTTGTTGGGTGTTTTCCTTCTGGCAAGGAGCAAGCTGGGGCAGGCAGCAAGGGAGGCAGGGAGACCCAGCCTAGAGGCTGAGAGGATGGCTCCAGCCCTAACGGGTAGGGTGGAGTTGAGGCAGCAGAGGCCAGAAAGGGAACTTCACCCTCACGCATACTCCTGCCTTAGGTCCGAAGCTCTGGCCTTGCTTCGGGACAGTGGGTTTAGCTGGGATGCCTTTCCATCATGACTGTGGATAGGGCCAGAGGCTCTGGGTATGGGAGGCCTTCCAAGAGGTATATTAATGGTTTCTAATTTAATTGATGTCTAATTATAGCAGATTCTTGGGAGCTTCCCTGAAACACGGGAAAGTGCTGGGCCTCCACACTTTGGTGTTAGCCTAGAGCATTTATGGACAGGCTCATTAAAGATGTGCCCAATAAAAGTAGGGTCAAAGGGAAAGCAAATAGACAAAGGTAAACAAAAAGCTAAATGCATCTTTAGTGCTTTGCCCACACTTATCCTGGAAGGTGTAAGGTCTGGGTGGGAAGGGGTGGTCCTGTGGTCAGTGCTCTCCTGAACCTCAAGAGTACAGACAGACATCAGCCCAGCTGGGAGGAAATGGGGCTCAGCTGCGACCTCCCACCACTTTGGGGAGCCCCAGTTCCCCACACTGATAGAGGTGCAAGAGCTAGGAGCTAAGAAAGCTGCCTTCAACCTGGGTGGTAACTGCATCTCTTCCCATCTCTGCAAGCAAGGCTGATGCTTAACTTGCATAATTGGTCAGACGATCAGTGACCCAGACCAGGGTCCTGCAAAACTGCACCCACTGGTAAACAAATCGCCAGTCCACATCAGGCTGTCCACATAGTGCATTGGAATCCAGCAGCACCGGCCTGTTATCTGACATCTGGAACATTTTTCATAACCAAGCTGAGACCCCGAGCCCAGGCAGACCACACCAGCCATGTCTGCGGTCAGTCCTGGGCAGGAGGGGCTACCACCGCCTCCTTAGCTGCTCCCTTTCCTTCCCACCCGCTCTGCTTCTCTGCTTTCTGCCATTCCCACCTCCACACGGTTTCCACCCGGAGTGACAACGTGACAGTGTGGGAATGCCAGCTCGTGAACTTGTGCGGCAAACCTCAGACTTCCATTCACCTCCACTCGAGGTGGGCTCGGTTCTTATCTTTATGCTCCAGGTCGGGAAATGGAAGTACCACGAGGTTAAGAACCTGCCTGAGATGTGCCTATCCCTTGTTTCAAGTCCCTACCCTTTATTTATTTGTGGCACTGGGCTGGAGCAGTTGGACCTATTTCACGATTGTCTCTGTGACATCTATAGGCTGGGTCTGCACAGCCCCTATGAAGGAACCCATGGATGGTGGGGAGGAAGAGATAAGGCACCCCTGACCTTGAACTCAGGTCCCTGTTCCTGGCCCTCAGTCTGACTTGGTAATTTCGGCACATGGTCTCCCTGTGGCTCCTTTCTCTTTGGCACTCCGTTGCCACCATTGAATGGTGTGACCTCAGAGACCCTGGGCCAAAGAGGGTCTTCTGGGCACAAATGTTCCTGGGACAAAGCCCTCCTGGTCCTTCCAAGACTCTCCTGTCTGCCTTTTCTTCTCTCTAGATGGAGGTAGAAAAGTTAAACAAAGCCACTCATCTGCCTAAACCTAGGAACATCATGGCTGCGCACTGTAGGTGGCTGGAACCGAGGACTGAAGTTTATAATTAACTCATGGCCCAGACAAGTAGTTGGCCTTCTGTCAAGATACTCTCTCCCCTTAAGGCCTAAATCCCACTGACAAGCAGTGCTCAAAACTGCTATGTGCCTGGCAGGGGACAGAAGGTTTAGGTGGCTCTGGAGACGTGTGGTTCGGCAAGCTGGAGTCCTCAGTAGAGACTGGTCGTCTCTTGGGTGCTGCCTTATCCATCAAAATATTTCTGAACTGTTCTATCTTGACCATACTCTGGGATACAGGATGGGGCCAATTCCTTCCCTCCAGGCAGTATTTCAGGGGTCAGGAGGTCATCTACAGTTTGGACCTACATCTAGAGGTCTGTGATGCGGCTGCATTTGAGAAGCCCTGTTGATTCCCAAGACATGTTTCTTCCTTCAGTGCCATTCCTGATGCTGACCAGGGATGCCTGGGACTCTTGGGGGCAGAGCTGGAAAAAGGCACATACTCAGCTCGCTGCAGCAGCCGATGATGCCCTGCCCATCCTCAGAAGCCCGTGTCCCATTCCTGTGCCGAGTGAGACGGGGTGGACCTACCTAAGTCTTGCAGGGGCAAGGAAAGTTAGCCTGCAAAGGGTAGCCTAGGACACGCAGAGGCATCTTGGAAGCCTCAGTGCGAGGGACCGGGGTGGGGTCTCTCAGGAGCCGCTGACTGGAAAGTTGAGAGAGAATTCGATGAAGACAGAGGGTTGCAGCGGGCTTATGGAAAGGGTCGCTGGGTCAGCAGCTTTGTCTTCACAGCGAAGAACTGGTTTCGAGGAGGAAAAGTTTACTTCAGCTCGTGGTTTTCAGAGGTTCAGTCCATCAAGGCAGCGGCCCGTGGCAGGATGGAGCAGCCTTTCGGGACACAGAGCCTGCACTCGCTGGCTTTTTCTTCCTCCCCTTGTGTTCTGCCCCTAGCCTATGGGGCACTACTGCCCACACTGCAGAGAATGGCTCTTCTGGAGTTAACACTTCTCTGGGGATGCCCTCAGACACACTGATGGGTGTGCTTCACCCGTCTCCTTCTCGACCCCCAAGGTGACAATCAAGATTACCCCATGATCTTAGGGTTTCTGTTGCTGCGATAAAACACCATGATCAAAAGCCATGCTGGGAGGGAAGGGTTTATTTCACCTCACAATTCTATGCCATACTCCTTCACTGAGGGAAGTCAAGGCAGGACGCTGGAGGCGGGGGCTGATGCAGAGGCCATGGAGGGATGCTGATCACTGGCTTACTCCTTATTTGTTTAGCCTGCTTTCTCATACAACCCAGGACCACCAGCCCAGGGCTGGCTCTGCACTCTGTGGGATGGGCCCTCCCCCTCCCACATCTGCTGTTAATCAAGACAATACCCCACAGACTTGCCTACAGACTAATCCTAGGGAGGTATCTTTTCAACCGTGGACATCACATCCACCACACTCGTGGCAGAGCAAGGGTGGCAGGATGACTTTCCACGATAGTTCGAGAGGAGGAAACCCAGGGAGGAAATATGTCCCACGCTACCCTCGCCAGCAAGAACCACGCGGAACACTAGGATCCTTCTGCAGGAATGGCTTTAATCCTCTTGGGAGCTAGAGCATAAGCCAACATGGCCGGGGACCCAGATAAGATGGAACCCATCCCTTATATAGGAAACAGACCCTGCTTTGGACGTGTCACTCTTGGATTGGTCAACTGCTCCCAGTCCCAGGTGATACCTTGGGAGTAGTGGAAAAATACCAACACGTGTGAGCTTTCTAGCTCACCTGGCGGTGCAGCGCCATCTATGGTGGAGAGTGTGGTTGCGGCCTTCTACAGAAATAGATGTCACAATGCGACCCAACACACACACACACATTCACACACATACACACGCATGCACGCACACACGTGCACACACACACATGACTAGAGTTTCAGGAGACTCATCACTATCACTGCAAAGTACTCTGATACATGCTGTCCCTTTTGGGGGGTTCTATTAAAAAAAAAACCATGGTTGCAGCTCAGGAAATTGACTTCATGATTCTAAGCCCTAATTTGGAATCTGAAAAACACAGGCTCTGAGGGGGCTAAACCATGAGGGAAGGGCAGCCAGAAGGGGCAGGTGGTAGCTAGATCTGGAGTAGAGCCGGGTTGGGGGGCAAGGTCTGGATGGGGGGGTTGAGTCTGGAGTAACAGAGGTGCTAGAGACAAGAAGGGGGAGACGAGATGAACAGCAGAGGCCTGAACCACTGGCAGAGCTCAGGGGTGAGTGTACAGAGGCCACTGGGCAGGACACAGAGGCGTGAGAGAAATCCCTCAAGAGGTCGCTAGGCAGATGCTGTGTGAAGCAAACACTGAAGACAGATCAGAGTGTGTGGCTGGGGGCTGTCACTAGCACTGAAGAACCATGGTGCAGGGTGGGAGGAGAAACTTAACATTTAGCTAAGGTTTACACTTCCCAAGAATTCAGAAAGAAAGGCTGCCAGTCAGCAAACAGCATCTCTCATCTGTATCCAGCAGTTTCCTTAATTTTGTTCATCCACACGTGTATCCGTCCATGTTTCTGTACAGCGGCTATAAAATTGTGCATACTGCTGTCTTATAGACCGGAGGTGGGGGGTGGGGGGTGGGGGGTGGGGGGTGGGGGGAAGAAAAAGAAAGGGTTCCTCTTTGAGGAGAAATGCACCAAACACCAAATTACATAGGAGTTTAGGTACATCGTCTCAAGTCCTCTCCTCAGCCGCTGTGTCTTGACTGGGCAGCTTGCCTCTGTTTTCTGAGGGTGGCTATCCTCCCTACTGGTCGCTATTACCGGGGTAGCCCAGTCTCTGGAGCTTCATGTTCTTCTGGCCTTCTGGACCACCCTTGAACGAGGAGAGGCTAGCTATGGGCTTATTTCCTCCAAAGAGGGTACCACCTTGGGTACATTGTAACCCACATCTATCGGCTTCAACAATGTAGCCCTGCGGGGTGAGCAAACCCACAGAGTCACTTTTCTATGTGTGTGGGCCAAGGTTGCCTCTGTCCTCCATCTTTTTCTGTTCTACCCACTTGAGTACCTGAATTAGGCAACTCCATGTTTTGTTTTGTTTTTCCCTTGTCCTCACCAGGTTGCAGGGACTAGAATCAGAGGTCTGGTCATCCCTGCATCCTCCCAACCCTGTGATACCCTTAGGGGGCCATGATGGGAAAGAGATGAGGCTAGCAGCGGCTTCGCAGGGCTCCTCTGTGGAGCGAGGCCAGGTGTTGGCAATCAGCCTTGTGTGGGAGGCAGCTGCAGGGCTAGGTCCTCTCCCTCCCACCGTTCTGCTCCCCCCACCACCTCCCCACTTCCTTCTGCAGGAGGAGCCTGAGGGGAGGCTGCTGGTGGCCTTCTCTGGGGCTTTGAGATTCTCTGATCTCCCAATGGGCCCCAGTTCTCGCTAACAAAGATAGATGCTCATTCCCACCAGGAGCTGGATTCTTCACCACAGCAACGAACAGCACTTCCGCACGATGATGGATGACACAGGGGGCGCCGCTAATTACTGCTCAGTGGCGCAGGGATGAACTCGTCCCCCTTTCGTGTTTCTGGAAAATCTGCTTCACTTCCTTTTCTAGCCCCCCAGGGGCAGGGTCTTCCTCTCGTGCTTGGTGTGACTGTACCTCTGGCATAGGTGTTCAATGACCGTTTCGAACCAGCAGTCCCATTTCTTCTGTTTCCTCCTGGGACCCACAGCAAGTGAGGCCACCTATGGTTCTGATAGAAAAGGGCCCGCATGGCCACATGGGTAGGGACACATAGCCCAGAGCAGAAACTTGGGGGTCTCATCAAGCAGAGGGACAGAGAACGAAACTGAGGCAGAAACACTTGAGCACACTGGGTAGGTGGAGGGGCACCGAGTAAGTAGAGGAGCACTGGGTAGTTGGAGGAACACTGGGTAGGTGGTGGGGTGCCGGGTAGGTGGAGGGGCACCGATTAAGTAGAGGGGCACCAGGTAGGTGGCGGGGCACTGGGTAGGTGGAGGAGCACTAAGAAGGTTCAAGGCACCATGAAGTTCAAGCCCTATCACACAGAGGTAGAGAACCAGGCACCATCCTTTATTACTGCACCCAGAGGTCTTCATACAGAAAGTTCTTGGTGATCTCAGAGCTGCGGGTTCTGCTGCCTCTCAAAGGCTGGGGGCATGTCTATGTGTTCTCTCAGGAGACACCTGTACTTGGAAACACACAAGTACATGCACATGGATAAAAAAGGATGCGTTCTGAAGACATTTGCCTTATGCGGGAAATTGACGGCTTGTGCCCAAATCTAGACGGTACAGTCTGGCACACCAGGCTGTGGTGTAGCCTATTGCTCCTAGGGCCATGGTGGAGAGTAACTGGATGGTGTCCAAGCCTGGTTGTCAGTGGAATGCAAGACCCTGCTTCTCAGTCAGCTGTATTTCTCTAATCGGAAGATTTATGTTATTTAATGTGGATGGGCCCGAGCGTGGATGCCCACAGACCCCGTAAAGAGCATCGAGTCCTCCAGGTGCCAGAGTTACAGGCCGTTGTGAGCCACTAGACATGGGTCCTGGGACTTGAACCTGGGTCCTCTGGAAGAGCAGCACACACATTTAGTAGTCAAGCCATCTCCCCAGCCATTAACCCGCTCCTTAATAAGTAAAGGCGGTGCCCTCTGGAACAACAATTAAAAGCTAATATAGTAAATGCATAAGCAAGCGGTAGCTCATTATCATCAGCAAATGGGAGGCGTCGGAGATAATTTTACTATGTGTTTTCTCTCACGCAGCTGGCGCCACAGTAGGTTTGTGTACACCAGCGTCGCCACAAAGACACGAGGAATGTGTTCTGCTACAAGGCTCGCGTGGCTGCAATGCCACCAGGCCACAGGAATTTCTCAGCTCCACTCTAATCTCACAGAAGAACTGCTGTGTGTGCAATTTGCTGTTGTTCGCTAGTGTTGCTGCTTGGCTTGCCCCTTTCCCTCCCTCCCTCCGTTCCCTCTCTTTCTGCGTGTGGGCATGCAGGGCTTTTCTCTCACACTGTGCGCCTCCACCAGCCCATTTGTCCATCACAAAGCAAACGGAGTGACAAGACGGAGCAAACGGGCCAACACTGTTGTCCTTGTTCTGGGAGCATTCACAATCTGGCAGAAACCACAAAAGGCTAACACAACTCAGCAAGATAAACACTGAGGGGAAGGAGTGATGGATTTAGTGGGAACATGGGCGGGGGCAGGGTGGGGAATTGATCCACTTAGGAGGTCAGGAAGACTGTCCCTTGAAAGGCAAAGGGCGAGGCGTTAGCTGAGTCACAGTGGGTAGGTAGAGGGTGGGGCCACAGCCGGCAGGTCCCATTCAGCAATGGGAAGTCCTACTATGTCCTCTCCGGGGTCACCACTCTGTTTCCTTCTCTTAGCAGCAGATAAATTAATGGTTTCCTTAGTGTGTTCCCGCTAAATCTAGGGCCTCTTGTTTTATGTCATGGAAGCACTTGTGCCAAGTCCCATCAGCTCTTCCTCATTTCTTCACTCTCACAGGCTTCAGATATTTGGAAAGCAATGTCTCTGCCTACCTTGCCACCGTGACACCAGATATCTCTTTCAGAGGGCTCTTCTAGGGAGCAAGAATCTGGCTGACAGCCGGGTGGTGGTTGGTGGCGCATGCCTTGAATCCCAGCACTTGGGAGGCAGAGGCAGGTGGATCTCTGTGAGCTTGAGGCTAGCCTGGTCTACAACAGCTAGTTCCAGGACAGGCCCCCCAGAGAATGTACACGTGGTCTCTGGGTTTCACGTGGTCTCCCCTTTTCTCTCTTTTCCCCTTGCCATGCTTTCCCGGTGCCACCCAGGAGCATTGCATTAAACATGGACGTCTTTTATTTGATCTAATTTGGTCTGATTGGAATTATTTGCGTCGGCAAAGAGGCTCATTTCTTTAGAAAAACCTAACAGTGACCTCTTTTGTTGAAGAGAGTAACTGAGTATCATCACATGGTAAGATTTAGTGTCTTACTGAGAGAGACTATTAATAAATGGGACCTCTGAAACTGAGAAGCATCTGTAAAGCAAAGGACATGGTCAACAAAACGACAGCCTACAGAGTGAGAAAAGATCTTCACTAACCCCACATCAGACAGAGGGCTGATCTCTAAAATACACAAAGAACTCAAGAAATTGGTCATCCAAAGAACAAATAATCCAATAAAAAATTGGGGTACAGACCTAAACAGAGAACTCTCAACAGATGAATCTAAAATGGCTGAAAGACACTTAAGGAAATGCTCAACATCCTTAGCCATCAGAGAAATGCAAATCAGAACAACTCTGAGATTCCATCTTACACCTGTAAAAATGGCCAAGATCAAAAACACTGATGACAACTTATGTTGGAGAGGTTTTGGGGTAAAGGGAACACTCCTCCATTGCTGGTGGGAGTGCAAACCGGAACAGCCCCTTTGGATATCAGTATGGCGATTTCTCAGAAAATTAGGAAATAACCTACCTCAAGACCCAGCAATACCACTTTTGGATATATATCAAAAAGATGCTCAATCATACCACAAGGACATGTGCTCAGCTATGTTTGAGCAGTATTATTTGTCATAGCCAGAACCTGGAAACAACCTAAATGCCCCTCGACTGAAGAATAGATAAGGAAAATATGATACATTTACACAATGGAGTACTATACATCAGAAAAAAATAATGACATCTTGAAATTTGTGGGCAAATGGATGGATCTAGAAAACATCATATTGAGTGAAGTAATCCAGACCCAAAAAGACAAATATCATATGTACTCGCTCATAAGTGGCTTTTAGACATAAAGCAAAGAAAACCTGCTTACAATTCACAATCCCAGAGAACCTAGACAACAATGAGGACCCTAAGAGAGGCTTACATTGATCTGATCTATATGGGAAGTAGAAAAAGACACGATCTCTTGAGTAAATTGGGAGCATAAGGGTCATGAGAGAGGGTAGAAGAGGCGGAGAGAGGAAGGGAGAGGAGTGGAGAAAAATATATAGCTCAATAAAATCAATAAAAAAGATTTAGTGTCTTGTTCTTTTCTACTGCTAAGTCATGCTCCGTCATACTAATAAACAAGAGCATTTTTTTTTCATTTGCTTTCTTTTTATTAAGATTACATTTTAAGAAATGGTTTTGAATTGTTTCTGGAATGTGGTGCCATCATGACCCAATGCTTGATGTTGGAGGTTTCAAAAGAGGAGCTCCCAGATTGTGCCCATGTCTTTTTGGACTCTCCCAAGAGGCAGCATGCATGGCTACAGCCTCCCTTCCAAGACCACAGGTCAGCTGGAAGACACCATGTTTCCAAACTGCTTCCGAGTTTCTGAAGGACCTGTGACCGTCTTGTTTCACTGGCCAGGGAGACAAACATACAGGTTTACAAGAACCAGGGATGAACTGTGTAGCTTCTTCCAGGCAGCCATGAATGTGGCAGGAGGAGTGGATAGTTTGAGACAGTGGTTCTCAACCTGTGGGTCACGACCCCATTTAGGGTTGCACATGGGATATTTAAATTATAATTCATAACAGGAGCAACATCACAGCTATGAAGTAGCAACACAACTAATTTTATGGTTGGGAATCACCACAACCTGAGGGACTGTATTAAAGGGTCGCAGTGTTAGGAAGATGGAAAACCGCTGATTTAAAGCATAATAGTGTTTGTCCAAAGCCATCCCAGCAGTGACCTTCTCAGAGGGAAAGTTGAAAACAGCCGCCTGTGTTGACTCTTGGATGTAGTCACCCTCAACAAAACCTGTTGGGTCTTTTCTGCATGGACTCAGAGGAGCTAGTATATGGCCTCTGTCCTGGTGTGCTGGGGATCTTCTGGCTTAGGAGGGAAATTGGCATCCAAGGGAGGCTCAGTTCCTCAGTGAGTCGCTCAGTGATGTCACCCAGTGAGTATCAGGGTTAGGCAAAGCAGCGGCACCAGAGCTATGTCCACAGAGGGGACACCAGCAGCCAGAGAGAACTTTCTTGGGCACCACCAGACGTCTGTGTGATGTGGAGCATACAGGCTCTGTTGTTGGTAGATTCTCCGGCACGTATGCACCCTTCCACCACTCAGTACTGCCACAGACGCAGTTGCCGCTCCCTACACATCTGGCAGAGTCTATGCAGGAGACTGACCATTCTCTGCAAGTACCAATAACAGGACTGCCTTGGGAAGCGAAGGTACCTTGCAGGGCCTACAGACGACATGTGTGCGCGTGCGCAGGGCGTGCGTGCGTGCGCCCGTAAGGCACAAGCCCAGAGTTCGTTTCGTTCCAGAGCTTTGGGAGCAGAATTCCCAGATTCAGCGAGCAAGGCAGCTAAGGTTGGGCTCTGAAGGGCCTGAGGCAACAATCAGCAAAGGGGCAGGCTCAGAGTGCTGTGGGCGTGGCTTCAACCATTATGTCCCTGTCTTCTACAACCTGTGAAACCATGGAAACGAGGATCGGTGTGCCCACTGTCTACTTTCCTGCTCATGTTCCTAGTGAGGCTGGAGAGGCCAGGGTCCTCCCTCACCTCCCACCCACACTATGACCCGCGAACATTTCTGAAACTTTTTGCTTCCAGTACATTCCTGCTTTCTTTCAATATCAGTTCACCTTAACTTCCTGGCACAATCAAAGCACCCCCACTTCCCATAGAGGGTTTGCACTTGAAGAACCTAGGGGGAATATGTGGTACGATCAGGGCCATTGCACCCCCCCACACACACACACACACAAAAAAAAACCCAAAAAACAAAAACAAATCCACCAGGGCCCCAGGCTCTACATTTAAGTGGATAGGATTTGGTTTGTTTGTATTTCGTAAGTAGATGCACCCCTAATTCTGGGGTTAGGCCACACCCTCTGCCCCCACTGACAGAAATAACCCAGCACAGGTGCTGTTTTACACAGATAACCCGGATGGAGCAGACTATAAATAGCCATTATGTGTCCCCTTCAGTGAGCACTTTGTTTTTCTATCTTAAATTCGAGTCTGAACATGAAGTAAGGAACTTGAAGATTTGGATCCTTCCTGTCAAAACCAGAGTCTTGCTCCACCGGTTTGAAAGAGTGTTCTCTGTGCAAGTACAGTGTCAGCAAGGACTTGGGGAGTCCTCGCCACCTTGCAGGCTCAGCCAGGACCCCATAGATGGATCTGCTTTGTATCCATCCCCAGGGCCTCTGCTGGATGGAGCGCAAAACAGGGTCTGTTCACATCCTCCGGGCCTGGGAATCAGTGGGCTTGGGGTAAAACCTGTTCCTGACGCCATCCATTCTTTATACAGCCTAGCCACTCGCTAACAGAGGTAGATTATAATGCAATTACCTTCTATTCTCTTTCCCACCCCAGACCTTTCTTCAAGGTGGAGGAGCTGAAGTCATTGTTGAAGTATTAAGTATACTTTTGAGAAAAGGAATGGAAGGGGCTGGGATTGGAGCTCGGTGGGAGAGTGCCCAGTATGCATCAGGCACTGGTTCTAGTTCAGGCACTGATTTAAAAAAAAAAAAAAAGCAAAGTAGAAATTGTTCCTGCTGACACAGACTGTAACTAGCCTGGGAGATCCAGAACTGGCATGGTGCTGACAGTCACTTAGGCTTGGGTAAATGTGCTTCTAATGTCACCCTGGCTTCTACACAAAAATTTCAGAGCTAAGAGTGGCCTTTAAAGCAGTGATAGACCAGGATGAAGAGCTCTATTGTTCTGGTGCACTATGGTTGATGACAATTAGTTGATCATAAAGAGAGCTAGTAGTTAAACATTCCCAATACAAAGAAATGATAAATGCCTGCCATGGTGGATTTGCCAACCATCCTGATCTATGACAGACATACTTAAATACTACTCTGTACTCCACAAATCTGGATAATTATTATGTGCTAATTAGAACTTAAAAAAAGAAGATCGTGGCATTTCATTGACCTGGTGTGTTGAATGAGAAGAGCCAAGCGCTTGCCTGGGTGTGTCTTGCTTGCAGGTTGGTGTCTGCACACCCTTGGAGAGATAGCTCCAGTCAGCTGTCTTAGGGGTGCTGTTGGGCTGGGTCAAGATGGACCCGCAAAATCACTGTCCCTCAGTGGCCTCACTTCTCAAGTGGGGTCCAAAGGGGAGGCTTTTCATGTGAGTGATTTGGGAAGACTCTTGAATCAGCAGTGTGCACATGGCACCTGAAGAACGGGATTTTCTTTCAAAAATCCACTTAGTTCAGCTCAGTGTTGGTGGGAGGTCCCATGCTGTGCCTAGCCTAATGGATTGTTATTCACCTGCCAGTGGGATGGATGACAGGTCCCCTTTCCTGCTCTAGGAAGGACCTGGGACACTCGTGCCCTTGGTACAGTAGGGGATAGGAGTTCCCTGCTACTATGTCGACTTAGCTCTGCAGTGTTAAGTGTCAGAGTTGGGGCTGGGGGCAGAAAGGCCATCAGAGCAGTGTCAAGAGCAGCTCAGTCCAGGGGCAGGAGAGATGGGCTGCAGTTCCTGTCACACAGAGCAAAAAGCTGTGCCACAGAGCCAGTTCCGGATGCTCTAGACATGGCCGAGACAGCCACCGACTCTAGAGCCTGCCCAGACTTACGGTGAGTTCTCATTGCTGCCTGTGTGGATGACAGCCTTGGGAGGGAGGGGTAGCATCTCTGACAGATGTGGGGACGGCGGCACAATGAGGGTAACAGAGTTCTCTGATTGTCCTGGTGCACTAGCTTGGTGATTTTTAAAAACGAGTCGGCTTTCCATTTGTGCCGCCTGGAGCCTTTGACCACAGGGAGCCGTGACTGTAGCGTGTGGAAGTGGCTGCTTGCGTGGCAGCCTCACCTTCTGGTGGCAGAGGGTGGGGTCTTCTCTGGGGACAAAGGATTAAACCAGGCATCACGGGTGTGGCTGAGCCCTCCTCCAGAGGCCCTAGGAGAGGCTGGTGGGGGCTCTGCCAAGGAATGAAGTGGCTAGGCATAGAGGACGGTTTATTAGGTGCTCCGCGTGCGCTTCAATGCCGTCATGGTTGGAATGTCGTGGTTTATTTATCCCTACATCAAGAGCCCTCCAATGATGCCAAAGTATTTAGAACTGAGCTACACTAGTATTACAATAAAATTAAAGTTTAAAAGCCCGAGACCTACAACTCATTAAAATCTTGGAAAGGGTTGTTTTAGGACCTCTAGGGAGCTGGGTGAAAAGTTAGTGGAATGAATAAATTTATTTTATCCGAGCATCATAAACATCAGCTACCTAGAATTCCAGAAAGAAAATGATTGGAAAATAACACAGCTAAATTTTAAGAAAAAAATGAGACATGTTTATTTCAAAGATCATGGGTGCCAAATGGATTTAAAAACATGGTCTGTGCATACAGCAGGCTGTAAGGAAGGAAACCCTGTCCTGTGTTATGTGGCTTAAGGACAAATGCTGTATAGTTCCATTTAGTAAGGAGCCAGAGCCTCTAAACTCACAAAGACAGAGAGTCCCAGGTCCTACACTGTGTGCAATTCTTCAGTCCCATGCTCCCTTCGGACCCTGCCTGAAATAAAAGACAGTTCAACCAAACTAGAGATTCCCAACTTGGGTCTACCACACTACACTTCTTAGCCTTGCTGCTGGAAGCGCTAATCCTCAAGCATGAGGAATCAGCCATTTGGGAGGGCTGCCAAGTGCTCGGTGTCTTTGAGGACACACGGCCCTCTTGGCAGCCCTCCATTCTGGGTAAGATGTGCTTCGGGTGCATGCTAGCAGCACCACCAGCCATAGCCATCCTGCCCTCCCTCGCTTTAGCAAGGCAGGCTCCTCGGAATCACCCAGATCCCTGCCAGCACCTGCAGTCAGGGCTGTTCTCTGGGATGGTGGCGCACCTGGGACAACAGTCACAGGAGCATGTCTGCATCAGCCCAGGTCCTGCCCCAAGCAGGGGCTCTGAGAAGCCTGTGGATCTGCCCAGGGACACCTGTGCTTCCAACACAGCACAGTCTCTGCCTTACAGTTCGTAAACGCACAAGCGAGATGGCTTTGGCCGTTACCAGTCTCCAAAGAGAACAGCTCTGAGACTGATCTCTTGACGTTTCCTTCACGGATACTGCATTCCTTTAAGAAGCAGCGAAAGTCTTTCCTGGAGAAACTCCAAGGGCTTTGCTCGCACACACAACCACCCGTGTAGCGTCTACTGCAAGTTCATGATAGTTACTTCTGGGTGGGAGAATTCGGATTTCTCCCCTTTGCTTTCTTCTTCATATTGTATTACCCTGTCTTAATTTTAAACTTTTTAGCATGGACTATTTTTTTTAAAGGAAGCAGTAAAATAATTGTTTTAAAAAGAAATAGCATTCACACACATACATTTACACACATGCAAAGAGAGAGATGGCGAGAGACACACACACAATGAGGCATAATTAATTAAACTCAGAGACAGATATTAGGGTTCAACCTGAAGACCAGAAAAGCAAAGCAGTCAGCTCTTACCTCGACCTCAGTCTGTAAGTGGTGATCTTGCCTCCAGGAAACCTCAGAGAGAGACTGTGACAGTTTTGTTTTTCAGTCACTGGTAGAATGTGGCCTGGCTGTCTTATGCTCATTGCACGGCTGTATTTGGCAGGGATGGGCCAGCAGGTTCAGGATGACCTTGCCTGGACCTCTAATTCCTGTTGGCCATGGTCGCAAGCTGCCATCACTCCTAAGAAACCAGCCTCCAAACAGCGTGATTTGTAAGGCCATAAAGCACCTTTTATTTACCTTAAATGCCGAAGGATTCCTTCTCTTGCCCATTAGATAGATTAATTGACGTTAGAAGCCAAGTTTGGGGCTGCAGAAACCAGTGTTTCCTACCAGTGAGCCCTTCGGCGCCATAGGCCCTGTGGAACACGGATGCTCTCATGTCTTCCGAACGCCACAAATATGCACAGCCCATGATTTATTAGTGCCCAGATCTTCGTGGTGTTCAGTGGAAGACGTCACGGGCAGCTAACTATAGGGAGGGGAGAGCATGTCCCTTCCAGCTCAAAGTTTCCTGAGCTCCCCGCGGCCAACATCCTCGTTTTGTGAGGGTATGATCCAAGCAGTGTCTGGTTAGAAGGCTCTGCTTCTCTGCAATGTGGAGACGGGCTGTGGCATCTGGGCCCAGCAGGCAGCCAGTACATACATACACTGGGTTCGGCCAGGCTGTGATGCCAGCAGCAGGACACCAGGAAAATGTCTGGCCTCAGGAAATGGCTGTGACACACAGGGACACTTCCAAGCTTTCACAGTAGAGAAATCCACAGCCCTCCAAAACGTGTTCCTTCTGAATGTACGACATTCCCCAACTTACAGCTTTAGGATAGAGTCATGGTAAGAAAGCAATGTGTATTCCGTAGGAGCCACACTTTAATGACCACTAACCATACCCAAAAGTGAGTTCTCGTCCACACTAGACAGGTTTTGTATTAGGTAAGTTTGACCTTACCTAGCTGCGGGCTGATATAAATGTCCCGAGGATGTGTGAGGTAGTCTAGGCCACCTATACGGTGTCCTGAGAGCGTTTTTTTTTTTTTTGTTTTTTTTGTTTTTTTTTTTTTAGGATGTTTCAGCAGGCTTTTTGGGATATAACCTTATTGTAGGTCAGGGAGCATCTTTATTTTTACAAGGACCAATCCTATGAATAGCAGTATGTGGGGTAGGGTCAGATTAATGTGGGAGGTGCAGTGACTGTTTAATCCTTCCTGTTCCAATGCCATGAGACTGAGAGGTGGGACAGGGCTTGTTTTTTTTTTTTTTTCCTTCATGACACAGAGGCACCAAGTCTCCTGTGGATGTAACACTGACCACTTGCCATCTTCCCTGATTGAGAAGTCGAGGTTGTCCTGGCTAGCTTTATGTCTATTTGACACAACCTAGAGCCATTTGGAAAGAGGGACTCTCAGTTGAGAAAATGCCTCCAACAGATTGGTCTGTAGGCAAGTCTATAGTGCATTTTCTTAATTAGTGAGTGATGGGGAGGGCCCAGCACATTGTGGATGGTGCTGTCCCTGGGCTGGTGGTCCTGGGTTCTACAAGAAATCAGGCTGAACAAAGTATGGGGAGCAAGCCAGTAAGCAGCACCCTTCCATGGCCTCTGTGTCAGCTCCTGCCTCCAGATTCCTGCCCTCTTTGAGTTCCTGTTATGACCTCTTTCGATGATGGACTATGATGTGGAGGTGTAAGTCAAATAAACCCTTTCCTCTCCGACTTGCTTTTGGTCATAGAGTTTCATCACAGCCACAGTAACCTTGACTAAGACAATGGCTTTGGAACTGATGGTCAGGGTGGCGGGGGCGGGGGATGAAAAAAATGACAAACACACGAAAAGCTGCCATTGGTAGGCCATGCACGTTGAAGATGTACCAGCAGCCCAGAAACTCAGCTGTTTATTATATACAGCTAAATGGGGGAGTTGTGTTTATTATATACAGCCGAAGGAAGAGGTGGGTTTATTATATACAGCCAAAGGTGGGTTAGGTTATTTCAGTAGGAGGTTCCCTGTAAGAGATCAGTCTCAGGCTGCTGACATCCATGAGGAGGAAGCTGTGGTTGATACTCTCTGCACACATTGTCAACAACCATACTTGACCAGGGCTTGTCATGCCTATAGGTCCTTGACATGGCCACGATCACGCTAACAGTACACACATTCACTCAGGATTTCATCTGCTTCCCACACTCTCTGTTCTACTGGCATGGCCCTCAGCCCTGTCTGGGTCCTCGTTTCCATGGAGATCCCCAGGGCACAGACCTGGTACTGAAGATGGAAGCACAGGCAGAGGGGAAGTAAGGCTGCAGTTTGGCTCCGCAAAGGATGTTGCTGCAGGGTTGTCCTGGGGTCCACACCTTTATGCCCCTGCAGGAGCAGGAATTGTGTGTGGCTGATATATGTAGGGAGGTTGTCATTGGAGGAGCTACTGGCTAAGGGCTTGGCTGTAGTTTCTGTTATGTCTTACCTCATCCATAGATCTGGTAGGACAGATGCTGTATTCTGGGGCTCTCTAGGCAGCACATCGATTATAGCCTATCTATTTCTGGGTGCTTGTTCGCCAGGCTGAGAAATGCCTACCCAAGTATTTCTCAGTACCCCGAGGATAGAGGTTGATGGCAACTGTGCACTGAGTCATCTCAGTGTCCACCTAGCTTGGTGGAAGCCTACTCCAGTGACCAACCTCCAGTAGAGGTTCCAGAAAGATCCTGACTTTAGTAGATTGTCACCAAGAGCTGAACTGACAGTTATTTCTGATACCTCAGCAACTAGGTATAAGATCACAGAAGGCCAGGATGTCATTCACGATTGTTGTACTAGCACGTAGTGGACTTCAAGAAGATTGAAAGCAATTCAAAGCAGTGCATATCTCGATGGAAGGGAGAGGCTAGTCACATTAAAATTCAAATATGTATTTGAAAGTCATCGTTTCAAATCCTTCTTATCGTCTGGTTTAGGAGCTTGCATAGTCATGGGCCTCTGGGCAGTAGTAATGTGGTTTAAAGGAGTGTGCCATGGCAGGATGGGCAAAACGCTTCACCCGGACCTCCAAGTTCTTCATCTCGATGTACACTGAGGATACTGTGCTAAATATATCTAGAGGCTCTTGCATTCCACCAGCCCATAAGTGCCTGCTAGGGCTATATCATATAATGAAGCTCTTCGCGAAACATTACTGAGAGAAATGTCCACAGGATCACCTTGTTCTTGCATAGCTCCGTGCTTTTTAATTCAGCAGACATGCTACTGTACTGAGACTGGCAGAGTACAGAGATGAAGATGGCTAGACACATGAGCAGGACCAAGGGCATTGTTACACGGACGCAGGAGTGCCAGCTGCTTTCCCGTGGTACCATTCAGTTGGAAGAGGAGTAAAGGAGAGATTGCATTGCCGGCTGAGTCCACTGAAGAGCACCCTCTGGATAAAGGCATTCGATGCTATCTTAAGGACTTGGGGAAAAGGAGAGGGTTTTAGATGTGGTCATGATGCTCAGAAAGACGACAGGTGGTTATGGGTAATTTGTGCATGGGCGTGATGGGTAGCTTTTGCCAGCTGGTCACAAACTAGAGTCACTTGGGAAGGGGCAACTTCGGCTGAGGTATTTCCTTTGTCACAGTGGCCTGTAGGTCACTCTGGGGGCGTTTTCTTGATTCATGACCGATGTGAGAGAGCCCAGCCCACCGTGGGCAATGCCACCTCTGGGCAGATGGTCCTGAATTGTGTAAGAAAGCAGACTGAGCAAGCCGTGGGCGGCAACCCAGTAAACAATGCTCTGTCACGGCTTCTGGTTCAGTTTCTGCCTCTGGGCTCCTCCCTGGAGTCCCTACCCTGACTTCCCTCTGCCATGAATCATTACCTGAAAGTATAAAATGAAATAAATCTTTTCTTCCCAACGTTGCTTTTGGGCTCAGTGTTTATTACAGCATCAGAAAAATAAACTAGAACATGGGGGAGGCGGGACCTCGTTGAGGTTCTGGGAGGCAGAGGTAGAAGGCAGTTGGAGGGTTAGCTGCAAAATGGCCTTGAACATATAGATTCTGTCTCCAGTGAGTAGGTTAAGGCAGGGGATAGTGGATTTGTGAGCAATGGAATGTCATGATAAAAACTGTATTAGTCCTCTTTTTAAAATAATTTCAATTGATCTAACTTCACCTTACTGCCCCTTTACAACCTTCACAGTGTTTGGCCCCTTTGCTTTTTAATTGTAGAATTTCTTTAAAAAAAAAAAAACTCACTTTTTTTTTTTTTGCTGAAATTCTCCATCTACTCACTGATTGTGCTAAACTTTTCCTTTAAATCCTTAAGTATATTAAAATTGGTTGTTCTTGAGTCTTTGTTACTTCCAACAATGGCTACCTTGAAATTGTTTCTATCACCTAATTTTTAAAATTATTATTATTATGGGTCATATTTTTCTACTTCTTCACATAGCTGGAATGAATAATATTATTATACATAGTACCTAATATTATAACAATATGCTATAGGGAATCGAAAGACAAGAGTTTTACTTTGGTAGCTGTTAAGTTACTGGAAGGTTCTGTTGAGCCTGTTGGGCTTGACTTTCTTTACCAGGCCTGGACTATTGAGGTTCCTGCCTTTATCCTTAATGGATTGTTTCTATTCCTTCTCCTGTGGCATGACCTTTCTGAGGCCTCAGTTGACACACCTCCTCCAACAAGGCCACACCTCCTAATCCTTCCCAAACAGTTCCACCAACTATTCAAATTCATGGGCGCATGGGGGCCACTCTCAGTCAAGCCACCACAGATACATGACAGAATGTTTGCTCCTCATACACTTGGCTTCCCGGTGCCACAAGAAAACAAGTAACAAAAGTCCTCGTTGGTCACTTAGTAGCCGTGTGCTTGAAGATGACCTGTGTGTCATGGCTGTCTCACAGGAGACGTCTCTAAATCCTATCCCAGAGTGTCTGGCACATGTGAGTGCCAAGAAATGCTAGGTGGTATCATTATTTTTCCAAATTTTGGAAAATCTGGAAATAAAAGAAATAGCTAAGAAGGAACTAAAATCACAACACGTCCATTATGCACTGTGTTTTCTCACTTGCTCAAACACTTCTTAAGGAAAGATTAGGATCGCTTCGTTCACAGTGCTTCTGGTTTGCCTTTTCATTCCCTAGAGCCGGGCTCGCAAACTTCCTAATGCTGCAACCCTCTCATAGAGTTCCTCGTGTTGTGGTGGTCTCCTCCCCAGCCATAAAATTAGCTTTGTTGCTACAACATAACTATAATTTTGCTACTGTTATGAAGTGTAATGTAAATAATGCAGGACATCTGATATGTTACTCCCATGAAAGGGTCATTCGACCCCTCCAAAGGGGTCATGGCCCACAGGTTGAGAACCAGTGTCCTAGCACTTAATTACTATTACATGACCTTTTTCATGGTTCAAAGAATATCATTGCCGTCGTGAACCACAAATCAATGAATTCCTTAATATTTAGCCTTCAGATTGTTTCCAATTTTCGCTGTTATCAATACTGTTGCAATGAGCATCTTTGTGTCTGTATGATGGAATCCTTCCTGCAGATTACGAAAGGAGGAATTATGACGCTGAAGGGCACATGATGAAGACCTGAGATGTGAGAATGACACCCTTGGGCAGCGTTTAAGACTTGGAAGTGAATTGAGTCATCCAAATAGGCGGGTTCTGATAGCAATCTGTCTGTTCCGGGTCGGAGAACTATGAGCCCAGATACTCTGGTGTTTGTTTGGGTGAGCAGAATTTCCCTGGACTGCTTCATTGTGGTCAGCCATCTTCATCGTCTGCATTATCTCTTGCGTCATCAGAACGTGTTAAAAAATCCTGACGTATTATTCCTTCTGCTTTTTCTCCCCCACCCTGGACTTGGGATTTCACATTTGTGAGGCCCAGCAGGGGTTATAGTTTATTAATTAATTGCGCATGCGCCAACAGTTCCCTGGGTCTCAATTTCCTCCGCGGCAATTGAGACATGGAACTCTATGTCTCCATGTGACCCTTTGGTGGGCTCTAGGTGGCTGCTTTCCATTAGCTCTCTGACAGGGCAAAGCCCATAGGGCGCGGTTTGAAAGCAGAGCCAATCCCTTTGAACTCTCCCCAGGAAAGCCACAGGTCTGAGTCACCGGGTTAGGAAGTCACCTGGGTAAGGCAGGTATCCACTGAGTTCATCTGACTCACTGTGTTGATTCTAATGATGCCTCCAGAGGGTTAAGACTGTTCCAAGCAGGGAGCCGCCAGGGTCCTCTGTCCTGCCCATTCTTGGCCGCTTCCGGCCACTGAAGCAACGTTTCTCAGCCTCTGATCTGCAGCCACACACCTGGATAAACTTAGGTTAAGCGGTAGAATCCTCAGGTCCTTCCAGCTGCTGTTGAGCTGTAATTGCCTGGACGTTTGCGAACCATTTGATGTCCAAACTCTGTCACCAGGGCCTTCCAGGTAAGGCTTGCAGAGGGAGAGAGGCCTGAAGATCTTTGCCTTTTAATGTCTCCCAGGTATTCCGAAGGGGTATTTGTTTCCCCCTCTGCTTCTCTAATTGATGCAGCTGTTGCCCGGCCTCATCTGCATTAAGCTAAATATTATGTCTTTGTAACATTTTTTTGATCTTCATTAATTATAGCTCAGGAAAGCTGACAAAGGCAACCTGCCTCTTTAATATAAACAAGATTAATTGCACGGTTCCTGCAGAAAATGGACTACTAGCAGTTTAACAAAAAATGTTTGTCTTTAAGCAGCCTTTGGATAAAAAAAAAAAGAAAGAATTAAAACTGTTACAGGAAGTGCCGGAGCTGCCAAATTACCATGCCCGCGAGCCTCGCCCTCATTATCAGACTAAATGAACGCACACACCCCTATACTTTCATCCTGCTCCAGGCCCAAGGACAAGAAAGGCGGGATTGAAGAAAAAAAGGGGGGGGCCTTTATTCAAAGAAGTGTCTCTGAAGTCTGGAATGCACCCTGGTGTTTGAAGCCGAGATTTATACCTGACACCTTCCCCTGTGCTCATTGTTGGGACTCGCCTGTTTTCACATCAACCGCAGACTGCAGCGGCGGGAAGGTGCTTCAGCTCCTAACGACCATAATCTAAGATAAATACACAGGGATTGCGATCACTTTCATTAGCAACCGTGAGCTAGTGGCTTCTCCAGTGCGAAGGCCGGCAACAGGCAAATGGGCTGAGCTGAGAGGCTCCGAGGGTTGCCGAGGGCAGAGGGCAGAGGGCAGAAGAAGGTGGGGGCAGAGGGTTGCTGGAGGCTACGGTGACAGCTCCACCTCGTAAAACCACAAAGCCAAGAGCCAGGGCTGCAGTTCCCAGGCTTGGTTCCGCCCTGAGGTCTCTGCAGGACTAGGTAGTCCGGAGATCTGTCAGTCCAAGAGTGGGATTCTGGTTGTTTGGGCCGCTGTAGCCCTAGGGTACTCCAAATGATGGATGGGGCATGTGGGCTGTCCAGGAAAAAGGCACAGGGTCGGAGCAGGGTGGCAACATAGACATGGAGGCTTTGGGAGGCACAGTAGCATCATGCTATGTCACCCTCCTTTGATGAGTCCTCTTGAACTGGCTCCATAGCTGGTGGCAGAGGTAACTGGAGTCCCCACCCATGAAGAAGAGATGCCATGCTTGCTCCCAAGGTCATGCCTGGGATATGGGCTGCAGCCAGGGAAACGTTTGTGCCAACTCAAGTTCTCTGTGGCTTCCCATGAATTCCTGACTTCAAGAACATGCTGGAGTAGTGCCTAATGGTGTGTCTGTGTGTTGGGGGGAGGGACTTGTGATACAGGGGAAGCCAAATGCCAGTGTTGCAGTCAAGGCTGCTGCCAGGTCAAGCTGGGGACCGTGGCTGCTGGAACACCCTGGGCCTCTCAGTCCCGGAGACTTGCTTAGCTTGGTGGGTAAAGAGATGGACTAGCAGGGAAGATTTGTTTCCGGAGACAGTGAGACTCACGGAAGAGGATCCGAGCCTGCCAGCCTGTGTGAAGTAGGAGACACTGAGAGCCAGGTGCCTGGAGGCAAGGCAGGGTGGGGTGCTGTGGTACCCTCAGTTAGCACCACAAGAGTCTCAAGAGGCGGGCCAGGATGGGAGGGAGCCAGATTCTGCTAGGGTCTAACCATATGTTCCTAAGAAGAGAGAGACTATCCTATGGATTCTTTATTATCTGGCAGTTTGGGATCCTGCTTCGTTTATCTGTGGTATGCCGAAATTATTTAGGGTTTTCAGATTTCAACGAGGCCTGGTTCCCACGGCAGTCACGTGGCTCAGGAGTAGTGGCAGCTACATACCTCGGGGCCTCTGGCCAAGACAGCCTGGATGGCAGTTTATGGTGGTTTGAATAAGAATGGCTCTCCATGGGCTCATATATTTGAAAGCTTAGTCACCAGGGAGTGGAACTCTTTCATAGGATTAGAAGGATTAGGAGGCGTGGCCTTGCTGAAGGAAGTACATCACTGTGGATGGGCTTTGACGGTTCAAAAGCCCATGCCAGGCCCAGTCTCTCTGCCTACAGGTCAGGATGTAGCTCTCAACTACATCTCCTTTTTCAGTGCCATGCCTGCTGCCATGTTCCTGCAATGCCTGGGTGTAACCCCATACTTGGCCAGCCTTTCCCTTGGGGACAACTTGCAAGGATCAAGTATATACAGGGCAGCACCGGCCAACAAGAAGCTGTGTCTGTCCCAACATTGACTATTGGACAAATCTGTTGCCACAGCAACCAGAACCATATATCACACACATACACATTTAGCTGAAGGAAATGCAAGGGTCTCTAAACCAATGCTTCTTTCATGAGAGTCTGTCTCCATTCTATCCCATATCACAACACTGGACTATTAAAGAAAATGCTAGTCTTGACCCACCCACTGGAGGTCCTGATGCACTAATCAGGGGTCACTAGTGGTCTGAATGTCCTCCAGAGAGGGCACAGGTGTTAGGTGCCCGTTGACACACCCATCACACTGATGTTCCCACAATAGCTAACAACCAGGATGAAGGGCAACTGGGCATCTGATGGAGAACAGGGTTCTGGCTTCCAAACCCTAGCACTGAAAACCAAAGGAAATTGTGGATTAAGATAATTGTCTAAATTCATTCAACTACTAGTGAGTATGTATGACCCCAGCCCAAAGCCACCATTTGCTGGAGTGACATTCTCATGTTTGCCTATGCACAACATCACACACACACACACACACACACACACACACACACACACACACACTTCCTTTGGCCACATACAGTACCAGGCTGTACTTGCTGATGCTGTGTTAAAAACACAAATCTAGAGCTCTTCCTTCTTCAATGTTTAATTAAAAAAAAATCTACAAGAGATCTAGAGACAATATATGTGTTGTGCGCTCGTGAAAGAGATTTCCTGAGAGGAGAGTGGTATCTACGATGGTTTGCTGGCTCCGATAGGGATCTCAGGGTGACAACCAACCAAATGTAACAAAATCCTGCGGGCCCACGAGCCAGTGAAGGCTGTTCACTATCCCTGAATGTCCTACATCAGAAAACTCAAGCGGCCAAGAACCCTGATCCTCATAATTGACCAAGCAAACGAGCCCCAAGTCACCCAATTCCAGTATTGCAAAATATAAGATTTTATAGTATCCAGTCCTACCATGTGGCAAATGTAAGATTTCTTGTGTGAGCAAAAATATAACAAATAAACCTCAAGTTTAGTAAAACTGATGTTCACAGGAGCCATGAGAAAAGTAAATTCCATTCACTTCTAAAGATCCTTTGTTGGTATTCTAAAAATTTAGTAAAGTCAAATTATAAAAATTCTAAGAAAGCTTTTTTTTTTTCAAGATTAACTTTTAAACCTGCGGTCATTGTAGATTTGCTTGTAGCTATCCCATATTACACCAGCGTCACCTGTCACCATTGCCCAGTTTGCCCCACTGGGCTCCCCTGGGAAGTCACAGTGTGATAGTTCTACATACAATCCCATGAGAGCATCAATATTCCCCAGCTACCTCACAGTCACTACCAGCTTTTCGGGGATTTCATTTCATAAAATGTAGGAGAACGCGCACCTCATTCAGCACATGACAACCCTGGGCATCCCACAGGATGCTAGGACCAAATGGGTCTTGTGGGAAAACCTGACCCTGTTATCTAAACCCTGCCAGGGAGATCCTTTCTCTCTGATGTTGTGAATGGCGATGGGCGCTCAGAATGGAGGGCTGGTGGGAAGCGGCCCAAGCCCACAGAAGATAGGCAGCGGACAGGGAGGTAAATCAAGCCCGGCTCAGCCCAAGCTCAGCACAATCCTCATAGCTCAGCGCAATCCTCGTAGCTCAGCACAATCCTCGTAGCTCAGTTTAATATCATCCTCAGCCCCCGTCCATGTCCATCTTCGTGCAGCCTCAACCAAACCCCAGCTCAGCCCAGCACAATGTCTGGCGCACACACACAGTCCCTGCCCCAGTTCAACGTCAGCCCCTGCCTCCCAATTCAGCCCCCTCCATACCTCAGGTCCAGCACGGTGCCTCTCAGATCCAGCTGAGGCCAATCATTTCCCAAATGGGTTTTCCTCAACCAGTGGTTGAGACCTACTAGAGATGTGGGAAAACTGCACCCGGACTAGCATGCTCAAGCTACCGGGTTCCTCGTGTATGAAACTCTAAGTATATATAAGCAGGCATAGAGAGGCTGGTGGCTACCTCAATGAAGGGCTTAGAAGGAGGCCTTTCAGACGCTTCCCCTGCCCCAACCAAGACCTCGAATTAAAAACATCTAGTTGTCTTTATAAGCCTGCTCTCAGTCTATGTCTGGAGGGCTGGAGCCTCTGAGAGACCTGGATTTTCCTGAGTTCCTACTGCTACATGGTGCTGGACTCTAACCAGTTATGAGACCAGTCCTTGTCGTATGGTGCTCAAGACCATTGTACTTGAGGGATGGAGAGGAGCTGACAGGGAGCTGTGCTCCTTTACAATGAAGAGACACAAACAAGAAAGAGAAAAGGTATTCAGACTGAGGAAAAAGTGGAGCTTTTGGAAGAGAAAAACCCCTGGGAACCAAAGAAGTTCAGTTTTGGACAAAGAAGGGCTGTCGTTTAATAACCAAGTCAGCGGGCAATCGGAAACTACAACTAACCAACTAATTCTAGAAAGAACAAACGCCGGGGGACATCCGCAGGAGGGCTCCCCCAGCCCCAGATCCCAATCTACACTAGCGGCTCACGCCATGAAGGCCGTGGCCCTTCCTTCCTAGTCAACTAGAGAATTATCTGAACAGGTATGGCGGAGCCCGCCTCTAATCCCAGCTACCAGGGACACCAAGGAGGGAGGATTTCCTGGGCCAAAAGGTGTGTTCAAGGCAGGACTTGCCACTTAGTGAGACTGTCTCAAAATAAGAAGTAAAGAGAGAGATGAGATGTCTCAGTGGTAGAACACTTGCCTGGTGTTGCAAGGTTCTAGGTTCAACACCCAGTGCAGCAAGACCAACAAATAAGCAGGCAAAATGCCTTACTCAGAGCACTTCAAAGACAAAATCTTTTGGGGACACTCAACAAGCCAGACATCATGACAAAAATAAAACTGTCCAGTAACCATGCATTTACCATACATATCAACTCATTCCCATTAGTTTAATTAGGTCCTGTAAGGTTCAGTTTAATACTGAGAAATAAAAATGTCAATAATTGAAAACCTTACCTTCAGTACTACAACACATAATACTACCCCCATTTAAAACATTTTGCCAAGTCAGAAAATGTGCACGTGGGCATGTGGATGAGGAGTGGTCCCGGATGTTGCTGATAGCATCCATCATGTTTGTATGCTCATTCACTATGAGAAAGAGATTGCCAACAAGAAAATGCTTAGGAGAACCTCACTCCTTTGAGGATTTTTCCTTCTGCGTCAGGCTTCAGGAGAAGGTGGGTCTTTCCCCATACCTTTGAGCATCTGTGTGCTTTTCCTACTTCTGGGGTGGGGATGATGGCTGTGGGAGGCTTCTGCCCTCCATGGGTGTTAGGTTGGCATTTGATGCTGGGGAGGTGTGGCATTTGGCTGGGGAAAAGAGGGGAGCAGAGGTTTTTTTTAAATCACATCACAGAGGAAACCCAAGGTGGAGACCTTTCATGTCTAAAGACCCCCTCCCCTACTTCAGACTCATTTGCCCAGATTTCCCTTCTATAACCAACCCTGCAGGCGAAGATGCATTTCCTGCAAACTGGAAAAACCAGGTCCTCTCAGCCTCAGATCAGTGCTAATTAAATTCAGTTGTAAAATTCAGGTCCAATTTCCTTATCTTTGAGTGACATCTTCTACCCCAACTGGGGCTCTTAATGTGCACCATGAAAACACTGACATCATCGTAGCCTTGGATCTCCTGCAGTTTCTGGCCCCTGAGAACTTCTGATAAGAAAGCTATTAGCACATTCAGGTGTTTTCATCAGCCTGACTTTGAAGCGATCCTCTCCTCTTTGTTCCCTTCTCCATCCTTGTCCTGCCACGGATTAAATTTCAAACACCCAAAGGTTTATTAGCATGGCATTTTATTTTCTGTTGTTGTTACTGTTAGCATGAAAACTCCTCCTTGATGCTTTGAGGTATGCACTCAGTCGCAACTACTTCAAATTTTAAATCTGGATCCTCCTTCAAGACGCTGGGCATGGGCATGGCACTGAGCTTGCCTTCCTGCCAGTCCCAAGGTCACAGGGATGCTCTAGAGCTGCGGTTATAGTTGGCTGTGAGGGTAGGTGCTGGCTGGGAGCATGTGTTCTTAACCGCGGAGCCATCTCTCTGGCCTCTATTCAACGCATTTTGACTGGACATTTTTGGCTTACGATGGGTTTATCAGGACAGAACCCCCACTGTAATTTGAGAAACAGCTGTGTCTTTGAATCAGCTAATCTGCAGTGAATGCTTGGAGGCTGAGTGAAGATTTTAGTATTTACTAATGTCACTGCAGGCCTTTGAGAAGGGCAGGGCATCGGGCAAGCACGGAGCACAAAGTATGGGGCAGGGAGCACAAAGCATAGAGCAGGGAGCACGGAGCACACGGCAAGGAGAAAGGAGCAAGGGTTAGCACCCTAAAAGCCTCAGGTTCTAAGAAGCTCTGAACAGGGGAGCTGACTGGTAACACTCATGGAAGCTTCTAGTAAGAAGTCACATACCAAACCTACTGGCGTCTATCACTTCAAGGTTGCCGGGGAACTGACCTGCAGAGGTTACCTTCCATCCCCAAAGTTCACTCTTTTCCATCCCAGAAACCCCGATTACTTCAATGGTTGTGTTTTCCCCGAGGCTCCACCCCAAGTGCCCACAGAGAGACTTTAGTGCTTCAGTTGTTCCGATTAAAGAACACTCCTGTTTTTCTTTTATGCCATCCTGTCTCCAGCAGTCTCCATCTACCAGGGAGCACAGAGCGGAGCTGGCCTGAGCCTTTTCAGAATGGCCCCTCCTGGAACACAGAAATCCCATTAATATGAAGTCTCCCAGGGCCACAGTGCAGATAAGTAGAGTCAGAGCCTGGAACATGGGTCTCGATCATACAGGGTAGGAGGTGCCGCTGAAAGCCTGCAAGGAATTAAGCATCTTTGTTCTGAATACCGCGGGCAACGGGGTTCCAAGGCACTGAGCTCATGCATGTGATTGGAAGCTTCCTGGTTCCTGAACACGATGACTAGGGTTACTGCGGTTGGTTTGGACGAACTTTAGCTCTGTTGATTCCACGGTAAAGGCTGCTGCTATCATGGATGCAAGTCATTAGCTCCGAGAGGGGGTCCATGGAGACTGGAGTGGGAAACCTGCCCTGGAGAGGGCTCTGGGTGCATGTAGGAACACTGTCGTCAGCTGAACAGACAAAGAAGAGAACAGACCCACAAACAAGAAATCAAAGCAGAGGGGCAGGCAAAAGACGATTTGCCCCAGACCACCAGCCAGCCCGGTGCTTCCTAGATCCAGCCTCTGTGATAACCACTGTGGGGTTTATATTTCACAGAGATGAACAGAAAAGAGAGAGAGGATATCAAAGGCTAGAATTTTCTTTTACTTCAATGGCTGTGTTTTCCCCGAGGCTCCTGTGAGTGAACTGTGGAAAAGATGGTTTGAGGGCTTGTAGGCCGAGCAACGGGGCTGGGGGGGGGGGTGCGGCTGGTGCTCTGCAGGTCTTTCAAGTAAGGGTTCCCCAGCTCCACTCTGGTCTTTCATCCTCCACCCCCCCTTCTTTTTTTTAAAGCAGGACATTTACAACAGCGCAGTGTGCACCAGTGACTTCCTGCTTTTTCTGCCCGGATGAGGTGGTTGTAAAACTTAAAACGAACAGGGTTATCTGTGCATGAGGGAGAGTGTGCCTTTGTAGAGAAATTTAGGATGGATTTGATCCTTTAATTGCTTCAACCTTACTTTACAGCCCGATTGTTCTCCCCTCTTTTCCCAGAGCTTCCAATAACACAGCCTATCTGGGAAAACCAGACAGTGTGTTTTTGTTTGTTTGAGGGTTTCATGAGTGGATATATACATTTTTTTTTTAAAGAAAGGTAAGAATCCGGCAAGATAAATGTCTATTCATGTAACAATGTTATTGAGAACAGTGACTTCACAGAGACAAAAGATGGAAAAACCTAGAGATTAGCAAGTCTAAGTAACCAGCCAACTCCAGCTTTGTGGAGACAGGGAGTCCAGCCACCAACCCAGGAGCTGAGCTGCTCAGAGCAGGGGACCCCTGCCATCTCCAGGGAAGCATCAGAACTTAGAGAGGAAGTGTTGCTAAGCACTGACCATCGGGGTGCCCAGAACTGTCCCCAGAGCTCCTGAGTGCTACCATGGCAATGCTTGCCTGGCATGGAGTTGGACTCTTTCACTTGACTGTCGTCACCCTTGCATTTAACCGCAGCAATCAGAGGGAAGCTTTGATCTACGGTCACTGCTGGGGGACCTTTGTGGTGTGTGAGTAGCTGCCCCAGCAGCAGCTGAGAGCCTAGAAGGACTGCAGAATGTGGGCAGACCTCAGACCCACTCCATCCAAATCCACCTCTAAATTAAACTTATAGGTGGCTCAGATGCACACTGAAACATGAGACGGAATGGCTTGGAGCACACATCTCAAAGCCTTCTACTGTTCTGTTTCTATCTTCTTTCTCCCCCCCCCCCCATCTTCTCCTCTATCCTTCTCTCCCTTCTTTGCATTAGGCATCCCTAACAGCACACACTCACATGCACACACGCACACATGCATGCACAAGCTTGCACACACACACACACAATTCATTGGGGACTGGAGAGATGCCTCATTGGTTAAGAGCACGCACTACTCTTGCAGATAGCTAGAGTTTGATTCCCAGCACCCACATTAGGTGGATCGTAAGCACCCACAACTCCAGTGGGAGGGGCAAAGTCCAAGGCCTCTGACCTCTGTGGGCACCTGCACTCATGTGCACACACCCCACATAGACACAAACACACACACAATTAAAACTAATAACAATAAACCTTAAAAATTCTGTGGAAAAAGGCATTGTAGCTATGTAATAGCCTATTAAACTCCCCCGTTAGCATGCGATGTACATGGTAAGTCTACACAAATAAGCAGAGAACTGTCTGAGGATGGGATGAAATGAGCCACCACGCTCATTCGTAATTCCAAATCCTATCTCTTATTGCAGCTTTGCAAGCCAGGGTTGAAACCTGGTGACAGTGTGGGGCGTCTGTCCCCTGAAGGCTTTCTGGGCTGTCCCAGAGCTTAGGAAGATCCAATGGCTTGTTGGAAGTTGAAGCATGGGGGTCCAGCAGACACCCTCAGTCATGGAAGCCAGCCTTGGGGTGAGCAATTCCTCATATGGCTACCAGGGCAGAAATGAGCAGACATCTTCCACAGCACTGTGCGAACAAAATTCACCCTTTCTTTTTCATCCTGATCTAAAGCTTGACACTAAAGAAATAAAAAACTGGGTGGGGGCGGGGGTCCAGAGAAAACGGCAGAGATGGCCAATGGCCATGATCATGTATCATTGTATAAATGTATGAAATCACCAAAGAATAAATTAAGGAAACAGCAACAAAGCAAAACCCCAACCCCAAATCCAAACAAACAGAAAAACCCACCCAGCACTGGCACAGAAGGCACCTGGAGGGAGACAGGTTTTCATGGGACTAACTTGGGAAAGAGTTTTGGGGCAGGATTGAGCTGAGCTTTCTGTGATTTGATAGATGTCGAGAAATTCACTCTTCAGATTGGCACCTTGGAAGCATGACACCCACTAGGAGTTGGTCAGAAATGCAAATTTCAGGTTCTCCCCACCCTTGCGGTACCAACATCTGCACTGTACCAAGAGTCCAGGTTTACCTGTGAGCACGTTCAAGTTGGAAGGTTGGACTGGCAACTTCGCCTGCAGTGGCATCAACGTCAATTGTCTTAGGGTTTCTATTGCTGTGCTGAAACACCATGACCAAAACCAAGCTGGGGATGGAAGGGTTTATTTGGCTTACACTTCCTGATCACTGTTGATCAATGAAGGAAATCAGGTCAGGAACTCAAATAAGGCAGGATCCTGGAGGCAGGCTCTGATGCAGGGACCATGGAGGGGTGCTGCTTACTGGCTTGCTTTCCATGTCTTGTTCAGAATTTCTTATAGAATCCAGAACCACCAGTCCATGGACGGCATCGTCCACAAAGGACTAGGCCTTCCCTTATCAATCACTAATTAAGAAAATGCCCTACAGCTGGATCTGATGGAGGCATTTTTCTCAGTTGAGGCTCCCTCCTTTCAGATAACTGGTTTGCATTAAGGTGACATAAAACCACCAAGCACTTCTACCTTGGACCAATTAAAACTGAATTTCTCTGGGTATAGGGAGCGTCTCTATTTCCATAGGCATTCTAGAAGAGAGCTAGACACAGAGCAAGAATCAAGGAGGTGTTTAATGAACAAACATAGCCACTGAATGAGTTATAGGACCTGGGAGCTGAGGCATAGGCTTTTTTTTTAAAGATTTATTATTTATTATGTATACAACATTCTGCCTCCATGTATGCCCGCACACCAGAAGGGGCACCAGATCTCATTACAGATGGTTGTGAGCCACCATGTGGTTGCTGGGAATTGAATTCAGGACCTCTGGAAGAGCAGCCAGTGCTTTTAAACCACAGAGCCATCTCTCCAGCCCAGGCCTTTTTTTTTTTTTTTTTTTTTTTTTTTTATCGATCTCAACAGCACTCTGGTTTTATAAAAGAAAAAACTGAGGCCCCGAGTTCTCAAGCATTTGTTCAAGGGAACACAGAAGTCAAGGGCCAGTTAGGGAGAAACAAGGCATTATGTTTTAAACTAAATACTCCAGTTCTTTGACACTGTCCTCAAAAAGGTGGAACTAAAGTTTTTGCTTCAAGTATAGCCCCTAGAACTCCCTTCCTCTGGATTTTAGTAACATGGAGAGACCGTGTATACTCAACAGTCATAGAAGATATCGTGGCTCTCAGCTAACTCTCTGTGTTCCATGGTCAACATTTACCTGGGTAGCCTGTGGGGAAACTCACGGACAAGGACCCAGGGTGTTCATCCAATAACAACAGTACCTTTCTGGCTGTGGATCTTTGGCCCCTGCTCAGTTCGCAGACAGATGCTGACTGCAACCTCAGGAAAGCCCTGGGCCAGAACCACCATCTGGACCACTCCCAGTTCCCGGCCCTCAAAGGCCCGTGAGAAAGTCACGATGCTGCCCTAAGCTTCTAGGATCATTTATCCCAACTGCAGATGACTAAGGCACCTTCTAGACGTCTGTCATTTCAGCTACACCCCATGGGGTAGAGACATCCACACGGTACCCACTTGTAGGCTACAGAACTTCAGCAGGCATTCTGCCCACAGTGCTGGAGAAGCTAATGATTTCAGCAGGGACTGTAAATAAAAGCACAGACAGGCATTGGCACAGTGTGGGTCCCAGCCCACAGCCAGGCAGCCATGCTGGGGTCCCCACTCCTCTCTCAGCCCTGCAGGCATCCAATCAGTCCTTCTGGCTGGCTTTTGTGCCAACATTCCAGCCACTGCCCTCTCTACCCCCGCCAACTGTGAGAGCCCACGGGCAGAGTGGGCTTAGAAGCGTGTGCCGCCTTAGGTTGGGGCAGGATGTCGCGCCTGCCGCCAAGCATTGGCAAACCAGTGACTGACCGAGGTAACTGGGTTTTCCCCAACTCTGCTTGCCTTGGCTGTGAGTGTGCTACAGGGAAAATCTATCTGGCTAATTTGAACATAAAACAAACCACCTTTACCTGATATGTGAGTCACCAAACAATGGCCCAGAAAATAGATGGGACTCTAGCACTGAGGGGCAGAGAGACCAGAAGATGAGATCTCTTCTTCTTTCTTCTCCTTTCCTCTCCTCTCCTCTCCTCTCCTCTCCTCTCCTCTCCTCTCCTCTCCTCTCCTCTCAACCCCTTCTCCCCTCTTTTTTTCCTTTCCGTAGGTCTATACATGCTAAGAACCTACAGTCTTATATATGCTAAGCAAATTTTCTGCCAGTGAACTATGTCCCTAGTCCTTTTTCTAGTTCTTATTTTGATACTGTGTCTTGCTAAGTTGCTGAGGCTGTAGCTCAGGTTGGCCTTGAACTTGCTACCTCCTGTCTCAGCTCCTAAGTAGCTGGGATTACAGGTCTGTGCTACCATTGCTACAGGCTATTTTACTGTGTGTGCTTTTCTCTTTCTCCCCACCCGACTTTTTGGGCAGCTAGATTTTTCTTGCTAGATTTGCTTTCTTGACTTTTCTTGTAGACTCTCAGAGCTGTGCAGACTGAGAGCAAGGCAATCTGGGCTCCACATTCTAAGAGTTTCCTACAAGGCCACCTCACCAAATATGAAGGATGCCATCCTCTATGTTGTGTAGAAATGGGCTCCAGCAGCTAGCATTGGAGAAGAGGTACAGAGTAAGCTCTTGCTGGCCACTGTTCTCCCGCCCCTGCCTCGTCCAGACACCTTCCATCTATTGAAGACAAATGGAAGCCAGAAGGGGTCCGTGCAGCACAGCCAATAGATTAATCTATGCTTTGAACTTGGGGACAATGGGTTGAGGGAGATTTGGAAAAGTATGAGCCCATGGGGGCAAGACCCATGGCTCCTCACTTGGTATGCACTCCTAGGCCTCAGGTAAGCAGATGGCTGCAGAAGGAAGGCAGCTCATTCATTCCCATTCAAGCCTTCGAGGCAGGGCCACAACCAAAGTCCTGGCAATGAGTCAAGTCACAGGACTGGGGTCTGGGAGCTCAGCAGCTTGGAAAGAGCCCCTGGAAGGAAAGTCCTCAGAAGAGTCTATTTGGTGGTCAAAGGGACATAAGGTGATTGATGCCCAACAGGGGTAGGGTGGCCTGAGGAGCGGGCCTGGCAACACAGGGCAGGCTGACTTTGTGCTGACAGGACTTCTCAGGCTGCCGTCCCGAACCAGAAAGCAAAGTCACAGCTGTCCTCCTCTGTGGGGAGTTCTGCAGGTGTAGCCTGGGTGGGAGAATTCCTATTTGACCAGGGCTTTTACTGAAGGATGTTGCAGATTTGTAAAAACGTGCTGATCTTAGCCTGAGAGTCCCCACACACCTCAACGCTTTTCTCTTGTTAGGCTCACGCTGTCTTATGTGGTCCATCTTAGGAGCTGACACTGATACCTCGTGGCCAATCACAGCCCGTCCTTTATCTGTATCTCCTCACTGTTGACCCGTACTCCCTTTCTGGATGCTGACATAGGACACACCAATGCTTGGGGAAAGGGGCAGCTCTCTGTGGTTGGTGGCATTTCTATACCCTGCTCCCCTCTTCCCCTGTTTGGGACAATCAGGGATCATGTTTGTGGAGATGCGTGTGCCGTGCCAGGCAAGTCAGCAAGTGTGAACTACTGGCGCTGGTGGCCACACTCGTCTAGGAATTCCACTCCACTTTTTCTAGAGTAGATTCAACTAAAGTGAACCAGGATGACCTGGCCACCCGCTGGGAGGATTCCCGATGCTGACAGTGCACAGGCTCCCTGCAAACAAATCAGGACAAAAGGAGTTGACTCTTCTGGCAGCTGATTTAGTGAGAGCAGTGATTGCTTCCTGTGTAATGGTCACCTGTGCCGCACAGGGGCAGAGGTGACACCGGCGAGGTTAGAGATAGAGAGGCCTTAGTGTGGACTGCCTGGCATGGTGCTAACTGCTGGATGAAGGGAGGGCTTCACACCAGCGTGGCTTCCTCAGAAGAACCCAGGACTTTGTCAGCAGCTGATGAAAGCTCTACAATAGGTTTCGGAAGTGTGGGGCTCCCGGGGCTTTTAAGGGGTTTGAGCATCCTCCCCGCAAAGGCTGGGGCTGACAGCGTGACAGATACTTTGTTTCCAACAGTGGAACGGTGGTTTTTATAAGTCAATGTGAGTTGGGAATGAATTAGAACTAACTATTTGGAATATAAGCTGCAATAAAGTCTGGTCTGAGGAAATGAGTTTTGAAGCCATAGGATGCCAGGTTTTGCCCGAGGCTGGGAGAGTCTCACCATGGAGGCCAGTTCCCCACAAAGGCAGAGGAAGAGAGAACTCCAGTTGGAAAGCGGGAAGCCTTCAATGTCTCTGTTAGCACAGCTGAAAACTTGGTGAAATTAAACTCTGTAGGGGAATCATCTAGATAGAGCTGAGAGAAGCAGATACTGTGAGCTGCGTTGAACACAATTTGAAAACTTTGCAAAGGAATCTGCTTCTCGGGAAGAGTTTTGCAAGGCATGGGGCACTGGAGGCATAAGGATTGCACGTCCCAGTTCCCCGGGTGTGCAGCTTTCTGCTACCAATGTTCTGTGAATAGCAAACAAGAGGCACTGAAGTTTGCAGATGCCAAGCCATCTGAGGATGCCATGTGCTTGCCACTGCTTCCTGCAAGCTTACTCTGAGGGCTTCACCTGCATCTAGGAAACAAATCTTCCTTGCTCTGGGCAGAAGGGAGAATCTAGCTCCCTTAGAGGAGAGACACAAAGGGGCAAAGAAGGAACCTGCATGGGAGGGCAGAGCTAGACTGCCTCTTCTGTTTAACGAAGCTCTAACCTCCAATGTCCTTGATGGCTGGACTTTCCCTTTCCCTCCAAGTTCCTCAGCCTGGTCCCAAGGTACATACAGTGCCCCTAGAAAAGCATGTACAGATACACACAGAAACAGACATACGCACACACACACACACACACACACACACACATGCAGACACAGAGAGAGAGAGAGACAGAGACAGAGAGAGACAGAGACAGACACAGAGACAGAGAACATACTATAGGAGCTAAGGGAAAGCTGGAAAAGTAATTCCCAGGCTGGGGACCTGTCATACGGCAATAGGGACTTGAGGACACCTAGCCAGACCATTGAGTTGCAGAGTCCAGATAATGTGGTTGGCAAATGGAGCTCTCCTAGCTTTTGACCTGAAGGCCAGGAGGATACACAGTGCTCCTCAGCTTGCTATGAGCATCAGTGACCACACATATGCCATATCTAATCACATTCTCTATCAACTTCCTCAGTACAGGGACGACAAGGGCAGGCTGGTCTGACTTCTGAATGACTTGTGAAGCTTACCCTCCTTTCACCTCAGGACATTGTGATCTCTTCCCATTTGCCTTCATCCCAGATAGTGCTATAGTGAAAGGATTCTAGGGAGAACCAGAGCCCCTCATAGGAGAGCTCTCCTGGGGAGAGGAGTGAAGGCTTCCCCGCTCTGACCTCAGTGGAGCTAACTGTGGAGTAGTAAAGCATATTCACCAAGTTCTAGGCCATAGTTCTATGTATACACACACTGCACAGATATGTCCACATATTGCACACACACACATGCGTGCGTGCATGGAAGAGGGACCCTTGAGGAATTTCTTTTATCAGGCTGGCCTGTAGGCATATCTGTAGGGTTATTTTCTTGATGAACAGTTGATGTTGGAGGGCCCAGCTCACTGTGGGCAGTGCCACCCCTAGATGGGTGGTCTTGGGTTGGATGAGGCAGAGTGAGTCACAGGAAGCAAGCCAGTGCCAAGTGTCATTCCCCAGTAAGCAGCATGATTCCTCATGGCTCCTGAATTCCTTTGCTGATTTCCCCTGGTGACGGACAGTGATTGGGACATCTAAGGAAACAAATGCCTCCCTTCCTAAGTCGGCTTCACTCGCATTTTCTCCCAGCAACAGACTAGAGCAGATGGGTTTCTCTGACAGGGTGGTATACCAACCAAGACCAGAAGCAGTGCATGAAAAAGACACGGAGAAGGAGGGACAGCCACTTGAAGTGGTAGGAGGAGCGCCAGGCCGGAAGATGCGGCTGGGTGTCACTGGTGGGGAGGTGGCTTACCCAACAGTGTGCTCTGTCCCCACTCAGTGAAGCTGTCCTTTAACTTCAGGGTCCTGGTGGCATTCTGGGTTCCTGCCGTACTGATAATTGTTCCCGGGAAGACAGACACCTCGGGTAGATTTGACCGTGGAGTCATAGCTGCTGAGCCCTCATGACTCTGAAGCTCAGCCTGAGTGTGTGTGGTCTTGAGAGGCCATGAGGCACGTTGTGTCTTGCTCAGGGGTGTGCCTACTTCTAGAGTTTAAATTGGTTATATCCCCCAACGGCCCTCGCCTTGGCATAATTGGGAGGTGGTAGAACACTTAAGAGGTGGGCCAGGTGGGCGGTCTTCAGGTTGCTATGGAGTGCCCTCGAAGGGACAGTGGGACTCCATCTCTTCCTCTCTCCTTTCTGGCGGGTGAGCAGCTCTGCTCTAACACATGGCTCCAGTGTGCTGTGCTCCCTCCCTGATAGAGAACAAACCCATTCTGCTGTACAACTGTGGACTAGACCCTCCAAAGCCGTGAGTCAATACTCCTTTTCATAAATTATCCCAGACATTTGATACTGTAGCAGAACCTGGCTAGCACACCTACCTCATTTCACTTAAATCTGCCCCGGCATCCTCTCTTAGGATAGTATCTCTGCCTAAGCCGTATACCAACCATAGCAGGACATCCCCAGCCTGACTTTGGAGATAAGATAGTCACCGAGGTTTTTGTGGCAGTCCCGGATCATCATAATCTAGTGTGATTCTAATATTGGTACCTGAGAACACGCCCACCTGAGTCTGCTTTCTGCCTTGGGGAGATGGGGGACTGAAATAAAGGTCTCCACTTTCTGCTCGTGTGACCTGCATCCTCTTGCTCTGAACAACATGTGTGCAGGCCATAGAGTGCCTGCTGATGCTTCCTGGGAGTTCAGTGGTACCCAGGACCGTAGACATTTGTGTAAGGACAGATTTTCCCCACAGCCAAGTATTTACAGCACAAAGCTCAATTTCAGTCCAACCTGGGGCATCCCACATCCCAGCACTGGCCTCAGTGGAGCCATCATCCAGCCGAAGGCTGTGTCCCTGAACTAAGATTGCGAGAGTTCTTGGGCCTGTTGCCGCATTGCCGGAGCCTTTCTTTTCTGCGTAGGGTGTGAGGGAAGGCAGGGAGAGTTGAGACTTACTACCAGTCAACAGAGGGCTGTGGATGGGTTTTCACACACTAGTCACACACGGGGCAGCACAGCCACAGCTGCTCATGGCTCCTCCTATGGGCTTGCATTTTTGTTAGTCTGGGAATCGTATCAATTCCACAGAAAGTCGGGACAAATCTTTCATTCTTTTAGTTTTCACCAAATTCTGAGCAAGATTGGAGCTCTCCATTCTTCAATGGATGCAGTAGCCTCGTCCCCCAGGTAAGCTTGCAACTCTGCCTTCCTCTGGGCCACCAGGGTGAACAGGAAAGACGGCCACCGAAACTCAGTTAAGCTCACGAATCAAGAACCACATTCTGAACCCATTATGATGAGAACCTAGGAAGGCTGTGGGACCCTCAGGGCCTTGCTGAGAACAAGAACATTTGGGAACTGAACCCGCGTCTCCAGAGGCCCCTGCTTTGGTTTACTGTGGGTGAAGAAGGTGAGCAGGTCCTCAGAGAACAGCCTTTGTCGCTGTCTGGATCCTGCTGATTCTGTAGACACAGGGAGGAGCCTGACGTTCTGCTCCCCGTTCCTGGTTTTGCAATCCTCACAAATTAAATATTTGCCTTCAAAAGCAACAACTGTGATAGCATCAGAGTAATATTCTAAAGCACCGTTTCCTCGCACGCCAAGTGCAGAACCTAGGCAGCCGCCTGTGGGTGGTCTGTTTGGATAATGGTTTTCACGTGGAAACCTCAAATTGGAAACGAACTGGAGGGCATGCTGGAGAAAGTGAGATGTCCTGAGAGTGAGGTTCCCAGAGCTGACTTGAACCAAGAGTATTCACTGTGTGACGCTTCCTTGCCCAGTTTTCTGCCTATAAAACGGGGAGTAATTGCTTAGTGACTCCAGGAGGTGACCAGGATGATTTGGGGGCCACTGGGGTTCAATAGGCTTTGCATGCAGTCACTTTGCAGGAAGGGTCTCTCTCCAAAGCTCTGTAAGAATGAGCTAACACCTCAAAGGATTTTCACTTATTGGAAATTTTATTTCCTGAGTGGAAACCCACCAGCAGCTGGCAAACAATGAGGGCGTAGTGGGGCCAGAGGCCAGTTGTTAACTCCTGTCCCTCACTGAGCCTCTGGAGAGTCGGGCTGTCTGCTGGGGAAGGGGTCTAAGTGATGACACCAGCATGTGCTTCTCCCCTTCCAGAGAGAGGCCATCTGCTGAGGAGAGTGTGACAAGCCTAGTGTGTCTTCCTCCGTCCCTTCACAATGGGCAGGTGGCTTTAGAAATAGCACTTTGGTTCTTCTAAAGGACAACACCTTAAAAAAAATCTTTACAAAATATCTTTCATTTCAAAATATAGAGGAACGGTTTCTTTTGATACCTCCTTAGGACAATCCATAGAAGACTGTGGTCTCTGAGAACATCGGGCATTAGGTTCTAGGTGCATCTTCTGAACAGAGGGGAATATATGGTGCCTCTTTCCCAGTCCTCTGCAGAGCCTGTTGGTCGCCATGGCTCCTGTTCTTGTTCTCTCCCAAATCAACCACGATTGTTCCTTAGACTCTATATTTTGTTATTGTTGTTGCTGCTGCTTCAACAGGGCCTCACTATGTAACCCTGGCCTGGAACCCACTATGCTGGTCTTAGACTCACAGAGATCTGCCTGTCTCTGCCTCCTGAGTGTTGGGATTAAAGGTGTTTGAGGCCCTTAAAGAGGAAATGAGAAATTCCCTCAAAGAAAAGACAAACAAAACATTGGAAGATATCAACAAACCCCTTAAAAAAAAACCAAGAAAAAGCAATCAAACATATGAAAGAAACTATTCAAGACTTGAAAACTGAAATAGAGACAATAAAGAAAACACAAGCTGAGGGAATTATAGAAACAGAAATCAAACTAAAATCAATCAAAAGAGACAAAGAAGGACATTTCATATTAGTCACAGGAAAAATCCATCAAGAAGAAATCTCAATACTGAGCAGCTATGCCCCAAATACAAGGACACCCTCGTATGTCAAAGAAACACTTCTAAAGCTTAAATCATACATCAAACCCTACACACTAATAGTGGGAGACTTCAACACTCCACTCTCACTACTGGACAGGTCAGTCAGACAAAAAATAAACAGAGAAATAGGGGAATTAACAGATGTTATGACTCAAATGGACTTAACAGACATCTATAGAATATTCCATCCAAACATAAAAGAATATACCTTCGGGGTTGGAAAGATGGCTCAGTGGTTAAGAGCGTTGCCTGCTCTTCCAAAGGTCCTGAGTTCAATTCCCAGCAACCACACGGTGGCCCACAACCATCTGTAATGAGATCTGATGACCTCTTCTGGCCTGCAGGCATACACGCAGACAGAATATTGTATACATAATAAATAAATAAATAGAATATACCTTCTTCTCAGCACCTCATGACACTATGACACTTCTCAAAAATTGACCACATACTTGGTAAAAAAAATAAACCTCAACAGATACAAAAAATTGGAATGGCCCCATGTATCTTATCAGATCACCATGGCTTAAAACTAGAGTTGAACAGCAATACTAATTCCAGAAAGCCCACAAACATGTGGAAATTAAACAATGCTCACCTGAATCTTCAATGGGTCAAGGAAGAAATAAAGGGAGAAATTAAAGACTTCCTAAAATTCAATGAAAATGACCACACAACACGCCCAAATTTATGCGACACAATAAAGCAGTGTTAAGAGGAAAGCTCAAAGCACTAAATGCCTACATAAAGAAGCTGGAAAAATCCCACACTAGTGAATTAACAGAACATTTGAAAACTTTAGAACAAAAAGAAGCAAACTCACCCAAGAGAACTAGATGGCAGGAAATAATCAAATTGAGAGCTGAAATCAACAAAATAGAAACAAAGAAAACAATACAAAAAAAAAAAACCAATGAGACAAAGAGTTGGTTCTTCGAGAAATTCAATAAAATAGACAAACCTTTATCCAAACTAACCAAAAAGCAAACGAGAATATCCAAATTAACGAAATCAGAAATGAAAAGAGGGACATAAAAACAGACAAACAGACATGGAGGAAATCTAGAGAATCATCAGGTCATATTTTGTAAACCTGTTCTCCACAAAATTGGAAAACTTAAAGGAGATGGACAACTTTCTGGATAAATATCACTTACCAAAATTAAATCAAGACCAGATAAGCAAATTAAACAGATCTATCAGACCTATAACTGCTGAAGAAATCGAAAGTCTCCCCCCCCACGCACACAAAAAAAAAGCCCAGGACCAGATGGTTCAGCTCAGAATTCTACAAGACTTTCAAAGAAGAACTAATACTAATACTCCTCAAATTGTTCTACATAATAAAAACAGAAGGAGCATTGTCGAACTCTTTTTATGAGACTACAATTACCCTGATACCCAAACCATATAAAGATATCACTAAGAAAGAGAATTACAGACCAACATCAGTCATGAACATTGATGCAAAAATACTCAATAAAATACTGGAAAATCGGATCCAAGAACACATCAGAACCATCATCCACCATGATCAAGTCAGCTTCATTCTAGAGATGCAGGGATGGTTTAACATATGAAAATCTGTCAACGCAATCTACCATATAAACAAACTGAAAAATAAAACCACATGATCATCTCATTAGATGCTGAAAAAAGCTTTCGACAAAATACAACATCCCTTCATGATAAAGGTCTTGGAGAGAGCAGAGATACAAGGAAGATACCTAAATATAACAAAAGCAATATATAGCAAGCCAACCCAACATCAAACTAAATGGAGAGAAACTCACAGCGATCCCACTAAAATCAGGAACAGGACAAGGTTGTCCACTCTCTCCATATATATTCAATATAGTTTTTGAGGTCCTAGCTAGAGCAATAAGACAAAAAAAGGAGATCAAGGGGATACAAATAGGAAAAGAAGTCAAACTCTCACTATTTGTTGATGATATGATAATTTACATAAGCAAACTCAAAAATTCTACCAAGGAACTTCTACAACTCATAAACACTTTCAGTAATGTAGCAGGATACAAGATTAATAAAAAAAATCAGTAGCCCTCCTGTACACAGATGATAAAATGGCTGAGAAAGAAATCAGAGAAATATCACCCTTCACAATAGCCACAAATAATGTATAATATCTCAGAGTAACTCTAACCAAACAAGTAAAAAACCTGTATGACAAGAACTTTAAATCTTTAAAGGAAGAAATTGAAGAAGACACCAGAAAATGGAAAGATCTTCCATACTCTTGTATAGGTAGGATCAACATAATAAAAATGGCAGTCTTATCAAAGGCAATCTACAGATTCAATGCAATGCCCATCAAAACCCCAGCAAAATTCTTCACAGACCCTGAAAAAATGGTACTCAATTTCATATGGAAAAGCAAAAAACTCAGGATAGTCAAAATAATCCTGTACAATAAAAGAATTTCTGGAGGCATCACAATCCCTGACTTCAAACTCTACTACAGAGCTACAGTACTGAAAACAGCCTGGGATTGGCATAAGAACAGACAGAGGACCAGTGGAACCGAATAGAAGACCCGGGATATCAATCCACACACTTTCGAACACCTGATTTTTGACAAAGAAGCAAAAAAATATCAATGGAAAAAGAAAACATATTTAACAAATTGTGCTGGCATAACTGGATATTAACATGTAGAAGAATGAAAATACACCCACTTCTATCACCATGCACAAAACCCAAGTCCAAATGGATCAAAGACCTCAACATAAAGCCAGCCACACTGAACCTCATAGAAGAGAAAGTGGGAAGTACACGTGAACGTATTGGCACAGAAGATCACTTCCTAAGTATAATCCCAGTAGCACAGACACTGAGATAAACAATTAATAAATGGAACCTCCTGAAACTTAAAAGCTTCTGTAAAGCAAAGGGCACGGTCAACAAGACAAAACAGCTGTCTACAGAATAGGAAAATATCTTCACCAACCCCACACCAGACAGAGGTCTGATCTCTAAAACATATAAAGAACTCAAGAAATTGGTCATCAAAAGAACAAATAATTCAATAAAAAAATAGAGTACAGACCTAAACAGAGAACTCTCAACAGAGGAATCTAAAGTGGCTGAAAGACACTTAGGGGAATGTTCAACATCCTTAGTCATCAGAGAAATGCAAATCAAAACAATTCTGAGATTTCATCTTACTCCTGTAAAAATGGCCAAGATCAAAAACACTGATGACAACTTATACTGGAGAGGATGTGGGGCAAGGAAACATTCCTGAATTGCTGGTGGGAGTGCAAGCTGGTACAGCCCCTGTGGATGTCAGTGTGGCAATTTCTCAAAAATTAGGAAACAACCTTCCTCAAGACCCAGCAATATCACTTTTGGGTATATATTCAAAGGATGCTCAACTGTGTCACAAGGACATGTGCTCCACTATGTTCATAGCAGCATTGTTTGTCATAGCCAGAACCTGGAAACAACCTAAATGCCCCTTGACTGAAAGGAAAATGTGCTACATTTACACAATGGAGTACTATACGGCAGAAAAAAAAACGACATCTTGAAATTTGCAGGCAAAGGATGGAGCTAGAAAACATCATTTTGAGTGAGGTAACCCAGACACAGAAAGACAAATATCACATGTACTCACTCACAGGTGGTTTTTAAACATAAAGCAAAGAAAACCAGTTACTAATCACAATACCAGAGAACTTAGACAGCAATGAGAACTCTAAGAGAGATATGCATGGATCTAATCTACATGGGAAGAAGAAAAAGACAAGATCTCCTGAGTAAATTGGGAGCATTGGGACCTTGGGAGAGTGTTGAAGGGGAGGGGAGAGGCAGGGAGGGGAGCAGAGAAAAATGTAGAACTCAATAAATATCAATTAAAAAAAGTGGTCATGTCTCCAGATCACCCATTCTGTGTCTTATTTGTCTGTTTCATACAGTTTGACACGGTGCTGGTGAACTTGACATTCATTATGCGTGTTCCTACCCCAAATGCCTTTAACCATCTACTATTTGAAACATGTGACACTAGGGAGCTGGAGAAGTAATAACCGGTCTTTATAGCATGAGAGAGATTTACAATATTTCTTTAAAGTTGCTTTTAAGTTAGAATACAAAGTAATGTATGTAATTTTCACACATACATGTCATTCTCTGTTCTGTCTAGTTCCTATTCTTTCCCCAAATAGTGACTCCTTCTGCCTTCATGTCTGAACTAATACAGCTACTGTGGACAGTCTGGCACAAAACTAGAAACAGAATTGCCAAATAACCCAGCTCAATGTGGAGCTTTTCAAAGAAGAGTTTTGGCAATCTTCTGCTTGTCACTAAAATGGGGACATCTCATTTTCCATTCGCTATCTAGTTTTGTGTGTCTTTTCACAAAGTGCTTTATACCAGGAGTAAAACGATTTGACAAAATTCTCTGTTATTTTCAGGAGTTTTCTCCCAGAATTTGTCTTATCTTTTAGTGGCTTGTATCTAGATATCAAATAGTATCTGTTAACTGTACTTTTTTTTTTTTGAGTCTGTGTCTCCTGTAGTTTGGGCTGACCTCGACCTCCCTAAGTAAGCAAGGATGACTTTGAACTTCTGACCCTCCTTCCTCTACCTCCCAAGTGCTTGATTACGGGCAACCATCACCAAGTCCAGTTTTACGTGATGTTGAGGACGGAGCCTTGGGCTTCATGCACGTTAAGAAAGCACTCTACCAACTGAGCCATGTCCTCATGCAGCAATATGGGTCTTGAAGGATCTAGAAAGATGTTGCGCAGCTCGGCTTCCCTGTCCCCATGCTTCACTGCTACAGGTCATGCTAAGGTGATAGCTGCGACTTGCCAGTCAAGGCACCTCCTTCCTGTGAGCAGAGTTTGGCTCACTGGGCTGGAAATAAAGCTTGCTGGCGCCGTGGCTACGGCTACCAACACAAGGGCATCTTCCTGCACCAACCCTGTCACCTCATGTGCTAGGAACGGAAGAGAAAGGCTTCTTGGCTAGTCACCTGCAGAAAACTCTAGGCATCTGCAGAGCCATCAAGGCGGGAGGGTCTTCATTGAGTCTGTGTTCTGCCTGCAGAGGCAGAGTACCTCATACTATGAAAACCCAACAATCCATAACGAACAGTTACTCTGCCCATGGAAGGGAGATCTTTGCCAGCTGGGGCTGGTTTGCTCAGTAACTTAGGTCATGTGGATGTGTGAGCAGGGCCTTGTCCCCTGGTGTGTGATTAGGATGACTTTGAAAGAAATGACTCAGATGATTAATGGGGTTAATCCTCGTGGAATGCACATGCGCAGTGGGGAAAGGAAGACGCTAGACTGCAGACAGCACAAGCTACAGGACCTTTGAACACACACTGAAAGAATGTTCACCCGTTAAGCTCCAGCACAAAGTTATGTTTTAAGGGGTTATTTATTTGGCGGGGGGTAAAACTTACATACACCATAAACCGTCAGAAAGGGAGCCTAGTCGCTGGAGCAGGAGCCGGGAGCAGCAGCCGAGACCGAGCACTGGAACCAAGAGCCAAAACCAAGAGAGACCTTATCTGGAACTGCTTCTCTTTTTAAAAGAAAAATATACCACGCCCCAGTGGGCTGGTATTTTAACAGCTATTGGCTGACGGAGCGGAAGTCGCTCCCCGCTGCACTGTGGGCTCCTGCTTCAGTGATTATTGGTTGAGGCAGCGGAAGTTACTCCCACAACAGCTTCCTTGCTCTAATTATACAGAGCTAACCACTCTTAGCGAGACCTGGTGACAGCCTGGGACAGTGGTTCTCAGCCTTCCTAACACTGCCAAGCTTTAATTCAGTTCCTCATGATGTGGTGACCCCAGCCATACATAGATTATTTTTGTTGTTACTTCAAAACTGTAAATTTGCCACTGTTATTATGAATTGCAATTCAAATATCTGTGTTTTCAGATGGTCTTAAGCAGCCCCCTGTGAAAGGGTCTTTCGATCCCCAGGTTGAGAACCGCTGCCCTAGGACAAGGATTGAAAGTTAAGTACAGTGAGGTCTCATTCATCTGTATTCCAGAAGCCAAGGAATTGGGATGTCTGAACCCCAATCCATTTTGAAGGTTTCCCTTAGACCACATTAGACAGAATGATCAGTATTTACCTATGTCTGACACTCATTTTCTTATAACTATTAAAAACTCCAAATTCTCTACTCTTTCTAGTGACTAAGCCTTTGTCACAGTGATTCACCAAAATCAGAACTTTAACTGTTTCTTGGGTGCCCACGTGATCAGGACAGGAAGTGAGGAAAAGTGTGCCTGGGGTTGTCATAACCATGGCAACTAAAAGCGTATGAAGTTGCGAGTTGCTCACTCCGGCACTGGTGGTTGACGTCACGGGTCTCCTCACATGCAGAGGACACAAGTTCTAGCTCCCACCCAAACCCCAATTACAAGTTACATGTTCAGTCTGATGCCCGTGCACGCCAAGTGCTCCGTCGAACGCAATGATTACTGTTCTCCTGGCCATTATTAGCTATGTGGCTTTAGGTAAGTCGGAGGGCTTCTCTGAGCCTCAGTTCTGTAGAAAACAGGGACAGCACACATAAAAATGCTTCTTCTGTATGAGGGCTCAATATATGCATGTGTGTGAAGGCCAGAGGCTGCTGTCCTGGCGTCTTCCTCCAGGGCTCTCTGTTCACTGAAACCCCATCTCCTCTCTGAATCCAGAGCTCAGCATTCGACTAGCCTAGCTAACGGCCCAGAGAGTTCCCCTGCCTCCACTTCACCAGACTTTTATCTGGGTCCTGGAGATCTAAATTCTGGTCTTTGTGCTCATACAGCAAGTGAGTTACCTACTCAGCCATCTCCCCAGAACTCTTTGCTTCATGAAAAACAAAATGACCCTGTAGATCAAATAAAAATCCTACCTAAAATGTTCAAATTCAAGGACTGCCTGGAAGGGGAATGATGGAGGTGACAGCTGGAGCTTTTGTTTCCTAATTGCTAAGTGAGTTTAATGTGGGTTAATTAATGATGCTATTGGTGAATGGAATTAGCTAATGCAAAACCTAAAACAGCATCAAAGGCACAAACGGGCAGGAGGCATCTAGGATAATTGAGGGAACAGAGACCAGAGTAGAGCTGCTAAGGGGTGTGCACCAAGCTGCTGGGCAGGCCAGGGGAGTAAAGGGAAAACCAAGTCAGCCTACGGCTGAGCCATTTAAGCAGCGAGGGGGCTGGCTGCCAAAATGCCATCCTGTTTACAGCTCCTGTGTTTGAATTTTAGATTTGCTTAAGTCTTTGAAGCTGGGTTCCTGGGCCTTTCCTTGAGAATAAATTCCATTCTTTAGAAACCACAAAATACACTCCCACCGTCCCCAAAAGGAATGTGAACTGACCTGGCTTCTGTACGGCCCCTTGGGACCTAAGGGACCTTCGCATTAGAAGATGTATCAGAGTGAAACTAATCAACCCGGACTTGAACCCTATGGAAGAGAAGGGGGGGATAGGGCAAGGTCTGTCTTCACTCTCTGAGCAAATGTGGGGTGGCCTCACAGCGGCAGCACTGAGCCGGGCGCGAAGACAGGCGTTATCTGTCAGACCTTCACAAATATAGATGCTCCCAGAGGACTCAAAACATAGAAAATGTCATTAGCTCCCCCAGTGCATGTAAACGGCTGAGATTCCTAGCTGGGCATCACAGCGCACGGCAGACCGTCAATGGTCACCCTTTCCTACTCTGGAGGGCTGCAGCTGGCCCCGGCTGCTGGTCAGCATCCAGAGACAGGTGTGCATCAGGCAGGGAAAGGATCCCAACACAAACCGCGAGGTACAGTTTCTCCTGAATGTCAGTCACTTCTCAACTATCATGAAGAAAGAGCCTGCGTGGGGTTCTCTAGACAGCTCCTCAGCATGGAACAAAACAAACGACAACAGCCAACACCAACCAACCAGCCAACCAACCGGCCAAAGCTTATGGCTAGGGAGTCGGCATACGACTTCAGCCAAATCCGATTTAGCTTTTCCTTCCAAAGTTGGGGCCTTCCAGGACTACCCTAGAACAAACCATCACAAACTGACAGAGAGGACGACGTACACCCGCTGTCCCCACCAGCGAGGGTGATTATGGTCAGTCGTCGGGATGCTTCCTAATGGTAAGTCCTTCTAAGTAAGTCACGCTCTTAAAGTGGCTTAGGTTTGAAGTGACCGTGACTGAGAATGTCTGTCATACAGCTGAAGGTCCCTGTCCTTTCCCATCCTCTTGCCGCTTTAATACTTTGAACAAACCACAGTTTCACTCTGGGTTTGAAAATGTCCCCAAATGCCACTTTAAAACAACGAGGTAGTGGCCCACTGGGGAAGTGGGGAAGAAGGCGATCCTGTCACACGCCATGTCTCTCCACTCCCATTTCAGTCCTGCGAGACAGTGTGTGTGTGTGTCCTGCTGTGTCTAGCACTCTGACCGACCAGGACTTCTGCTCATGTTACCTCTCTTGCCTTAGCTGGCCCCTGGCCATATGGATCCAGAGCAACATAGCAGGGAGACAGTAGCAGGGACCTAACCTGCTGTCCCATCCGCCCTGAGATCACACATGGCAGAGCCTCTGGTGCAAAGGCTGGGAAATCAACAGCCCCTGTGTACGAGGTCCACCTACCCCAATGCCTCGGAACACTTTGGCTGGCAATGAAAACCTCAAGTGTCACCAAGACCTAGCCACCACACTCCCCCCCCCCTCCTTCGACGACATAGGACTTTGGCATTGGGTCTCAGACTTGATTGAAACCCCCAAACTGAATAGTTAGTCTCTCAGGACATTGAAACGACCCTGGGTAGAGGCAGGTGGAGAGAACCTCGCCAAAATCCCAGGGGCTGTTTGTCTTCTTCAGTGGGTCAGTCTCGGGAGCAAGCGGAGAAGCTCAGTTCTTCCCCCCACACCCCCACAGCACATGCTGTTTGGGGAGCATAAATACTACAGTTTGTAACACAGTTTGGCAGTCGAATCAAAGTGCACTTAACAGCAGAATGGGGTTTCTGATATTTTCTTCAAAACAAAGGAACAACCTCAGGTCTGCGAACTGGTAGCACAGACACACAGTAATCAGGAACGCTTGTCCAAACGCAACCCAAAAATGACATGCATTTCAAAAATGTACCCGGGATCATTCCTAGCCAAGGACACCTCGGTTTCGTCCACAGTTGAAGAATACGGAAAACCAAAAGAGAAGGACCAAGGCTTACCTGGTGCCCGAGTGAGGTCAGCTTCTCCTCGCAGCGGGGCGAGAGGATGGGTCTCCGGAGAAGGCAAGCAGGTAAGGGATGGAGGGCAGGCTTCACAGGCTGTCGCCAGCGTCCTCTCTGAAGCAGGTGCTCCACAATCCTGGGGCCAGCCGGGTGACAGCGACCAGGCACACCTCTGCCGCCAGCTCCACTAACTTTCTATTTTGAAGAGCTCTCGGGAACTTTCTCTTGACTGCTCCCCAGTCCCGCCTGTGAGTTTACTAACAGTCCAGCCTAGAGGCTTTCCCTCGCTGCAAACCCACCCGCGCCACCTAGAGGCCGCATCTGGCACCGGCAATGCTGGAGCCCGGGCAAGTCAGCCTTAGGCTCTGCCGCCAGATGCACCTGGCTGCGCAGGACTTCCTGCCCCTTAAGGGACAAGTTGGAATGTGTAAAAAGGTTTGATTTTTTTTCCCCCGAATGTGTGGGGGTCTTGCGCCTATCAAAACAACTTAGGCCGTTGGTTACAAGAGTGCTGAAAGGTGAAATTTGCATTGTTATCATTAATCAGAATCACATGTACGTCCTGGAACTATAGATGGAAGTACATGCCTCATATGAATACATACTCTGCCACTCCAGGGAAGTATGTATGTCTTCCAGAACTCTTGATAGCCATGTATCTCCCCCACACTTCGAGATCAGATATATGCTCTGATAACCTCACATGCTCCATGTAATCAGAGGACTGGGAAACATGCAAACTGCATACCTTTCAGTATTGATCAATTCTTATTATCCGGAAAAATGCCCAGCCTTAAAAGAATATAACAGCCCCGTCCCTTTCCCCCTCAACTTACTTCCTGTAAGTAAAGGAGTGGAGACTTCCTTTCCTTCTTCAGTTTTGGAGACAGGGTTTCTCCGTGTAGTCCTGGCTGCCCTGGAACTTACTTTGCAGACCAGGCTGGCTTTGAACTCAGATCCGCCTGCCTCTGCCTCTGCTGGAATTAAAGGCACGCGCCACCATGCCTGCGTAGGAGCAGAGACTTCTATGTGCTCCCCTTCCTTCTTGTTCCCTCGACCTTAGATATGCAGGGTTGGGCTGGGGTGGGGTGAGGGAGTAGGGATGACATGGGGAGAGGGGGGAGCGCGGGAGAAACAGATGACACTGGGCAGGACCGGGACAAGGATCCTCAACTTAATGACTGAGGGAAAGCAAAATGTTTTCGCTTAGCTTGGTGAGTAGTGTGGACAGCTCGTCTAGACAGGGCAGACGCCGCTGAGTGTCCAGGCTTGGCTATCTACGTTTCCCAGACGGAACCTGCAGTGAGGTCGTGATAAGTGAAAACCACTGAGCTCACTCACGTAGGAACTGGGAAACCCAGTGCGGAGCGCTGGACTAGTCTTCCCTGCGGCGGATCATTTCCATCTCCTGGCATCCTTATTTTAAGAAGTGTATCTGAGGGCAGAGATTTCATTTTAGCTGCGACTTTTTATTTTCTCCTGGATATCAAGCAATGCCTTTAAGTTGATCAGAATGAGATGGGCGACATTGCCCCTGCCAAACGAGAGGAGAAAGGGCGGGAGGCATGGCTCTACCTGAAATAAAATGGGATAGAAAGCAAAACAATGCTTTGTCAGGCGATATGTGGATCAATGTGGAGTTCCCGTGGTCCTTTTATGCAAAGCAGAATGCGTGTGCAAATCAATTCAATGTATTAAGCTAATGAATGAGGCAAGAAAGGCAACTGCTCATCGGAATCATTTAGAAACTGAAAATTCATTACTTTCTGGTTTGAATATTTTCTGGAAGACGGACATAGAAAAAAACAATAGATTATCATAGTATGTTTAAAATAAGGACTCAAGTCAAGATTGCAGAGCATGGTGGGTCAAATGGGGTCTTTTGGGGCTGTGGGGAATGTGGCATAATTTAGAACGCATGCGTGACATCCATAACTTAACCCAGGATGGCCTGTCCTTTTCAGCACACACCAGGCGGTGGGGCACACTCTTGTGAGATCGCAGTAATTAGCTCTATTGTGGCACGGCACTGTCAGTGGCTTTGGAGATTCAGGGCACATGCTGGTAGAAAACACACATGGGCAGGAAGAATGATGAGTTACCAGAACTGACCACTTCTGAGCCATATTCAAGGGCTGGGCAGATGGACCAGTTGGTAAAGTTCTCGCCTTGCAAGAATGAGGACCCGAGTTCAGATCCCACCCATCATGTAAAAAGCTGGGTACTGTGATGTGTCTCTGTCACACTAGCACTGGGGACACAGGGACAGACAGATGGATCTCTGGAGCTCACTGGCCAGGCAGGCTAGCCAAATCAGTGAGCTCCAGGTTCAGTAAGACCCTGTCTCAAAAATTAAGAAGGAGACGACTAAGGAAGATATTCAACATTGACCTCTGGCCATCATACACATGTGTATACACATAATACACCCCTCTGTTCCTACCCCCCCCATACACCTACACACACAAAGAGCGCTGAGACATAATCTGTTCATTAGTATGTAGACTCTGCGTCTTAATTTCTAGTCTCATGTCGAGTAAACAGGGAAGAAAGCCCCCGACCCTCACAAATCCCACAAAACAGCCTTCTATGTAGTGTGCCCATTGCTTCCTCGTTCAGTGCGCACCTACCAAGTCCATCTACGCGCCTGCCCTTTACCAGGGGCTCAGCATATCGTGATAAGAAAGGCTGCCAAAATGTGTCAGCTCTCAAGGAACTTAGATCGGTTGAGGGGGCGGTGAGTAGTCACTTACGAAATGACAAGGAAATGCACTTCCTGTTGGTGGCAGGTGGGGGTAAAGGATGCCTGGGTCGTGAGTGTGTGTGTGTGTGTGTGTGTGTGTGTGTGTGTACGCATGCGCACTCACACAGTTTCCTACTCTTTAATTACTGTCTGAAAAAAAGCATCAATTAAACACAGCAAAACACAGATGCTGCCTCCTGATGCTCACCTGCCTTTATTAATACCCCGGCAAGCCAGATTCTTGTGACCTACAGACAGAGATCATTTCAACATTTTTTTTTAAAATGCTGTTGTTTGAACCAAGCAGTAGTATATGAGGGTAGGATAGTTTTTTTGTTTTTACTGTCCAGGGCTGTTGCTTAGAAAGAGTTAGGAAGGTGTTTAGAATTGGACAATTACAACCCAGGCTGTGGCACAGCACATGCAGCTTCCAGTCTACCCGAGAGCTGGAACTGTGTCTCTATCCGGGGTGGGGGAAGGATGAGGAAAGCAGGGTCCCTAGGATGTGGTCCTGTTCCCCTGCTCTCCTAAGAAAACGTGTCTTCATCCGTGTTTATGGTTTATATACAGGCTCTGCCCTTCTCAGGGAAAGAATCAGCTAATCTTAAAGTGGTACGTCAGACCTGTCCTCCACCCTTAATTCTGCAGCTCTGGACGTGGAATTCCAGAAAGGTCATCTTAGGAACCACGTGGTCAAAGACTTTGATCTCCAGATACCTAAAATGCCAGGACTGAATAGGTGGTGGAGAAGAAGCTGGCAAGCAGGGGCGATGGAGGCTGAGGGCACGGCAGGGACCTTGCCACTTTTACAGACAAGGGGCAAGGCTATTCTGAGGAGGAGAAGGAAGGATCTGGAAGTACGTATGTACGTGCATAGAGAGACGGTTGTTTGGGGTTGAATGAAGCTTGTACAGAAACCCTGTCTGAAATGGGTCAGATAAATTGGAGAAACTGAGAGAACCTGTAGAGGGTCACAAGACAGGGAATTGGGCTCAGAGTGAGCTGAGTCTGCTTGGGAAGGGTAATGGGGCCTGGCACCACAGGGTACTAGGCAAGGGTCTTGGATTTTCTGCAGGGCCATAGGATAGTTCAACAATGATGGAAGCTTCTGGAAGTGGGACAGACTTCTATCCCTGGCAAAGAAAGGACAGGGAGAGACTATGTTTGATATGTGCTTGTGCCTGAGCCTATAGCCTGTTCTAGGTGGACCCAGGGCGACGGAAGGCCAAATAGACTGTGGGTGCACTCAGCACAAAATCAAAGCTACCACGCCAGGTGGGGAACAGTTGGTTTCCAACTGGTGGCTTCATCCCACTGAAGAATGGGATTCTGTACTCAGTTGTTTAAACTTGGTCATGCCAACATCCTCTTGCTAAGGAAATAAGTTTGACCTCTCCGATCAGCCTACTTTAGTGAGGGCCGCTGTAACAAGAATACTATAGTCTGTGTAGTTTAAGCAGCAAACACTTGTTCATCACATTTATGGAGGCTGGGAAAGCTGAAGTCAGGGTGTCTAGCAGATTTGGTGTCTGGTAAGGACCCACTCTCTGGTCCTGTAGTGTTGTGGGACAGAAGGGCAAGGCAGTGGACTGGGACTTCTTCTTCAAAGTCTTATCCCTGTGGGTCTCTGTCCTCATTATCCAATCACTGCCCAGAGGCCTGACCTCCTAACACTCACTGCGGATACTGTAATCAACATCTCCAGTTAGTGTGCTCACAACGGGCAGGCTACAGTGCTATCCACTTGTGTAGGATTCCTGCCATATACACTTTCTGTCACCTGGATCTGGGACATGGATGTCCACAATGACTCTGCTAAATAAAGGACCAGTGAGGCCCTGGGGTGCCTGTAGGAGGCTGGGGCAGGATGGCTTCTCGGATACTGTCTTGAGACACAATTGGATATAGCAAGACCCTATGAGAGAAGGAAGGGAAGGGAAGGGAAGGGAAGGGAAGGGAAGGGAAGGGAAGGGAAGGGAAGGGAAGGGAAGGGAAGGGAAGGGAAGGGAAGGGAAGGGAAGGGAAGAGTGAGAAATGGGGAAAAAATGGAATGGAAGAGGTAACCATAATTAACTCTGCCTTGTGGATTGAGAAGCCAACAGGCCAGGGACTTTGTGAAGGACCCTGGCGGGTTCCCCCAGAGCCTTTGATCCTTTCTACTGCCAGCCCTGGATTCTGATAGGCTCACCTCCACTGTGTGCATAGTCAAAGAATAGTTGAAATTGAATTTCACCGAGAGTGACACCAAGAACCTAGATAGTGTAAAAGTTCAGATATTAAATATTTTTTTTATGGCTTATAATGTCACTTTGCTCACCAGTGGGAAAAAAATCATTGTTTTTCTGATAAAGAAAACCACAAGTGTGTGATAAAATGTATTTGTGGACTACCTCTGTGAGTACCAGACACACATGTAATACATATACATGCAGTGAAAATGGTAATACACATAAAAATTAAATGAATAAATCTAAAAACCTTTAAAAATCTATTTGTGCTGTACCAGAAGAATTAGGAAGTGGAACACTGGAGTTTTAAAGTACATACCATTGATGTGTTCAGTGGGAAACAAGTGCATTCACTCCTCTAACAGACAGGGGCACATTTCTACCATAAATCATAGTTTGGAGGCAATGGATTGAAGGCTGAGGGTGTTAGTGTACTATTACCAATGGGACCTAAACAGAAGATGGTTCAGAGCAGAAAGAGGTAAAAAATACCTACTATTGGGTTGTCCTTCATAAAACTAATTAGTTAATGGATTGAAAATAACATTTATTACATTTTTTGCAGGTTATATGTAATGTAGGCAAATTCACCTATTTACAAAGACTGCTGTATTCTTGGAGGGGGCAGTAATTACCTCTCATTTTCATCTACCATAGATTTGAGATCATTGTCTAAAGACCCCCAAAGCAGTGGTCAGTACAAGAAACTCAGGGTTATGACTTGACTGTGAAATTTTTGGTTTTAAAACCATGGTCCTCAACTGGTGGTGCTGTTTTGGGAGGTTATGGAATCTTTTAGACACGTGGGCCTACCTGGCCAACCAAGAGCCATATTTGCAGGGCTAGATGGTTATAGGTCAGCTTGGTTCCAGCCTGTGCTCTCTGCCCTGATCTGCTGAGACATAGCAGGTCTTCCACCACAGAGGGAGCCCCAATTGCCATGAATATCCAATGAGACTGTGAGCCAAAACCAATATTTCTTCTCTGAAGCTGCTTCTTGTCAGGCATTTGGTCTGGGCAACAAGAAGCTAATGGAATTTTAAGTTGGCCAGCAGAACTCTTTCTACCATTTTTAGTGGAGTTCCCCAGCCCTAGGTGGAATGATGTGCTTCATTTCTCTGCTTCCCTTGCAGCTACGAATAGTTAGCGGTATCCTTCCAAACTGGCTTACGAACCATGGCAGAAGGGCGTAGGAATTCCAGAAAGGCTACTTCATGGGATGACACATCTGGGATGAGAAGGCTGTCCTGTTCTTTTTGTTAGCTCTCTGCTGCTTCCAGGAGTGTGAAGGGGATGCTGGCTCAGTGCTGATGGAGCAGAGGGTGCTCTGTCCCCTCCAGCAGGACTCCCCTACAAGCCCTAGCTGGAATGTTCATGGGAAACAGTAAACACTCCTGAACTTCAGCCTCTGTCATCAGGTCTTTGCTAATCAGAGCCTAATTGATAAGCATGGTCTTGTGAAAATTGGAATATACAATATCTTAGTCTATTTTCATTGCCATAAATGAATATCACACACCAGGAAAAATATAGCCTCAGATTAAAAAAAAAACAAACCAGCAGCAGGAACAGACATTATTAAAGATGAAGAAGCACCCACACACAGCAAGGCACACAGAGAGACTCTCTACAGAGTAGGGATTCAGAAATAGGTGTCCACATCCCACCCCATCCCACCCCTGGAAAGTTGGGGGTTTTTAAGTGTTTTTGGTTCCCTGAGATGAGTCTCCTCTCTTTCTCCCAATTTTGACTTTATTTGTTTAAACAGAGAAAGGGGGGAACTGAAAGGCCCATAGCTTCAGGTAACCATGAGCAAGGCCAGCCTTGAGCCCTGCTGGCAAGAGAAAATGTCTGCCAGACCTTTATTTCAGATTAGGAGGGTGGGGAAGAAACTTATCTGTGGTCCCTTTCCCTGTCTGTCTGTCTGTCTGGGATCTATCTGATTCCTGCTCCCTCATTCTCATCCTGTGTTCTTACCATCTTGATGTCCTTTCTAGAGCACAGTGGGTAAATGTGAAGCTGAGAACCATTCTGTCCTTCCAGTCGCTGGTCTGAAAATAAAGGAAGCCTACTGTGAGCTAAAGAACCATGGCTGCCAAGGTTAAGGGATGTCTGGAGAACACCTGAGTCTTTAACAATGGAGCTCATTTAACACAAAGGAAGAGGCAGGAAGGTTGGTTGGATGCCTTCAGGGCCTGGGGACCTGGTTGTAAGACCCTGCTTTGACTTTCTGTGTGTGCCCATTGGCTAACTAGACATGTCTCGGTGTGCACATGTGTGAATAATGGCTATTGTCTTGTGTAAGACTGAACCAAAAGTCACAATGAGATGGTTGTATCCACTCTTCACTCTGCCAAATTGCGACTTTCCCTGAACATTCTGAAATTATTCGTGTCTAAGTGACCAGGGACTGCCTAATCACTGAAATCAACAGATGCTTTTGGCCTTTATTTTCCTATATCTTTTTTTCCTTCCTCTCTTTATAATTACAGGGCACCCCAAAAGCAGATCTCATTTATTTATTTAACATGAGGACATTGTAATTCAAATATATGTTGCGCAATGTGCATGTTCCTTTCCACGCCCCACCCCCTTTCATATACCACCCCTTCCTGTTAGTTTTCTTTGCTCACTAGCATGATGGTTCTCAACCTCCCTAATGCTGTGGCCCTTTAACACAGTTTCTCAGGTTGTGATGACCCCCATCCACAAAATTATCTTCATTGCCACTTCATAACTGTAGTTTTGCTACTGTTATAAATCAAAATGTAAATATCTATATTTTTTGATGGCCTAAGGTGACCATCAATCTGTGAAAGAAGGACCATTCGATCCCCCAAGGGGTGGCAACCCACAGGTTGAGAACCATTGCTCTCCCTGATGAGTCTAACCTGTGGCCTATGGGCCGAATAGGGCTCAAGATAGTTATGGCTGGAACTTGATTGTGCTGTTCTTAAGCATGACCTTTGTAAATGGCCACATCTTTGTCCAATGTTAAAAGACTGAACATGCCCACTCCAGAGAAGTTTGACTTCTGCTTTCAAACCTATATCCATACATGATTGCATGTGTCTATGTAAAAATCGAGGAATTACATATGAGAGAAAACCACGATATTTGCTTTTTTTAGAGGCTGGCTTAATTCACTTTTCCTGCATAAAATTAGATTCCTTTGCACAATGACTACACATTTCTCTGATGGCTCCCCTGTGGTCTCTCATGGGCGGTTCTTCACCTGATCCTCACAGAAAGGATGCTGTTGTTGGCCACCACACTCTCCCAGTTTTGTGGCTCTGGTGGATTGGTGACTTCTTTGAATTTTGGGTAGACCTCATCCTCTAAATCTGGAATCTTATGCTCAACAGTCTGCAAGCCCATGTGTTCCTTAGGAACCACACGGATGCTAAAAGCATACACTCACTAAATGTGTCTGACTCAAGTTTACCATCCTCTCCTGAATCCCTGTTTTCTGACTCAGCCGAGACTACTGTAGACTCCTAACAAGAGAACATCAAGAATACACTGAACACCTCCTTTTCCACTGCCCCCACCCCCCAGACTAATTCCTCCACCTTGCCTCTACAGTGGTCTAATGCGCACACCTCACCTTCCATCCCTGGCCTTAGGGAATGAATGAACATGGGAGGCGGGACAGAGGCTCCATTCAGTGTCTGCCAATGTTGTTGGAGTGTAGCCCTCGCATCTCCAAGAGAAGCTCAAGTCTGTCTTCTTAAGACATGGGAAATTGTCCCATTATTAACTACCGACAGCTAATCAGACTGGATGGTCCAAACAGACAAAAAGCCGCTGGGCTGGATCAGGAAGGCACTTGGTATTCTTGCGTTGAAAGCTGAGCCCAAGCCCTCTATGCAAGACCACGTTCCTCACCAGCACCTCGGCCATAGCCACCTTCAACCTTCAGACGCTGAGAGCAACCAAAGGTCTCAAGCTCTTCTGTTTTCCTGAAATGAATTTTATAAGTAAACGCATCTATTTTGTGTGCTTATTGTTAAAATGACTATAGAACTTATCGTTTGTGTTGCAAGAAATGTAGTTGTCCAAAAAGATTTGATGCTTTGCCGCGGCTCTGCAGTGAGTAGCTCTTGCTGCTGCTCTTCCAGAGGCCCTGGGTTCAAGTCTCCTGTGCACATCAGCTCCCAGTTGACCCTAGCCAGGGGACCTGATGCCCTCTTTGGGCAGATGCAGACACCCCTACACAGACACACACATAAATAAAAATAAATTGAAAAAAGAAGAAACAAAAACAAGAAAGTAGAAACAAAAGAAAGGAAGAAAAAGAAAAGATTTGGTTATGGTTACGTTGCATTTTCAACATACCTTTATGGTACCTGGCTTAATTTCTCCAAACCTTGGGATCTTACAGGGAATGAGGAAAATAACAGCATCCACATTCATAATATTGCTGTGACCATTAAATAAGATAGGCGGTGTCTGTGGGAGGCGAAATCCAGGACCCTTTATAGATGCTCAAGTCCTTCATATAAGATGGCACAGTAGTCATGTGAGACCTGTGCAATCCTCTCATATGCTTTAAACCATCCCTAGATTACAGGTAATACCCAATAAAATATAAATGCTATGCAAATATTAATAATATAGCATCAATATTTAGGGGCTAACAACCAGAAAAGGGTTGCATATGTTTGACACACATACAGATTTTTGTCTGAATAGTTTTGGTCTGTAGTTGGCTGAGTGTCTGGACTGGGAATCTGTGGATGTGGAGGATTTCGTTCATCCCTTCAGATGAGCTCTTGAGGAAACTGCGGTGACCTCTAGATTCAGCGGCTACATAGGAACTCAGAACTGACGGAACTAATCTATCTGTGGAGGACTACCGAGAAGAGTTTCTCACAACAGTGCAATAAGGTAACCCTGAGTTTGGTGAGAGATTTAAGATTTTAGTGATGTCTGGTCACGAAATAGCCTGTGATAACAATACATAGAGATTCCTGGTGGGCCGGTGACAAAAAGCATTGGCTGTGTTAGACACTTGTCAGCTCTGGCGTTTCACACAGATTTTTGAAGTCACTGTAATTAAGGGTTTTAGACTTTCTAGAAGGCAAAAGTTGAACATATTTTTAAATCTATACAAATTTTCCTATCATATTCTTTCAAAAACATGATGGCAAAAAGAAAGTCTAGACACACCTCTTGGTAGGCATGAAAGTTGAAATGATCATGAATACAAAATCACATTGAATATGCCTAACCTATGTAACATCCGACACACACATGATACTTACGTTGACCAAGCTTGGGCAAAATCACCTGATACAAAACATTGTTTATAGTCATTTGCTGCATGTCTCGCGTAGTTGGTTGACTGCTGTACAGAGACTCAGGAGTACTCACTATTAATGTATGGTTGATGTACATTAAAGTATGCCCCTGCTTCTTTGATCAAAGCTTGTGACGGGAAGCTGAGTAGGCAAATAATATATTTGGATTTAGAAGGCTCAGGAGCCAAAGGAAAAATGCAAATTAAAAAAACCCGTGAAATGATTGTAGTTACTAAGCTGGGACCAGGATTGACAAGGAAATCCTCTGTCAATGTAAGGTTGGTAAGTGCAGAGAAAAGATGATCTAACTCTACATCTGATGCCTTTTTATGAAGAGAGCAGGCTGGATATAGCCCTCAGCTGTTGATGGAATCATGGCTAGTCCCCCCTGCTTCTCCTTGTTTGGGGAGTTCATATTTTATTCTCATTTTATGTAACTCAAGTTGGGAGCAAAATAAGAACATTTTCACGTACATCAAGTATCACTTGCTTTTATTATTTAACTTCACACAACGAGAATGAGGACATACTTCACAGAAATATTGTTGCACAATTTAAAACTTATTCATGTTTTATAAATTTAGAAAGACAAAAATAGTAACAGAAAAAAAATCCCGTGATAGCACGAGGCGGGTCAAAGTTTGGAAACCAGAGATGATCTATGCACATGGGAGTCAGTCACTGAGGCAGAGAATATAATAATATTTAATACAAAATCAAAGCGTTTAGCATTACCAAGTACTCTCCAGAAGCCAGGCATTCAATGTTTTGCAGGGGCTAACTCTTTACAATCCTCATGACCGCCTGGTACGATAGTCATTTCAACCCATTTTACAGGTGGAAAAACTGACACCTAGAGATGCTGAAAATATGTTTCACTCAAATCACCACAGCTGGGACTCAACTCTGGCTGCCAGGTCAGAGGGATGACGCTGTCACCTGGGGGAGAAAGGAGCAAATTCCTTACTTCTGACTGCCCTAGACTTTGTTTGCTTCAATACCTGACCCCGCTATTTCATAGCTACAGAAGTGACTCACTCGTGAGTAAATACCACAGAAGAAGTGACGGGCCCCGAAAATAATAAAAGCATCTGAAACAAGCAGTCCAGTCACCCACCATGGGACTGAGCCTCGGGGCACGGTCTTTGGCACCACTGAACAATCTCTGAAAGACCGAGGCCTGTACGTAGAGAGCGGTGACCACAAAGCTGGAGAGGGCTTCCTGTGACACACTTAGGGTCACCGGAGGGGTAAGCTATTCTCAGTGCAAGAACAGGCAAGTCTAGGCCTGATCGCTGAGCTGGATGCTACTCCGAACCTTGGCTGTCCGGTGTGGCAGCTGTGTGTGAGGAAGGGGTGGTTGAAAGAGCAGGGCTGGAGGAGGAGGGGCAGAGGGACCCCCTACTGTAACAGGCACTCTGACTTCTCCCTGTGCTCACTGTTGGAGTTCCTCCTGCATGTGAGAGGTTCTCTTCTGTTTTTAGGTTAATGATTTTTTAAAAATTGTTCGGTTTTAGAATAAGTAGCAAGGCTTCCTTGTAGCTCTAGCTCTGCAGGTGTGGATTGTTGAGTTATGTTCTTCTCTGGGCCCCTCTGCTCCGTATGCCCCATCCATTCTACCCACGAAATTTCCATTTTATGGCACTCAGTTCTGAAGGCCTTCCGGAAGCCGGGTAAGTGAGTGCCCACTCTTCTGTTTTCTTTACTAGCTTTGGAGAAAGCTATGTTGCTAGCGCGAAGATATTATTAATGGTGAAGGGCCAACAACCAGAAAAGGGCCACACAAGCTCAGCACACATAGAGATTTGTGTCCGAATATTTCTGGTCTGTAGTTGGCCGAACTCTGGACTTGGGATCTGTGGGTGTGGAGGGCGAGGCACAAGGCTTCACGGACACTTGGCGTAAGTGCTAGGCAGTGTGAGCTAACATTCATTCTACAAGATTATCCTTGGTAGAAACTAAGGTGACGTAGAGATATAGTAGCTGCCCAGTACCTCTAAGGGTACTGTGAGCTACGGGGATATGACACATGGCAGGCTCTCTATATGGTCCCCAACAGATAAGTTCATGAATCACATCTCCTTTTTGATCAAAGGTTTCAAATAAGAACCTGTGTGTCTCCTGGGGATGGGGCTTCAAGCAGCTTTCTTCTGTATGGGGCGAGGGAGCTGCATAGACTATTAGCAGAAACTCCGGGTGGGGGATTTCAGCATCACAAGAAGAGGCAGTGGCAGAGCCGTTTGCCTGAATTGGAACACCTACCCCAAAACTGCTCTGCAGAGCTGTTGATGTCCCATCTAGTTGGCAGGCGCTGTGGGATAGAAGAACGGGTTGTCAACCAAGAGGAGGGGAGGTGGGCTTTCCTTACCAACTTCCTTTTGAAGGGATGCTGAGATTGGAACGTTTTTCTAAAGGAATGGAAAATCATTTTGGTGGAAAAGCTGTAGGCCTGGCAGTTGTACGTCTGCCATATTCCTTGAGCTGAGGGAATGACTTGATTCTGTTTCATGTACGTCTAGAGGGTCGTATCCTTCATGTCCACTTTCATTGCTCCCTGGCCAACTGGCTCTCATAGAATCTCTGAGAGAGTGGTTCTGTGTTTTCAGGCACCTGGCCTCTACTCAAGACCTCTTCCCTCTGATATAAATTAAGAAGAATTTACTGGGTGTTTAGGACCTGTAACGCACTGTGACAACCCCCTAGGAATAAAAGAGGTTATATATGCTTTGTCCTGGAGGAACTTAGTTCTGTATTCATGCCGCGGACGCACGGAGAAATGCAGAGACCTGTCATCGAAAGCACACTAGCAGTGGCGTTAAAGGGTCTGTGTTTTAGGGAGGTTGGTCTTTAAACCAACCTCTGGAACTGGATTAGGGAGAGGAAGGTCTAAGAGAGGAAGATTGATTGGCAGGTCTCTGCCGTGGCTGTCCTCCTATCCAGCTTGCCTGAGCCTGTCGCCTTTGCCACCTACTGAAGTCTTCCTGGCACCTCCGGATATGAACCTCACGCTTATCTGTCTTAGTGTGGATGGCTTCCTGGCTCCAGTTACACCTGGGAACAGCCACCTCTTATGCCGGGTCCTTGACTTCCCTCATGGAATCCGGCTCCAGCCTCAGGCTCCAGACATTAGCCCCTTGCTCACTCCTCTGTGAGTGCCAGGCCTCTCCCACTCTCAGTCACCACGGTAATTTCCCAGGTGACGACTAAACACCGCTCAGTTCAGCAGCTGACTTCAGCCGGCCAAACTGCGACTCCTCCATCCTGCCTGTGTGGCTGGCTGAGCAAAGTGAAGGGACGTGTGGAGGTCACATGAAGGACGGTCACAGGAATGGTTCCTGCTTATGGGTGTCTAATCTTGGCTGCCAGTCCGACTGCATCTGGAATCAACTAAAACCAAAGCAGCGGGCACACCTGTGAGAGGTTTTCTTAATTGGATCATCTGAGGTGGAAGGACCCATCCAAAGTCCAGGCCACCCGTTCTGGTAGCCGCCCATGTAAGAAGATGTGGAAGAAGGAAGCCTTTGCTTTTGCCTGCTTATCCTCACTCTCACTGGAAAGTACATCTGTCCTGGTACTAGGGCTTACTATTTTTGGAGTCCAACATAGACTGAGGACCTTAGGAATCCTCTAGAACTAGAGGATTCCAGCACCATATTAGGACTACTGAGACATCCAGTCTCTCGGTCCTAACAGCTGCGGTTTCTTGGCCATTCTTTTGTGAGTTAGCCATTGTTGGACTATCTGTACTATAGCCTGAAAGACACAATAGTAAATCTCGCAATCTCTCTTTCTTGCTCTGCCTCTGGATCTCTGTCTTTGTCTCTCTCTGTATCAGGTAAGAGACAGTCTGCTGCCTTGAAAACACAGGTCCACAAGGAATATGGTCCTGCAGTTTCCAGGAGTACTTTTGGCTACACAGCATGCACCCCCAGCGTTTAGCATTTACAGAGAGTGAGGCTGGAAGGACTCGCAGACCAGCATTCGGCCTGGGCTATTTACTGCTGTCTCTAGTTGGGAAAAGGCTCCCTGCTGCCCAGCAGGCCCAGGGGCAGCTTCTTTTGGGAAAGTTCCGCAATACATGGCAGGCAGGATGCCTTTGACTGCCTCCCAATACTGCAAAGCTTCTGTGTGAAGGGGACCTGGGCAGGGAAGCTTGGTCTCATCAGTGCAGACCCTGCTTGCGTTAATGATAGAATCTTACTGGGTTGGCTAGAAATGGTCATCTCTTTGATGTTGACTCAGGAAGGTACGAGTTTGCTCATCTATTGGAAACGGAAACAAAACCAAACCAATGCTTTCTCACACAGACGTGCAATCGGCAATCAGAGGAAAGAAAGTTCAACCTGTCTCCAGTTTGGTAGGAGGGCAGGGGGAGCCCAGACACCACAGAATGAGCCACCCGTGACAGGATGACGTCTTCTTAGTTGAGGTCAAGCTCGCAGCAGAATTTTGCAGAAATACACTTTGTCATCAGCACATAGAAAATGGGTGATTCTATTTACAGCCTAGTTCTCCGCGCTGAGGATTTCAAGGGCTGTCTCGGGACACTTGGGGTACTGATGATTGGGAAATGTACAAATATGTCACTAGAACAGCAGGGAACTTGGGTCTCCAGCAGCTAAGAAGTTCTTTGACATCCACAGCTGTCCCTTTCAGCAGATTAATACTGCAAATTGAAAGCTAATCTTTCTGGTCATTCTCAGTGGCTTTTTGCCCATTCACATTTCAGGCTTGCTACTGAAGTCGTGGGTTCAAAAACAAGTCACAGTTATTTTGTTTCTACCCTTGAGTAGCAGAGACATCCCAGTTCTGACCTTAGCCGGTGGCAGAACAAGCTTGCTAGAATGCAGGTATCTTAAAGGCAAAACTTGGTATGAACTTCTTTGGACAGGTAGCCTCTGGCACTAGGGAAAATTGATGTTTGATAAGCTGTTTTAATATATTTACTTTTTATTAAAATGTTTCTGTATAATATATTTTCCACTACCCAAACTCCTCCCAGGTCTCCCCAACTTGTCTACTTATCCAACTTTATTTTCTTTCTCCATCTCTCGACAAAACTCTACAAAAACCCCAAAATGAAAATCAATACAAACAAACAAACAAAAAATAAGACAAAAATATGCCAAAATGAAATCAAAAGTTCACAAAAAGATTCATGGATTTCATTTTGTGTTGGCCAATCACTACTGGCCATGGGACCTGCCTTGGAGTGTGGTTGATATACCCAGTGAACCCCACTGGAGCAAGCTGACTCCTGCCTTTCCAATGGATGTTAACTGCACATAGCTTCTTCATTAGGGGTAGGACCTTGTTTCCACGCCCCGCTCAGGGTTGGTATCCCAGCTGGTTGGAAACTGTGCAGGGTTGCACATACTGCCTTAGTATCTGAGAGTTCATGTGTATCAATCCTGCTGTATCTGGAAGACTCGGTTTCTGTGGAGCCATCTGTCACCTCTGGCTCTTACAGTCTTTCCACCTTCTCTTCCACGTGGATGCCTGTGCCCTGTGGGTAGGGGTTTGATGAAGATATCACGTTTAGGACTGAGGGCTCTACAGCCTCTCACTTTCTGCACAATTGTCCACTTGCGGATCTCTGTGTTCATTCCGATCTGCTGCAAGAAAAAGCTTCTCTGATGAGGGGTGAGCAAGGCACAGGTCTGAGTGCAGTCATTAGAATCCACTTTATTGCTATCTTCCTCTAGTAGAACGATAGTGTTAGATTTTCCTCTAGGTCCATGGCATACCCAGTCTCAGCTTCTTCGCTACTTTAGCACTGTCAGGTATGGCTTCCATCTCCTGGAGTGGCCTTAAATCCAAAAACGTGGTTGATTACTGCCATAGTATTTGTGCCACTATTGCACCAGTTTATTTGGAAGGCTGCTGTGTGTCACAGGGTTTTTAGTTGGGTGATACTGTTTTCTCCTTCAGTAGCATGACAAGTATTTTCCAGTACCATACATGCTAGTCAGTAGGTGTGAAGTTTCTAGCTAGGCACCAGCTCAACTTCTCCATATTCAATATTATAAGTGTTACTTTCAGAAACAGAGCCTTACCAACAGGTTATAGAGCGTAACCAATAACGTTAGCAATAGCCTGTGATGTTTGAGGGGTATCCATGGGACCCCTTTGTCCAATGACTCAACTGTACCCATTTCTGGTACAGTGGGTTTTACTTGGTGGCATAAGATATCAAGTTGGGGCTTAGTCTCCTCCATTATATTATGACTACACACACACACACACGTATGTATTTTATGAGGTTTCTACAGTAGTAGGTTTTTATGTGGTTGTTCAGAAGATCTTCAGTGTCAGTTATCTCCCTGTATTTCCTCCTTTATCCTTCTCTCCCAATACCTTCCTTATTTAATCCTCCTATTCTAGTTTCCCCATTATCTTTCCATAACACTACATTCTCTACATTCTATTTTCCATTTCTGGAGAGAGCCTCTTCCTCACCTTGAACCTAACTAGCTACCTAATTTCTGTGGTTATTCAAATTGAAACACACTTATCAAAAGCTTACAAGCTAATATCCATGTTGACAGAGGACACACGTTTGTTTCCTGGCCGATCAGACTCCTGAAATAATCACATAGAAACTGTATTAATTAGATCACTGTTTGGCCAATAGCTTAAGCATGTCGCTAGCTAGTGCTTATATCTTAAATTAATCCATTTCTATTATTTTATAGTTTACCATGAGGCTCGTGGCCTGCTGGCAAGGTTCCTACAGGCAGCTCACATCTTTCTCCTCTGGTGGATCCATTGTATCTCCCTGTCTGGCTACTCTCTCTCTTTCAGCCTGTTACTCTGTTAAACCATTGGCCGAAAGCAGCTTCTTTATTAACCAATAAAATCAACACATAGACAGAATACAGTTTGCAAGTGTTTTATTGAGAATTTTCCCAGGTATATTTATTAGAAAGATTGCCCCATAATTCTCTTTTTGTTTCCTGGGTCTTTGATGGTATTCTTTCTTTTATAATTTATCAAATAATTTGAGGAGCATAAATATTATGTTCTCTTTGAAAACCTGTTAGTATTCTTTGCTGAATTCATGCCACCCTGAGCTTTTATTAATTGGAAGATTTTTAAAATTACTATTTCTGTTTCATTGGTTGCTATTTGTCTGTTTAAATTATTTACTTCATCTTGGCTTAACATGGGTAGATCATATGTATCTAGAAATTTACCCATTTGTTTTAGATTTTTCCAATTTAATAGAATTTAAATTGTAAAAGTATGTCCTTATGATTCTATGCATTTCCTCATTGTCTGTTGTGATATCTTCCGTTCCATGGCAATTTTATTAATTTAGGTGGCCGTTCTTTTCTTTTGGTTAATTTGGCTAAAGGTTTGTCAGTTTTGTTAATCTTTTCCAAGGACCAAATCTCATCGATTCATTGTATCATTATTTTTTCACTTCCATTTCATCTGTGACTTTGATTATGTCTTCCTATTTCCTGTTTCTGCTGTATTCACTCTTTCTTGTTTTTTCAAGGCCTTCAAGTGCATCATTAAGTTATTAATTTGAGAGTTCTTAATTTCTTATGTATGCACTTAGTACTATGAACTTTCCTCTTAGAACTGTCTTCATTGTGCCTCACAGATTGCTGTGTTTTTCATTTTTATTCAAGTCTAAGAGTTTTAAAATTTACCTCTTGGTTTCTTCTTTGACCCAATTATCATAACAAACTCCATGAGTTTATGTGCTTCCTGTAGATTCTCTTATTTTGATGTCCAGCTTTATTCCATAGTGGTCTTATAGAAGGCATAATGTTTTTCAGTTTTCCTTTTTGTGTTGAAACTTGCTTTATGTCTTGATATGTGATTGAGAAAGTTCCATGGGCTCCTGAGAACAATGTATATTCTTTGGTGTTTGGGTGAAAAGTTCTATAGATGTCTATTTGATTTGTGATGTCATTTAGTTCCAATATTTCTCTATTTAGTTATTATCTAGAGGGTCTGCTCATTATGAGATATTTAAGTCACCCACAATCCTTGTGTTGGGATTTATTTGTGTATCTGAGTGTGAAATATACCCTATCTTGTAGTTGGTTGGTTTTATCCTTTGCTCTTCGGGGGTGGGGGGTCTACCACCCATCTCCCAAATAAATCATATGGAGTCATTTATAAGTTATTTATAACTTATTATTTATAAGCTATTATTACTTATAAATGCCTGGCTTGACTTGTTTCTTTCCATCTTTTCTTAAATTATCCCCCTCTACTTTTGCCTCTGGGCGTTAACCTTTCTCTTACTTCTGCATATCTTCCTCTTACTCCATGGCTGGCTGGATGGCTGTGTGGTTGGCCCATAACGTCATCTTCTCCTTATTCTTGTTCCTCGATCTCTCTTGCTTCCACATCCCTCTTTTCTCCTTCTACTTATTCTCTCTGCCTTCCCCTCCAATCCTTTCCCTTGCCTTGTCAGTCAGGTCTCTATTAGATCAGTCAGATCTTTGAGACAGGCAAAGTAACACAGCTTCACAGAGTTAAACAAATGCAACATAAAAGAACGCAACACATCTTTGCATCAATAAAACAAGTGTTCCACAGCATAAACAAATGTAACACATCTCAAAATAATATTCCACAACACTATCTCTTCTGATTAGTTTTGACTTGAAGTCTGCTTTGTCGCCAATTAGAACAGGTATGCCTTTGTTTGTTCTATTTTCTTGGACTACTTTTTCCATCCTTTTATTATAGAATAATATTTATCACGGATGGTGAGACCTGTTTTTTTTTTGAGGCAGCAAAAGGGAAATTTTCTAATTTAATCTGCTAATCTGTGTCTTTATTTTGAGACAAGATCTCATGTATCCCTGGCTGGTCTGGAACTCACAACGTAGATCAGTCTGGCTTCAGACTCACAGAGATCCACCTGCCTCTACCTCTGAGTATTGGGATTAAAGTTGTTTCTCACCACACATGGCTTAGTTTGTTTCTTTTTATTGGGGAATTAAATAGATGAATATTAAGAATTATTACTGAAAGATGATTTAATTCCAGTAATTTTGTTATTTTGTGTTTTTTAGAATTCCTTTGATCAACTGTCCTGCACTGATATTTTTTTCTTGTGACATCTCAGGTGTTAATTCATCTCCTCAGACCGAAGTATTCTTACCAATATATTTTGCTGATCTGGCTTAGTGGTCATAAATGTCTTTAATTTGTTTTTATCATGGAAAACTTTGATTTCTCCTCAGATTTTAATGGCGATGTGCCAGGTCAACAACCATGGCCTTTTGTGAGGCAGAAAACAGGTTTTTCAGGCCACTCTGATTTTTAAAGTTTCTGTCAAAAAAAAAAATCAGGTGTTATTTGATGGACCTCCCTTTAGAAATGACTTGACCTTTCTCTCTAATAACTTTCAACACCCTTTCTTTAGTCTGTGTTTTAATGTTTTAACTATAACATGTCATGGGGAGTTTCTTTTCTGGTCCTATCTATTTGGAGGTCTGTAGGCCTCTTGAGCCCAGATGGACATCTCTTTCTCTAGGTTTGAGAAAGTTTATTCTTTGATTTTACTAAAAATATTCTCTGTATGTTCATCATGGTATTCTTTTTCTTCTATGCCCATAATTTGTAGGTTAGGCTTTAATTTGAAGGCTAGGCCTTCATGGTGTCCCAAAGCTCTCCCTGTTCTCTTCATATATTAAAAAAAATTCTCACTGAACTCTATTGAGTGATCCTTACCATGTCTTCCAGCCCCAACTCTGTTTCCCAAATGGCCCATGCTGTTGGAGAGGCTTCCACTGAGGTTCCTATTTAGCTTATTGGGTTTTTATTTTTCAGCATTATTTCAGTTTGGCTTTTCCTCAGCAACTCTCTCTCTTACCGGAATTCAGTTTTTATGTCTTGGATCAATGTCCTTATCTCATTCAACTCTTTGTTTTTCCCTTTGGGCTGTTTGAACGTAGTTATCATTGCTCTTTTGAATTCTCTGTTTGGGAGATGGTCCAGATAATTCTCACTGAGGTTTATTACTGGTTAGGATTAGTGAATATTTTTGTGGGAAACATATCATCTTGTTTTCTCTTTTGAATAATTTAAAATCTATTTCTATTTCTACCAAATTGTCCCCATCCAGTGTATTCTGAGCATTCTATTTCCCCTTCTACTTCTCCCAGATCCTACCCACTTGCATACACCAATATCTTCTGTAGAGCTCTCCCTCCCTCTCTCTCTCTCAAAAAAAAGAAAGGAAGAAAGGAAGAAAGGAAGAAAAATACCCAGGAGAAACAAACTAAAAAAATTAATAAGACTAAAAAATAACAAAAGTGCATGTGTACATACACACAATATAAAGTTCATTTTGCTTTGGCCAGCTACTCCTGGACGTGGGGTCTTCCTTGCAATATAATTGATATACCCAGAGACTCTCCATTGAAGAAAACTGATTTTTCATTTTCTAGCAGGTACCGGTTACAAATAGCTTCTTAGTTAGGGGTGGGACTTTGCGTGCACTTCACTCTCTCAGTGCTGGGCTTGTGTCTGGTTTGAACCTGTGCAGGTCTTGGTCATGTTGTTACAGCCCCTGTGGGCTCATGTGTCCATCACTTTTGTTTGGCTCTCTAGTGTGGTTGTTCTACCTTGCATACGCTCTGACTAACCGACAGCTGGAGTTGGAGATCTTGGAAAGTATAGTCAGGATAGTGGGGTGTGTGTGACTCGGAAAGGTCTTTAGCCTGACATTAGTAGGGTAGGCTGTACCTGTTTTTACAGCTGAGATGAGTTTCTTGTAGACAACAGATACATGTGCTTTGTTTCTTAATCTGTTCAGGTAGCCTGTGCCTTTTGATTGGAGAGTTTAGACCATTAATAATGAGCTGTCATTATTGAAAAGTATATGTAGATTGTAGTCATTTTTTTGGTGGTTTGTATTTTTATTTGTGGTTTGATTCTCACTAAATTATACCTTAATTTGTTTTCTTTTTAGTAATTCTAGGTTATGCATACTTCTCTCTTCAGTTTATAGTGTTGCTTCCAGTATTCTGTATAGTGATTTTGTTGTTGATGTTTAACGTATTCTTAGGCTGTTTAGATCATGGGAACTTTTTCTTTCTCCTTCATTTGTGGTGTACAGTAGTCTAGGTTGGTGGGTATGACCTCTTAGCATTTGGAGTGTGTTACTTCAGACTCTCTTGACTTTTAGAGTTTCCGTTGAGAAATCAGGTGTTATTTGGATGGTTTTTCCTTCATATGTGACTTCTGTTTTTCTCTTGAAGCTTTCAATATCCTTTCTTAGTTTTTTTTTTAAAAAGAAAACAGTTTTTTATTTTACATACCAATTCAGTTCCCACTCCCTTTCCTCTTCCCATTCCCTCCACCTACTTCCCCATCTCACCCCACCCTCAGAGAGGGTAAGGCATATTGCTTTGGGAAAGGTTCACGGCCCTCCATACTATATCTACACTGAGCAAGGTATCCATCCAAAGAGAATAGGTTTCCAAAAACGCAGTACAAGCAGTAGGAATAAATCCTGGTGCCACTGCCAGTGGCCCTGAAGTCTGTCCTAGCCACACAACTGCTACCCACATTCAGAGGGACTCGCTTGTATCTATGCTGTTTCCTTTCCTGTCCACCTGGAGTTGGTGAGCTCCCATTAGCTCAAGTAAGCTGTTTCAGTGGGTGTGCCCATCATGGTCTTGATCTCCTTGCTCATATTCTCATTCCTCCCACTCTTCAACTGGACTTTGAGAGCTCAGTCTAGTGCTCCAATGCAGATCTCTGCCTCTGTTTCTATCAGTTGCTGGATGAAGGTTCTATGGTGATATTTAAGATATTCATTAGCCTGACTACAGAGCGAGGCCAGTTCAGGCACCCTCTCTTCTATTGCTTAGGGTCTTAGCTGGGGTTATCTTTGTGGATTCCTGGGAATTTCTCTAGAGCCAGGTTTCTTGATAGCCCCATAATGGCTCCCTCAATCAAGATATCTCTTTCCTTGCCTTCATCTCCATCCTTTCTTCTTCTTGATTATCCCATTCCCTCAAGTTCTCCTCCCCCTCCCGTTCTCCCCTTGTCTTCCCCTTCTACCCTCCCTACTCCCCTCACCCCCATGCTTCCAATTTTGTCAAATTACTTTGTCTATTTCCCCTTTCCCGGTAGATCTGTGTATGTTTTTCTTAGGGTTCACCTTGTTACTTAGTTTCTCTAGGATCATAAACTATAGGATCAATATTTTTTTGTTTATAGCTAGTATCCACTTATGAGTGAGTACATACCATGTTCATCTTTTTGGGTCTAGGTTGCCTCACTCAGGATGGTTTTTTTCTAGTTCCATCCATTTGCATGAAAATTTCAAGAAGTCATTTTTTTTTTTAACCACTGAGTAGTACTCTAATGTGTAAATGTGCAATACTTTTTTTTTTTAAAATCCATTCTTTGGTTGAGGGACATCTAGGTTGTTTTTAGATGCTGGTTATTACAAATAATGCTGCTATGAACATAGTTGAATAAATGTTCTTGTAATATGATTGAGCATTTTTTGGGTATATGCCCAAGAGTGGTATTGCTGGATCCTGAGGTAAGTTGAATGTCAATTTTCTGAGAAACTGCCATACTGATTTCCAAAGTGGTTGTACAAATTTGCATTCCCACCAGGAATGGAGAAGTGTTCCCCTTACTTCATATCCTCTCAGGCATAAATTGTCAGTGGTGTTTTGATCTTAGCCATTCTGACTGGTGTGAGATGGTATCTCAGAGTTGTTTTGATTTGCATTTTCCTGATGGCTAGGGATGTTGAACATTTCCTTAAGTGTCTTCAGCCATTTAAAATTTTTCTGTTGAGAATTCTCTGTTTAGTTCTATACCCAATTTTAAAATTGGATTATTTGGAATTTCGATGTTTAATTTTTTAAAGTTCTTTATATATTTTGGAGGTCAGTCCTCTGTCTGATGTGGGGCTGGAGATGATATTTTCCCATTCAATAGACTGCCTTTTTGTCTTATTGACTGTGTCCTTTGCTTTACAGAAGCTTTTCAGTTTCAGGAGATCCCGTTTATTTTTGCTCTCAGTGTCTGTGTTATTGGTGTTATATTTAGGAAGTGCTCTCCTGTGCCCATGCATTGAAGGCTACTTTCCACTTTCTCTTCTATCAGTTTCAGTGTGGTCAGATTTATATCGAGGTCTTTAATCCATTTGGATTTGGATTTTGTGCATGGAGATAGTTATGGATCTATTTTCATTCTTCTACATGTCCATATCCAGTTATGCCAGCATCATTTGTTGAAGATGCTTTCTTTTTTCTGTTGTATATTCTTAGCTTCTTTGTCAAAAATCAGGTGCTCATAGCTGTGTGGATTAAAATCCAGGTCTTCAATTCAATTTCATTTGTTAATGGAATGATAATACTTTTATGCCAATACCAAGCTGTTTTCATTACTGTAGCTCTATAATAGAGCTTGATGTCAGGGATGGTGATGCCTCTGGAAGTTCCTTTATTGTACAGGATTGTTTTGACTGTACTGTTTTTATTTTCCCATATAAAGTTGAGTATTGTTATTTTAAGGTCTGTGAAGAATTGTGTTGGGATTTTAATGTGGATTGCATTGAATCTATAGATTGCTTATGGTAGGATTGCCATTTTTATTATGTTGATTCTACCTATACAAGAGTGTGGGAGATCTTTCAATGTTCTGGTATCTTCTTCAGTTTCTTTCTTCAAGGACTTAAAGTTCTTGTCAAACATGTCTTCCACTTCTTTGGTTAGTGTTACCACAAGATATTTTATGTTATTTGTGGCTATTGTGAGGGCTGATGTTTCTCTGATTTCTTTCTCAGCTTCTTTATTATTTGTATATAGGAGGGCTACTGAATTTTTTGAGTTGATCTTGTATCCTGCCACATTACTGAAAGCATTTATCAGCTGTAGAATTTCCCTAGTAGAGTTTTTGGGGTCACTTATGTATACTACCATATCATCTGCAAATAACAAAAGTTTGACTTCTTCCTTTTTAATTTGAATCCCCTTGATCTCCTTTTGTTATTTTTTTGCTCTAGTCAGAACTTCAAGAATTATGTTGAATAGATATGGAGAGAGTGCCTTGTCTCATTCCTGTTTTTAGTGGGATCACTATGAGCTTCTTTCCATTTTAATTTGATGTTGGCTGTTGGCTTGCTGTATATTGCTTTTATTATTTTTAGATATGTTCCTCATATCTCTGATCTCTCCAAGAGCTTTATTGTGAAGGGGTATTGGATTTTGTCAAATGCTTTTTCAGCATCTAATGAGATGATCATGTGGTTTTTTTCTTTCAGTTTATTTATATGGTGGATTACATTGATAGATTTTCATATGTTGAACCATCTCTGCATCTCTGGGAGGAAGCCGACTTGATCATGGTAGATGATTTTTTTTGATGTGTTCTTGGATTACATTTGCCAGTATTTTATTTAGTATTTTTGGATCAGTGTTCATGAGTGAGATTGGTCTGTAATTCTCTTTCTTGGTTGAGTCTTTGTGTGGTTTTGGTATCAGGGTAACTGTAGCCTCATAAAAAGAGTTTGGCAATGTTCCTTCTGTTTCTATTATGTGGAATACTTTGAGGAGTATAGGTATTAGCTCTTCTTTGAAGTTCTGGTAGAATTCTGCACTGAAACCATCTGGCCTTGGGCTTTATTTGGTTGTTGCTGTTGTTGAGAAGCTTTTGATGACTACTTCTATTTCCTTGCAAGTTATAGGTCTATTTAAATTGTCTACCTGGTCTTGATTTAATTTTGATATGTTGTACCTATCCAGAAAATTGTTCATTTCTTTTATATTTCCCAATTTTGTGGATGAGTACATGTTTTTGTAGTAGGACCTAATGATTCTCTGGATTTTCTAAGGGTCTATTGTTATGTCCCCCTTTTCATTTATGATTTTGTTAATTTGGATGTTATCTTTCTGCCTTTTGATTAGTTTGGATAAGGGTTTGTCTATCTTCTTGATTTTATCAAAGAACCGGCTCTTTATTTCATTAATTCTTTGTATTATTTCCTTTGCTTCTATTTTATTGATTTCAGTCCTCAATTTGATTATTTCCTGTCTTCTACAACTCCTGGGCACCTCTGCTTCTTTTTGTTCTAGAGTTTTCAGGTGTGCTGTTAAGTTACTAGTGTGAGCTTTCTCCACTTTGTTTATGTAGACCCTTAGTGCTATGAACTTTCCTCTTAGCACTGCTATAATAGTGTCCCATAGGTTTGAGTATGTTGTGCCTTCATTTTTGTTGAATTCTAGGAAGTCTTTAATTTTTTTATTTCTTCCTTGACCCAGGGGTGGTTCAATAGAGCACTGTTTAATTTCCATGTGTTTGTGGGCTTTCTGAAATCAGTGTTGCTGTTGGATTCTAATTTTAAACCATGGTGATCTGATAAGATACAGGGTGTTACTCCAGTTTTTTTTTTTGTATCTTTGAGGTTTGTTTTGTTACCGAGCACGTGGTCAGTTTTAGAGAAAGTTCCATGTGGTGCTGAGAAGAAGGTATATTCTTTTGTGTTTGGGTGAAATGTTATGTAGATGTCTGTTAGTTCCATTTGAATCGTGATATCTGATAGTTTTCTTTAAAGGTCTCCATCATCTTCATAAAGTTACATTTAAAATCGTTTTCTTCTGCTTCTTCTGGGTTAAGATGATCAAATCTTTCTGTTGTATGACCACTGGGTTTTGGTGCTACCATGCTGCTTTTCAGGTTATTGGATGAATTCTTGCATTGGCGCCTACCCATCTCTTCCATCAATTGATGCCGGCAGTGGCTTTGCGTCTTGGTACAATCCTTGCAGTGACTGTTTGTGTCTTAGGAACTGTTCTTGGTCTGCTCTGTACTGTCACTGTCTGTGTCTCAGGGATTTTGGAGCAGCCTACCTACAGGAAACTCACCCCCTGGCTTGCTATAGAAGCCAAGGCAAGTGGGGGGGGCTAGAGTTTTGCCCCAGTATGGAGGGCTTAGAGGGTGGGGTGTCCTATCAGGACTCACCTCTTGGTCCTCTCTGTGTAGTAGCAGGCTATGTTTCAGAGTTCCACTGAGGTTGTGAAGGTTGGGGGAAGTAGGCAAGTTTGGGGGCGGGGTGGGATTTGTAGTTTATAGGATCTGATGGATGGGATGGGGTTATTGGGGCAGTCTACCTGCAGGAAACTCTCCTTTCTTAGTGTCTTGCCAATGATATGCTGGGTATGTGTGTGTGTTCCTTTTTTAGTCTCATCTAGTTGGTGTTCTTTGTGGTTCTTATATCTGTATGGGTATATCTTTTCTTAGTTGGAGGAAGATTTATTCTATGACCTTGTTAACATTTGATCTGTGCCATTGACCTCAGATTCTTCTCCCATTTCCATTCCTATATTTTGAAGGTTTTCTCTTTTGGTGATGTCTCACATTTCCTGTATGTATTGATTCTGTGCTTAAAATTTTTTCTCTTTTCTTTTTCTTCCTTCCTTTATTTTTTATTTTTTGCTTATTTTGACTAGATCTTCAACTTTATCTTTTAGTCTTGATTTATCTTCTGCTTGATTTATTCTACTTGTTTAATTTCTGTTAATTTTTTAATCAGGATATTGAGTTTTTCAAATTCATCTGTATTTTGACTTGTGTTCTCTTCAATGTTTCTACCTCTTTATCAAATTCAGTTTTCAAATCCAGAATTATATTTTTTTATTCATTCATGTGTGTAATAATATTTTCTTAGACATTACTCAAGTGTTTATTATTATCCTGTTGGAGTTCAAGAAATCATTCGCTTATCTTCTTTAAATTACTTGAATTTTTGGATAAAGTTTATAATCATTCTTTTAAATTCTGAGTGTGGGGTTCATCTAGGTAGTTGTCAGTAGAGAACACTTCTTTAGGACTAGTGGTTTTATGGGAGACATGCTGTTTGGGCCATTTGTATTGTTTTTGTTTCTGTGATTTGACCTGGGCATATGCATTTCTTTCTTTGGTCCTATGTCTGATGTGTTAATCTGGCCTTCCTTAGATTGGGCCAGTGTGGGAAATATATAGACTTGCTTGGCCAAGTAAAGTCCCTAGATGAGCTATTTAGTTGGACTAGGAAAAGATGGCACCCAAACTGCTGACCTAGAGGTAGTCCAGACAGAGGGAGCTCATGAAGAAAGAGGGCTCACCATTACAAGTTTGGAAATAGGCTTGTAGGCTTTTAGATGGCAGAGGGCTGTGGGGAGGGGAGCAAAGGAAGAGGCGCCTCACCCTTTAAAAGTGGCTCATGCACCCCAATGTTTCTTTATTAAGTTTTTGTTCAGTTGATCTGTCTGATGGTAAGAAAATGGCATTGAAATAATCCACTATTAATTATGTCAGGACTTATCTATGAGTTTAACTATAGTAGTTTGCAATCCCACCAGCAATGAGTGAAGATTTCCTTTTCCTGCATCCTCAGCAGCACTAGGAATTGGTTGTTCTCAGTCATTCTGACGGGGACAAGACAAAATCTCAGAGTCATTTTAATTTTTAATTTGTATTTTCCTAATTGCTAAAGATGATGAACACTTTTTGAGAATTTCTTAACCATTTTTCTTTTTTCTTTTGAGAACTCTTTGTTCTGGTCCATAACCCATTTTTAATTGGGTTGTTTGCTTTCTTGATTATTATTTGAGTTATTTATATGTTCTAGATATTAATTCTCTGTTAGATATCTTGTTAGCTAGCAAAAATGTTCTCTCAGGTCTCTTCTCTTTTTCTCAGTCGAGGTGTTTGTAGTGCTCAAGAGAGATATTGCAATAATGATTTCCTCTGTGAGGCTGCTAATCTTGGCACCAGGCTCTCTCTCCAGTCTGCCAAGCCAGAGAGAAAGAGAGAGAGAGAGAGAGAGAGAGAGAGAGAGAGAGAGAGAGATTAAGAATACAAAGGTATTAGCAGCAAAGGACAGAGCTCGTTTGCATTGTTTTTTGTTTGCTTATTTTGAGGCAGGGTTTCTCTGTGTAGCCCTGGTTGTCCTGGAACTCACTCTGTAGACCAGACAGCATTCAAACTCAGAACTTCATCTGCCTCTGACTCCCGAGGGCTGGGATTGCAAGCATGCGCCACCACCGCCTGATTTATAACTTGCTTTGTTGACCTAGGGTATTACATAGATCCAGAATAGCTATAGGCAGGAATGAGAGCCGGATGGAGAGATCAGATAACGCTGCTTCTGGCCTAGATGTTGTCTTGTGAGGCCGTTGCAGGCTAACAATTTTGTCTTCCTAGTTCTGCTCTGAGTTATATTCCATGTTGATTTTTCTATCAGTTCTGGTCTCTTATGGACTCTAAGTTCACTCCTGTGTGGAGTCCTCTCCTGGAGACGCTCGGCTCTGCCCTGTGAGATGGGCATAGCTGAGATAAGCTGCCCAGCTGTGGTGGTTATGGCGCCTCAGGGCCAGCAGCAGAGGTGGCTGCAAGGTGCCCAAAGCCCTACTTACATTTTATGCTTAGTTTTCAGTTACACTGTTTCCTGTTGGGCAGTGAAGGTGGTTACACTAGCAGTGACTAGGCAACTAGAAGTGAAAGTCTCCATTGGTGCAGCTTTGGTAGATTTCCTGGGAGAGTTGTGTTGGTCTGGTTTGTCGTCAGCTGCTGGAGTCATTGTGTTTGTTGTAGTCACCTTATCAAGCCCTCATAGGATGGTAGGGGAAGTTCCTGGGTTTGATGGTAGCATATTTGCATAGCACCAATCAAGTGACTCCTAGAGGCTGGCGAGGCAGCCTGATTGATGTTATTCCTGTTCCCTAACTGTAGTCAGTTCCTAATTTTGACATGGCCACTGTCATGTCTAGGCCACTATCTTACCTCGAAACTCCTCCTTGAACTGGAGCTGCATAGAGGCTCTGAGTTGCAGGAAGACAACACAGTTGGTGTATTTGTTTATGGGTTATCAGCCACTGAAAGGTCCCTGTGTGGTAAGGAGGACTTTACCTATAGGATGGGTCCTGGAATTGAAGAGATCTTTGCAAGAAGCGAGGCAAAGCGGGAAAGAAGTCTTGGGTAGAAGGGCAGATTGTGTTAGCAAGGAGAGCAGAGGTGAGGGAGACTAAACTTTATATAACTTCTATGTCCTATTGTGGAGGACGCCTGGTCACATGATCCAAGGCTTGGGGGCATTGGCAAGGTCCATGAAACAGGACGGGGCAGGAGCAAAGAGGCAGGGTTTGGAAATCCAAGCAAAGTTGCTTTAACGACTCTTTCCTTCCTACAAAAGGTGACTCTGTACGACGTGATTTTTACCCCCACCAGGGATGGAGAGGCGCTCTGAGTGTTGAAATGGACCCCGGAGCCAAGAGGGATACAGCTTTTCGCTGCCATTCTGGCGTGTGGTTCTTACACAAGTCCCTTTGGCCTGTTCATGGAGTTTGCACAATTCAAACGGTTTCTGGAAAATGTGCTCCAGAGTGCAGCCAAGCTAGTTGTGCCTGGCAGTCAACGGACTCCATAACTCTCTGCCTCAGGGTACCCATGTCCACATGATGCGATGTGTACCATCGCCTCTCTGCCTGGCAGCTCAGTCCTGCTTGGCTCAGCCGCGGTAGCGGGAGTCTGAGGCAGAGGGCAGGAACCTTGCCCCATAGCGAGGGGAAGGCTGGCAGGTGGGGTTTGTGTCGCCCGGCTGTCCAAGGCAGCAGCTACTTTCTTGCCCAATGTTCTGCACGTGCATACACAGGTGTCTCCCCTCCCTGGTACAGGCTGGTAGCAACTCTGTCTGCCAGCCTTTTCCCAGGAGGTAGCGGAGCTGTCCTCAGACATCAGGAAACTCATGGGTTCAGTGACGCCAGGCTGTTGGAGTTACTGGGGTGTACAGTGTTTTAAAGACGAATTTTCCAGATCATGAAAGGTTATCTTTTTCACTATAAAAACCTTGAAATACTCCAGCTGTGTGTATGTGTGTGCGTGCATGTATGTGTGTGTATGCATGTTTGCATCCGTGTGTGTGTGTGTATGTGTTTTAATTTTGATTATTTGAAGTTGTGCTGGGATTGGAACCCAGGGACCTGTTAATTATAAATACGTGCAACCCAGACAACTGGTTTTGATGAACACTTTTACTATATGAATGGAGCACTCCTACCCTTTCCTGAGCAGATGTTGTATGGCTGCTGATGGCTCAAAGGCTTTCCTTGTGACCCCAATAACTGGGCTGTTTTGAACAATGCACTGTGAGAGCTTATGGAACTGATGTCCTCATAGGGCGCGATTCCCAGTGACCGTGCCAGAAATACACACGAACAAATAAAGCCCTAGATACCAGAAGTAGATGGTTTTGAAAGCGTGTTCTTGTTCCCATTACAATGCATGCTAATTGTGGAAGGCTGGTGTGCACGAATGCAGAGGGAGAGAACGAGACTGCTGAATTGAGGTGCCAAGTGGCTTTGCAGTGAGCTGTCACTCTCGGGCTCTGGCGGCTGTCAATGGGCACAATGGTTAATAATATCTCTTCATTTCTGCTTTCTGCTTCCCATCTGGTCTTCAAGGTATTGTGTCTGTGTTTTGTGACTCTAGTTTTTACTTCTAAAACAGTGTTGTTGATTTCAAGAAGAAAAGACAGATGTTATTGTGAACTTAGAATTTGTTTATGATATAGAAGAAAAAGCACCTGCAAGATCATTCCCTACACTTCAGCTTGGCATCCCTGGGCCAGGGGCTTGTGCGGAGAGGGGTGGTCAAACCTGCCTGTCTAGAAACGGCCTTGCCTCAGGACCATATTTCAGTAGCTGTACATTTGGAGCTGCCAAAAGTTTTAGAGCATCGTTCAATATTATGGGATGCCAAACTTTTAGAACTGAAACCCTACCTATCACTAATATCAAACCACACACACATCTGTTTCCACATCCATGTTTATGTGTGCACTTCTCACACTAGAAATGGTTTCACCCTTGAATACCACTTTGGAGCCGGGCAGTGGTGGCACATGCCTTTAATCCCAGCACTAGGGAGGCAGAGGCAGGCGGATCTCTGTGAGTTCAAGGCCAGCCTGGTCTACAGATCAAGTTCCAGGACTAGCTCCATAGCTACTGAGAAACTGTCTCGAAATACCAAGAAAAAGAAAGAAAGAAAGAAAGAAAGAAAGAAAGAAAGAAAGAAAGAAAGCAAGCAAGCAAACTACTTTGGAGTGATTTCTCATGCATCTAGAATTTAAGCTTAAATGGCTTAAGTTATGTTTAAATGCATAACGTTGAATATCAAACTGTCTTAGACATGTCACCTGCCCACAGGTGAAATTTCCTCACACTGGAAGCCTGGTAGGAACTCCTGACCCACATCAGAGCCCCAGACACACTGTCCCGCAGGGTCCTCAAGGTAGGAATTGTTGAAGCTGCAAGGAAAGAAAAGACAAAAGTAATTTTCTTCCTCTGACGGAACCATATTGTAAAGAAGCTTATGAAATCTCAAAACAAGAAATAGGGCTGCCTAGCCTGCCACATCCCCCTAGTTAGTAGACCCAGGGCTTCGGTTCCTTTACTGTTGGTGGTGATACACTTCCTAGGGTACTGGGCATTGATGTGGACCAGTCGAGGGAAGGGAGAGTGGGACACTGTTAGTATTGCCGTGGGCACTAAGAAGTAAGCTCTGTGCTAAGGCCAGCCTTCAAGGAAGGCAATAGAAGTGGCCAGCCCCATCTCTGCACACTCATGCCTGCTGGAAAGTGCTTACATTCTCCCAGGCTCCATATCTCCTGCCTTCCAGAGTTTTCACTTATAGGTTCATCCTCAATGGGATCAGTTGACTCTGCCCCTATCAAATATCTATCCTCCAAGACAAAGAGGAACTCAAGACTTTCCCAACAATGCTTTAAAGTGTCTTTAAAGCATTTAAGTGGTTAGTGGAGAACAAACGTTTGAATTGGGTTACCTTGGTTTTGGTTGGAATGATTTATTTGTTTAGGCTTTGCCTCCTTCCAGGATAGAGACTTAAGGCAGGTAGTTGTATTTTCTGTTTATAGTATCTATAGACCCTTGTGTTCTTTTTTATTCTGTCTCATTCTCTCTCCACCCCCAAAATGCAGGTGCTGGGGACCTCACAGGACCCACCAGCAGCCTTTGTGTCTTCTAGCAGCTTGATGAAGCAGCTTCATGTAGAGCAGAGAGATGCCCGTATCTGCCTAACACCAAAGCCTCTTCATGCGTGCCGCTGCATCCCTGAAGGGTTAGCCTCTTCATGCGTGCCGCTGCATCCCTGAAGGGTTAGCCTCTTCATGCGTGCCGCTGCATCCCTGAAGGGTTAGCCTCTTCATGCGTGCTGCTGCATCCCTGAAGGGTTAGCCTCTTCATGCGTGCCGCTGCATCCCTGAAGGGTTACTCGTGTGGCCCTAAGTACCCTGCGAACCAAGAAGTTTAGGACACAAGTTTGTTCAGACCTGGCCTCTATCTGACAGCATCAGGCTCCAGAAGTAAGGACTGGACAGCCCACAAGGGAGCGTCACGCCCACTGCCTGGCCTGGGACGTCTTTCTTCTGCACCGTGTCTCCTTTCCTACCTGGGGCAGCTATGGTGCACCTCCACCAAGTCGCATTCCTTATCAGCTCAGTCCTCTCCTTGTTAATCTCATTTCCAAGGGTTTAATCATCACACAGTAGAGTGCCATTTTGACTTCAGTAGGTACCAGGCTCCCTCTAGCTGAGTAGCCGCCTTTGGCCGCTTTATATATTATAAGGAACTGCCAACCATCCCTTGTCTTGGTAAGAATGTATACTGCTCCCACTCTGTTAAGTAATCGGCTTGTCCTCTTTTCTGTTCAGTAAACATTTGTCCCACACCTCTTCTTATGCATCCAGATGTCCTAGATTTATTACCTCCTTGACGTGGTTCTTCAGAAAGGCCTATTCCATGTCTGGCGAGGGTCCTTTCTTTTCGCAGCGACTCCTCCGTGTGCTTTCTCACGGCAGGAGATAAGCATGCTCTGGCTTACCCTCTAGAAAGAGGGAAAGATGGAAACAGGTTCTTTTTCTGTCCTCACGACCTGAGCATTCGCTGAAGATCCTGCAGCCACTGTCTTAGGGAGTGAGTTTCAGCTAATGAATCCGGTTGAGACCCGAACAGCCTAGGAATCCTTCCTCACTCACACCGAGTCCTCCAGGAGGGTTCGCTGGCCGTTCTGGCAGTGTGGCACTCGGAACTGGTGGAAGGGATCCACAGCCTCCATGCTAGGGCACAACCTAGCTGTGGGTGTTTTCCGTGGTGGACTCACCTCCCCCTCAGCATAGTGGCGTCAGATGGTGGCAATAAGCATCGGTGCAGCAATGCAGGACTCATGCCTAGGCTGTAGACCTTGGGGGCCCCAGATAGGCCCCCAACGTCTTCCTGGGATGTATGGCAGGAGAAGGCGCGGACCTTGCCAACCCTCTGCCCCCAGCCCCCCACCCACTCATCTCTCTTCAGTAACCGGGCTGTGAGTTTTGTTAAATTTCTTTTTAACATGAAAGCTTTGCCCACTCCGGTTCTTTCCTTGTCGCCCCGCATCCGTTCGCTCTCTTTGACCTTCTGCCAAACCCTCCTCACGTTCAGCCTCCCTCCCTCTTCCTTCCTTGCCTGGTTCAGGCTGTGTGAGTCCTCTGTGTTCAGCCCCTAAGGTTACATAAACAGCACTTTGAATTTCACGTCTTTCTTTTGCTCCAGAGCTTTGTTTTCAGGTTCATTAGGGACTTCCTCCCGGTGTAATTACCATCGATTCCCTTTGACTGCTTCCCACCCCCCCCCACCCCCCCCACCCCCGTTTGTTTAAAAAAAAAAGTTATAGATCTTCTGATATTTCTTTCTCTTGAAAAGCTGTTACCTGCCTGTCTGCCCATCAATCTTGTTGATTCTGTTTCAAGGCGGTTTCCGGAGGCAGCTTCTGCCTACAAGAGAGCTCTGTTTCTGCCCCACCTTCCCTTCCGTTAGCAGGGAGGTGAAACAGGACAGAAGAGAACTGAAGGGGGAAGTGATCTCTTGAACTTGCCCTTGATCCTTTCCCGAGCCCTGTCTGTGCACTGGCTGCTTCGGTGTCTCCATGTCCTGTAAAGCTTTGTTGTGATGAAATCAGTGGAATGTGTGTGAGGCTTCATTTATATCTCTTTTGCTTCTCTGTCCCACTCTATTAACAAAGCTACCCTCTGCTGCGTGGTGCTCCTCCAACCGAGACCAGAGGTCTTGGCAAACGGAATCTGCCTTTTGGCTCTCACACTTGGGCCACCTTTCACCTCTGCCTCAGGCAGGTGGCGTCGATGAAAGTCTGACTGTAATCCACCTAGCATTTGATTAATGCTAACATTGATTGGAGCTCACGGGTCAAAATGGAAAATTAATTTCTCTAAAGTTGCGAGTGCAATCGCTAATGAGCAATCACCCGACTCCCTGACAGGGCTTGCTAAGTCTTTGGGCTTAAAGGAGACTCTACAGGCATTAGAGGAGTAATTGCACGGCGGGAGATCAGGAGCTAATTTCACCTGGATGCACAACGAGTTTTCCTATTTTAACCCATGCTGTGGAAAGGTGCAATGTGACACCCCCCACCCCCTGCCACTCCGATCTCCTGGAAGCATAGCCTTGTGACATCAGGCCCAGGAAATACATTTCCTTCGGTAGTGAAGTCTCAGAGTTTCTGCAGTAGATGTGACCTCACATGCTTAGTAAATTACCAAACAGATGCTTTCTGGAAGGGAACAACGTCCCTAAAATAGAACATCACCCCCTAGCCTGCGTGGGACCACTTCATTTTCACTTTGAATTTAGCTGGGATTTCAGTTATTCTGATTTCTGAGACTCTTTTTGCCACGTAGCAGCGCTGCGATGAGACACCAAGAAACTGCCCCCTGATGGAGTAGACTGTGAGACAGATGTAGGGGGCTGCACCCCATTACATTTAGCTGGAACCCACACTATAACAACAAAATAGTAGAAGTAAATAAACACTGCTCATTAGTAGCGCTCAGTATTAATGATCTCAATTCCCCCATAGAAAGACACAAGACTACCACATTGAATTAGGAAAGAGGATCCATATTTATTCTGCATCCAAGAAACATAGCTCACCACTACGGACATATTGATCCCAATACAGGAGAAGTGGGCAACTTCAGCACCCTACTTCTGCTGACAGACAAAAACTAGCCAGAGAAATGCTGGCATTAAATAACATCATAACTCAAATGGGCTTAACAGAGATGTCTACAGAACACTCCACTTCAGAATATACTTTCATCTCAGCACACCATGGGGCTTTCTCCAAAATGACCACATAATAGGACACAAAGCAAGTCTCAAAAGATATAAGAAGATGGACAAACACCTTTCATCCTGCGTCTTTACCTGACTGCACAGATTAAAGCTGGGTATCAACAAGAACAGAAATGGCAGAACAAACTCGTGGAAGCTGAATAACTCACAACTGAAGGAAAACTGGGTCAATTCACTTTTTCATTTCTGTGATAAGAAACCGTGACCAAGACCACTTAAAGAAAAAAAGTTAGTCAGCGGCTTACATTTTCTGAGTGTTAGAGTCCACGCCTATCCTGGTGGGGACCATGGCAGGCAGGCAGGCAGGCAGGCATGGCATTGTTGCAGTAGCTGAGAGCTTATATCTTAACCCACAGGCACAAGACACAGAGGAATAATGGGGAACAGGGTGGGCTTTTGAAACCTCAAAGCCCACCCCTAGCGGCACATCTCCTCCAACAAGGTCACACCTCATAATCTTTCCCAAGTAGTTCCACCCATTGGGGACCAAATATTCAAACAGATGAGCCATCAACAGATAGGCAACATTCTCATTCAAACTACCAAATGACAGAAATAAGAAAGGAAAATAATTTTTTTTTCTCAGAATTGAAGGCAAATGAAAACACAACATATCCAAAGTTTTGGGTCTTAGTGAAGGCAATGTGAAAAGACAAGTACATAGCACTAAGTGCCTAAAAAACAAAGCAAAACAAAAACAGAGAAATCCTGTATTAATAACATAATGCCTCACTTGAAAACTCTAGAGAAACAAGAAGAAAATGATATCCCCGAAGAGCAGATGGGAAGAAATAATCAAACTTAAGGCTGAAATCAATGACACAGAAACAAAATGCAATGAATCAATTAAATGGAGGGTTGGTTCCTTCAGAAAATAAAAAAATAAATAGTGATAAACCCTTAGCCAAGTCAACTAAAAGACGGAAAGAGAAAATCCAAAGTAATAAAATTAGAAACATAAAGAGACACATTACAGTAGATACTGAGGAAAGTCAGAATCGGAAGGACACATCTTAAGAATCTCTGTTCTACCAAACTGGAAAACCTAAGAAAAGTGGATGGATTTCTTGATATATGTGACCTACTAAAGTTAAACAAAAATGAAAGAAGCAATATACACAGAACTATAAGTCCAGCGAGATAGAGAGGTAAATAAAAAAATCTCCTAACCAAAAAGAGCCTAGGAACAGATGGATTTCAGCGCAGAATTCTACCAGACTTTCATAGACAGAACTTCCACCAATACTCCTCAAATTATTGCAGAAAATAAAACCTGAAGGAACATTTCCGAATTCTTTTTATGAAGCCACCATTACCCTGAGGCCACGACCACAGGAAGACTCAACAAGAACAAAGCATCGCAGGCCAATGCCGTTTATGATCATAGATGTAAAACTTGTCAATGAAATAATTTACAAACCAAAGTGAAGAACAAGTCAAGAAGATCATCCAGTTCACTCATCCCAGAGATGCAGGGATGGTTCTAGGTAAATATAACTACTTCATGAACATTCTGAAAAGCAGCAACCACAGGATCATCTCGTTAGCTGTAGAAAAGGCCTTTCCCAACACCTCTTCATGATAAAAGTACTGGAGAGACTAGGGATAAAATTGACAAACCTCAAAATAATGTTATTTATAGCAAACCTACAACTGATTTTAACATAAATGGAAACTCAAACCATTTCCACTAAAATCAGGAACAAGGCAAGAATACCCACGTTCTACATACCTACCATTATAGTACTTGAAGTCTTAGCCAGAGCAATAAGACAACTGAAGGAGATCAAGGGAAGCAAACAGGAAACAAAGAAGTCAAAATATCTTTATGTGTAGATGATGCAATTTTATACATAAATTATTTTAAAAAAAGATTCCACCAGGAAACATATACATCTGATAAAAACTTTCAACAAAGTAGCAGGATTCAAAATCAATACACAAACATCAGTAGCTTTCCTATATACAAATGACAAAAAGATCCAGGCAGAAATCAGGGAAGCAGGATAGCCTCAAAACTTGTGCAATAAAAATTTGAAGACACTGAAGAAATAAAGAAGACATCAGGAAATTAAAAGCCCTTCCATAATCATGGATCAGTAGAATTAATATGGCAAAACTGGCCTTCCTATCAAGAGTAATCTACAGATTGTATGCCCATCACAATTACAACATGACTCTTCACAGAAATTGAGTAAAACCACCTTCAGCTTCATATGGAAATACAAAAACCCAGAACAGTTAAGACAGTCGCGAATAATGAAGAGCTGCTGGAGGCATCGCCACTCCCAGTTTCAAGTTGTATTATAGAGTTGTAAAGTTTAAAAACACCATGGTATTAGCATGAGACCAGACGTGGATGTCAATAGAATCGAACTGAAGGTACCGACATAATTCTACATACCTACAGATATGTGATTTTTTTTTTAATAAAAAAGCCACAATATAGACTGGAGAAAGGGCAGCATACACAATGGTGCTTGTTAAACTGGGTGGCTGTACATAGAGAAATGAAATCAGATCCATAACTACCACTTTATTAAAAATCATCTTCAAGTGGACTCGACATAAGGTCTGATTCCCTGAATCGTATAAAAGAAAGTGGGAGATAGGCTTGAACTCACTGGCACAGGAAAAGACTTTCTGGGCAGACCGCTGTTAAAAAAGGCACTTAGATCAACAATTAACAAGTGGGACCTCATGGATTGGAAAAGCTTCTGTGTGGCAAAAGAAACCATCACTCAGGCAAAGCAGCAGCCTGCAGAATGGGAAAAGATCTTTACCAGCTCCACATCGAATAGAAGGGTAGTACCTATAGTATATAAAGAACCAAAAAACCCTGAACATCAAGAAAAATTAAAATAGATATCGAGCTAAACAGACAGTTCTTGAGGGATGAGAAAGAAATGATTGAGAAACACTTAAAGAAATGTGCAATATCCTTAGCCGTCAAGGAAATGCAAATTAAAACTACGTTGAGATTTCATTTTACACCACGGCCAGAATGCCGAAGATCAATCACACAAGAGACAGCGCACGCTGGCAAGGATGCGAGAAACAGGGAACTCTTATTCACTGCTGGTACGAGTCCAAACTAGTGCAGCTCCTATGGAAATCAGTGTGAGGTTCCTCAAATAGCCAAAAATAGATCTACCCCAAGATCTAGCTACACAACTCTTGGGCATACATCAAAAGGACTCTGTATCTTACTATAGAGATGCTTGCTCACCTGTGTTCATTGCTGCTTTATTCAGAATAGCCAGAAATTAGAAACAGTCTAGATGTCCATCAGCTGATGATGGATAGTGAGAATGTGGCACATTTACACGATGGAATATTATTCAGCCGTTAAGAAAAATGAAATTATAATATAGGTAGGTAAATGGATGGAGCTAGAAACAATCATCCTGAGACCCCAAAGACACATCTTGCATACTCTGTCTTGTGTGTGGATGTTACCTTTCAGGGTTCAGATTTGTGCGTCTCAGTTAGAATATCACAGAAGTTAAGTAGCTAGTGAGGGACTCCTCCCAGGAGGGAGGGGAGGATCTCCAAGGAAGGGGGAATAGAAGACAGTGGCGTGAAGTGGCGAAACTAGAGTTTCGATGGGGACGGGGATGGGAGGGCGGAGTAAAGGAGGGACTGTGGGGAAGGACAATGGCAGAATTGTCCCAAGTCTTTGGTCCACAAATAAGTATCGCTGAGAAAAGGAATTAAAAACTGTTCCTTCCACCACCACTTCACCATCAGACCCAGGGGCTGAAGAAGTCTGTCAACGTCGAACCTGATGGCCTGCCTTTGACCCTCAGGACCTCAGCTCATGTGAGACCGCTGAGGGGGGTCTGTCTCTCTCTCTCTCTCTCTCTCTCTCTCTCTCTCTCTCTCTCTCTCACACACACACACACACACACACACACACTTTAAAGGCTTGCAGTGCCCTGCTCTGAGTGCCACCGCAGTTCACCTGCATGGCTCTGCAGGAGGCCTGCAAAGGGACTGTCTAACCAGAAGGAGGGTTGGTCTTCTGAATTTGCACATAACCCAGGTTTGCTTGCGATTCATAAGCCATTTGCATGTAAAATTTGATTTCCGAATTACTTTATGAAGTTTATTTACCTAAGAGATCGGACATCTCTTGATATTCTAATTACATTTTTCATTTGTTTGGCCAATGTCAATAAAAAACAACAACCCCAGATAATCCAAGTGTAAATTTTGCTGAAGATCCCCTCTGAGCTACAGTAAACATCCTGTGTTTGCCTACGAGCTACTTGGTAGAACCGATCTTCTAGCATGGATGTGTTTTTAAGCTTAGTAAAGAAAATATGACCTGCGATTAGAGGACCTTCACATAATTTTAAAATGTAGAATCATTTTATAGTGATCTTCCCCCTCATTATTGTTTAATTAGAATTGAAATTTTGAAAAATAGATAAATCTTAGTGCTAATAAAATTGCCACCCCCTGATTCCTGGTGTTAAAGTTTTACGTCGCAAGCATAAAGTGCTGGGATATAAATCAATGAAGGTTTGTTGTGCGGTACTGTTCAGGACCCAGTGTTATTGTTTGGGGAGAGCTGACCTTTCCTGTTCAGGGTTCTGAATTTCGGAGGAAAAAAATGCATAGGTACTGACCACATTGGCACACATTTTCCTGTAACTGTTTCCTGAACTATAGAGTGTAACAATTACAGACTGAGTGCTTCAATAGTGCTCAATAGAAGTAGTAACCTAGACATGAATTAAGGTATTCTGAAGGATGCACATAGGCACTGCGCAAATGCTGTACCAATTTCTTACAGCCTGCGGGAAGTTTCGTATCCGGGAAACCCTCGAGCCACCCTCCAGAATGACCAAGGGGCAACTGTATACCAAACAGTTTGCTTTCATAGTCAACATGACTGTTTTCTTACAAGTATTAAATAATAAATTTTACAAATATTGAGAGTCAATATTAGATAAGTGAACACACATTTCTTAGTGTTTCTCTTTACTCTTTGCCTTTGGGGCTATGTCAGGAGAAGAACCACCCTATGGGGTCAAAATGAAGGTCAGGAGTGAGGCTCCCTCCTGGACTAGACTCCTCTGCTGACTGAACTTAGTGGGAGACTGGAGTGGGGTGCCAGGAACTCTGGAAGGCCGCTGCTGGTTTTCTGGGCTTATCTCCCACTCAGGTGCTACACTACCACATCAAAGAAACCCAGTTGTCAGCACAGGGGTCCTGTCTTAGGGTTTCCTATTGTTGCGAGGATGAAACTCCATGACCAAAAAAACAAGTTGGGGAGGAAAGGGTTTATGTGGCTTACACTTCAGCATTGCTGTTCATCACTGAAGGACAGGAGCTCAAACAGGGCAGGAACCTGGAGACAGGCACTGATACAGAGGCCATGAGTGAGTGCTGCTTACTGGCTTGCTCCCCATGGCTTGCTTAGCCTGCTCGCTCTTTTCTCTCTCTCTCTCCCTTCCTTTCTTCCTTCTTTCCTTCCTTCCTTCCTTCCTTCCTTCCTTCCTTCCTTTCTTTCTTTCTTTCTTCCCTTCCCTCCTCCCTTCATTCTTTTCTTTCCTTCTCTCTTGTATTAATTTTTCCATTTATTTTGCATACCGACCATAGTTTCCTCTCCTCCTCTCCTCCCATTCCCACCCTGCATGTCCCTTCTACATGACCCTCCATTCACTCCTCTTCCATTTCTATTCAGAAAGGGGCAGGCCTCTCATGGGAGTCAACAAAACATGGCACATCAAGTTGAGGCAGGACCAAGCTCCTCCCGCTGCATCAAGGTTGGGCGAGGCTCAAGTGCCAGGTCCTGATAACACTGCATGGGATCAACCTAGGCCCTGAGCATGACTGTAACAGTTGTGCAGATTTCTCAAACTTCTTTCTTATAGAACCAAGGACCACCAGCCCAGGAATCACACCATCCACCACCTGCTCTGCCCTCCACATCAATCACTAATTAAGAAAACGCCCTAGAGCTGGCCCTTATGGAGGCATTTCCACAATTAAGGTTTCCTCCTTTCAGGTAACTCTAGTTTGTGTGTCAAGTTGACACAGGAATAGCCAGCACAGACCCTTTACCCAAACCACGCACCGTCTCTTCAGTGGGCACTCTTACATGTGCTGAAATCTGAGTTGGCTTTTATTCTGTGTGCTGAGCTCATGGACGGGTTCTTTGCTGTCTTTCTTTAGGTAGGATTTAATCAGGTGAAAGTAGTTTTGAAGAGCAGTATGGCTTTCTAGTCTTTTAAACAGAGCCAGCTGTGCGGTATGCTGCTAATAGAAAAAGGGGCTCCAGCTTGCAGTCAGCCAGCCGTCCGACCCTGGGAGTGAGCTGCCCTCCCAGCGGAGCCTTCCTCCTGCATACTCTACTCTGAGTTCAGGGCCTCTGCCGCTGCACTGGGACCCGCGATTTCGAGTCCTGATTGATGTGCAGGACCAACTCTTAACAGACTTTTCCTTATGCCCCAGGTCGAGGCCTTTGGGGGGGGGACCCTGGAATCTGCAGATTCGGGGGATCCGAAAAGCTGTCCACATGCAGTGGAAGTCTATCGAACAGCCATCTCTCGGTTGCAAACAAACAGCTCCAAGGCCTGGAAGAACCAAACAAAGCCAGTGCAGTGAGCTGGTCCTCCTGCTGGTCTTGGAGGTTGTCTATCTAGCGAATTTGGAGCTGGCCAACGATGTACACCTCTCCTGCCAGTATGGCTAAGAACACCTCATCATCTCAGTCAGCAGTTAATATTCACTGAGGGGCAACAGAGTTGGAAAATTTGCATACAGAAAAAGCAATTTGATGAAGAAAAGTGGAAATTCTTCGTAATCCAATTTTTCTAAATGCAATAGCTACAGCTGAATATATCTGCTTCCCTCCACCCCCAGGCAAGATTTATTTATTTACTTTCCAGGGTTTAATCATATCTCGAGTATTAAATATTAGACTGATTCTCTTCCCAAAGACATAACTTAGAATGCCAAGGGGACATTAAATCTAATCATCCTTGGCAATTATTTGGCACTGTCCTGGAGAATTATTCGCAGCAGCTGAAAAGCACATGGAGTCCAAAGTCTTTATTTACATTGCCCCCTGACAGAGTGGGTGCCCCAAGCCTGCTGCAGCCAACTGGCCTTCCCCAGGGCACCGTACTAATGCATCCTGGCCTCAGACTCCATCGTAATTGAATTGCAAGGAATTCACAGGAAGCCTCCAAACTTATTCTCCAGTATCTGATTTTTGAGACCATTCATATCCCCGTTTCCATTTCGTTTTAATTATTGTCAAAGCACAATCAATCGTTTTTGGAATGTGAGTCTCTGGGGTGGGGGGTTGCTGCTCTGCATGTTGTGGACACCCCTGCAACTCCCGGCCACCTGTTACAACCAGTCTACACCCCTTCCTTCTGACTGGACTGGGGACTGAATAAAGAAATTGACATTTTCAGGACAGGATCAAGTGGTCCATCTTATGATTATATATTTCTGTATCTAGAACACAGGACTACATGACGAGTTAATAAACCTGAAAAGTGGACATTCTGCTTCTTCACTCATATAATTCCCATCAGCAGATTGATATGACTTCCTTGCTTCTTCCTTCCTTCCTTCCTCCCTCCCTCCTTCACTCCCTCCCTTTCTTCTTTCCTTTGAATAATTTACCATTTTCCTATAAAAGAATCATGTTTACAGTATGAAATATACTTTGGTGAATAAGTCAGAGAAGGAAGGTGTCATTAATTGGACATGGTGCACACTGTCCTCTCAGTATTTAGGAGGTAGAAGCAGGAAGATCAAGAGTTCAAGGCTAGTCTCAGTTACATAATGAGTTCAAGGACAGTCTGGGCTGTGTAAAACTGTATCTCAAAAAAGTTTAAGTGGGGTGAGGAGAAAGGGATGGTGAGAACTTGTTTCAGGCTCTCTACCAGAAGTGTATATTTTTCGAGATAAAAAGAAAAAATAGCAGCCAACTAGATAAGACAGCAATATCTTTTTGCTTTCCTTATATTTGTTTAACACTTTTGTTCTTTCTTTCTGTCTGTCTTTCTTTCTTTCTTTGTTTCATTCTTCTTTTGTCGTCTTCTTCTTCTTCTTCTTCTTCTTCTTCTTCTTCTTCTTCTTCTTCTTCTTCTTCTTCTTCTTCTTCTTCTTCTTCTTCTTCTGTAACTGAATTTTACTCATGAAATCATGGTGAATTATTTCTGAACGACTAGAGAAGACATCAACAAAGTGCAGGGAACGATGCTTTGCTTTAGGGAGTTGCTTCCACTAAACCACCCCATCCAGTGGTCAGGCTGAAAATGGCTGGGCCTCTTTCTTCTCGGGTCCTTCAGTGTTTCAGCCTGTTTGTTGTTAGGCCTAGGATCCTAGTGTTACCTGACGGATGAGACTCACCTCTGTCCTGAGTCACTTTCTAACAGACTGTGAGCCCCTGGATCTTTTAAAAAAAAGATCTGAGGTGCTTATCAAATAACCAGAGCTTAATACATGGCGAAATACATGCACATAACTGATTGAAATGGAGGCATGCTCAATTCTTGGTTGTTTCACATATTGTATGGGGATGCGGGGCACCAGCATCCTGGTCCCAAGAACTCTCCAGTCACTCTTCATTTGGATAAAAGCTAACACATAAGACAGGTACACCGTATGGAAGGGGAATGTCACAGGGTCTTTTCCGTCTTGTCATTGACTCTATGTCCACCTCAGCCTGGGGAAAGTCTGTGATGGGCTGCAGCTCTCGGCACCCCTCTGCCTGGTTCATTCTGACCTCTCAGATCTAGGCTCTGGCCAGCCTTCCTGCAGAGCAGGTGTCATGGTTTTTCTTGCCCTGCCCCTTCTAGGACACAGCTGACAAACAGACAGAGCAGGACGCAGCACAACCCAAATCCTCCCATGGCTACCTGCAAAGACAGGAAGAGCGCATTGTTAGGGACCCTCAGCTCTGGTCAGTTCTTATCTCAGAATCACCCAGGGGCATCCACCATACCCAGCCTGACTGCCAGCCAAGGAGCACTAAGGATCCCCCCTCCTCCCCCCGGCTCCTCCTCCTCCCCCCCGGCTCCTCCTCCTCCCCATCCCCATACAGCATTTCTAATCAGGCTTTGTTCTTTCCCAAAGTGGAGCAGGACGACACCCTCGGACACTGTCATGCTTCGCCCTGCTTGGTTGCCCCTCTTCTCGGGCCACTTCATGGCTCTGTTAGGGGTCTGCTCAGAGGAGACACTTCTTCAGACTCTCTTCTTCATGCATATCCTCCCGCAGCCCTGAATCCCAACTTCTCTCCTCACTGGTCTCATTGAATTTGAGACCCCCTCTCAATAAGGGATAGTCTGGGCATTTGTTTAGTTGCCCTCTCACAAGGTCCACACACAAAGATTTTTGTCTTATGATCCTGATGACAGCAAAGGAGTGTGTTTCTGCAATTATACTTTTGGCTGAAGAGATGATTCAGCTTTTAGAAATCACTGGCTGCCCTTCCAGAGTACCTATATTTAACTCCCAGTACTCACATGAAGCTTACAACTCCAGTTCCGGGGGATCTGGTTTTCTCTTCTAGCCTCTGTGTGTGCTGCACACATGTCACACACAGACACACATGCCGGCAAAACTCCCATGAGCATTTTTAAGAAGGGTTAAAAAATAAAAATAAAATCCCAGTTCCATCATGCACTCAAAGTCCACCTCACATGGACATCATAAGTTCTCCTCCTTGCTATATCTCCTCTTCACAGTAAGTCTCTTTTGTATGTGCTAAAAGCTCCACCACCCGCATTAAAACCTCTAGAACCAAGGAAGAGAAACCTCGAGGACACAAGGAGGAAACTACCACGGAGAGTTGTGAAAGACGGTTATCCAAGTGACTTTAGACTAACCCAGTTCTTTCCTTTTCTTCCTTATCATTCTCAAGACTAAATGGAACATGCCAGAAAAAGGAACATCCAGAGCAAGGGAGGCACAGCCCAAGCTCTGTTTCAGGGCCTCAGAAATAAGATTTTTTTCAACACACATTGTGTTGTAGGGCTGTCAGCTCCAGAGTGGACTGCCGGGCACTATCCTCAGCTGTGGCAGCACGAGTGGGGGTATCTTCAGAAGATGCTCCGCTCCCACAAGGCGGCTTTGCGAACCATGTGGCCGGGCTTGTTATTTGTCCCAGGCTCCTGTTTCCCGTACTAACTCTGGGTCAGCATTAATCTGCTTTGTGTAGCTTGTCACTGGAAAGTGCGTCCTGTCTTGGTAGCTCAGACTGGTAACCAGGTGCTGTTTTAGAAGGTATGTAAGGACATCCCAGAAGACTCCTTTGACCAGCTGACAGCCTGAGGAGTGTGTCCTCCTCCTCCTCCCCGCCCCCACCCGCTCTGGTCACTTTCTAGAGCATCACACATCTGCACTGTGCCCAGTCACAAGTCCCAGTCGTCTGGCAGTGTAGTCTAGAGGCAACCCAAGCTCCAGGCCTAGTTCCAGAAGAAAGGCAGGCAGTTTGAAACTGCTCAAAGACCTAGGCACAGCACCTAATAGCTGGGCTAAAGTCACGGCCACTCCCCACGCCACGCTTTAAGATATGCTTGTGGGAAAGAGTTCCAGCGTCTCCAGCCTGCGTGGCCTCGTTTTAGCCTTGCTCCCAATGACCAAACCTGTGTGCTGACCCTAAACCAGCTTCTCCCCTCAGAGTCTGGGCGTTTAGGACTTCAAAGGAGACCCTCTCTATTTCTAGCTTCTGTGAGTAACTGAGACAGTTTGTCCAAGTTAGGTTTCAAAAGCGGGGCAATTCCGGATCTCTCCTTCCCTGGGAAGGGCAGCCTGGGCCTGTGCACATTTTCTAAGTCACACAATGAAGCACACAGATCGCAAGAATCAGGGGAGACAAGTTCTGACAGATCATATACCCGTGTGTGACCTCCTCTGTTCTCCTCCACCATGCTGGCACACAGCTGGAGTCCGTAGACACCCGCTGGGTGAAACGGGTGACCATGTCCTTGGAGCACTCGGTGGTGTCCTCCTGAGCGCAGAGGAAGACATTGGTGGTAACGTGGCAAACAATTCAGTACGGCACCTGAAGTTGTGGGAGGAAGACTCAGAGGGAGAAAGACGACTGCGCTGCTCCTGTTTTTCCGTCTGCTGGGTTCAATCGATTCCTTATCTTTTCGTTAGCAACCAAACGTTCCCTTCAGTGCCTTTGATTTTACACAGTTTTATTTTGAAATGATTTTTTTTTATTATTTAGTTTTTCTGAGGTTTGAGGTGAGGCGTCTGCAGATGTCCGTTTGTTCCCACCGGTCTCACTTGACAGAACACCATTGTGATAATGATACCTAATTAATCCTCTCCAGCGCCTCCCATAAATCCACGGCATCATGCTATAAGCTACCATCATTTGTTTTTCACGAAAGGAATCAGCGTGTTGATTAATTTGATCTCTGGTGCCACGTGAATAGTGTAAAGAGGCCTGAGGTTTCCACGTTCTCCGTGGTGTGAATGACAGCCTGACACCGCGAATTCTTCCTAATGGGTCTCGGTGATGGATGGCGGCGCTCTCCTTGACTCTGACATTTACAGGAGGATAACTACTGCCTCATAAATATTATGGACTCACGAGCAGTGAGCAGATCGTAGAGGTGAAGGGCAAAGCCACCTTCCGATTCCTGTGGGGCACTGGTTCTATGGGAACTGGGGACCAGACCCTTCTGTGACAATATAACCAACCAGTCAGGTGTGGAAGGAATCGAGCTGACATCCAACCTTTTGCTTTTGATAGTCTCCCGTGAGCTGTATTCCCTCAAAGTGGGACATGTTAGATGTAAGGAAGAGATAGCAGCTGAGGAGCCAGAGTTCGAGTGATGAGGGAAACACTCCCATTCTTCGTTAACTTAGCTCAGGCTGGCCTTGAACTTAGTACGCCCCTGCCAAGGTTGGCTTTGAACACTGTGGGATAAACAAGGGAACTGCTTGTTGACAGGTCTTCTACCACGTGCTGCAGTTTTGCATCTTATTAAATGAGAGGAGAGAATTGGGACCCATGGAGTTATTTTCTTTTCCACTTCCCATCCTCGCTGTGTCTTTGTGGCTTTTTGAGACCACGTGAATAGACCACATGAAATTTTCTCCACGATAAAGAATTAGCAGGTTTAGCCTAGGTGCTGGAGATGGCCAGTTCACTGAATGAATGCACAGTGTGAGGTGGGTGCGTCCCAGAATGACCTATATCAGCCACCCTGGGCCTTGGTTTCTCCAAGTCCCTCTAGTGATTTTTTTCCCTTGGACCCTTTGATGACTTCAGATTTTTGGGAATAGCTCTAAGATTAAAACTGCAATTATAAATGTTACCAATAGGAACAGAAATTACTCAATGCTGCATCACCCAAAAGCCCACCCCGGTACGAGTAAAGACATCTTACAGAGGATGGAAACTTGGGGCACACCGCACAGCCTGCAGGTAGCTCAAAAGGCCTGAGTGTCCTTTCCCAGGTGACTGTCTGCATCTCTGCCAGGCTGCCCAGCTGGCCTATGATTTTTCCAGGCAGATTAACTTGTCTGTGTATCTCTTAGCAGGCCCCGCTAAGAAGTTTGGAGGTGGGCTTAGACAGTGAATCTGATCAGTTCAAGGAACTTTCTGAAGCCACTGAGTTGTTTACTTCCTGTCCTTGGAGCTTCCCCATGGGATAGGCCTGTTTTACCTCCCCTTAGAACATCATGTTGTTTCATTTCCCATTTAGCACCCTGTCTTAAAATATCCTGTCCTTTCATCTCCCTTTAATATCCTGAAGGCCTTCTCTGAAAGGAAGGAAATTGCCACACAGAACACACACACACACACACACACACACACACACACACACACACGGGCAGCTATTCTCTTCTGCTTTGGCAGCAACGGTGATTGATTACACAATCAAGCCCTCACAGACATCTGGAAGCCTGCATACTCCACCAGCCTCCCGGGGCTCTGTTGTTTCTTGCTGTCTTTGAGGATCCCCCAAGCTTAGCAGCCCTCGTCAGCTGTAGCCTTGGAACCTAAACTGAAGGGATGGAGGATGACATAGAATATTCCTGGTTGCTCTATATGCTCTGTGGTTTCATTGCTTTTGTGGCTGACAGTCTCCTTGGAGCTCCAGGGATCTGCTGAAGTCCTGCTACTTACTGTAAGGCAGTGACCGCAGAGAACCTCACTGGTGAGCGAAGCCATAGCTCCATGGCCGAGATGAGAACATCTCTAGGTCTAGGGAAGTGGTAGCCTGGGGTAGGTATACAGCCCAGCTTGGAACTATGCAATGCAAGTTGAATTTTTTGTGAGTGTGTGTATTTACACACGCACACACACACAATATAGGCTGCATTCCCTCTGAAGCAGTGTTTCTAGGAAATTTTTGATCCCTTTGTGGATATATGTACAAGAAAAGCCAAGAGGTTTGCCAAACAGGCCAGCTTCTTTGTTGCTCTATCTACACCACTGCTTGATTTTATTCCCCTAGGGCCTTGCTCTCTTCTATTGGGTTTGCTTGTTTGGTGGTCTTCTGGCCAATCCAATTGCCCAGCATACTCTCGGTCCTGCTGGACACGAGCACGGTCAGGCTGAGGACACTCGTGTTTTCTGTAGGCTTTGGCCAGTAACCCCTGCTTGCACTCATACAAAGACTGGAGCTAACTCTTCAGGGCTCAATGCAAGGTAGTTTCTCAATTTATGGGATTAGATTGCTATGAATTTTCTCCCCAGCTCTGATGGTGAGGGATCTAGGGCAGGAGGGTGGTAATTAAGAGCAGTTCAGGTTTATGGGACACACAGGCTTACTTCCCTATGGTTGATTCTGACAGAGGTTCTGCCCACCTTGGGCAGGATCAGATTCCTAGAATCGGGGACTGGCTGGCTGCAGGCTGTTGGGTCAGTGTCCACTGTCTCTGAGCCTGCTTCTCATTCCTCCAGCACCCGGAATGTTCAACTCTGATGTTGTTCCTCGGAGCCAGGGTCACCAGGAAGCCGTAATGACCAAGTCCAGGTAGAGACCCTTGTCCGAACGTCCGTACTCCTCCTCTGTGTCAGCCACGCAGAGCCCTCTGCTTATTGTTTGATAATGAATGTGTTCTCAGCGCCGGTGCTCCCGGTATCCCCTGCCACTCCTAGCTCTTTTTTTCAATGAGATTTTGGGGTTTATAGGAGACAGGGAAAGACTTACTCCCTTTATCCCTATTGGAGTCGGGGTCAGAACCTTAGTCCAGCCTCCAGCGCTAATAACGGAAGGAACAGGATGCAATTGGTGTATTTAATAAGTAACCAGCCCTGGGTTCTTCAGCTAGTCCCAGCTGCATGGGCCTGTCCCAGTCATTTCTCTGATTGGCCTTGCGCACACACAATAAAGTACCCGATGTCATAAAACAGCTGGTGCAGTTTGCTCATGCACGTACCCCGGGTCTTACCACTCAGATGACAACCAAAGATTTCCCCATCCTAGAGGGTCCCTGCCACCTCCCCTACTGCACCCACATCCCCCGGAAAACCGGAAATACTTTCCCATTTACTGTGGAGGTGGCCAAAGCTTGGAGAAACAGTCGGGATCCTCTCTAACCTTCCACTATCCCAGAGCAAAACCTTCCTTACATCGCCCCCTCTCACTCAACTGAGTAAAAACCTCTCTCCTCCCAGAAGCCCTTGGATCCCGAGGGGTGCGGAGGTGGAGGGTATTGGCAGCCTCTTGCCTTCGTGTGCCTCAGGGCGACCACCTGTGCAGGCATCGCCGCTGCCAACCGCAGACAGCCCACCCACCCACACCGCCTGGGTGCCAGGGCACACACCAGGCAGAGGGAGACAGCGGAGTGGCCTGGAGAGGTGGGACCTGCCACGTCCCACTTGTCCTCACTCCGCTTTGCCGTCTCTCCTCCCTTTGCCCACCTGCTGGAACCTGCTGCTCCCAGCTTATGCCAACCCTTTCTCTGGGGGGCTGGGCTCCCTCTGACTTGTGCCTGCAGGTCCGCAGGCTCTGAGGGAGACCTGGAGGTCTTCCAACTGGGCTTGTATGTCCCCAGGGGCTGGGAAGGCTGGAGTGAGCTACCCATCCCAGAGCTTTTGATCTGGCTTCAGATTACAGGTCAAACTTTGACTATTTCCTGGCTTTAGCCCTCAGCCCATGTCCTGTGCCTGGGTTTCCCTTTCCCTGCTCAGGGCCTCTTAACAAGATGGATCACCCCCGCGGAACCTGCCTTTGCTGTGGCCGCTCGGCCAACCAACATGAAGTCTCCTACAGCGGAAGAAACTAGCATATGGCTGGTGTGGTGTCAGAGGCCCCCACGTCACAGCCAGGCAGTCAGAAACACCTGCTCTGTTCTGTCTCCTTATGTGCAAGGAAGAAAAGTCCTGAGTGATCTTGCCCAATAGCTAGTTACAAAATTGGCTTAAGAACAAAGAACTTAAACTTTCCTGTGGGTCTTAGCACGCTGTTTAACACATACATACACACTCACACACACACACACGTGTGCATACTCATGCACACAAACAGACATATACGCAGACACAGACAAACATAGACATAGACACACACACAGACATACACATACGTAGACAGACAGACACACAGACAATCATATACACAGACACAAACAGACATACACACACTTACACAGACACATAAACAAACCTATACATAGACATACACACACACAAATATATAGACAGACACCCAGGCAAACATACACACAGACAACACACACAAACACACACATACCGATAGACATAGATCTGCACACACAAATAGACACACACACGCATGCACACACATGCATGTAGATATATACACAAACATACACACATCCACCCACACATAGAGACAAATACATGCCCCCCCCACAAATAGACATATACACAGAAGACATACACATACAAATACACACGCACACATCCATACAAGTGTACCATAAATTTCTGGATTTCTTCTTTCAATGGAGGTTTAGCTTCTGACCAACCATGTCTATTGAGTGGCTTGAGTTGTGACTGTAAGGCTGAAAAAGGCAGCTGCAAGTAACCCCAGGGAAACCATCTCAGTGGCTCCAGTTCTCCCCATACAGATTCCCCCCATACAGAACTAAACAGTGGCTTTAGAGCATAGACTCAGTGATAATCTGTAGCTAGAATCCTTTTGTGCTTTACGGCTACCAAATGGCTGCCCCAAATCCAGCCGTTGGATCTGTGTGGCCGGGCTGGGGTTCAGGTATGCCACACCGAACTTAGCAGAGATGAGGTGTGTTTGCTGACACTGCTCTATTCAATGCCCTGAGAAGCTCTCTATAGTAGGTACTAGTGTTGTTCCCATTTTAGATGCAAAGAAAGCACAGCTTGTGTGGTTCATCTCACCCCAGCCAGAATGACTAAGATCAACGAAACGGCGGCTGCCAAGGCTGTGGAGAAAGAGCAGCCCTCAGTCACTGTCAATGGGAATGCAAACTGGTGCAGTCACCCTTGAAATAAGCACGGGCAATCTTAAAACCCCAAAATAAATCTAGCATATGACCTAGCTATACCACTCCTGGCATATGCCCAAAGGACACGTCATCCTACTCCACAGATGCTGCTCAGCCATGTTCACAGCCACCCCATTCATACTAGCCAGGAAATGAAAATGACCTAAACGCTCTTCCGCAGATTAATGGATAATTAAACAGACAGTAGAATAATATTCACCTATAAAGAAAAAAATCGTGAAATTTGCAAGGAAATAGATGGAACTAGAAAAAAAATTATACTAAGTGAGGTAACCCAGATCCCAAAAGGGAAACAATTCATATTCTTTCTCATCTGCAGTTCCTAGCTCCAGCTCTTCAAATGTGAGTTATACAACATGGAGTACCGGTAAGAACCAGGAAAGTATAAAGGGTCCATAGGTGGGGGAAACGGGAGCATGAGATAGGGATATGCAGGATACAGGTGATATGAAGTGGGGAACAGAAAAGTGGGAAGAGGACTTGCAATGGTAAAACATGATGAACCAAAGTCGCTTGAGAAGAAGAGGGTTTATTTCATGTTACAGGGTATGGTCCATTGTGAAGGGAAGCCAGAACAGGAACTCAAGGAAGGAACCTGGAGGAAGGAACTGAAACAGAGGCCACGGAAGGGTGCTGCTTACTAGTTTAGTCCTCTTGGCTTCCCCACCCAGGTTTCTTATATAGTGGGATGGACTCTTCCATATCACTCATTAATAAAAGAAACGCCCCACACTGGGCTATAGGCCCATTTTATGGAGGCATTTTTTAAAAATCAATTCAGGTTCCCGCCTATCAAATGATTCTAACTTGTGTCAAGATGACAAGAAGTTAACCAGCACAGGACTCAGCTGGGGTTGAAGGACAGTCAATTCAAAGAAGGAGGAAGGAAAAAGGGTGTTTCATAAAGCCTCAAGTAATCTTATTTTATAGTTACCAAAAACTCTATACAATAAATAAGCATATGTGTATACACACATGTATCTCTGTCTGTCCATAGATAGATAGATAGATAGATAGATAGATAGATAGATAGATAGATAGATCTTAAAGAAAGTTGTGCCACTTGGGCTGACAATGCTCTCCAAAAGAACTATAGACTAACAAAAACTCCAGTATCAAGTATAAGAAATCTTCTTTAGAGTGGTGGCCATGGTAGGCCATGACTCTCCACAAAAGATAACCTCTGGTTGCCTCTCAGAGGTTAGCAGACACCACACACTTAGGACACAGGACTCACATCAGTGGAGCAGGATCTAACATAAAGTCTCCTTCATGCAATCCAGCTTCTATGATACCAGAAAATACTATGCAAACTGCCAAAGGAGAGAAGTAATAGCCTTACCAAGCTATGACACCTATGAACCACAACAATGACCGGTAAGGCAAGGTATTTCTAAAGGTGCATTAGTGGCACTCATGTATTGTTGGTAACCAACTGCTGTCTAATAGGACTTACGGTCCATTCAATAGAAGGAAAGCCATGCCTGCTACTAGGAACCTAGTCAAAATTCATGGGGCTAGTGAGGTCATGGATCTGAGAATAGATTCTAGACTCTGCTAGACCAGCATAATTTCTTACTACATTCTAAATCTTATCCTTATACCCACCCATAAGCATAGCTATTCCTCCCACATCAAAGAAACTTCTCTTCACAGCAAAAGGAGACCATCAAAGAAAACCACAACTGGATATAATTCAGAGATCGACAGATCATGGGGAGCTGTGGTGGTTTGGATAAAATGGCTCCTTTATCATAGGCTCAGAGGGAGTGGTACAATAGAAGGCGTAACACCTCATCTGCTTGTGCACCTCCATGTTTCCCACCGTGATGATAATGGACCGAATCTCTGAAGCCATAAGGCAGCCCAATTAAATGTTTTCCTTTATCAGAGTTGCCTCAGGTGTAGATCTCCACAACTGATGGCTTCTGGTGGGGGTCCAGGTGAGAAAGGACTCAGTTCTATTCAAGGGCCAAGTCCCTGAGAGTTTGACCATGCCCCAGTGAGTACATAGACAACACAAATTGGACCTTTTTAAAATTCTTACTTTTATTTTTATTTTTTTTTGGTGGGGGGAGGTCACAAGGGTGGTGGATGGATATGGAAGGCCTGGGAAACGAATGTGATTGGGGTGCATGATGGGAAAGTTCCAGAGAATTAATAAAAATGCTATGTTAAAAAAAAGTTGCTGTGGTCATGGTGTCTCTTCACAGCAATTGAACCTTAACTGAGACAGGAGCCAAGCCCCAATCAATACATCTACATCATAGCTCCTGTATCTGGGGCTCAGGAAACATAGTGGGGGGAAAGAATTTTAAGAACCAGAATACCTGGAAGACTGTTGTGAAACAGTTTCTCCTAGAAATGGTTGCATAAATAATAACAGCGCCTTGGCAATATAAATAGACATACTAATACAGAAGGGGGGAACATTTTATGGTATTCCATCCCTAGACAAAGAACAATAGGCAACTAATGGGGGAGGAACTGAGAAGGGGAAAAATTACCTTCTCCAGGGGATTCATCCCCTTATCAGTTGGTTACCCAATACAAAGTGGTCAGTCCTAAAACCATACACATACAAACAACAAAATGGACCAAGAAGGTTGTATCTGTGTGTGTGAGTACACACATGCGTGCGCACACATGTAACAATAATAATAAAGAAGAAGGTGTTAGTTTGAGATGGGGAGTATTGGAGAAGTTGGGAGTTGTGTACCTTGGAGGGACTGAAGGAAGGAAATAAAAGAAGGAAAGTTATATAATCTTATTTTAATTAAAAATGTATTAAAAAGAATTGGTAAACGGCAGGATTGAGGTTTGAATTCAATTCTCTTTTCTTAAAATTTATGTTTTTAAAAAAATATTTCCTATACAATATATTGATCATAGTCTTTCCTCTTTCCCAGCTCCCCTCAGATACCCCCTAATTATCACCCAATTTTATGTTTGTTTCTCCAAAAGAACACACACACACACACACACACACACACACATCAACAAAACAAAAAAAGCACCCAAAATCATGGAGTGCTTTTAATGTTGGCCAGCTACTCGTGAGCGTGAGGCCTACCCCGGTGTGTGGCTATCTGTGTTCCTCTATTGGAGAGAACTCACTGCTCCTCCCACAGCGGGTATCAGTCAGAAATCTCTGCTTGGGCACGCGGGGGACTTTGTGCCCACTTTCCCTTCTTTGTGCTGGGATTTTGACTTGAATTTGCGTCTGTCTTGTGTATGTAGTCACAGTCACTGTGAGCCCCTACGTGCAGCAACTTTGCTATGTCTGGAAAACACTGTTTTTGGAGATTTCCACCATCTCTGGCTCGCGCTATCTTTTGAACTCCTCTTCCACATAGACTCCCCGAGGCTGTGATGAAGATACCCTACTTGGGGTTGAATGCTCCACGGTCTCTTACTCTCTGCACACTGTACCCTTTATGGGTCTTTGTGTTAATTACCATCTACTGCAAGAAGCTTCTCTGATGTGGGTTGAGCAAGGCACTGATCTGTGGGTGGAGTAATGCGCCATTAGGGGTCATTTTATTGCCGCGTTCCTTTAGTAGAATAATAGCAGCAGGTTTTCCCCTAGGGCTCATGACCTTTTCATTCTCGGGGTCTGAGCCTCACTAACAGTGTCTGGTATGGGTTTCATCTCATGGAGTGGGCCTTAAATCCAATCAAAAACAAAGCAGTTGATTACTCCCGTAAACACCGGTGGCACCCTTGCCCCGGTACATCATGTAGACAGGTTGCTATTGTAGTCCCAGGTTTTATCGTTGGGTCTGATTAATGATTGCTTTTCTCTTTTGCTATCAAGCATAGCACTCTGAGCTCTCTAGTCAGTAGGGGTGAAACTTAAATTTTGGCACTAGGTCAATTTCTTCACATTGTGGAGGGTAACCAATGTCTCTGGCAGCAGCCTGTAATGTTGGAGGGGTGGGATCTGTTAGAACCCCTTTGGCCAGTGACTCAGTAAAATGTACGCTGGTACTGGAGATTATACTTGGTGGCATATGATGTCTAGTTGAGGCAATCTATCTCCCATTATCTGGTAAATCCATTTATCTTCCTTTTTATGTATGTATATTTTAGGAAGCATCTATGGTAGTAGATTTCCATATGGCGTTTTCAAAAGGCCTTTAGCATTAGCTGTCTTTCCCCACAGTCCCCCCTTTACTCCGCCCTCCCTTCCTTTTCCCATTTAACACTACTATTCTACTTTCCCCTTTATTGTTCATGCCACTGTATTCTATTTCTCATTTTGTAGGTAGAAAATCCTCTCCTTCCTCCAGGTCCCTTGGTAGTTACTTAACCTTTGTGGATATTCTAAATGGGACACACACACCTAAAGTTTAGAAACTAACATTCACATAGAGGAGAAAACATGTTGTATGGATCTTTTTGGGTCTGGGTTAATTCACTCTGTGGATGATTGTTTCTAGCTCCATCCATTTACCTACAAATATTTCATTTTTCTTAACAGCTGAATAATAATAGCCCATCGTGTAAATGTGCCACAGTCTCATTATCCATTATCATCTGATGGACATCTAGGCTGTTTCTAATCTCTGACTTTTCTGAACAAAGCAGCAGCAAACAGGCATGAGCAGGTATCTCTAGTAGGAGGTAGAGTCCTTATGGCATATGCCCAAGAGTGGTGTAGCTGGAGCTTGGGGTGGATCTATTTTCAGTTTTTGAAGAACTTCACGGTGGTATCCACAGTACTGTACCAGTCTGCCTCCTCGCCAGCAATGACAAGGTTTCCCTTCGTCTCTGTGTCCTCGCCAGCAAGTGCTGTCCTTTGTTTCGTTGATCTTGGCCATTCTGACTTGGGGTAAGATGAAATCTCAAAGTAGTTTTAATTTGTGCTTCTTTAATGACTAGGGATGTTGAACACTTTGAAAGTGTTTCTCAGCCATTTGTATTTCATTTTTCTTTCAGAACTCTCTGTTTAGTTCTACATCCCATTCTAATCATAGTGCCTTATTCTCCTCCTCCTCCTCCTCCTCTTTTTCTTCTTCTCCTCCTCCTCTTCTTCTTCTTCTCCTCCTCCTCTTCTCCTTCTCCTCTTCTTCCTCTTCCTCTTCCTCCTCCTCCTCCTCCTCCTTCTCTTCCGCCTCCTTTTTCTGGTCTACATACTAACCATCTGTCAGATGTGTAATAGATAAAGGTTTCCCCTCATTCTGGCTGCTACTTTATTTGAATGATGGTGTCCCTTGCTCTAGAGAAACTTGTTGGCTCTATGAGGTCCTATTTACTAATCGTCCATGATGCCTGCACTATTGGGGTCCTTAAACTCACTTCTCTTACTGCAAAGTCTTTACCTTAAAATATGAACTGAGACTTCCACAAAGTTCAGGAGTTAAATGTGGCTTAATGCCATCAGACAAAACACTGTGGAAATTCTCTAAAGAATTAAAAGTTTGTTCTATTTCAAAAGTATATTTTAAAACAGATTATTTGAGCCAAACTAAACTAATTTTCTTTTTTCAGCTCTACCTTCTGGGGTGTTAGACTTCCATATGGTTGGATTGTTAGAGGAACATATCTAAGAACCAAGGTGATGGGAACGGAGACAGAAGTGGTGGGCCAGAAGCACTGTGTTGAACCCCTCCTGTGGATATAAAATCATCAATACTTTATGAAAAAATCAGACAAGATTCCTTAGACCACAGAAATCCCAAGTCTAGGAGGGATAGCCTATGAGTTGGATAATATTCCACAAGATATTGGCATACAGGAGTCTTAGGGCTTACACAATAAAATGGATTCATGTAATACTAACATTTAGAGCTTGTGGTATATGGGTTTGGAGAGGCCCAGCTTATCACTAAACTCTATGCAAAGTATATAATAGAATCAGCAAATGCTATTGGGCCAGCTTCTTACCCAGTCCAGCCTGGGAGGCATTCTGTTCTTTTGGACTCTGTCACGAGCTCTCTGAAGCTTCTTCCATGGAGCCTGTGTTCAGCCCGTGGCTCGAGCGCTTACTTAGACTACCAGCCTCTTGATTCAACATTTGCTTTCTTGCTGTAAACCTCTGGCTAGTTCCAGAACCGATCGGATTTTCACGTGTTTCTGGGAGGAGAGGCTTTTGCATCCCTGGCCACAATTTCTGCTGGCTTTCTCCTGTGCTAGCAGCATCTCTGTGGCATGTGAGAGTTGGCCTGCCTTCAGGTCACCCAAGCTGTGCAGCTATGCCAGATGCAGCCCCAGGTGCTGGGGATTCAGGGGGAGCGTGCAAGCAGATGAACTTCCGTTAGAAACCAGAGGTTCTTGACCTGTAAAAGAGACACCACATAGAAAGGGGCTTCAGAAAACAAGACAAAAGCAAACACACAAAACCAAAAGCTAGTATGGAAATCCAAGAGATGCTACTTTTGGCTTAGGATCAGTAAACCTTGTGCTAAAGGCACGAGCCTGCGGGAATAGCTCAGACCTAGGACCCTGAATTCATTTTGAGCCGCTGCCCAGGATAGTACCACCATTCCTGTCCACTCTTATCAGAGTGTCTGTCGCCTGCTCTTGCTGATTCTCATTTATAAAGGTCTGTCCAGTTTCAGCCCTCCTCCAGCCGCACTCACTGCCTCACGGGACCCTGGTAGGCTCCACTGCTGACCACTCCCCTCACAGCCCTCTCTCCCTCACGCTTGCAAACGCACCTGGTTCCTGTTATATCAATCCTAATTCCATTTTCATGGCTCTGTCTTGCCTGACACATATCCCAGGACTACCTGCCACGTGGTCACTCAGTTTAATGGGAGCAATAATCACAGTGCCATGTGGCAGACACCTTAACTGATGGCAGGAGCAATGGATTTGGAAGGCGATGCCCAGCATTGTCCGAGCCACACACAGTGTCATTGGGAGTCTAACTTGGAATGGGCAGGATGTGTAGTGGAGGGAGAAAGGGTCGTCCCATAGTCCCAGGGCACTGAGCCGCCTTAGACTACCAGGCTTCTCCGAGGCCAAGAGGTGACCACTGTGTTCTGACAATAGTATCGCTCCCCTTTGACATCCTCTCTGGAGTGTGTGAGATGAGGAATAGAAAGCCTGTGGCTTATCCTGAGATAGAGTCTTTGAACAGCCCCTTGGGAGAACACAGTGTGCTGCGCAGAAGCAAAATAAAGAAGATTGCAGGACAAAAACTGAAGTAAGGCTGGAGGGCGTGAAGAGCAAACACAAACATCTGAAGAGGAGAACCAGAAGCTTTCTCAGATGAGGGCACATGTCTGGTGGCCGCAGTAGGTCTGTGCTCTGCTTTCCTGGGGGGAAGGGGGCCATTTTTACCGTGTTGCTATTAACAACCTCTTGGTCTATTTAGCATAAAGAATTAAACCAGTAGGCAACCTCAAAATTTCATGGGTAACAGCACCTCCAAAATCAACTGAGTGTTACTTTGGCTCTTCCCAAGACGCTATAGGGGAGGCTTGGCAGCCATTCAACAAAACCAGCCCTACTCTGTGTCTTGGGGTCTTCCTCTGAGGTAGCAAAGCTATTGGGGTCTTCTTTTTGGGTGTCAGGAAGGTCATAGAGTGTCTATCTGCTGGTTGCCAAAACATCAAACCACGTGGGTCTCCTCAAATCTACTTCTTCCCTGTTTTTTGCAGCCTTCCTTCAGCAGGTCAGGCCACTTTTTAGAATATCCTCCATTCCTCTGCGTCACATCCATAAGTAACCCCAGAAGCCACCATCCTTCCCTTCCCCAGCGCCATCACGTCCCTGCCACCATCCTTCCTGCCACCGCATCCTTCCTGCCACTGCATCCTGTCTGCAGACAGGCTGGTTTGCTGTGACCTTGAGAACCCTGCCTGTGGTCCTTCTTCCAGAAGCATCTCCCCAGACCTCTGCTCACATTCTCCTCCTGCAAGCCTGTCTCCACCACCATCTCTTCTGCTGTGGCCTCAGCTGGTATACTCCTCCCTGTCTATGGCGGTACGGGCTTGGGAATAGCCAAGGTCCCATGGTGGCTTTTGGAGGTACTGCTGTCCATGGCAGCCACCCACCCGGGGCCACTCACTTCTCCAGCCCACACTACATCCTCCAGCACACCTGGACAGTCCCCCTTCCTTGTCCATGCCCATCTGTTCTGCTCCTTCCTCTGCAACAACTGGTTTCACCATGGAGCTTATAATTGCATGAGGCCAGATCTGGGTAGGCCATGATGAGTAGACACTCTGGGCACCCAGTGGTGAGAAAGGAGGGCTTAGAAGTGTACCTTGTGATCATCCACCGTAGAGCAAAACTGAGTGGTCCTTCCTGAGTTGGTAAGCTCCACAAACCAGGGCTGTTTTTCCTGTTGTGATCTCAGATGTGTCTGCAGTACATACCAGATGTCCATGGATGGCCCATGAGCAGAGCCTGGCACACGCTTGGCCCCTCCTATACATCTCTTCTTCTTATTTTCTTGTATGTTTCCCATGACTCAGGTTCTCAGCACACTCTTTGCCATTGTCTTAGTCAGTATTCTATTGCTGCGAAGAGACACCATGACCATGGCAACTCTTGTGAAGAAACACATTGAATTGGGGCTGACTTCCAGTGCAGAGGTTAGTCCATTATCATGGTGGGAAGCATGCTGGCACACAGGCAGACAGGATGCAGGAGGAGGAGCCTAGAGTCCGACATCTGGATTGGCAAGCAGCAGGAAGAGAGTGACACTGGGCCTGCCTTGAGCATTTGAAACTCAAAACCCACCCCCACAGTGACACACTTCCTCCAACAAGGCCATACCTTCTAATAGTGCTACTCCCTATGTGAGTATGGGGGCCATTTTCATTCAGACCACCACAGCCACGCTCTGGGCAGTGTGGCAAAGTGGGAAGAGCACTGGGCGCAGAACCGGAGACCCTCTCTGAGCCCCACGCGGGCTATTATGAGTTTTGTGTCTCTGGGCAAGTTACGTAACTCTCTGAGATTTTTTGCTTCCTCGTTTGTCAAGTTGTAATGAAGTCTGTTTCTATTCCTATGCCTCAAGCTGGTGGGATGGATAGATATGATACTATGTCAAAATGTATTATAGATGGCCTTGTAAGATGAAGAGTCAATTGATTTTTACCATGGCTGACACTCTCACGCTGGCTACAAGGAGCCTGTTATTCAGTGGCCATCGGGGCCTTCCTGGTCTTCCCGTACAGCCTTCATTTCTTACACATGCATCTCAAGAAGAGAAAATGAGACGGCAACAAGCAGTGTGTTTCACTGAACAGGCTTTGCACTTAAAATTCTGACACTGTGCTCAGCCCAGTAGTGATAAATTTTTCTGCCGTGAGTGGTGCTTCTCAGACACGCACTAAGGAAAAATAATTAAAGAAAAACCCAATAAAAAAAGAGATCATAAAGGAGAAGACGGATCATAAATCACCAGTGTGACCCACTGCCGTCCTCGGGCTGAATTCGATAGCAAGGACCCTGGATTTTAGGCTCTGACAGCAGGAATCTCGCAATATAACCTTGTTCCTATGAATGGAATATTAAAAGGCACAGGGCTGTGTATGTAATCATGTGGGCAAACAGGAGAGCAGGGAGAACTGAAGGATGGTCTCCTTCTTCATTCACAGAGCAGCCAGGAGCGGAGCCCCGGGGGTACCCTCCACCCTGCTGCCTGTGAGTCATCGTTCCTGACAGTTGGCAAGGAACCTGTGGCTATAAATCTGCAACATCAAAGATGCCTGGCCTGGGCATCCAGCTGAGACAATGAACTCTGTTCCAGAGTGGGGCTCAGAGCCCTTTGGAGATGCAGAGATACTGCTAGCAAATGAATAGAAATACTATTCGCCTAGCAATATATTTACCACAATCTTTTTGCTTCCTTCTTGACGCTTTCAGAAAGTCATCCATCTATCCTGAGTCGACAGTTGCTCTGCTTACTCACTCAGCAATTATTCACTGAATCCTTTCTTGCTCTGGACAGTATTTTAGGTCTGAAGAATATCATGACGAGTAACTGGGTGCTTTGCCCACGTACCGTTCACGGTGTCGAGATGGCCATCTGACAGATAAGGGAATCAATAATGTAATTTCAAAAATGTGATAAGGCTCCTCCAGGAAAAGGCTGCGGTGGCACGAGGCTTATTCTCATTCCAAAGTTGGAAGGGGCAATCAAGAAAGGTGACGGATCTGCATAGGGGAGCCAGCTTGCGGTAGCCTGGCAAAGCTTTGCTGGGGGAACGAGGAAGAGCCTGAAACGGAAGGGGTTAGGAGAAGGTGGACGGGGGCGGGGGGGGGGCAGGCTTAAGAGCAGCAGGTCAGGTCACGCTGAGCACTGAAGACCTCTAAGGAGTGCTCCTGGCTGTTGGTTAGGAGGAACGGGTAGTTTCTAAGATGTTCAAAGCAGAAGAAATGTAATGTTCCTGTTTTCCTTGCGATAAACCCCTCTGGCTGTGGGAAGGATGGGCCACTGGAGGGGAAAAGGAAGCAGGCACACATGCCGTTGTCATACTATAAAAATGAGGATTTGGTATTTGAAGCCTGCGCCGGAGGCGTGGCTAGTGAGCTAAGAGCCTGGGTTGGTGATGTATTTGGAGGTAGAAAATGAGTCTTGCTGATGGAAGTCACACACAAACTGGAAAGGAAAAATCAAGACTCTCCTGGAGTTCTGGCTGCCGCAGCTGGGTACAGAATCATGGAGAGCTGGAGGGAGTCTGGTTGGGAGTGCACATATGCAGCGAGCAGTTCTGTCTTGGATGCACAAGGTTTGAGCGTCTAGCAGACCTCTGAGTGGAGGTATTGGGCTGGCAGTTGGACAAGAGGTATGAGCTTGGAGAAGAATTCAGAATAAGAAGTGAAGAGTTGGTGTTTGATGGGGCGCGGCAAACCAGACCCAGACAGACAAACGCGTCTCATTCTCTCTTACATGCGGATCCCCACTTTGTATCTTTAAGTCTGTGTTTTGAGCTTGGAAGCCAGGAAACTCAAAAGGGACCATGGCAGATGGGGCAGAACTTCAGCAAAAACTTTAGGATACAGGTTAGACATGAAACGGAGAAAAGGAAAAGTGGAGGTGTTTATAGGTGGGGAGGGGATAACAGGATATTGTTAAGGTAGGGACAGGTTAAAGGACAACTGATACTACGGATGTCTGAAAAAGACATGTTAAAATCTATTATTTTATAAGCACATGTAGACATATTAAAAAGAGGTTAGTTGGAGTTACTCTATACAAGGGGCTAACGCTTCCCCACAATGCATTAAGGTAACAAACAGAAGGGCCAGTCCTACGTGTGGGATACCTTCCTTTTGAGTTGTTGGTCAGAGAGGTCTCACAGGTCCCCAGAACAATACAGACCATTGTCATTGGTCTTGGCTGCCCACCAGAACTCGATGGTAAGGCAGACTGCTGAGAACACCACACATGCTGGGCACAGCACATGGGGCAATCAGGCCGATAGTGAGTGAAATCTTCCTTCCTGCTTGACAGCTTTCATGGTGTCAGAAAGTGCTACGTTGGTGGAGAAAAAAAAAAAGCCAGACTTACCTGCTTGTGAACTCTGCAAGCTATAATAATTACTCACCTGGTAAGATATTATTAATATAATAGTGGTACGAATGTTAAGGGGGTGCCCAATAGCCTTCTAATTAGATTTAAGGGCTGCCCCACAGGGAGATAATTCGTGCCTAGTACTATAAACCTGACCACGAAACTGTGGCCAGGAAGGTCACAGGCCCTAAGAGAGAACCTACTACTGTTATCTGACCCAATGATGGCGCAGCAAGCTGCCTTCTGCTTACCCTTGGACTCACAACTCAGTGCGGCTCTCACACCTCATCATAGACGCTTTCTTTTGCAGCGGATGATGGTGAACAGAGACTCATAGCCGGTCAAAGAGCAGACATAAGTGGCCCTGGAGTAGTCAGCCCTAAATGGGACATCTATAGCACATCTCTTTCTCCAAAAGTTCAGTGAGCATCATGGGAGAGGAAGTGAAGGATTGAAATTGAGGCAGACCACTGCAAAACTGCCTCCTGGACACAGCAGAGGCCATTGTACTCATAAACTTAAGCTGTGGTTGGCCAAACAAGACCTGCACGTGATCAAGCCAGTCAACTCTCCAGCATGGATAGTGTAGGGGAGCCTGAGGGCCTAGCCCTGAGAGGTTATTGGCAGTTGATGGCTTCTGGAGGAGGGAGAGTCATTTTCTTCAGGCTTGCGGTCCCTGGTAGGTTAGCATGTTTCAGTAAAGAAGAGGGTGACCAATAAGGGATGCGTGACATATATGGTCCTAGGACATGCTTCGGGAGGGGGGCAGAGTTAGTGGTTCAAGTCTTGGGTCTCTACCTGGAGAAAGGGTGCTGGAGGACAGTGGTAGGGCATGTGGTACCAAGACTAGCTATTTTAAGTTTTCAATTAATGTTGACTTAAATTAATTACTTTATCTTTACAAGACAAAGGCCAAGTTTCTCCTTTCCCATGTGGATATCCAATTTTTTTTTCTGACACCATTTCTATATCATGTATTCTTGCTGTCCTTGTCAAAAGTAGTCAGTTCTGTATTTGTGGGTGTATTGCTAATCTCTCGGTTGGTCTGTGTGTCTCCTTTAGCGCGAGCCCCGTGCTATTTCCATCCTATAGCTCTGGAGTATAATTAGAAGCCAGGAAATGTAGTGCCTCCAACTTCACTTTTTTCCTCAAAATTGCCTTAGCTATGCAGATCTTTTTGTAGTTACATGTGAATTTTAGGATTCATTTTTCTACTTCTGTGAAAAAAAGTTGGAATTTGGATAGGGTTATATTGAATCTGTATATTATTAATTCCTCCAACTTATAAACGAGTGTTTTTCTGTTTACTCTGTGGTTTTTGATGTTTTGTATTTTTTTTTTTGAGACAGGATCTTGATATGTGGTCCTGGCTGTCCTGGAACTCCTAAGAGATCCACCTGCCTCCAGGCCACGCTGAGTTAGGGAGCCTTCCTCTGCCACACACTTGCCACAGTGAGGGCTTACTTCAGCACAAACCCAAAAGCAATGGGTCTACCTGAATACTGACTGGAACCTGTGAAACTTTAGGCCCTCCAAATCCTTCCTCTTCCTAAATTGTTTATCTCCAGTATTTTGTCCTAGTGACTGAAAACTCATCCTTACGATTTCTAGATGCCTAAGACCACGCCGATGCTGATGGTGATGCTGCTGTCTGTTGTGTGACAAAAAATCTTCCCGGGGAGGTGCAACATACATTTCTACTCACCCCAGATATGGAAGCCACCACGGACCAAAGGAAAGGAAACACCAAAGTTCAACTTGTTGAACCAATGAGTTTTATTGAGGTTACTTAGAGGAGCAGAAGTGATTCAAAGACCAGTGCATCACTGTACTGGCTGGTTTTGTGTGTCAACTTGACATAGAATAGAGTCATTAGAGAGGAAGGAGCCTCAGCTGAGGACATGCCTCCATGAGATCCAGCTGTCAGGCATTTTCTCAATTAGTGATCAGTGGGGGAGGGCCCTGCCCATGGTAGGTGGTGCCATGTCTGGGCTGGTGGTCCTGGGTTCTATAAGAAGGCAGGTTGAGCAAGCCATGTGAAGCAAGCTAGTATGCAGCACCCCTCCATGGCCTCTGCATCAGCTTCTGCCTCCAGGTTCCAGCCCTGTTTGAGTTCCTGTTCTGACTTCCCCCAATGATAGACTATGATCTGGAAGTGTAAGCCAAATAAACATTTTCCAACTTGGTTTTTGGTCATAGTGTTTTGTCACAGAAATAGAACCCCTAAGACAATTGCCAAGGCCCGCCTCTGCATGGGTGACAGCTTACAAAACTGGGAACCTGGAGCACCCTGCACAGCCTGCAGGCAGCTCAGCAGGCTGGAGAGTGTCCTTTCTAAGTGACTCTGCTCTGAACCTCTTCCAGGCAGCTCGACTGGTTTCTGCTTCTTCCAGGCAGCTGGCCTGGTCTTAGAGTCTTCTTGCAGCTTGGCTTGTCTGAGTCTTTTTTTTTCAGGTCAGGTTTCTTTAGTTTGAGAGGAATTCCCAGCTTTTATTGCTTATTCTGGTAATGAGAGCCCTAGTGGATCTCTCCAGTTTCAGGGACTTGATGCTGTTTTAGTTGTTTATCTTCCTGTTTAAGGAGCTTCTTGTAGGATGGGATGTTTCCATCTCAGAGGACACTGTTACACAATACTGTTCTTTCAATTCTTCAAATGACTATGTTCTCTTGTCCTTGTCTCCCCCAGTGGACCAGACAGAATGTGCCAGTAAGAGTCAAAATGAGAATGAGGGGGCCTCAGATGTAGTTCAGTGGTACAATACTTGCCTAGCATGGATGAGGAGGAAAGATAAGAAAGAAAAAAATCATTACCAGGAATACTGACACACACTTATAATCCTTGCACTTGGGAGGCTGAGTCAGGAGGATCATGAGTTTGAGGCCAGCATGGACACATAGAGAGACTGTCTCAAAAAACAGCCAATCAACCAACCAACCAAAACCAAAAACAAACAAACAAAAAGATTAGAATAAGGCTCCAGAGACTGTCTGGAACAACTCAAGAGAGTGTCCCTCATCTTAATCACTGGGCAGCAGGTACACAATCCATGGCTTGTCATCAAGACAGTGGGAGCCAGACGTACTCTCTTCAGGCTTTGCTTTCTACTTCCAGAAACAAGCACAGCCCTGCAAGAGTGGAGGTGCAGGGAGGTTGACGAGAGGAAGAGGAGTCATGAGGAAGAAGAAAGCTGAGGTCTTGGTGAGTTGCCCTCCAGCATTCTGAAAGCATGTGCAGCACAATGTCCATGCTCGTGAACTTCAGGCATGGGGGAAGAGGTCAGCTGGTCAAGGTCTTGCTAGATGATGCGTTCCCTCCCACCTTTGGCTAGCTAAGTAATACTTCTTGAGGAATAAGAGAATTCCATGAAGCTGAGGCAAGAAAGTGACCTGGATTTTAATAAGGGAATGAAGGTGGACTCATAGAATTTCCAGATATTTGTCACAAAAGAATTTTGTCCCTGTCCTCAAAATAGTGGCAACTCAGTTTCCAAGACTGAGTTGGTCATTCGGGAATATCTTAGCTAGGGTTTCAATTGTTGTGAAGGAACATCATGACCACAGCAACTTTTATAAAGGAAAACGTTTAATTGAGTGTTGACAGAGGTTTCTGTCCCTCCCAGTTCCACAGTCATTTAATCCCAAAACACACAGAGGCTTACATTAATTATAAACTGATTGGCCTATTAGCTCAGGCTTCATATTAATTAACTCTTACATCTTACATTACCCTGTAATTCTTGTCTGTGTTAGCCACATATGGCTTGGTACCTTTTATCAGTGAGGCATTCTCATCTTGTGTCCTCTGCATCTGGGTGATGCCTGCCGACTAAGCCTTTCCTCTTCCCAGAATTCTTCTATTCTAGTTGCCCCACCTATACTTCCTGCCTGGCTACTGGCCAATCAGCATTTTATTAAGCCAATACAAGTAACAAATCTTTACAGGGTCCAAGACCGTTGCCCCACAGCAATTGAGGCCAGCTTTAGTTTCAGAGGTTTAGTCCATTATATCATGGCAGGAAATATGGAGGCATACAGGCAGGCACAGTGTTGGAGAAGGAGCTGAGAGTTCTACATCTTGATCTGCAGGCAACAGGAAGTGAACTATCTACCACACTGGGCATAGCTTGAGCATATAGGAGACCTCAAAACCTGCCCCCACAGTGACACACTTTCTCCAACAAGGCCACACCTCCTAATAGTGCCACTCTCGGTCAAGCATTCAACACATGAGTCCATAGGGATGCGTACCTATTCAAACCACCACAGGAAGTAAGTGAGAAGGGGCAGATACAGGTGAGATCATTGGAGAACTGGGAATTTAAAGCAGTGAGGACCAGGTAACCTAGGTGACCACGTTTCTGGTTTAGAGGTAAAGGAAGTGGGTCTGTTCTATTTTAGAATCTGTGCTGCTGCTATGCTTCACCATTCCATGAAGTAAGTTAAATACGTGAACAGACAATCAGATTTGTAAACCATGGCAAAATACACATAACATACAATTCACCAGCCCAACACTTTTTGCATGTACACCTCAGTAGGAGTAAGTAGGGCACTAGGCTCTTTCCACGGTTGCACAACCATCACTAATACTGTGACACATTTTCATTTTCCAGAATTAAACCTATATATAGTAAACAAATAATGTCCTGTCCCCCTCCCTGGCTCTTGGAAACCACCATTATACTTGTCTGTATGATTTTGACTATATAAGGAACATCATATAGGGAAGATATCATGCAATATTTGCCTCTTATTTCCTTGGCACAGGGTCCTCAAGCCTCACCTGTGTTGTGGCATGTACCAGAATTTCCTTCACTTTTTAAAGTTGAATAAATAGTCTACTCCACTGAAATACCAATTTCTGTTCATCCACACATTCTCTGATGGACACTTGTGTCCATTCTACCTGGGCTTCTGTGAGCTGGGCCACTGTGAACGTTGGTATGCAGAGACCTACAGCTCTCTGTTCGTGTCTGTTTGATGTCATTTGATTTAATTGAAATAGGTGGATTACTAAAAATGGTAAATAATGTACAGTTTCGAGCCATTCCAATCGATAAATCAAAAGACTAGGTTCTATAGAAGCTAAAGAATTATTAGAGGTGTTCTCTCTTCTGTGATGTTCCCTCGACTTTAGGTGTAGGGACGCGCTGCAGATGTATCAATTTGGCTTAAGCACTCTATGGTCATATTATCTATATTTTAACCAGTTGTGGGTTTCTACGGTCGCAACCTTCTGCTGTAAAAAGAGCTTCTTTGACGAGAAGTGAGGGCTGCTCTCACCTTTGGCTAGAAAGGTAACTACTCAGATTAGTTTTGGACATTAGTTTTGGACAGCGGCTGTAGTAGGTTCTCCCTGAGGGTTCAGGACCTTGCCAGTCATATGGGCTTGGCTGGGTTTACAGTAGTAGGCATAACTTGTCCCCAAATGAGTGGGGTCTTAAGTCCATTTAGGTAGCTGTTAGTTACCCTGGAGATATAAATGCTGCCCTTGCTCCTTTGGGGTTATGTTGCCAGGATGGTCATTATTGTGGATTGTTTCGGGGGTCAGATGCTAAAAGAAATCCCACACTAGCTCGGAATCGAGAAATAGATAGTCATTTATTAAGGAGTAAACTCACAAATCAGAATCTTCCGCTTGACCGGTTGAAGCACAGAATCCAAAAGAGCAGCCGGTGGGAACAGAGCAAGGGGAACTAGAGAGGGAAGGGGTGCACGCAGGTTCTGCTTCACTGTAAATAGTATAAGAGGCTACGCCCCAGTAGACGGGTAAATACAAGTTGTAATACTTCCTACAGCAGTGGATCATAAGCTTTATAGCTAGGTAGGGCTTTTTTCCCTTAGCAGCTTACATAGCACCTTCTGTTAGAGAGTCCTCAGGGGAGAGGCTCCCAGGTCAGTTCCAGCTCAAGTCCTCCAAGTCCCATGGCCAACACGTGTGGCACCTTCATCAATAGAATCTTACCTGCTAGTTCTGGGAGGCTGCCAAGGACATTGATGATAACATATTGTTTTAGAAGTTTCTTAGGCTTTTCATACCAACAACTCTGGGGGAGGTGTCCCATGCCTGGTGTTAGGTTTTTGTTAAATGGTCTATATTTTTTGTTGGGTCATAAAAGTGTTGACATAACATAACATAACATAAAAGTTGACATAAAAGTGTCATAACTTTTCTTTGAAATCATGTCTTTGTGTGTATATATAATATGTATTTTTAAATAAACATAAAATAACATTTTTCCCTGTAATTTTTAAAATACCCTTGTGTCATTTATCCCTCCCGCCTCTTTCAATTCTTGTTGCACAGGAACATGCTACTGTCAAAGGAAAAATAAGTCCATTGTTCTTTCCTGCTACTGACAGTTTCTAGAACAATGGGAAGCAGGGACCTGATATTTGCTAATCATCATGAGCCAAATGCTGTGCAGAGCCCTTTTATAGTCTTTTTTTATATATCTGATCTCACTTAATTCTCCAAATAGCCCTGGGAAGTAAGCTGTCTCATTCCATTTTATAGATAAGGCCCAGATTGGAAACCTGCCAGAAGGCCCACGGAGGAAATGACAAATCCCTGGTGCCAGCTGAACTGGGCTGAGCAGAAGCTAGGCCTAGGCATCTCAGACTTAGGAATGAGATGTCTGTGACTTGGTCATAGAGCCAGTTTTGCCTCTGCAGGTCTTGCCCGAGGCTTCTATGATGCTTCTACTGATTGCTATTGGTCAGGAGAGCATCTTGTGTTGAAAGCTCCTGTCACTCCGACCATTGGGCAGTTTCTGGGGTGTGATAATGTCCTTGCCCAAAGAGTAGGTCTTACTGTGGCTTGGGATGGTGTGACCTCAGAGCACTTTTACCTACAACCATGAGGTCACCAGGCAAATCTTGTCTTTGTCCCATCAAACTGGCTCTTCATAAATGGTGTTGCTGGGCTCCTCCTGCCCAAAGCATGGTGATTTCCAACAGATAATGGATGAATTAGAATTTTCTTGGTTGAAAGATTTTTATGAAGTCTTTTGAAAGCACCCAAATTTTTAGTGAGCAAGTTGGGGCAAACAACTCACCACAGCTAAGGCATTGAAGTGAAGCTTGAGTTGTCCCTGGGTCAGAAAAAAGCCCCCTGTTCTCTTAGCAGCTCTTGGAGAGGCTTCGGGGACTCTGGTCAGGAGCATGGCATCAGAAAGTGGCATCTGGGCATGACATCTGAACAGCATTCAGGCGTCATCCTCAGGAGATACTATGAACGGGTCTGGCTGCTTTAGACATAGATATTTTTCTTTATATTCCTTTACAGGAAGTTGCCGCGCAGAAAGGTCTTTAAGGCTGAGTTGGAGCACCTCCTTCCCTCTCATAGGAAACACTGAGAGGTGATTTAAAGATAGAGGAAGTTGCTGGCAACACTGGCTAGATGTGGGCTGTGAATCCTGATTTCATTCCTAGGCACAATGACAAGAGCCAGGAGAGTTCAGTCAGGTCATTCTGCATTCAGCATCTAGTACTAGCACTTACTGTTTTACCCATGACAAATGACTGAGCCTCCACAGGCCTTACATAAGTGCAGGTGACCCAGTTAGAGGAGGGCACTGGCTCCACTGGAACTGGAGTTATAGGTAATGACGAGCTACCCTACTTGGGTGATGAGAACTGAATTTGGGTCTCTGGAAGAGCCATAAGCCCTCCTAACTGCTGAGCCATTTCTCCAATCCCAGTTATTATCAAATAATATGCTTATCAAATGAGCATCGTAACATTTAGTTAGGGGACAGAGGGTGGGATCTCTAAGCTGCTGTTGGGAACTTGGAAAGGTGTGGCCAGGAAGTGGCATAGGAATAGACATACCAGCGAGGTAGGAGGAAGATAGTCACCCCAGGAACCGGCGTAATTGTTCAAGAACAGATTTGACAGGCTTACCTAGTATCGCTTGGACCAGACGGGTAAAAGACACCCACAGGCCAGCCTGGGTTCTCACAGTTCAGACTGGCTGAGGGCGTCCACAGGCCTGCTTGGCACCACAAGGCAGGTGCCATTTTGATGAGCAAATATGTGGGGAAAAAATGGGAGAGAGAGAAGCGGACCAGTAGGGATAGCTGGCCCTGCCCCTCACTGAACACTGCAGCCAGAGAGCTGCCCCCTCCCTCCAGAGATGGTCCCACCTATCTCCACCTGCCCCTTGACTGAGGAGAACAGCTTTAGCATTCTGGACAGACAAGCTCAGCTACTACTCAGGCCCACGTCCTGAGCTTTGGGTTGGCCCACCCTAATATCTACCATCTATGACCTGCTGGAGCACGTGACGAGACTGGTCCTGTGGAACAGTGACAGAAGGAACTCTATGACTTGGGGCAACAGCAGGATATCTGAAAGGAGCTATGGTGAGGGTCCAGTGATGATGGCGTTTCAGGAGCCTTGAGCCAGACCAGTGAGTCACTGCATGCGACTCACTGGACAAAAGGCTACACTGTGTGACACACCACAGCTCCTAAAAGTACTAGGACAGGTGGAGAGGTGTTGGAGAGGAGGGAAAGATGGAGGAGCCAGGTGGTTGTGTAATACTTATTTTGTAGGGGATTTCTTTGGGAGGGGTACTGTATGGTGAGGGGTGGACATGAAGGGACAGGGAGCAGAGTGGGATTGGGGTACAGGATGTGAAATTTCCAATCAACCAACAAAGAATTATGATGTGTATAAGAATGGGTTTGAGACCAGGAAGACCAGAGTATAAATTCTTTTCCTCTACATTGTGTAGACTAGAGTGAGCTAGCTAACTATTAAAATCTCTTTTCATGAGGGTTGGGGGAAGAGATTACAATTGTTCTTGTCTATGGTGCTGGAAGCCATGACATAAGAACTGCAAGAGTTGTTGAGGATAGTAGAATAATGCACATAAAACAATTAATTACACATTACAATTAGTATACAATAAACATTAGCTATTATTACCTTCATTATTATCAGCACATCATTAGTGTAATTGTGTTGTTATCAAAAGCATTGAAGAGGAGACTATTCAGAAGGGTAGAGGCTTGGTTTTGTTTCTTATCTAGGTTTAAGACATCCAACAAAGCCTTAAAGAGAACAAAGGCATTGTTTGGGAGATAGTCCATTGTCCTCTGACCAGAAAGCAAATCTGGCCAATGGTGTGCTTCAATTATTCATTTCTCTAAAGGGAGCAATGGGAGGGGTCTAGGGTGTAAGAGTGTGGAGGGAAAAATCTTTCTTGGGGAACCCAGAGGCATGGGGAATAAACACCCTCCCCCATACCAAACAAATCAAGGCTCAAGACTTAAAAATCCTTTATGTAGAACACAACAATGCAGCTGGAGAACAATGTGAAAACCACCATAAAGAATTGAATCGAAGTAATAGGACAAGGGCAGAGACAAAGTGATTGAAAAGATGCATTACAATTACATCCTGGGAGAGAAAGAATACACGTCAGGTCAGACATAGGCAACCCAAGAAACTAAAACAGCAAAAGAGGTAGATGATAAAATACCCATGAATACATCGCTTAGTGTGGGATTCCAGAGATACAGTCTTCAGCAGAATAATAAATACAGCTTAAATGAAAGTACCCTGCATGGGTGGGTAATGCTGCTACTGGAAACCGTGAGTTATTAAACAAAAATTCCAGTCCAGATGTGTTGTGGGATATTTGCATACTGGGTGAAGATGTATTGATGTGTTTGGTATAATAAAATACTGAACTGTCAGTAGTTAGGCCAGGACTTCTAGTCAAAGAGAGGAAGTAGAAGGAGGAATTCAGGGTGCGAGAGAGGCACCACACATGGAAGAAGCCGGATGTGCAGTGTGTGACAGAAAGTAGATTAATGGAAATGGGTTAGTTAGGGACAAAACGAAGCTAAGGCTGAGCTTTCATAGTTAATAATTCTCTATGTGAGCTAGCGGCCCAAAGGAAAGTCCGACTACACAGATGTGGAATATCTCCATGTGAGCTATTGGTAAAGGAGGCCTTAGAGTCTCCCCCAACAAAGAATACAGATTGTTGTCATTGCTCTTGGCTGTGCGTACGCCCCCCCCCCATAAATGAGCTATGTGTCTATTGCAGCACTAGTTGGATTCAGTGTGCTAACAATAATAAAAAAAAAAGACAGGCAGGCAGGAAGGAAGGAAGGACAGGAAAGATGAAAGGAAATAGGACATAAAGTTAGAGGGGAGATGTGTTTGGGGGGTCTTGTGAGGAGTTGGGGGAGGGAATGGGTAGGTATGATCCATATATATTATATACATGTATGGACTTTTCAGAGAATAAACCAATAGAAAGGGTCTATCTAAATTACTGGAAGTTGTTACCATCAAGGACGGAAGGAAGTAAATCCAGAAGCAGTGGATAGTGGTAGCTGAATTAGTGGCATCCCCTGGAGGGAAGGGGGTCTTTGCATGAGCATGAAGAACTTCTGATAAGGTGTGGGGAGTGCCCAGGGTATGTCAGTACATGGAGGGACAGGAAGGGCAGGTTAAGAGCAATTGGCTTAGCCTGAATAATGCAAAAGAAGGCAGTGAAGCTGTTCTTGCTTCCGGAGAGTTAGGTGGGGCCAAGGTGAGAAGAGAATCTTAGAAGACTGAGAACAATGGTCCAGGTAAAAATGGCTGCCTTTGCCCAGGACATAGCAGAGGACAGGGCATATACAAATCCCTCTGTATAAAAATCCCTGGAGATACGTCCCTGAGTTCAACCTGTTATTTTTTAGTAGCATAGCCTGCAAACAAACTTGCACCCAGGAGAGAACAATGCTGGTTTTGTCTAGTTTTTTACTTTACTGACAATGCCTGATTACCTGCAGGTAGATTTAAAGAGGGATCTAGTCTAAACATTGTTTTCCTGGATCTTTTCCAGATTAAATGAGTTGCTTCAATACTCTTGAATAATCAGACCAAATTCTTATAGATCACAATGACAAATTTCCCCATTAACATTGTGCCTAAAGGTAGCACGCACTTCTGGGGCTTTGGTGCATAGTTTGTGGTTTGAGATTTTTCTAATGGGTAGAAATTATTGCACTGAGACAAACTCTGAAGACCTGCAATGAAAATTACAAGGGCAATCAAATTACCTCTGTGGCCAAGTGACCCTCCACAGAGATGAAGCCAGAGCCCCCTCAGCAAGCATGGTCAATGTGGAAGCATGTCCTGCTATATGCATGAGCTTCTCTCTGCAGATTCGTTCATTCTCTGCCTGTGGGGCTCCATCAGCCAGCATAGAACAGATGTCTGAGAGAAGCTGCGCCTGCCACTTCCCTACTGTGAGTCTCTCAACATGAGAGACAGAAAAGAGCAGATATGAGAACTGTCAGCTGCCTGTGGGGACTCTGGGAGGTGACACAGATAGCCAAGAGGAGATGGGTGAGGGTTTTTTAGACATGTGCCCTTTCTTAAAGATGTCTTTGGATAATGTCCTTCTAAGGTCCTGTGTCAATCAACAAAGGGCCTGGGTGCTAGGAAATGTGTCACTAGGCAAGTTCATTGTCGAACAGGCAATGTGCACTTACACAAACCTGAAGTTTGAGGCCCTTCTCTCTGCATGGCCATTGCTTCCCATCAGGACTGTGGGTGAATACGTTATTTGTGCGGCTGAGTTGGCAACATGGTGCAGGCTATTCTGCACTAAAATTTTTGTTTATAAGTAAAATACACTCTAAAACGTTGATTAAAGAACAGCACAGTCAATCCATAAGCCAGTCACATCGTCATTTGCTATCCACTACAGAGTACGGTGAACAGAACATAATTGTATGTGCTGCACTTTTGTACAGCTGGCAATGGGGTAGGTTTGTTTATGCCAGCATTGCAACAGACCAAAGAGTAATGTGCTACAACGTTACCATGGCTACAAAGTCACCAGGCAACAGAAAAACTTCAGCTTCACTGGAATCTCATATGACTGCCATCATATCATAAAACATTGTTATATGGTCCATGACTATATTTGTCTTCGTGGACGTGAAGTGTGGAGGTTTAGGGTTGATGCCTAAAAGTATAACTGGGGACTGAAGTTCTTACTCACATATATGTATACCTATGTATACACACACACACACACACAAGCATATACATATACACATGCATACATGTGTATACACTGAAACATCATCTAGTCATGGAGTTTTCTGAATATTAAAGGACAAAAAGCTTATGAAAAGCCACCAGCAAGGGGAAAAAACCAAAAGTCATAATCAAAACCTATCAAGACAGCAGGAATTAAAAATTATTCCTTCACAATGGGCAGGAATTTTCACAACTAACATTCAACAGCAGTTGAGGAAATAAGACGTCAGGACTTCTCAAAGAAAAGTCCTGTTTTACTCCTCATGGGGTCTGACTGGCGTGACATACTTTTAGTAGTCACGTTTTGATCCTGGCTTGGTCAGACCTTGTTTTCTAATTATTTTATTATTTTTGTGATGATTTGTTTTTTGGGCTTTATAATTTTTATTTATGTGGCTGTTTGGTATGTGTGTTCTGTCTGCAGGTATGCCTGCATGCCAGAAGAGGGCATCAGATCCCATTATAGATGGTTGTGAGTCACCAACGTGGTTGCTGGTTATAAAACTCAGGACCTTCGAAGAGCAGCCGGTGCTCTTAACTGCTGAATCATCTCTCCAGCCCTGGGATTTATTTTTGCTTTTTTGGGTTTTTGAGATTGTTTTATTTACCAGATTGCCTCATGATCCTTATATGTAATGAAGACAAAGACAGACAACCTAGGCAGGAACTGTGTATGGCCTCTGGGATCCCTTCCCACGCTCTAGGTCCTGGGGGTACTAGTCTGTGTTTGGAGGGGGCCTGATTTGTCTTGTGTCCTCTCACAGTTTCAGGATTTTTCTCTGTGCCACAAAGAGTCTCTCTCCACACGAACCTGTCCCCATGGGGCTGCTGTTTTCTGGTAGTACAGATAGTGTGCTCTGACTTCATGGAGGTCATTTTCACAGGAACCATGCCCTTTGGCATGGGAATGGTTTTCTGCCACAATGGATGAGAATTTTTGGTTCTTGTGACCTGGGTAGAGTGGGATTTTTCACCAGGACTCTGAGTGCCACCAAGTGTGTTGCTTTGGCTTGAGAAATCAAAGCTCTTTATCTGGGAGGGTCTGGATAGGGCAAAGACTGAGGCCTATTTAATGCCTTTCCCTTGGTGACCGCAGCACAGGGACCCATTCCTCAGGGGTGTTGCCACTACTGTGCAAATAATAGGGGGTGGAAAAATCTTCAGGTAGACAGAATGCCCCTGGATCTGTGGATGATGGACAGCCCACATTCATCTTCAGTGTCCCCTGGATCTGTGGCCACTGGACAGCCCACATTCCTCTTCGGTGTTCCCTGGATCTGTGGCTGCTGAAAGCCCACGTTCCTCTTCGGTATGACACCCGTGTCTGCTCCAAGCAAACCAGAACTTGACCTCTCTTGGTGGGACCTGCTCTTCCTAAGACAGTGGCTTCTCTGACTGTTCTGAACCTCAAATCTCTGATGGGATTAGAAAATGTAACTGCAAGTCTTGTTTTGCTGTTGCTGAGGTGTGGTGGTTAAAATACAGGGAGCTCTGTTTAGTCTCCTATATTTCAAGCAGAACCAGGATTTCATGTGTGTACATGCATGTATGTGTGTTTCAGCAAATTCATCACCAGCTGATATACAAATGCGGGATAGACAAAAGAACTATTGAAAAATTGGTAAGGAGCCTGCTAAGATGGGAAATGGGTCTTGGGCAAAGCCAAGCATGAGTGTGATGTCACCAGTGACATCTCCCGGTGGAAATGTGAAGCCAGAGTGTATCTCGTGACTATTACAAATGGCTTGGAACATGCCATCAACAACACTATGGCAGGCACTCATCACGCTTACTGGCTTCCTGATGGTTCCTACTAACGTTGATGGGTGTGTCCTCTGGCTCACACACTGCACACGAGACAACAACTGGGCATGCTGTTGGTGACAGCAGCTCTCCACATACGGTTTTTAGAGAGCACAGTGAAGTATGTACAGAGTAGCGAAACCAAAGAGCCACAAGATGAAGACTGGAGAGCAGGAGGAACGCTTGTTGAGATGAAGAGGGGGTTCACCAAGGAAAGGAAGAAGGGGAGATGAGAAGTAATGGGGGGACATGGTCAAAATAAATTTGGTGTGCATATGTGCACGGCACAAGTAAAATTAGAAAAGAACGAAATGGAAATAAAAGCTCTTCGGAGTGAAATGAAATACCCTGCTAAAGTTTTCTAAATCACAAAATACTCAGATAACTTAATGAGGAGAAAAGAGGACTTGAGTCCCCCTCCCTCACTTGACACAGCTATTGGAGTTAGGCATAATAACTGTAATGATCTGGAGCTATTTCCTCAAAAGCCCGTCAGAGCCCGTGGGCGAGCCTGTCAGCTGAGAAAAACCATTCAAGAGCTTTTCATTTCAGAAGACGTGTTAAGAACTAACAATGACGCCGAGAACACCAAAGCCTTTCAGTAATTATTTAATGCATTGCTTTGTTCTAATAACAGGAGTTCGGGAGGCAGCCTAACTGGGAAGGCTGAGCAGATTGAGAGCAGGGAAGAATCTCATGAAACAGTTAGCTCTTGACTAAGCTGCATGACTGTGGAGGGAACGGTTTATAAAGCACCCACTAGGTATTCAGTGTGCTGGGCTTAGGCCCACAAAACCCAGCTGTCTGCTCTGGTGGCAGGGGGACAGGTGGAGAGAGCCGGAACGCAGCTGCTTGCGCAGTAAAGGCAGGCCGCTCAGGCCTAGCTTTGGTACCACCCTGAACATGGGAGCCATTATAACAGTGCCAGAAAACGTGGTTCCAGGTATCAAAATGCTTGCTGTTTGCTAGATACGCACGCCTTCATGTATTTTATATATACATCTACTCAGCTCTGCAGGAAGCATACGAGGGAGGCACTGTACATAGCCACTTCATAGACGGTGGTCTAGGAACCACCGGCTAGAAACAAAAGCAAACTTGATTTATGCTTTTGGGCAGGATTGCCAATGTGGGTCACACTGCGGCTAAGATGGTCTTTAAGGTGTCCGATCGAGCCGTCCACCTAGGAGTGCGCAGGAAGACAGCCGAGCAGAGCAGCCGGGTGTTCTTATCTGTGTAGCCTCGGCTCCTCCAAAGGCCCCGGGAGTGATTGTGCCTGACGGTGAGACACGAGTGAATGAAGAAATTGACCCAAAGGGCAAGGACACCTCCCTGAGGTTTGTTCTTTGGTCACAGAAAACTGGGGATAATTGTTCAGAAACTTACTTCATAGCATAGGAATTAACCCCATGCTCCCTCCCCCCGTGAAACAAGGTGCAGGTGTGTCTGAGGGAGATAGGGACAAAGTGGGAACGGAGACTCTGACTCTCACTTCAAGTGTGAAGTTAACTCAGGCTTTTAATGGCTTTTTGAAATGACTTTTATATTTAATTATAGATAACCTAGGTAAGCGCAGGCAAACGATTACTTAAAGGCATGTAGACACAGGAAGTCCAAGAATACTAGCAGATTTTTAATGGCCCGTTATTTATTGCATTGCAAGTCAAATTAACTTGTTCTCATCAAATGTAAATGCACTGCTGACTAATAAAATTATACTTCCTCTTTACACCATGTGTATTCTTATCGTCCCGCCGTCCTTTACAGGCGAAGGAAGCCTTCATAAATGTGAATGAAAATTACATTTAACTTAAACCAATACATTAGGACTTGGCTGCGCTAATTCTGATGCAATTAGGTAAAGTTAAAAGGACACTGAATTAATTCCCTTTCCATGAGATAGTGGCCTTGGAAATAATTCTTCCATTTCCCCCTTATGCTCCCCTTGCTATAAAAACAACCTTTGATCTTAAAATCTGCTATTCCAAAAAAGGGGAATTTGGTACAGATCCCCAAACCCTCTTTCCCCTGGGAGTTGTGCCAGGTCTTGTTTAGAACAGACTGAATATAGAAGTCGTCTGCCTCTGAGCCACCTCCCTGCAATCCCTCCCCCCCCCCCACCCCGTACACCTCTCCCCTCAGCTCAAGGAGGTGCCGTTTCTGGACCTCGCTTCACACCCTGCTAGATGTTACAGAGAAGATACCAGAGCCAAACACACAGAGGCACGTCCACACGCAGCCGATAGTCGCTCGTCAATGCCATCATAGCTGCCCAGTGCCTGGACGTTCCCCCTCCTGCGGTGCATGGGCTGCATTTGCCTTCCAGGGCTGCAATGGTAGCTTTTTGAGCAGCTGAAGTTGCTCCAGAGGCAACAGAGTTAGGCGCTGGGAACTCCAAGTCTCTGAGCCGCGCCTGCAGACAGATGGACTCTCTTGTCACTTCCAACGCCACCGTGTTCCTAACCATGTGATGGCTTGCCCATCACACTTAGAGAAGAACACTCTCTCTGGCAGATCTCTCCCAAATCACAAGACACAGCCATATTGTCATCCATTAAAAGTAATGCTTAGGGTGGAAGGAGCTATCCTTCCAGCTCCCCCCGCACCTCACCGTTTTGGGCATGCTTAGAATTTAAACATGCTATTCCTAGATGTAGAGAATCTTAGCATTGCAGGGTCTTTAAAAATTATCGATCCCACGTCCTGCCCAATTTGAGTGGTCTGCAGTCTGATCCAGTGGATTCAATGTTCACGCCTTTGCCTCTGAGGTGTGAAGCTGTGTGTGGAAGCAGCTGTCTAACGGGCAGCCAGGTTAGAGCAGGTGGCTAGTGCCCACAAGCAGCCGAGAGTGGCAGCTGTGTGTGTGTCACAGCCTGCTCTGTGCATGTGTTCAGTTTTCCGGAGGGAAGCCGAGGCGACCACGTCGGACAGCAGCAGGACAGAGCTGTAGGCCCTGCTGTGTCACCTGCAAGACAGCCATCTGCTAGCCATGATTCTGTCACGATAGCAATGATTCAGAATCAACCTGCGTTCACGTAAATTCCAGAAAGCTCGAGGCTGGCTTTTTACAGCAGCTCTCCACACAGGTGGCTACTTAGTTACTACTTGAAGACTTCATGCTGCAAAGTCCACTTTTCTATGAGGTAGCTCATCTTCTGGGTCAGTTGGCAGCCCCTGCAAAGATCAGCCAGTCACCTCTGCTGGACATGTGTGCCTATGGTGTCAGCCACTAACCAGAGCAAAGGTCAGACAAGTTACATGTATTGAGGCCTGCCCTAAAGACAGGTGTATGGAAAAACAACTGGGGCCTGCTGTGGACTATTACTTTAACTATGTAAAGATGTGTTACATTTGTTTATGCTGCATTTGTTTTATTATGTAAAGATGTGTTGCTGTTTTACCTTGCCTGCCTAAGGCACCTTATTGGTCTAAAAAAAAGCTGACTGGCTAATAGCTAGGTTGGAGAGGGAGAAATGGGGCTGAGTGGCAGAGAGAATAAGTAGGAGAGAAGAGAGAATGAGAGAACAAAGAAAGAGGGAGAAAGAGAGGGATGTGCTTGGAGCCAGAAGCCAGACAGCTGCTAGCCTGCCAGACATGGAGGAAACATTAAGGTAATATATACAGAATGAAAGAAAGGTAAAAAATCCAGAGGCAAAATGTAGATAAAGAGAAACAGATTAAAACAAGAGCCAAGATAAAGCCAAGCATTCATAACTAATAACAATCATGATTAATCCCACATAACCCCACATCATGATTTGGGAGCTCGTTGGTGACCAAAAAGAAAGCTAGCTGCAGGTGCCACTGTTTAAACTATCAATGGGGGGTATGGAAATAGTTAACTGAAACATTTGACCCTGGCATCTCATGATACGGTCTTACAAATGTCACTACAGTACTGTGTATATAAAAGTGCACCGAATAGCCAAGTTAATGCCAGGGCCAGCAGAGGGTTTTCCTCAAAAACAAAATCAAAACAACCCCCCCCCAAAGTCTCTGATTAAAACCTAGAGAGTCATGTGGTCAAAGGACTAGATTTATTTCCAGTTTCTTAGAGAAAGGAGATTAGGCAATATTTCCAAAAGATGTACACGAGGCCCAGTATCTGGAAGGGACATTTTGAATTGTGGCATCGTATCGGGAAGCAGGCTGTCGTTTATGAGGGTGAGAATGACAGCCGGCAACGCCTGAGCAGAGGTGTCTGGCTCCCTTGCTGCTGTGGGCCCTGTGCCGTGAAAGGCTAGCAAGTGACAGTCTTTGATGCTGTGGTGCTATGACCACCTTGGCTGCCTTCGTAGACGCCTTTCTTGTGAGGACAATCAAATCCACAAATGACTCTGAGCTGGCTTTTAAGAACTATCTCCAGGCTGGTGGTGGTGTATGCCTTTAATTCCAGCACTCGGGAAGCAGAGGCAGGCAGATAGATCTCTGAGTTTAAGGACAGCCTTTCTACAGAGTGAGTTTCAGGACAGCCAGCGCTGTAACACAGGGAAACCCTGTCTTGGAAAACCAATAAATAAATAAATAAAAATAAAAAATAAAAAAAAAATAGAAAAAGAAAAGAAAAAGAAATATCTCCGAGAACTTTCTTAACAGCTCCTTTAAAAAAACCAGTTCTTTGTGAATCTCAAGCAATGAGTTTTGATCCTGCTCACTCCTCCCCCAGCTCCTTCAAGATCGATGCCTCTTTCCTACCCTCTCAAGTTTGTGTTTCCTTTTTCCTCCCTTACCTATTAAGTCCATTTTGTGCTGCCCGTATATTCAGAAGTGGGGCCTTCCACTGGAGTGTGGTTGATCTACTAGTGGCGGTACTCTTTAAGAAAACCGCTGCTCCCTCTTCCAGCAGCTGCCAGCTGCGAACAGCTCATAGATTAGGTACCGGTGGGATTTCATGTCTACCTTTCCTCTCCGTGCTAGATCTTGTCTAGCTTGTGCCTGCATTGCGCTGTGTGTGCTCTCTTAATGGCTGTGATTTCATATGTGTAGCCCCCCCCCCCCCAGTTGTATCTAGAGGATACGAGTTTTTGTACTGATTCACTGACTTTGACCCTCATAGCCTTTCTAACTCTCTTCTGCCTTGGAAGGAGGTGCTGTGATATACATACTCTCTTTAGGGCTGAACACACCACAGTCTTTGACCTGCTGTGGGTCTCTGTGTTGACCGCCATCAACTGCAAATACGAGAGCCTCTGATGGGCCGTGGAAGATGTGTTAATCTATGGATATGACAGTAGGCCATCAGGTGTCAGCTTAATACTGTATCCATTTAGCAAAATGTTAATAGGAGGTTCTCCCCTAGGTTGATATTCTATCTAGCCACAGCATCTTGGCTTGAAATATTTTCATTAATTCTTTGAGAATTTCATACACAATGTATTTTGGTCATAGTCACCTTCCTGCCCCAACTGATTCCATATCCATCCCCTTCCCCCTGGCCTCCGTATCTACCCAACTTTGGGTTTTCTTCCTTTCTTGCTCCGTCCAGTCTAGTTCGTGCCACCCAGCTTCCTCTGGGGATGGCATCTGCCCTGGAATGTGGCTGACCTTCCAGGGAGTGTATCATTAAAGAGAACCAGCTCCCTGTCTCCCGGAAGCCACTGAACACTGACAACTCCTCAGCGAATGGTGGGATTTGGTGTCCACCCCCTCCCAGACACACATGGAGATGTTGTCTGGCTTGCATTCATTGCAGCCATTGTGCACGCGGCCACAACTGCTGTGAGTTAATGTGCGCATCTGCCCTGTTGTGTCCCGAAAACCCCATTTTCTTGACGTTAGCTACCATTGTCTCTAACAATCTTTCCTCCTCCCCTGCTAAGAAGAAGCCTGAGCTTCAAGAGGAAGGGGGCGCTACGTGCCTTCCCAGTCAGGGCCCTGAGCATCCGGCAGTCTCGTGTTTTCTGGGTGTTGATCAGTTGAGAGGGAGATCCTTCTTTTGATGACAGCTCCAAGGAGACTCTGAGGCAGTTTTCCTAGCCCCAGAGTCCCTCTAGGTTGTCCACTGAAGCGCTTGCAAAAATTGGGAATACCTTTTATGGTAAAAAAAAAAGAGAGATCTATGTATTTAACCACAGCTCAGAATAAAAACACTCCTGGCAAAAATCAGAATTCTAATCTCGCCTCAGGAAGAGGCAAATATCTCATCCATGAAAAAATTCAATTACTCTTTCTCATGAGATTGATTATTCTGCATTAACTTTCCGTACCTCTCATACAATATTTCACAATTTCTTTTCTAGATATCACAGCAGTATTGTTAATGATTGACAGTCTCCTTTGAATGATTTGGAATGTACTTCTGTCAAGATACATATTCATATATTAAATATTATTTCCTGTCAATTATGCTGTGATTGTTCAGGTAGCTTTTTTATATTGTTTCATTCATTCTGCTTATGACTATGACTTAAATCAAGGATTCTCTTTTCTGTGTTAAACGTGTTATCAGCAGAGTGCTTCAGCTTAATAACTGTCCTGCACACGCAAATTTAAGTGTTTTTAAGATCTTGAGCCAACTTAAACGAAAATGGTTATAGCTCCAGAATGAAGGAGAGAATTTATTATAAATCTCTTAGAGATTGCAAAAAGAAAACGCAAGCAATTTCAGGATCATTTTTAGCACTCAGAAAGAATTTGAGATTTTTTTCACAGTGCTATGGAAACTGTGGTTGGTAACCAGCATCAACCCTAGGAAATGTGTATTGTTTGCAGTGGGATAAATGGTGATCGTTTGTTAAGATATCCATGGTTTAAAAGCGTAATGGAATGACCTGTTTCTCAGATTTATTACCGTGCTAAAACCTTTCTTAATTTCCCACATACCCACTAAGTCCTGCGTAATCAGATGTCTCTTGGAAACCCCTTGGAATTTTCTAAAACTTTCCAATTGCAGAGGCTGGTCCCAAAGTCTGACAGAGGGAAAAGTGGAGGGTGGGACTCTCGCCCCAGGGTCCTCGTGGTGTCCCTGCAGTATGGCAGTCACCTTGTCACTGCTTGTCTGTGGAAGACGGGGAGGAGGCCCAGGGCATGTTTAGCTGGCCTTGGCCCAGCCTGGCAGACAGGCTCCTTTAGGAGAAAGCCCTCTCTCGGGCTACCTGCCATCCAGGGGCCTTACCAGGTGGCACTGACTGAGATCACCCTGGCATATCCAGCCACTGGCCTGCAGAGACTGGGAGGGAAAGGCTGGCCAGCCTCACTTACCTGCTTTGCAGACCTCATGACAACAGGGGGACATTGGACCAAGCTGCACTTTTCTTTGGATTGGTGATGGCTGTGTGTTCTGAGTAGCCCTTTCTAGGACAGGTCAGTAAAACAAACATAGGATCTTGGCTAAGGGCCAAGGAGGCTCTGGCAAGGATGCTGCACCTTTCTCTCTGCTCACCAAGAGGTAATGGTGACAGGGACTTTTGTAAAGTCAAAAAGAAAGGCCTTCTGGTCCTTCCCTGTCTCCTTTCCATCCTTCTGCTGTTTCTTCCTCACACAGAGAAATCCTGTTCATTCATTCCTTGCAGCCTGGCCTACGCAGGGCAGCACCCCAGCCAGGGCAGCACCCCAACCAGGGCAGCACCCCAACCAGGGCAGCTCTCATAGCTTAAGTGTTTAGTGGACTGGGAATATATCTCAGTAATAGAGTGCTTGCCAGTAATGCATAGGACCCTACATTCAATTCTGAGTCTCTCTCTCTCTCTCTCTCTCTCTCTCTCTCTCTCTCTCTCTCTCTCTCTCTCTCACACACACACACACACAGTGTTAAGTATTGTCCCAGTGGGGATCCATTTATCTCAACACAGACTAACAAGACTGATCAACTTGCATAAGTGAAATCTCCATCCCTTGTACTTAATGATATCTACATTGCAATTACATCTCTTTGCAAACTTGAGAACTTTCCTCTGTCGCCAGAATCATGTTTGTATAGCACTAAGTCACATCTGTAAGTCATTGTGTACTCTGAAGATGGAGTAGTCTAAGCAAGTATGATTGATGAGACCCCCTGCTGCCAGCCAGCCCTTCTCCTCCCGTCCTGAGCTTATCAAATCCAAAGACTCCTCTGCGCCTTTCTGAGAAGAAACCTGACTTCTTTACTCCCTCAAGGTTCCACTGATCACCTTCAGTGAAATAACTCCCAGATTTACAACCTCCTCCTGACCTTCCAGAGCTGTGGGTGACTCATATCCCTGACTGCCAGACATCTGCACCTCCTTATCCTTCTGACACCTCAAACTTGTTTCTGAAATAAAACTCATCTTATGGTCCTTTAAGCCGGTCCTTCTGGACTTCCTTTTTGGTCTGATAACTGATTTGGTGTGTGTTATTGTGAGCATCCAGCAAGCATCTATTGAAAACTTACTGTGTAGACAGCACTCTGTGTACAGTGGAAAGGTTACAAACCAGAATCAAGTCCCGAAATAACTCAGGTTTAGGAATGGGAGATGAATTCCCTGGGTCAGATGGGAAGGAGGGACACAGTCAGGATGGAAAGAACAGGACCAGCTTTTCAGGGTTCCCATCTGCAGAAGATACAACTGCTCTGGGATTCCTGTGTCCTGGAGGCAAACTCTACTCAGCACACAGTTTCATCCCGCCCTCTGCTCTCATTTAGCACCTAAGGAAGAAACACACTCATTCAAGAAATGCTGTTTAGTTAATGAATAGTGCTTCCATTTCAGCATGGTGATGGCTGTCTCATATCAGGCACCTTCATCCATCACCTCTGACTGACAAAACAGGTATCAACTAGAATTCTCAGTTGCAAACGGCCAACAGAAGCTTGGGATGATTTCACAGAAAGGAATTAATCTTAGAAAAATAGGGAAACTCGCAGGATCAATAAAGCCAGTAGAGCAAGGGAGGCTACAGCTGAACTCATTACCACCATCAGGACTGGCCCAGGGATGCCAGTTTGCTCCTTCCTGGAGATGCCGTGATGCTTCTGCAATCCAGCAGGTCCCAGGCTGTGGGTCCTGCCACTGCGAACCAACTGCCTTGTGATATCTATGGTTCTACAGACTGCATCTAACTTCCTCCCACCACCTGTCAGATTATGACTGTCTGGGGACATATCTTTTGACTGACTGAGCCTAAGTGACATCTCCCCTCTTCCGCTGGAAGAATAAATTCCTATCTAGCACCAAGAGGGAGATTGTAAGACACAAGGAGTTAAAGTTTGGGGTAGTCACAAGCCACACATATGCCCCACCCCCTTCCTTTGAGCTTTCTTTTCTTGGAGAGCTGCTCTCTCTGTAACTCCGAGGCTTGGGCCTCTAACTCCTTTATCCTTTCGCCATTAATTTCTGGTTCCCAGAATTGGAAATAATCTCTCAAATGAGGTCTGACAAGTCTGAGGTATGATGGAATTCTTTCGTTCCATATCACAGCCTGTTAACTTACGTTCAAGTGTCTGAGGCCTTGAGGGCTTCCCTTGGCTGCCAATGCTATATGGATGACACATGTTGGCTCCTAGTATTCTTGTGGTTGACTGAATTCCCAGATATTTTTATATGAATGGCTGCAAAGCCAGTTCTTCCATCATTTACTTACATATTTGGCTTATTGAATATGTGCAAATTTAGCTGAGTAACCTAAAACTGTATTTGTAATACTTCAACTATTTAGGCCACACCCTTGAATCCCTTTATGGACTCTCCTGGGAGCATAACGAGAACTTGAAACTGAAGGTCTTTGGGCTAATCTGGCCACGTATTTATTTTGGCTAACTCCGGGAATAGAAGTTTTTGTCAACCACTGACCCTCAGGAGGTATAAAAAGGCCTCCAACCCTCTTCACAGGCAGGAAGATATCACAATACTCGACACCGTTTCTTCAGAACAGTGAATGAGCGGCTGCAGCAGAGGAGTGGTTTTTCTTTGGGAAGGCAGAGATAGCTCATCTCAGTCCCCGCCATTGCCTGAACCTAGCTGCTGAACTGATAAGCATGTCGGGCCAGCCTTTGCGTGAGTTTGGCTTCACAGTGAGCTACAGCGAGCTACAGCGAGCACTGGCTGTGGTAGGTGATGAAGCGCAGAGTGGAAACACAGGAAGGCCAGGCGCTATGGCGTCCAAAAGCTCTGTATTTCCTCATCTTCACTTTGATGATGCATCATGAGGGGCTCTGATGGCAGAGATGTCCTGGGATCCCAGAATGAACATCTGTTTTTGCTTTTCCGGATGCTACTGCCGGGAACCCATACTTCCTTTTCCGGGTAACATCAGACGATGCTGCCAGATTTCATATCATGTCTTGCTTCTGTAGACACTTGGCTCAGAGAGGGGTCACTAGCCCAGGCTAGGTGACAGGATTTTCAAATTTCTCGTCAGCCCACGACAGTATCAGATGCTCGTCTTGTCAGTGGCTGATGCTAATCGCATGCTATACTGCTGGATCCAGTGCAAGCTTTGGCCATGTTTTCTAGCATGTGGTATCTGGTGCTGGATGGAGGGATGGAGGGAACCACTACATACAAGGGAGAAGGGTAAGGTTCAGGGGACTCTGTCTGCTAGTGCAGCTCTATGGGCCTCCAAGATATTTTGCTCCTTTAAGATTTTTCTGAAGTTAGTTTCTCTCTTGTATCTAAAAGTATCCAGGCTGTATCATCATGGACAGGAACTTTGTTTTCTGCCGATCTCCCACTGTGCCTGAGGGGTGGGCTTACTTGCCCTTTCCTGGGTTCTGATCAACACTCACGAATCAGGTATTCTGGTCTCTCACAGGTTCTCCTTGGGCATCTCTGAGAAAAGATGTGTTTTCCCTACCTTACTCCCATCATAAGCTAGACAGACAGTTCTTACACCCTCGCCAGTACTGATGTAAATGGTCCAGATGTCGGTGGAGTAAACTATCTGCTTCCCGAAATTTCCAGAGACTGGCAGCATGATAGGAACTTAGGGTATCTGAAATTAGGGTGCCCAGGACTGCATTCGGATCATTACTGGGTGAGACCGTGACATTCTTTCAATCATTCAACAGATATTCCCTGATCACCCGGCGTGGAAGATACTACACTGTAAAAGACACATAGCTTATAGCGACCACTCTGCAAAGCATATGGTCTTTATGTGTTTGGGTTCTGTGGTCACAAATTAAATCTAATTTAACGGCTTCATAAGAATGAGACCCATTTTGTTTACATGTGAAATGAAGTTAGAAAACAATTATTTCACAGGGTTGTTTCATAAGGTTGATAATATAGACAATATTCACAATTATTTCACAAGGTTGATAATGCAGACTATCCCGGCATTTAAGCATCAGCACATTTTATTTTATCCCTAAAAACTAGGAAAGTGACCGCTCAGCTTCACAAACAACAGGATAACTCAACCGGTAGGAGGGACATCTACACCACTTCTGATGTTAGCCCTGGCTTCTCCCTGTCGTGCATCATCCAGTTCGCCGGATCTTTGCCTGTGCCAAGCTCGAGAGTGTTGGGAACACAACGGGGACACCAGGGGGCAGCACATGGCAAGAAATCTTGGACGCCGACCGCAGCCCACCGCCAAACTTCCCTGCTGCTCCGGGTCCTCGTACGTACTTCCGTCGCTCTGACGCTCCCAGAAACCCGGGCATCGGGAAGGAGCGCAAATTCCCCCTCCTCTGAGCCTCACGAGGAAAAGCTGGAACTGGGTTAGCCAGAGCACACCAGAGCGGGCACTGGAGTCTCTCACCGCGCCGCCAGGGGCGCGGCGCTCGGCCACAGTGTGCTGGCGCGTGGGCGGCGGCGTCAGTCTCACATCGGTGATTCTGGAGAGGGCGGCTGGCCTCCAGAAGGAGTGGTCGCGGCCCCGAGGGCCACCCGCCAGCTCAGAGCCTTCCCCTTTTGCCTCAAGGGACATCCCCGCGCCTAGACCCACAGCTGTCACTTGTGCATGCTGGCGGGAGAGGGGGGGCACAAGCTCCCTGGAGTCGTGCAGAAGGATGCCTGGGTGTCGGATGCGTCCCCAGGCTGCTCTGCAGAGCTGCCGAAGAAAGCAGTCGGGATAATGCTCCCAAACTTTCCTTCGCGGCCGCATTGAGAAGAAACGTCCTTACCCGAAGCTCGGGGAGAACCCAGAGTCCGGCGTCCACAGGGGACAGGGCCAAGGCTGCGCAGGGGAAGTTCTCCGGAGCCCCGGAGGTGGCCTAAGGGGAGAGCGCCAAGGCAAGAGAGGTGTCCGCTTCTCAGTGACTGTGACCTCCCCCCCCTCCCCCGCGCACGTGCTCGCGGCCGGGGAGAAGGTCCAGCCCCGCTGATTGAGCGAGGCGGTGGCGTTCTGGCAGCCCAGGGGCGCATGGAGGCGCCGAGGGGGGCTGTGCGGCTCGCCTGCGGCGCGGGGGAGCGCGCACGCCGCACCTCGGCCTCCCCGGGGACCCGGCTGGCCTCTCCCCGCACTTCCTGCCGCTGGGCTCCGGGGTGCGAGCGGCGCGGCGGGACAGGTGTAGCCCGCAGTGGCCAGCCGCGCGTGTAGGAGGGTTGAGCCCGCTCGGCTGCCTGGAGTTGACTCGCTGCTCCAGGAACTCCGCAGGCAGCGTCGGCGGGTGTCACTTTGCAACACAGAGGCCATCACCTCGGGCTGTTTGAGAGTCCGCTGGGGACGGAACCCTGCCCGCCCGGGCAGGGTGCAAATGCTCGCTACCCTTGGCGGGTCAGGCTCTGGCTCCTGGACTTAGGCGGCTCACTGGGCCCGCGCCGGCGCCTCCCCCATGCTGCTTGGAGCGTCCTGGCTGTTGGCGTCCAAGGCGGCGGCCACTACAGCTCGGAGTGAGGGCGACGACAGGCAGGGTGAGCAGCAGCAGGAGGCCCAAGCGAGGACTGACGAGGATATGGACGAGTCATCGCTGCTGGACTTGCTGGAATGCTCCGTGTGCCTGGAGCGCCTGGATACCACGGCCAAGGTGTTACCATGCCAGCACACCTTCTGCCGTCGCTGTCTGGAGAGCATCGTGTGCTCGCGCCATGAGCTACGCTGTCCCGAGTGCCGCATCCTAGTGGGCTGTGGTGTGGACGAGCTGCCCGCCAACATCCTGCTGGTGCGCCTGCTGGATGGCATTCGCCAGAGGCCCCGCACGGGCACCAGCCCGGGGAGTAGCCCTCCTGCGCGTCCGGGCCCCGGTACGTTCCCGGCGCTTGCCGGTGTTCCAGGAGGTGCGACCAGCAGTCCCCCGCGTTCCCCGGTCTTTCTTCCAGCTGCGGCAGGTAGCTCTACCTCCAGTTTGTGCGACGTGGCGTCTAACAGGAGCGTGCCAGTGGCCAAGGTAAGTATCTACCTCAATGACATGGCGTCACTGTGTGGGAAAGTGTATGCTTGTGAGCACGTGGATGTACGAGTAGTCATGGTCAGAGGCTCTTCCGTGGCCTACTGGTTTGTTTTATTCTTTAACAACTTCTCTGTACTCCAGGGATTCTACGGAGCTTTCAGTTCTCACTTAACCAACTCTTGGCTACATCTCATCATAGCACCTCCTAACCTTTATTCCAAACTTCATGTGGGCATCTAAGTTGCTTTCCAAGTGCTTAGAGCACTATGCTTACACCTGCCCCCATGACCAGTTCATATGAACCATATGAACCATCCTCTCACTCTCACTAGGTGGATATGCCTTCTGACCTGCCACACTCCACCACTTCCATTCCATTTTGACTAGGCTTGGTCGGTCTGTCTATCTATGTATCTACCTATCTATCTATCTATCTATCTATCTATCTATCTATCTATCTATCTATCTATCTATCTATCTATCCATCCATCCATCCATCCATCTATACTGACTCTGTGCATATCTGTCTGTCTATTTATCCATCTATTCCGACTTATGTATTTGTATATCTCACACTTTTTGTTACCCTTCCAAATCCCCAGAAACAACCACTTTCCCCTATACCTCCGGAGTCTTCCTCCTCGCCCTCAGCTCACCAGTTGGGAACTTACTGCCTAATGGTCCCTTGGTTCTGATCGCTGACAGGGAGCTGAGGGCCTCGTACCTACTTAACTGTCTGCTTAAGAGGGGGCAGGGCAGAGGGCAGCGTGGGCAGACGCTGCCTCGAGAATGACTACAGCTGTCTCCAAAAGGAAGAAAGGAGTTTGCCTAGAGTCACCAGGAGTGTTTGGTCCTAACCTCAGGGCTTGCGGCATTCTCTTGCCAAGCCTGGGTCTTCTTATGGTCTCTTAGGCAGAGTTGTTTCCCCACATGGACCGTTGTTTGAAATGTTCATTATTAGATTTTGTGCACCTGCATTGCATAGACTTTACTACTCTGTTTTAGTTGGAAGACTTTTTTCTGGATGACTAAATTTGAGTTTTCTTTGGACCGGGAGAAAGGTAGTCAGGAAATAGTCCTTCCTTCTTAGGATCGTCGCTGAGGGACCAAAATTTAAACTTGACTTTAGTTGTGGTTGAATCCAGCTATACACTCCATTAGAGGCTCAGAAGCTCTTGTCGTTCTTGTCGGTGTTGTTTGTAATCTAATATTATAATTAAAGGTTTTTATTTGCAACATTAGTTGGTTGCTTCCTCCTGCTTCAGTAATCATGTGAGCTTAGGAACTATGACTCCTGTGAGATGCTCAGGCATTTGATGACTGCCAACAGACCTTGGTCCAGTTCACCTTGAGGAGTGAGGTTGGTCTGATGCCTACCCGGAAGCCTCTGATAGAGAAAAGGCACAGCTTCAGACAACTCCTGGGACCTTACTGCTCTTCAGTGCGTTCTTTAGGACTTGCCCACAAGGCAGAAGCTTGTAGCTTTCGCAATAGTGTTTGAGTATAAGGAATTCGTGTTTGGGTCTTTTCTATTTGAGGTGTTGGAGGTTGATGTTCTGGGTGGCCACGTACACCGCGGTTTGGGATGTCTGCACTTCTGGGAATTTGAGAACGTATCTTCTTTGTGTGTGTCACCTTGGATGCAGGCTTTCTTCCAGTCGTCTCAAAAGGACCAAGTTCAGGTTTGGGGGGAAAAGTTAGAATGAAGTCTAGTGTTATTTGGCTATGTTCAGAGAGGACAGTAGCATAGGCAGAGATTGTAGTATTTGGAGCTTTTGTTCATTGATTTTTGTAGTCACTGGGTTTCTTCTTGGTCAGCTGGAAGCCGCGCATGCTGCCGTCACACTACCACTGTGCGGAAACAGCAGTAGGTCTCGATGAGCAGTCTGGGAGAACAGTGATGGATCTGAAAAGAGAAAGGGACCGAAACCGCATGATATGTAGGTGTCAGCCACCTATGAACATAGTAGGCAGAGACCAGCTAAAAACTGCCTCCAAACAGGCTCTTGGTACTCCACTGTCCCTAAAATTTACATTGATGCTTTCTAGTGAAGCTGAATTCCGGATGTTGCTACCTATTGTTGAATAAATGGATATTCATTCCACCATTTAACAAATGCCAAATATGATCTAATAGTAACCGTCAAAGTTACATTTCCCCTTTCTCGATTAGAAGTCCCTCGGATCTTTGGGGCTAATGGAGATATGTGAACCTTTAAGGTGTATACATTTTGGGCTCAGCCTGTCTACATGCTTAACGCAGTTAGAGCCGAATTTGGGGACTGCGTCAGGTATAAAACACACTGAAGTTCTGATTGTTTTCGAGCATAGGTCCCGAAATCCTTTGCGTGGAGTCTCGGTTGTCTTCAGCATATTAGGGAGTCAGTCCTACCTGACAGATTTGAAATGACTCTTTTAAAAGAAAAATCAGTTAACTGATGCTGCCCCTAGAAATGTTATACCAAGTTATAAGTGCCCATCGCCTAGTTTGGGATTATTGGTTTCTTTATCTGCTGCTAAATACTGTTTCCGTGTGGCTTCTTAAAGTGCCGTTGAAGAGTCTAGCTGGAAAGATACTGTAAAAACTATTGAAAGTTTTATAATGTGTGCTAACTTTCTCAACCTAACTTGTTTATTGTCTTGAAAGTTTTGCGAGGGAACGCCTTTGATGTCCCAAACTTTCACCAACTGCGTTGTGTGAGGACAGTCTGAGAGTTCTAGGAGGACTGGGGATGTAGCTCAGTGGCATAGTACATGTCTATTATGCCAGAGACCCTGGTTCCCATCCCTAGCAATCCAACAAACAGAAACAGGAAGGCAGTCAGGCAAGTAGGGATTCTGCCAGAAGGGTATTATGGTTTCAGATCGAATCATTTAGAGATCGAGTTCTTAATATGAAGGATTTAGTAAAGACTTAAGTATATGATAATTTCTACTTTAACAAGTGCTTTTATTTTTTGAATATTCTTTGCTTTTGTTTGGACATATATAAAACCTATCAACTAGTTCTATCGTGCCTATCTATATAACCTGTCTTGGTCTCTTGCCATGAACCTGACCAAACAGAGTGGGAAAAGAGAGGTGTTCTTGGCTCTTTAGGAGGCCATTGCAGTCACTGGCTGGTGGTAGTGCAGAACTTTGTGAGGTTTGAGAGTAAAGATGCTTTCACAGACTAAAGCATTGTAGACAGTTTAACAGTACCTTTGATGACATACAAGTGGGCCCGAGGGCTAATAACATAGTTTGTTTATATTGTGTCTTCCCTTCTGCTCCTCCTCTGTGCTGGGGCTGGAGCATATGTGTGGATAGTGTGCCTTGAGTTTCCCCGTGGTCCTGTATTTTTCTGGCTTGTTGTTTCTTCAGCAGTGAGACAGGGTCTCCTGACATCCAGATTGTCCTTGAATTGCTCCTGCGTCTAAGCATTACTGTGAACTTCCTCTCCGCGGGCCTTCACCTCCTGGGTGTGCTTAATTCTGAGAGAAACCAGATAGCCCGCACGGTAGCAGGCAGCTAACATGAGAGCGTTGACCAGGGTAGAGGGTGTCTGAGGTGTCTGAAATAAAATTCACCTGATCCCTAGTCATCAAAGTTGAAGAGGTTGTATCTTTCCTTTTTAATGCTGCTGAGGGCTGGACACAGTAATACTACCGACTGGATGGAGAAGTGAACCTTTTGTGACCAATGGAGATTGATATCTAGGTGTGTCACCTGTGTTAGGCTGTGTCCTCCAACCACAATGCTTTGCCTCTCTGTCTGGCAAACAGTCAGCCATGCGGGAATAGACATGCTTGGCTTGAAAGGAGCCAGATACTCCATAGGGTATCACAGTTGGTGACGTGAGAACCTTGCTCTAGTCCTGTCCGCCCGGGACACTTTGAGTGTGAGAAAAGCACTTCAGAGTCAGCAACGTTTGGTGCTGTGTTTTTAATAGTGGTTATTAGTGAACAATCCAAATTACTCTTCACCGAGAACCTATCATGTGTTGTGGGTTATACAGAATATTTTATCTATTTTTAAAAAATGTTTTGAAACAGAGTTCCACTCTGTGGCCCATGCTAGCCATGAACCCTTAATCCTCCTGCCTCAGATTCCAGAGTGCTTGTGTTATTAGGTGTGTGCCACCATATGTGAGCTCTCTGTTCTTTCCTGCAGCCCTGTGAGGTTGCCAGGAACATAGGTTGGAAAATCAAGAATGTAAAGCTTCCTTCTGCTGAGTGGCACACTGTTAAGCAGAATACTACAAAGATGAACTTTGGCCTGAGTGCCTCGCTGGCTTCGAGGAATCTGGCTTTAGCGGAATCTCCTTATTCCATGACAAACTAGCTAACTGAGAGACACGGCCCCAAACAGAAGCAGGAGTGACCTCTTTATTTGGTTCACCCCAAATTAAACAGATGCTCTTCAGGGTTAGTTAGGACGGCTATTTCATCGACGTGGGGATTGTAGAGCATTGTGGTGGCTGGAGTGTCCCCTCCTCTGTTATGGTTTGAGCATAAGGGACAGTGGCCCTGCACAGATCAGACTGAACAGCACATCCTAAAAGACACACATGCCCACCCTGCTTTGCAACTGAAGTCTTGCCTCTAGCCCGAAACCAGTTTTTGAGAAGGGCGGTGGCTGCCGGTGGCACTTTGGTGCGACCACAGACAGGTCCAGAGAGAGGAAGGTTTCTCTCCAGATTCTAAGTACACAGGCAGAGAGTGTGGTCGTGACACTGTCGTACCCTTCCCTTGCGTCCTGGGACTGGTGCTGTCCCAAGTCACCGCCTCTCCCCGTCTTCTCTCAGAGCTGAGGCCCAGGACCTCCCCTAGGGCTTGTGGTAGTCCTTACTGACCAAGAGGTAGGGAAGGGGACTCTGGGGCCTAAGGACGGCACAGGGGTCAGGAGCTCTAGCACAATAGTTTTAATTCCGGCTTCCTTACTCTCTTGCCACCTGTCTGTAGGCAACTAGGTTACCCACATTACCAATGAAGTGTCCCTCCTGGGCTCCTGCTAGTGGGTCTATTGCGTATGGGAACCTAAGTTAAGGGTGCATGTGGAAAATTGTTTGTGTGTGTGCACAGTGGGGAGAGAGAGAGAGAGAGAGAGAGAGAGAGAGAGAGAGAGAGAGAGAGAGAGAGAGACAGAGGGAGGAAAGAAGAGAGAGAGAATGAGAGAGACAGAGAGAGAGAAGAAGGGAGGAAGGGAGGGAGGGAGGAAGAGAGAAAGAGAGAGAGAGACAGAGGGAGGAAAGAAGAGAGAGAGAATGAGAGAGACAGAGAGAGAGAAGAAGGGAGGAAGGGAGGGAGGGAGGAAGAGAGAAAGAGAGAGAGAGACAGAGGGAGGAAAGAAGAGAGAGAGAATGAGAGAGACAGAGAGAGAGAAGAAGGGAGGAAGGGAGGGAGGGAGAGAGAAAGAGAGAGAGAGATCAAGATCATACTTTGCTTTTAGATTCTAGTCATCCTGTGTTAAGGAGATCTGGTCATGGACCCTCGATGAACATCTAAGCCCCACGGCTGCTGGAACCTGTTTCGTGGTTCCCACTGCTCCTGCCCAGTTTTATCTTTCTTATCACAGACCGTGTCCCTGATCTTTATAAGCATCATTAAAGTGAAGAAGAAAACCCCAATGACACTTCCCCCCAAAGAAAAAGAAAAAAGCACAAGGCTGCCATTTGCTTTAAGAAGGACAGCAGGGGAGGACCACTTTGCTTAGCTGTGGATCCAGCTGGCTGTGGCTGCTCCTGAGAGCTCTTCTCCTTGATCTGCAGGAAAGAGAAAGCTCTGCAGTTGCCTGGGACTGAGCAGCCCCCATGGTGGGGGCGAGGGGATCTGTCCCATTGTTTTCTTCTGCAGCCCTTTGCACAGGGTAGAATCGGTTCTCAGTTATATGGTTGTTTCGGAGGAGTATTTTAGTTCAGCCTGTATTTAGTTTCTGTCTCTTCCAGCCAGCACAACCTTATTCCAGGTATCTTTTTGAAATAAATTATCAGTGAACACTTAGCTCGGTCAAAGTGTTCTTCATCGGGTCTCTCAAAGAGGCCAAGGTCAGTTTTTATCAGGTTTGCTGTGCTTGGGAGAGCTTCCAATTTACTGAATGAGAAATGCATACTTCCATGGGCATCCTATTGGAATTTTAATTAACCTTTAAAAATAGGCTGTCGGGCTGAAGGTGTCTGCAGCAGTGAGTGACTCAGGAGTTCTGGTAGCACATGCATTGCAGCCCCTTAGATCGCTGAGAGAAGTTCAAATGGAATTCCAAAAACCTAAATGATATTTGGATTCTACTACAGTTTTGCTCGCTCGCTCTCTCTCTCTCTCTCTCTCTCTCTCTCTCTCTCTCTCTCTCTCCATCCTGTTTTTTTGAAATAGGGTTTCTTTGTGTAGCTCTGACTGTCCTAGAACTCTCTCTGTAGACCAGGCTGGCCTCGAACTCACAGAGCTCCGCCTGCCTCTGCCTCTCGAGTGCTGGGGTTAAAGCTGTGCACCACCACCGCCCCTGCTCCACTCGCCTTCTCTTTATGTTCATTTAATGTCAGTGGCTTATGTATGCCTAGAGACAGAGCTGTTTGTGGGCACCTTAAAGAGGCCACATATAGTTCATGTGATGTTTCTGTTTTACATGTGTTTACACTGCTCTGATACGCTGGTTGTCTGTAAGCATGAACTGTGTCATGGAATGTATGTGTAGTACTCACATGAATTCATGAGTTTTATAAGAGCCAGAGTTTGCAACTCTGATCAATAGAAGTAGGAAGAGAGAATTTGAAAACATCATCTCCCAAGGGCAGATGCAGTATTCTCAGAGAGTAGGAGACAGGTCCTCAGCAGTGAGCAGAAGAAGGAAGAGCTGGCTTCAGCAGTGCACCTGCGGTATACCAGGCATTTGCCTGTATAGAGGGTGGACAGGAGGTGCCTGGGATAAAAACATTGATGTTTATTTATTTCCATTAATTACATAGCTGGGTATGTAGAGGAAAACACATGCTTATATCTTTCTCTCTCTCTCTTCCTGCCTTCCTCCCTCCTTCCCTCCCCTTCCTTTCTTCCTTCCTTCCTTCCTTCCTTCCTTCCTTCCTTCCTTCCTTCCTTCCTTCCTTCCTTCCTTTCTTTCTTTCTTTCTTTCTTTCTTTCTTCATTCTTATCTAGCAGGAGTTTTTCCAGTGCTAAGGATTTATCTTAGGACCTTGCATATGCTATGCAAAGGGCTCTTTTCTTTGGTTTAACCAAAGACGGACCCAGAAGTGCTAGAGAGAGGAAAGGGAAGTGGGGGAGGTTTGGGAATAGATCAGATAATAATTCGAAGGTATAACAAATGTCATCAGACGCAGTGAGTTATAATCAAGAAAATGCTTTTGTTGCAAAGATAGTGTCTCCTGCAGGTTTGCTTACCAATGATGCTGCTGCATTTGAAAGGTCAAAGCATTCTTCAAACAGTTGTTACCCTCCAAGGAAAGTTCTTGGGAGGCCTTGAGCAGTCACTAGGAAGGACATGCTATCTTTCCAAGGCCTCGCCCATGTAAAGTATCTGTGCCCAATGAATTCAGTGAGAAGACACAGATATTTATTATGTAGAAGTTTATGGAAATGCATAGTGATGAAGTGGTGGTCCTTCAGCTGTGTGTGTAGGAGGGAAACAGAGGCTTAGACGTTTTCATTGTCAAATAATCCCTGATCTTGCTGTTGCCAGGACTATAAAGCTGTTCTAAAACCTGGCATACTCTTCTTCGTGAGGCAAAGTGACAAGCAGATTTTGAGTCCTGTGCTGGCTGTTCTGATGTCAACTTGACACAAACTAGAATCATCTGAGGGGAGGGAATCTCAATTAAGAAAATGACTCCATAAGACCAGGCTGTAGGCAAGCCTGTAAATATTTTCTTAATTAGTGATCAATGGGGGAGGGCCCAGCTGATCGTGAATGGTGCCATCTCTGGGCCAGTAGCCCTGGGTTCTATAAGAAAGTGGACTGAGCAAGCCATAATGAGCAAGCCAGTAAGCAGCACCCCTTCATGGCCTCTTCATCAGCTCCTGCCTCCAGGTTCCTGCCCTGTTTGAGTTCCTGTCCTGACTTCCTTCGATGATGACTAAATGTGGAAATGTAAATCAAATAAACCCTTTCCTCCACTTGCTTGAGATCGTGGTGTCTCATTGCAGCAGTAGAAACCCTAAGACCAGTACCATTCACAAATTATATTTTTTCTTGTGTTAAATTGCTTCTTTTAGAGAAATGTCAGGACAGCCTCTGGGCAGCCTCTAATGCAACTGTGTGAATGCCTTGGCAGTTGTGTATTTGAAGCTGTACGGATGGGAAGAACTCAGGGCTGAAAGGAAATGCTATCAGTGCTTAATGTATACACATTTGCGTTCATGGGCAGGTAGAGGTGAATCCCACATCACTGCTTTAAAGAAGTGGAATTGTTTATTGACCAGAGGGAGAGTTGTGAAATACTAAACTGTTTTCACATCACTCACGGCAAGGCCTGTAGAGAGCAGAGATGAACAGAAGCCTCCCACTTCAAGCCCTGGGGAGCCCCTTCACTGACTATTGACTCTTCAGCACTGTCGTCATTGTAACCTTTGTGAAGGACATATATTTATGCACATGCATGGTGCATGCGATTGGTGTTTATGTCTGGTATGCAAGCTTGGTTGTTCATGGCCAGCATACATGGTCAGTGATCACATTTGCTGTGAACGATTAGTGCTCCTGGCTGATGTATAAGATTAGTTGCTCATGGTTGAAAATCATTGTTGGTGTATATGGTTAAACCATGTGATTGGTGTTCATGGTTGCTCTGTTGTTCATTGTTGTATGTGGTTGATGTTATGATTGATACACAGGGCCAATGCTTGTGGTTGTATGCATGATCGAAACACATGGTTTCTATGTGTGATTGTTGCATGTGGCTGATGATTCTACTGGCCACAATGTGGTTGGTGCTCATGACTAGTGTTTGGGGTTGGTACTCTTGCTTACTGTGCGTGGTCATTATATGCGGTTGATGCTCATAGTTGGGTGTACATGGTTGACGCTTGCGGTGTTATCTGTGTTTGGTATCCATGGTTGGCGTCTGTTGGTGCTCATAATCAGTATACATAACTGTTATGTGTGGTTGGACTGTCCCACCGACTCTTTACTCCTTTGTCGTTTGTGAGCCATGATTTTGCTTGTAATTTCTTTGTATATGGATGTTCCTTTTATTTTTGTCCTCCAAACATCAGCAACCTATTTTTCCTCTGAATTTAGACATTGTAGAAAATACCTTCTTGTCCCCATAAGATTAATAACCAGTCTGCTAAGTGTGGTTGGTGTTGGCCATGATGGCTCCTTTGTCTTCCCAAACTAATCCATGAGTCCTTTTTTAACAAATCAGCCCCAGAGCTGGCCCCGTGGACCACCGAATGCCTTTGCTGCTGCTGGTAGCCTTGTGGGCTGAGAGGCCCTCCCTTGTGACTGCCCTTCTGGGATTGTTACTTACTGGATCTAAAACACCTGTGATGAGCAGGTCCCTTGGTGGTAACTGGGTGGGTGTGGGCAATGAGAGGCTAGTGCCATGGCAGGGCATACCTTCTGTGGCCAGGTGCCAAGCAGCTTTGTGAAAGAGGAGACAATGTTGCAAACACTTTACTCTGCTGAAGCCCAGGACTTTTTTTTTTTTTAACTTTTGTCTTTCTTCCTTCTGGGCATTTCTGATTCCATTTTAATTTCTGCAGGTTGTTTGTAGTGCTCTTTGCTCATTTTCCCCATCTGTGGGTTAGAAGCTTTTCTGGTAAATAGCTGCTCTGTGGCTCTTTGAAGTTAGCAACTTCTGGATTTCTCCCTGGACAAAGTGCTTACTAGCTAGTAATTCTATGATGTGAGACGTCCTTTGGTGTATGTGTTGCTTTTATTGGTTGGTGAATAAGGCTGTTTTGGCCAATGGCTTAGCAGAGTAGAGTCAGGCAGGAAATCCAAACAGATATATATGTATATATATATGTATATATACATACATATATATGTATATATATACATATATATGTATATATATACATATATATATATAGAGAGAGAGAGAGAGAGTAGGCAGAATCAAGGAGACACCATGTAGCTGCCGAAGTAGAAAGACGCCCTAACCTTACCAGTAAGCCACAGCCTTGTGGTGATACACAGATAGTAGAAATGGGTTAATTTAAGATATAAGAGCTAACTAGAAATATGCCTGAGCCATTGGCTTAACAATGTTGTAATCAATATAGTTTTTGTGTGATTATTCGGGTCTGGGCAGCCAGGAAACCAAAGCAGAGTCTCCATTTACAATTCAATTTTAACCCTCACATGTTAGCCCTTCTCCCCACTACAGTGAACTGGAGGAGAGCCAAGAGCCTTGTGTGACTTTTGAGCCTTGCCCAACTTCTCCAGTGACAGGTTAGGCACCAGAACCAAGGACTGCTGCTGACCCCACTGGCCTTCCTGCTGGTAGGTTCTTCATGTTGTCAACTGAGGCTCGAATAAGCCACAGGTTCTCTGCCATGAAGACTAATGTGGATCTAGGGTCTGGGCCCCAGGAGAGATGGGTGATAACTTGGGGATTACAATGAAGTTTGAGAGAAGGCTTAATCTTTTCATAAGTCCTGACAGTAGCAAGAGTGGGTGGGAACAGGGAGAAGAGGGGTTCGGAGCAGCCACTGAGGTCATGTCTAGCACTGCCTGGGGGGGGGCTTGTCTCCTGCTATGCCTGCTGAGTATGCAGGTGGCTCCCTGCTTGACTCCTTAGATATGCTTATGTGTGATTGCCTCTTCTCTATATCCTCTATTGGTGTGTGTACTCTGGCTTTGGCAGCCCTCTAAGATGCCACCGAGCCTTCTGGAAGTTCTAAATCTCAGTTCTGTATAGGCCGCCCCACAGCTGCTTGGACAGCCATCCACTGCCCTTCCTGTTTGGAACCGTGGTGTTCCTGGTCTCTTCTGGGTGTATTTTTGGTAGCTCTAGACCTGGTAAACTCTGTGTTCCCCTTTCTTTGACACCTTCCCTCTCCCTAATAACACCTTTCTACTTGTGGTCTTTGATTTATCCTTAAAAAATTCCCATGTAGTATGGAGAACTATCTTAGTGATAGAGCTTTTGCCTAGCATGGGCAAGACCCATCCTAGCACCCCCCCCCCCAACAAAAACATTCACATGAATTTTCTGTTCTATCCAGAATGTGCTGGGCCGAATAGAATGTGATTTCAGTATCACACAGGGGTGTATTTGATCAGACTTGTAATAAGATATGTCTCCCATGACTTCTCAGAGCACAGTGCACACCAGTACCCCATGCACATTCACTGTTAAAAGATGAGCCTATGGGGCCCTAGAGAGATAACAGGGCTGCCTGACGGCCTTGAAAACTCAGGGTGAGCAGGGAAGTGCGGACCATGAGCCAGCTCCTGGTTCTCTCTGGAAAGAATGGGCTCCATAAAGTCACTGTTATAATTTAAAAAAAAAAGTGGGGGGGGCACACTAGAGAAAAGCACCATGCAACAGAGTTCACATGGAGGGGGCTTGGGAACATAAAAAAGGGAAAGGTGAGAACAGAGACTGGCCTCTGGGGAAAGGAGCAGTGAAGATGAGAGAGAGCAGAGAGGAGAGGGAGGGACAGAGGGAGGGAGGAAGAGAGAGAGGGAGAGAGGAAGAGGGGGGGAGAGGGAGAGAGAGAGAAGGTGGGCAGGGTCCTGTTAAAAGAGAACATAGTGATTGTGCTCAGGAGCTGCTCTTAGTGGCTGCAGCTGAGGATGTGTCCTGTCAGGACCCCAAGGGCAGGCCAGTGCAGATGCCTGAATGCTAACACTCCTCCCTTTTTATTTATTATAAAAAAGTAAGGTCTTAGAAAGGGGTTGCATGTGAGGCGGGGATGAAGAGACTACTTCCTGCTGACCTAGGGGTTGTCGTTCATCTTTGGGGGACCTGGCAAAGCTGAGGTGCTGGCCTTGTCCTGAAGTATCTGACTGTTTCACTTCACTGTCCAGGCTCTGTGGAACCGTCAGGCGTCGGCCTGGACCTGGCAAAATGTTGTTTGAGGTAGATCCAAGTCGATTCCCTAGGGCTTAGAGCACCTGATCCTTTTCCCATCACCCCAGCACACCTGGACATGTTTGATGGTCTTAACGCCTCCAACTCTATGGCTAACAGCTGGTAAAACAGTAGCTGATGAGGAATGGTCACTGGGTCTCCAGAAGAACATCCTCAATGGGAGAAAGCAAGGAGGTTTAAACGATGACACAGTTCCCGTGTGTGAGGGGGAGCAGTAAGACCCAAGAGTCTACAATCCTGTTTCCCAGGAATTCAGAGGAGGTCAATTTCGAGACAGGCACAGGCTGCCCAGTGAGTCATCACGCAATGGCTCTCACTCACTCTGTTTTCTGTAGCCACCTGCTGAGGAGAGTGAGTGGTCTTTATTTTGTTTTTGAATGATAAGGACTAATTTTACCTATTTATAGGACACTTGTCATGTTTTTGGTATGTTGTGCAATGATGAAATCTAGGTAATTAGTTTATCGACTCAAAAATTCACTACCTCTTTGTGTTGAGAAGATTAAACCCCTTCTAGCTATTTTGAAATGTAAAACAAGTCAACTATTGTCCATCTTGCCTCAAATGACAAGACACCTGTCTCCATCCATCCATCCATCCACCCATCCATCTATCTTCCTATCTATCATCTATCTATCTATCTATCTATCTATCTATCTATCTATCTATCTATCTATCTATCTTCCTATCTATCTATCTATCTATCTATCTATCTATCGATCTATCTTCCTATCTATGTATCTATCTATCTGTATCACATTTTTTTCTACCTATTCATATACTGATGGACACTTAGTTGATTGACTGTCATTTACTACTGTCCACATGGCAGTGCTGCTGATCTCTCTGCATGTGGATTACATGTCTTTTGTTATATACTCGGAGACAAGATTACTAGTTCATAACATGATAGCTCTAGGTTTTGAGGAAGCTCCATTCTCTCCCTTGAGTGCCCAGCTTCTGAAGACTGTGTGGGCCGAGGGAGGTCAGACATGGAAAGTCTGGGGAAATGACAGAAACAGTGACCAGGTAGCACTTTGTTTCGTGGTGCTGGAGTGTTATGTACACTGGGTAAGTACTGTGACCATTGAGCCATATCCCAGGCCCCTTCATAATCCCTCTTCTTCCAGGATCTTGCAAAGTAGATCATGCTGGTCTGGAACTTGCTGTGTAGCTTAGGATGCCCTCAAAGTCAGCATCTCCTGAGCTGAGATGACAGGGACATCCATCAGTGGATGCAGTGGACTAGATGCACCACTAGTGTGAGCTTAATAAATGGAAACTGTTTTACAGTTCCTGTTCCTGGACCTCACTTCTCATATTGGCAAGCATGGAGTGTACTCTGTGGGAATATAGCCGTTAGAGCTGGGACTCAGATTTATTGGGCCCTTGGTCCTGGCCTCTTTTAGATCAAACTGACTAAGGGTCTAGTCAGAAAGGACATTAGTACTGGTTTCTGAAACAGCCCTAAACTAAACTGGTGGAGAGCTTGTTCCAACTCAACAAAGGTAGGAGTGGTATCAAGTGCAAAGTAATGACAGAAATCTCTCCTCAGCACTGTTTCTGTTGAATGTTTGCAGCAGCCCTATACCAGCAGGCCTTTAGGGTGGTGAGCAAGGAAGGCATGGGTCATGTAAATCCACAGGCATAAGATAAAAGGTCTGCCATTTCCTTGTCTTTTTCCTCCATAGACATCTTGTCCACAGGACCACCCTGGCGGCACAACTGTTCTCCCACCAGCAAGAGTTTGGATCACAGTCAGCTGACGTCCCTTAGCAAAAGGCTGCCACGAGGGACGAAGCCCCAACCAAACTGGGTTGGATTCCTGAAGAGAGGGTCAGGGCCTGTGCTGGAGAACTCATAGGAACTTCATCTGCATTTTTTTATTTTAAATAATTCTTCATTCCAGGAATGATGGCTATCCCTCCAGCCTTCCATGTCTTCCCCTTCCCACCTTCCTTCTTGTCCCCGTTCAAACCTTTGCTTTCTTCTCCTCTTTCCCTGTTTCCCTCTCTCTTGCTTCCTCCTTGTATTTTCTTTTCACCATTAAAAAAATCTTTTTATTTTATTTTTAATTATTCATTTACATTTTGAGATTATAATATAATTACATTTCTCCCTCTCCCTCCAAACTCTCTCAAATACCCTTCCTTGCTCTCTTTCAAAATCATGGTCTCTTTTTTCATATTGTTGTTATGTACATATATGTGCATGAGTGTTAGTGTCAGGGTTCTCTGGAGTAATGGAACTGATGGAATGTATGCATATAGAGTCTCTATATATGTATAGAAATGGCATTTATTAGAATGACTTTTAGGTTATGGTCCAGCTAGTCCAACAGTGTCTGTCTACCAGAATAGTCCAAGAATCCAACAGTTGTTCAGTTCACAAGGCTGGATTTTTCATCTGGCTTTCCATAGATGTGGGATCCCAAAGAAGTAGACTAATGCCAGTGAGGGAATGGCCTTGGTGCTGAGGGTGAAAGCAAGCAGGTAGAGAGCAACTTCCTTCTTCCATTTCCTTTATATAGGTTGCCAGCAGAAGGTGTGGCCCAGATTAGAGGTGTGTCTTCCCATCCCAAAAAATCTGGGTTAAAAGTGGATCTTCCTGCTTCAAATGATTAAGCAAAATTCCCTCAGAGGTGTGCTTAGCTGTTTTTGGGTTTTAGTTAATTCCAGATATAGTCAAGTTGGCAACCAAGAATAAACATCACAATATATATATATATATATATATATATATATATATATATATATGTGTGTGTGTGTGTGTGTGTGTGTGTATTATGTATATGTCTCTCTCTCTCTCTCTCTCTCTCTCTATATATATATATATATATATATATATATATATATATATATCCTGCTCTATTTGTATAAGGTTACTTGTATGTATGTTTTCAGGGCTGACCATTTGGCTAAGATAACCGATTGGTGTGCTCTTTCCTCGGGAATACTGTTTCTCTTTCTGGGGTAGTTTGAATGTAATTGGCCTCCACAATCCCATAATCTCACAGGAAGTGACAAAATTCGGAGGTGTGGTTTTGTTGCAGTGGGTATGTCCTGTTGAAGGAAGTGTGTCGCTGTGGGGTGGACTTTGAGGTTTCATATGCTTAGGATGCCTCCCAGTGAGTCAGCTGACTTCCTGTTGCCTGCAAGGTGTAGGGCACTTGGCTATTTCTCCAGCACCATACCTGCCTGCCTACTGTCTTGCTCCCTGCCATGGACAGAACCTCTGACTTGAGTGAGCCTCCTCAATTAAATGTTTTCTTTATAAGAGTTGCTGTGGTCGTTGTGTCTCTTTACGGCAACAAAACACCAAACTAAGACACCGCCTTAAAGGATTCATTAGTTGCAGGCAGTTCTTTGTATGGGGTTGAAGCCTCGTGCCCACCCCCTCATGTTATACATAATAGCATGTCTGTTGTTGTCTTTGTTCAGCTCAGGTTAGGCAGTCTTTTCTGTCTTGTTTTTCTCTTCCATTTCATGCTTTTTCTCCCACTCCTTGCTGTCCATTCCTCTGCCCTCTCCTGCCTACTCCAGCTGATTTCCTGTTCACCTCCCCTCAGCCTTTGTGGCATGCATTTATTTTTCACTGTCCTGATATTTTCTTCCCCAGAGCCTACTATCTCTACCTTAGGGCTTTTGTATCTTCTCACAAAGGCTTTCTCTCCGAGCAGGTTCCTTCCTATGTCTTACAGATACACATCTCCTCTCTACAAACCTAGAGTGAGTCTCTCTGTCCCTTAAGAGGTGTAGTGGCTAGCACCTTCCTGGAGGTCTTCAGAGGAGCCAATGGGATGCTCGCTTCTTGGAACAGCAGCCATAGGATGGTGCTGAAGAGTTTGCTGGAAGGAAGGAGGCATAGGGAAATGGTGTGGCTCTGCGTGGTGTTGGAGTTGCATCAGGGGTCTTTGTATTCTTTAATGGGTGGTATCAGGTCTGCATTGATGGGCAACCTTTCTCTCATTAGGGCTAAGAAAGGTTAGCTCTTGGCTAATCACTCCAGTTGGCTGCATGTACCAAAGAATATAGCTTTGCGTCTGCTACTTGCCATTTGCTTTCTGGTTAATAGATGTGATAAGAAGTCAACACTTGAGTGAATTATTTTGTAGCACAAAATGGGATGCTAAACTTAGTGCTGTAAATGTTCCAAAAAAGATGCCTTGTCAATTATTCAAGAGGGGCACATCAAGGTCTCATCGCTTGCTATTGATTGCTGCTTTTCTCAAAAAGATTTATTTGTCCACTGTTCATCGAGTGACCTTTCTAGTATACTTCTCTGCTTCTGGGTTTTATGGCACCTGGTTTAGTAATATGAATTTCTCTTGTAAATATTTGGAAACTAATAAGCGGTCTTTAGGTAAAATGTCCAGCATTGGAGTCTGACCTATTTGTTGTTCACTTCATCACGAATACATATCAATATCATGTACCTCTGCACATATACATATACATTTACAAGTATACTTATGATTTTAAGAAGTTATGCTTATTGTTAGTGATTGGCTTGGCAGTTCACATGTTTGAGTAAAAGCTTCAGGGAATAGATGAGTTTTGCTTATCTTTGGGTTTGCTTAAGATGACTCAATCCCTTAAAATAGACTGTAGGTAAGAGAAGTTGATCTGGGTGGGTTGCTCTGTGTATGTGTGGGATCTAAGCTAGAGGAAGGGACCCTCTGGCCAAGTCATCTGCTGTGCACTTGTTAGTTTTTATGTATGTCTCTGCGTAATGGGAACACTGTGCTGTCACTGAGGTTGGGGCCCTAGCCTTTCTGCCTGCTTGCTGTAGGACTTGGAGATGCTGGCTCTCCAAAGCATCTGCTCCATCTCACCACAGCACCTGTGCAGAGCATGCCATAGGTCCAGAGGGACCAGTGTGTAGTACCTGTCTTGAGGCTACAGCTCCATTAGTCACCATTGTTAGGCTTGCTGTCAAGAGCCCATTGCAAGCCATTACAATGAGGGTTTCTTGATGGCGCTGGCTGCCGTTCGGAGCAGATGGGCAAGACGTGATAGCTCCCACTGTGTACAGTCGCACGTGCGGGCCGCCGCTTCTCCGGAATGAGAGGAGGGTTGAGTAATTGGCTCTGGGGAATATTGTTGCTGACTGCTGCCATTTGGATGAGTAATAGACCCCATTAGATCACAATAAAATACTTGATTCCGTATAATTAAAAATGGCATTAGTCAGGCAGAAGCTCCAGCATTTAAAACTGGGAAGAGGATAATTTCAAAGACTGCACAGTACGTTCGTGATTGAGGCAGTCCATAACCTAGAGGGCTTGCGTCTCCGAGTCACAAGACGTGGTCATAGACAGCCTGGCAGGGCAGCTGCTGTTCATTTCGGCTCAGATATTTGTAATGAGCAGCTATGGCAGTTAAAAATGTTTCTGATGAGTTCACAGCTTGCGGAACAGTTCTGATTTGCAATTTTAACAGAAAAAGAAGTCCTATAATTTACTTTTTGATGAGTAGGCAGAACCCGGAAGAACACGGCAGCCTTTATTTCCCTGTTTGTATTTTCTGCTTCAGCTCCAAATGCTTTCCTTCCTTCTCTCATTTATTCATCAATCCTACCTTATTCAGACACTCGGGTTCAGCACGCTACAGGAGTCAGACAATGCTGGAGGACTCTGGGAAAAGGCTACAGCAAACCTGGACGTTCTCTGCCCTCCTGCAACCTGGTCTCCTGCAGATCCCTTGGCTCCGAGTTGAGAAGCCTTTGGTTTGGCACAAGCTCCACTCTGTTTAATCAAGAGCCGAGTGTCTGGCACACAGCTTCAGTTATTAATACTCTGCTATTAATATTCATATTGACAGTCATTTGCACTTCTAAACTGCTTTCATCCCAAAGATGATCACATACCCTGTGAGCCTTAGATGAACGACTCCTACTGTGGGTATGGGGCCCTGCAGCAATGTCACCTCTTTGAAGGGGGCTCACTTGTTCAACTAACAAGTGTCAGGACAGCCCACGTGTTGTAGGTCTTTTTAAGATGTCTTCCTTATCTGTGACCTGCCACTCATGGTCCACAGCCATCTTACAAGTGTCTGTTCAGCCCTACAAGCCAGGAATGAACCTCTGTGGTTGTATTTTACTTTTTATAAATAAAAGATAAATAGAAAAATAGTTACTTTTCTATTGTTGTGATAAAACATCATTACAAAGTCTTAATAGGAGGATTTATTTGGGCTTCTCATAGATGCCAGAGGGTGAGGGTCCACAGTGATGAGATGGCATCACAGCAGGTGGCAGACATAGTGGTTGAAACTGGAAGCTGAGGATTCATATCATGAGTTGATAACACCAGGCAAAGAGATCACACTGGGAAGGGCATGAAGCTATTGAAACCTCAAAGCCCGCCCTGCCCCAGTGACACACTTCCTCTAGCAAGTCTTTTGAATGTGCCCAAGTAGCTGCACCAACTGGGGACCAAGCATTTAAACATCAGTGCCTCTGGGGGCTGTTCCCATTGCTTGTTCCCACAAGCGCTGTGGTGCCAGCTACATTGCAGAGAACACAGTTTGGCCAGAACTTATGTCCAGATTGGAATCTGGGGCTCTTTAGACATTGACTAAAATGTCAATAATCACACACACAGACACACACAGACACACACACACACAGAGACACACATACACACACCCTAAATGTAATGGGAATATTTCACAGTGAGCTTTTTTTGTGCTCTAATTGGACATAAATTTAGATTTCAGAATAATAGGGAATTATTTTTACTGTCATTTTAACCAATTATAATATATTTATATGTCTCTATATTTTATATAGCATATACTTGCTATGGTCAGATACCTGACAAGAAGCAAGTTAACCGAGGAAAAGTTTTTTTTTTTTTTTTTGTTACAATTTGAGGAGATAAAGTTCATCATTGTCGGGAAAGTGTTTTAAGGCAGGAACATGAGCTTATTTTATTTAGACCAAGTCAAGAAGTGAGGCCAGAGTATAAAACCTTGAAGCTTACTTTCAGCAGCCTACCTTTCCAGAGAGGCTCTACCCTCTGGGGGTTCCTCACCTTTCCAAAACAGGTGACCATGCATTCAGACACATTGAGCTTATGGTGGGCCTTCAAACTTCAACATTCTGCCTTTGGCTCCCTAAGCTCAGGACTGTCTCATAATTCAAAAATCCACCCATTCCAACCTCCAGAATATCGCCATAGATGTTAACAGTGTGAGCACTTCAAAATTTCCAAGTATCTTCTGAGACATAAGGCAATCTCCCCCAGGGTTGGAGAGGTGGCTCAGCAGTTAAAAGCACTGACTGCTCTTCCAGAGGACTGGGCTTGATTCCCAGCACTCACATGGTGGTTCACAATTGTCTGTAGCTTCAGTCCTACGGGATCTGATGGCCTCAGATCTGGCTGATACTTCAGACTGGCATCTGGGGCACCAGACACACAATGGATGCACAGAAATACATGCAGGCAAAACATCCATACATACAACAATAAATACACTTAAAAATTAACTACTAACATTCTTACTCCAAAAGGGAGAGATGGGGGCATAACAAGGAAAGATTAGCTCCAAGCAAAACCACTACACAACAGAGTAAGCATCACGTCCTGTAGTTCTGTATCCAGTAACTGGAGTTCATGATGGATTCTTCTGGGCAACTCTGGTCAGACTCCAGGCACCTGGTGAGATATTCCCTGTGACTGGATGAATAGAGATTCTCTGTATTTACACAGAGCCAAGCAACACTGATCTAAACTGCAGGGGGCCTGGGAAAGTCAGCATAAAGACCATTTATGACTCGTAGAGAAATTGTAAGAGGTCGTAAGCGCTAACCCTGGACTTCTAGCAGATGTCACGGGGAACATGAGTAGGACTTAGCCATACAAAGGAATGACAGAGCGTTCCGGTCGAGGGAGCAGTGGGCACAGAAGCCTAGCATCTTGAGGCGCTTGGGGACACTGAAGAGCCATTGGAGTTGATCAGAGACCACAAGGAGGGATATCTGGGACCACTAATGTAAGACCATGTGCCTTAGACCTGTCTGTGTCCCCGTGGCAAAATGGCCGCACCCTTTCCAGAGATGAGAGGCTCACCTGGCTCACAGTTCTGGAGGCTAAGGATATCAGTGTTATCTGCGTGTGCTGTATTATTGCGTGTCAGACGGCATTAGCAGCGCCTTTTGTGAAAGTGGGCAGCGAGCTGGTGAGACGAGACTGAACCTGTGCAGGTAGCTTTGCTTTATGATAACTGACACTCGTGGCAAGGAACCCGGCCTCTAAAGGCCTGTCCTACCTTAGTGTGATGAGTATTGGTTCTTAGTGCGGCGCTCCAAGACACAGTTTCCTTCTAGAATACCCAACCAGCAAATATCCATAATCTACTGTGTTACATTGGGAAGCAAGCTTCTAACACACAAACCTTTGTGGACAAAACAAATCCTAAGCTTTGTGCCACTCCAGGTATGTCAGTCAACCTGAAGGCTGTTGGGGTTATTCTGTTTATGAATCTGACACTTGTTAGTTCATTAAAAATAATTCTGTTAAAAACGTTTTATTTTTTTTTTACCCCAAACAAGAATTCAACTCATTAATTCATACAGTCTTTCTAATAACTCTGTGATATAGGCACTATGCTCTCCCTCATTTTGAAGATGGAGGAAGTTAGTTACAACCATGGACAGTGGTCTGGGACCTGAGCCAGTCTGACTCTGGCTTTGGCACTGGCTCCATGTTGCTTATGGGATTGGTGCCTGATCCTCTTTTCTCAAAACAGAAAGCTGATTGGCAAGTTGGGCTTGGCATTTGGTTCTGACTGCTCCTCGCGTGTGTGTTACCCCCTTACAGTCTGTCCAGGGGTTGAAGGAGAAATAGATCATGCTGCCTTTTACCACACTCTAAATATAAAGGTAAAAAATGCAAGTGGGAGAGTTTTGTAGCCACATGTACATGCATGTGTGTGTGTACATGTGTGTGCGTGTATCCATGTGTGTGCACATGCATGTGCATCTGTATGTGTTCATAAAGAAACTGCTTACTTCAAGGTTTGACTGAGGAAGGGACAGGGGAAGTAAGGTTATATCTTTCCATACCTGAAATACTGATAAAGATTGATTATGTTCAAGCATACGCTTTCTAATTAATATGGAAACCAAGGGAATACAAGTGTACTTGGGAAAGTGGTCCCTGAGTTTCTGTTTTTTTTTTTTCTTGTTGAGTTTTTGATTTGCATCGTGTAAGGATCTGTATGGAAAACATGCACAGTGGCCCACAATCCCAGCATGCTTGAACCTTTCTTGTCCAGACCCCTCTCTCTGTGCCATCTGGGGCTCCTTCTCCCTGGATTAAACGTCAGAACCAGCCCAGATGTTTGTAGAGTTCAACATTTGTGGCCATGGAGACAGACTGAATGAGAAATTTTTTTTCCTCCTTGGAAATGTCGGCCTACATGTTTCAAAAACATTTACAGAAACCTAATGGTTTAGCAGGTGTTCAAATAAACCATCTCTTGACGGTTTGAATTCTGATAGGATAGGATTAAAGCTATGTAAATAATTTGAGATATTTTAGTATCCCTATTAGAAAGGGTAACAAGAAACAAGTAAAATTGATCTTAAAAGTGTTTATTTAACTTCTGAACCCCAAATCTTACTATGTTTTTATGAAACCACTATAAAATTGTTAATAAGTGTTCTTCATCCCTTCTTCCCTTCTATGTCTGAAGCCTGTGAAGGGTTTCACACTCGTGGGCCTCCCCACTTGACGTGCCCCCGTCTCAGTGTTCAGCAGTGACACTATGCCAGTAGAGAGTGTGGCTCTGACAGATCAGACCATGTAGCATGCCCTAATACAGTTCTGAGGAGAGCATCCTTCTGACGAGCCTGGTAGGCCCTGTGCCTGCACGGTGCACTCTCATAGGGTGCATAGGCAGCAACATGAAGCTTCCCCTGATTTCTGAGCTATTGTCATGATAGAATCTGAAGACGACTGCAGGAATTTGGGATTGAACTTAATGTAATAAGAGCCAGGAGAGCTCAGGAAACACACGCTGAGCGATTTGTCTGAAGTCGGAGTGAGCATAGTTTCCATCCCGGCTGAGTCTTTGAATCCGCTGTGGGAAGTCATTGCGCTGACAGCTCTCATCAACAGTCCCTTCCCCGGGGCCTCTGTGAGTACCAGGTCTAATTATGCTTTTCTTCTGGCATCTTTATGAAGGGTACAAAACTTAGCCTCCAAATTCGTGTTCTTTCCTAGAAGAGACGCTCATTGTCTCAGAAATGAGCAGTTACAAACCCATCCTCCCCACAGCTGTCTATTTTCTGAGGTGATGGTTGGTACCCACCACTGTTGGAGATGGGTATTTCCCCAGTTTGGGCAGCTGGTTCCACCCTAAAGATGACTTCGGTCTTTCTCTGTTAGTTGTGCTGTTGTCTCTATGGTCCCGGAGAATGTGGGGGAGGTGCCCTGCCCTTTCTGAGGACGGTTTACCATTTCCTTCATATAGAGATCTTCATTAACTGACACACAGAGTGAATTTGACAAAAGAATTTTGGGCTCACATTAAAAACAGATACGTAATAACCTCATTCTATGGGACTGGTGTCCCAACGGTAGAATTTCAGAGATCTGAACGAAAGCTAATTTACCGGAAGCAAAGGAGTGTCTGAAAGTTCAGTGCGTGGAAACTGCATTTTTGCCTTTATTATTTCATATAGTGTATAATATCAGATTTATGTTTAATGTGATAGGGATTGTTATATTCTTTCCATGGCAATATTCAGTAAAGAACGTTCCCCTATTTAATCATTGGAAATCTAATGAACAGAGGCCAGCTGGAGTGGATGTGGATGGGGAGGGGTCCTGGAGTGTCTCTATATAAGCCATATACCCAATTTCCATGTATAGGTTTTCAGCTCTTTCCCCACGATGCTTCACAGTTCTGTTCTTACAACAAATACCACCCCCTTTCCAGACTTGAGTGGTGGCCCTCAGCGCTGCCACCCCCTTCCTCAGACGGAGACACCAGGCGTTCTGCTAAGGTTGACACTCTGAGTTGATAATTCCCCGATAAAAGTGGTGCTGAAGCCATAGCCAGATGACAGTCTGTAGCAACAAGACTGTGACGACAGGCGGTGTGTGGGGCCTTTCCCCTCCCAGGGTGGGATGGAGGGGCTGCAGCTGACCATAGCTCAGGGGAGGAGGTGGAGGGAGTGTGAACGAACCTCTGTGCTGGCGCCGAACCTGCTGGAGGGCCGAGACTAGAGGAATGCGTTCGTTTCAGATCAAAGAAACTAAATTCTTCGCCCATATTGCAGAGAAAAAGCTAAAACTGTTTTTTCCCTCATAGTAACTTTTGAAACAGAAATTATAATTAGCTGATGTTTAGGAAAGGGAATTGTGCAGATGTTGCCCCAAATTTAGACAGATTGGTGGCATTAGAAAGGAAATATTGAAAGCATAAAAGGATGTAAAATTTACTCCAGTCTGTCAGGAAAATATTAAAGTTCAGAGTCAGATGAAGCAAGGAAGAAGGCTGTGACTTAGCCATGCCCGAGATGCACCAGCAGTTTGGCTGTACCTGCGAATCTTAAGTGTGAGCTCGCCACAGAGACCCTGAAGCTGTTCAAATGACTTTGTTTCCGAGATATTAGGAATGGACCTTGGCTCGACAGGGCTGTCCTGTTCTGCTGTGTACTTTGTCCTGAGCTAAACTCAGTCTGTGTGAAGTTCCTACATCTCGAAAAGCGGGCCTCCCTTCACCTGCTTCCTTAGCATCCTTCCACCTGTTTCTCATTGTTCCGGGACACTAGCAAGCAGCACCCACTACATCACTTGCATTTTCAGAATTATTATAAAGAAGCTGGCGGTGGTAGCTGTCTAGTGATCAGCCACACACTCACACAAGGCACATTAGCCTGCAGTGACTAATTAGTGGATGTAAGACACTAGCCCTGAGCCTTTTAAGGTGATCAATCAATATGAAGACCTTTAGGACAGATAGCTCAGTGCTAGAACATTTTGACTGCAAAATGACTTTTAGAGCTCATGGGTTTAAATCTTTTAGAGCACTTGTCTTGCCTTGGTTAGTTTTCAGAACATCATCTCTGGGGTTTTGTAATGCATGGGATCCACTTAATGTCCTTTCTTCTCACTTATGACCAGATGGGACCCTTGTTGAAGAGTGGCGGAAACTGGAGAAGGGCCCGCCTGTACCCCTAGCTTTCGCTGTATAGGATGATGCAGGGAGTTATTGTGGATGGGGTAACTTGGGAAAGCTGCAGAGCAAGGGTCTCCTCCAGCAGGGGCACCCCCTTCCGTATTGAGAAACAAGCTGGTTGGGAGGGGAGGGGTCTGGAAGGATGTCTCCCGTGTGGATTGGTTTTCATTCTACACCTGGGAAGCCAGGGATTTGCATTAGCATTGGCCATGTCTCATGGTTTGAAGCACAATTGGAGAAAGACTTGGGTCTTAGGTACTTGTGAGCACAATGCACATATTCACTTGGAACTCATGTGTGGATTTCATGTGCTCCTTGGCTTTGCCTGGAAATCACAGGCAAAACAGTGAGATGATTTTTGTGGTCCCCACCTCTGAGTCAGACAAGTTTTCATTGTTGATGTGATAGGAAGACATGGAGTAAATGAGGTCTGTGTAGGTTTCTCTATCTTCCCCACCTGCTGCGCGTCCTTAGACCATGTACATCCTTCTGAGCTTTCTTTGCTCCCTGGGAATGTGATGGCCCCGCGGAACAGAGGGCCGAGTACTCTGTATCACCTGCCAATCTCCAGGGGATGGCAGGAGAAGACGACTAGACATGTTGTATTTCAGACATCACCGGGTGTCTGGGTGTGTAGAAGGTGCCTGGAATACTCTTCTATGTGGGTGTGTTCTCAGAAACCGGAAGGACTGATTCTGTGGATGCTGATTCGTGGATTATGTTGTCTGGCAGAGATAAGCAAGGGGTAGAGCATCTGATGGTTCTCTTCTGTAGATCCTTTGGCTTTAACGTGACCCTGGGAAGACACACAGGCAGGCCCCAGGAGGCTTGTATCTTGTGTGTGATGAGGTTCTTTTCCTTAGGAGCCGCATTGAGGAAGAATTGAGACAAAGGAACACCTCAGTGGGCTGTTGAAGTTCCATTGAGCTTGTGTGTGTGTGTGTGTGTGTGTGTGTGTGTGTGTGTGTGTGTGTGTATGAGAGGCAGCAAGAACTTAGAACAAGTGGCTCTTGGCCTGTGGTCATGATCCCTTTGGCAAACCTCTATCCCCCCAAATATTTTTTACTACAGTTCCTAATAGCAGCAAAATTACAGCAATGGAGCAGCAACAAAAATAATTTTGTGGCTGGGGTCATCTCAACATGAGGAACTGTATTAAAGGGTCCCAGCTCACAAACCTGGGGTCTCTTCCTTTCCTTAGTCCTTCAATAGGGAAAACTGAGTGCATCTGTTTGCATGTTGATACCTTGATAATGGAGTCAGAGACTGCAGACAACTATCAGAAGAAGCCTCCTCTCCCTTAAAATGATGAAGAGCTCCTTGAGATTGCCTTTTTCCCCCCCAAGGGAGTGAAGGGAAGGGTTTATTTGGCTCACAATTGTAGATTATAGTCCATTATTGCTGGGGAATGAAGGAAGCAGGAACCTGAGGCAGCTGGTCACATCGTTTCCAGTCAAGAGAAGGAAGGGATGGATGAGTGCACGTTTGCCAGTGCTCAGCTCACCCCCTCCCTTTCATTTATTCCGGGGCTCAGCTCCAGGATGTGGCACCACCCATAGACCACTGGACCCCCCACCATGCCAGTTAATGGGAGACAATCCCTACAAACATGACCACAGGCCATCCTGATCTTGACAGTCCCTCATTGAGACTCTCTCCAGGTGGCTCCAGATTGTATCAAGTTGATGAAATTAATCACAACAGGTCCTCAGGATTTTGTGTTGTGGGGGACAACCCTACCGCAGCATACGAATGCAAAGGCTGTCTGTGGGTGCTGTCACGTGCTGCATGCACCCGAGTTTATGGGCTAGATCCTTACCACACCCCATGTCTCTTACTCTGAGGAAGTCTTGAAGGCTGCTTTTTAGAATGGCAGAAATGGTCTTTCAGGCCCAGGGACCAATTTAATATGGAGGGAAATCCAGAGCGTTTATAGTCATATGCTGGGCTTGAGTCCAGGCTCTCCAAATAGTGAGATGAGCTCAGAACCCAGGGGCCTCTGCTTGTCCTTCGCCACTGGGCGGGGATTACAGGACGCATCAGAGAGGGTCAGGCGTCCGGGAGGGGGCTACTCTTGGAGAGGTGACTGTGGAGCAGTGATGTGTTTTCTCTACTGAAGCAGACGATTACGATTTCGGAAGAAAGGAAATTGTAAGTAAACACTCGAGAGTATTAGAAGTCGGGAGCTCAGTAGATTCACCAAGAACGAAAGTTTAAGCTTAGACATTCCAAGACCCTGTGGTGAGTAACCCACAGCCCAGAGCTCTGTTCAGCTCCGAGTCAAGACTAAACTCAGTAATTACTCTGCTTCCCCCGGCAATGTGGTTTGCATGATCTTTTTGGTAGATGACCAACTATTTGTGGCTAGACCAAGTATGAATGAAAGAATGCGCTTAGCATCCGATAGGCGGAAGGAGACGTCCGCCGGTGCCAGGATATTGACCTGTGTTCCCTTCTGCACTGTTTCCCTCCCACTCCGCTGTGAAATCCGATGTCTTTTGGTGTCTCTGCCTCTCAGATGAACTCCCTTGGGTGTGGGGTGTGCTGGGGCCTCTCTCCCCTGCCGTTGACATCACCTCCCATGTCCCGCTCCCTATTTATGTTTTGTTTTGACTTTAGTCAAGTTGGATTGTTTCCTAGTTTGTAGCTAGGGCTCATTTACCCATTCAGATCTTTTGTCCGACTCTGCTGGGCTGACAAAGGTTTAAACTCTGGTTCCCTGAGAACCAGGCAGTCACACATAAAGTGTACCAGGCAGTGTAGTGGCAGAAATGTCTGACCTCTCTGTAATTCAAAATTAGTTTCTTGAAAATAGTTTCACCCAGGGAAGAGCTCATCAACCGGGTTATCCAATACAAAGTGGTCAGCCCTGAAAATATATTTATATAAGTAACATTATACAGACTGAGAAACTTGTAGTTATATATTTAAAAACACATGCACGTGCGCACGCGCACACACACACAGACAAAACAACAACAACAACGAATCCACTGCCACCACCTCTGTGGTAAGGAGTGAGTCAGGTGACTCAGATGCTGTGTTCTTTTCTAGATCTGTAGTTACTGTTTGTTAAACCAACTAAACAAACCTTAGCTGAGTACCAGCACTGTTAGGCTCTGGGATAAAAGTCACACAGACAGTCATTTGGGTTCTCAGGAATGTGACATTCAGTTGTTAGCCAGACTTTCCACAGGGTCGAGGATGGTGTGCGTTTACCCTCAAAAGGCCCTCTGGGATTGCCTTCCTCAGTGTGTAGAGGGCAGATTTTCTTCCAGCAGCCGCCTCTGCCTGCGCATTCCTGGCTCTGGGGAAGGCATTTCTCTGAGGAAGGACCTTGGGGAACAGAATTTATAAGATCCATTTTGACTTATCTCTACCTGAATTATAAATCAACAACAGAGTTTAGCTTTCTGGATGAGGCGGGGGGATTATATGTGTTTTCTGGCTAAATGTGTTTATTTCCTTGCTATGCATGTGTTTTTATCTTTAATCTGTTAAAAATTCAGAACTTTTGTCATCTTTATGTGAATTGATGATGAAAATTTATTGTTATGTGCATGTTTAGGGAAGGTAAGTATTCATTTACCTTTGGCACTGAAAGCAATTTGCTCCATTTCATGCATTTCCTTTCCGATAATCAGCTGAGACCCCTGTCCACTCGGGCTCATATTCTGAAAGGACTCATGGGAGACAATGCAAATACACTGAAACACAGGGCTGTTCCGTTGTCATGTCTTGGATTTGTGCAGAGCCACGTCTGAGATGTGTCCTGTGGGAAGTTGATCTAGGCGCTTTATGTATATAGTTTGTACCTTAGAGGGTGTGAACCTTTCGTGTCTTCCAGAGGCACAGCCTGTCCACATGACACAACCTTACAGTGCCATGGGCTCAGTTCTGGTGGTCCTCGGGAGAGGCGATCGGTTCTTGCTTGTCCCCACTGTAGCAAAAACAAACAAACAAACAAACAACCATATTGTGCATTTTTATACAAACAAACAAACAACCATATTGTGCATTTTTATAGTGTGTGTGAATGTTCAGTGAGCCGGGCCCCCACTTCTTCCTCAGCTATTCTTGTATAATTTTCAATGGCTTGCCTATTCCCAATAAAAGGCAGCATGGAACGTTGTGGTCTTCATTATCATTACCTTCATGGCTTAAAGAAAGAGAAACTCAATATGTACCACACATCACAGTTTGAGGAAATTGATTGAGGCAGAGTGCACGGAGCTTCTCTGTCAGAACCATCTGGAATGTGCTGGTGAGTGACTTGTCAGTCAAGATTCAGGGGCACCAGACAGCCTATTCTCTTGAACGCAGTCTTTGAAGTGTTACATGGCCAGGCATCTCCTTGGAGGGTCTACACTTGAACCCACATTCCAGTGAACAAATTGAACCTTTGGGTCTCAACTGAGCTGAGAATCAGGACACGCCCCCATGTCCTGTACTTAGATCACGGCTCTTGCGGCCGGAGGTGGAGATCCCTTCCCTCATCTCTGCTCCTTTCTTCCATTCATCTCCCCTCTCAGCTGTGCGATCCCCTCGGTGTTGACAGTCAGCTGTAGCCCTGGCTGGACTTCCCTTGGTTTTCTTGGTGTGGTGAGGCATAGCTGCTCATAGAAAGGAGTGACTTGGAGGCTGGATTCTGCCCTGACTAAAACCACATCCCCCTATGGGTTAGAAAAGTGGCCTTCCCAGCTTCCGTTCAGCACGAGAGCTCAGCTGCTATGTGTTGTGGGAGAGTAGTGCATTTGTGGGGTACAGTATTTCTGTTCCAAAGTGAATCTGCAGGTTCAAAGCGACTGCCTGTTTGTGAGTTTGATTGCTGCTGTGTGACTGGTAACGGTGCCCACAGCACACGCTGTGTGTGACATTGTGTTTATGTGTACATGGATCTCGACAGGACTTCAACATGCTGAGTGGATTACCTCGGGTGGTAGGGTTTAATGAGAACTTTAACGTTTTAAGTCTCTTTCTTACAACCCAGATTTAATAAATTTCTAGTTTTCTAGAATTTTAGCATCTTTTTCATGGAAATTTGATATGCATTGAGTCACAGTTCTTAGAATTCTAGACTCATAGTGTTGAGAAGAGTTTTGAAGGCTTTTTTTTTGTCATGCCAAGGATATATGACAGCTTGTATTGGGCTCACTCTTAATTCAATATCCACCCAGGCTACCTCTGATGCGTGCCTGAGAAATCTGGTTCAGATAAAGGGGTTATTGATGAGATTGGGGTAAACACTCGAGCGCTTCATTTCCTGCAGTCAGAGTCATGCCACAGCTGTGTTTAAGAGCAGGGCTGGCAAATGTACCCCGGGCACATGTCCTGCAGGGCTGCTCTTTGGCTGTGCCAGCAGAGAGGTGCCTCAGAGCAAAGACCCCAGAGAGAGGCCTGATGTTAGCCTGCAGTACTTTTGCTGACCTCCTTAAAACACCACATGGGAGACCTGCCAGAAGGACCCTAAACAGGAAGCCCCCTCCTTTGAGGATGTCTTTGCTGTGGTCTTGGGCTGGCTCTGACCGAGGCTGTAGGACAGACTGGAACGTGACTGCCGTCCTTGGAAGGAAATACTCAGACTTGGAATGCTCTCACGAGGAATGTGGACTCTGGAGCCGTCTGCCTCTTAGACTTTTTAAAACTGATGTCTGTGGGCCTTAACAGTGAGACCAGAACCTAAAGCAACAAGTTCTGGTCATGATCTGGACCAAGTGTCAGAGGCTGGTGAGGCAGTGATGCCTGATGGTTAGCTCCAGCAGTGTCCTTTGGGATAACTAGGCTGCGCTACTGAACCTCACATTCCAGCCTGATGATCCTGGGTACCTTAGGATCTGTGAAAGTTGCCCTGTATGTCATTTTACTGTTTCAGAGTAAGGTGTACATTCTCCAGTTTAAATAGGCAATGAGAAAGACTGTATTGTTGTGTTTTGGCCAAAAGGAAAGAATAAACATCTTAGGACATTTATGGCATGCTGGTCACTGCTGTGGGACAATGCTCTTATAATAAAATGCTGATTGGCCAGTAGCCAGGCAGGAAGTATAGATGGAGCAGCCATACTAGTAGAATTCTGGGAAGAGGAAAGGCAGAGAGTCAGTCACCAGTCAGATGCCGAGGAAGCAAGATGAAAATGCCTTCTTGAAAAAGGTACCAAGCCATGTGGCTAAACATAAACAAGAATTATGGGTTAATTTAAGTTGCAAGAGCTAGTTAATAATAGGTCTGAGCTAATAGACCAAACAGTTTATAATTAATATAAGCCTCTGTGTGTTTCTTTGGGACTGAATGATTGCAGGACCAGGTGGGACAGAAACTGCTGTCTACATTTTCCCCTTCATAATGCTTCTTGGCAGTAGCATGGAAGTCCTCCTCTGTAAGCAGGCATGTGAGTAGGGACAGAGTGGGGTTTGTGCTTGGGCCTTTGGCCACATTCATTCAGCTGACAAGAAGTCAGTCAAGGCAACACACAGTCCCTACATCACAGACGCTGCTGGTTAATACAAACTGGACTCCATGGCAGTGGGGAAGAGGAGATGAGAAGAGCAGAGGGGAGGGAGAAGGAAAGGAGAGGGAAGGAAGGTGGGGAGGGAAGGGAAGGGAAATAGAGAGGAGCGGGGAGAAGAGATGAGATAGACACACAGTCGTAAAGGTGGGGGGAGAGGGTTTTGAGGAGATCTGGGAGGAGTTGTGGGATGCGATGAATGTGATCAAAATACATTGTATGAAATTCTCCACTGTATGATGTAGCATCTGTTCCCATGGGGATGGCAGAAGCTTTGCTGTCTCAGAAGGAATAGGATGATGGATGGTTATGAGAGGCTCTTCATTTGGAAGATAATCCTCTTTCCTAAATAGGCTTCATGAATGGAGGTGGAAGATTTTATTACATCTATCCGTCCATCCATCCATCCATCCATCCATCCATAATTTACTATTTATTTGTTAATTATTTATGCCTGCATGTGTGTGTGTGTGTGTGTGTGTGTGTGTGTGTGTGTGTGAGTGAGTGAGTGTGAGTAGGTCTGAGTACAGCCGCCAAGAATTCATTCTTTCCTTCCACCATTTGGATCCCAGGGATGGAATTCAGGCCCTCGGGTTAGGTGGCAAGTTCCTTTCCTGGCTGAGCCCTTTTGCTGGCCTGAGGTGAGGGATTTTAATGATGTCTTTGGAGGGAGGGTTGGGAGTTCCACCCAGCTGTGTAGAATTACTCCCTGGAGACTCACTGGCACAGCCTGTGAGGGTAGGGCTGAGTGAATACATCTGAAAACTGGTAGGGGGTACAGTATTTCTCCTTGCATCTTCGTCCTGACATTTTGGGCGTGTTCCATACTCATAGAGCTCTTGAAGGTGTCCCTTTTACTGTTCTAAGATAATAGCTATACTCCCAGCACAGAGGAAAGAAAGTAGGGACAAAGTCATATTCCTAGCTGAGGAGCGATTGGCACTTGACGGCTGTGGAACGAGAGAATCAGTTTTCTTCAAAGATGTTACAAACTGCTATCTTAGGGTCACTGTGATCAAACACCATGACCATAAGGAATTCCATGGAGTAAAGGGTTTATTTAGCTTACATATACTAAGTCACAATCAACTGAGAGAAGTCAAAACAGGAGCTCAAACAAGGCAGGAACCTGGAGGCAGGAGCTGATATAGAGGCCATGGCGGAGTGCTGCTTAATGGCTTGCTCCTCATGGCTTGCTCAGCCTCCTTTTTCTCCTTTTAAAGAACAGAGGGCCACCAGCCCAGGGGTGTCTCTACCCACAGTGGTCTGGGCCCTTCCCCCATTAATCAAGAGTTAAGAAAATGCCTTGCATGCTTGGATGCCTACAGTCTGATCTTGAGGAGACATTTTCTCTATTGAAGTTCCCTCTTCTCAGATGACATTATCCTGTGTTAAGTTACCATAAAACCAGTCAAGACACCTGCAAGACATCTGGTACACACTCCAGGACAGGTTGAACTAACATAAGCTGAACTCTATAGGGTGGGGATGAGAAAGGGTGGGATGGGAGATTGATATACAGACTAGATAGATAAATTGGTAGATAGATAGATAGATCGATAGATAATATATGTGGGTAGGTAGATGATAGATAGATAGATAGATAGATAGATAGATAGATAGATAGATAGATAGAGCAGGCACATGAAAAATTGGGTAGATAGGTAGGTGGGTGGGGGAGGATCTGGAAGGAGTTGGAGTAGGGGATTAATATGATCAAAATACATTGCATTTTAATTAATAAAACATTATTTAAAATTGCATATATTTGGAGAAGGATTTATACTTTTTTCCAAAATAATGTTATCCAGTTGTCTTTAGGCTTTTGTGAGGAGCCTTTGAGAGGCCTAGTTGTCATATTAAAATAAGTTGGACCTCCGTGTCTATGGGTTCCACACCCATGGATTCAGCCAGCCTCACCAACCTCACAAAGAAAATAGAAAATATGTCTTAGAAGACTCTCCCTGTCCTATCCATGGACAGCTTTCTCCCCCTCTGCTGTCACTCTCTAAAAAGTACAGTGGAATAACTATTTAGCATTCTAGACATACATGCAGTTTTTTTTGGCAAGTGCTACACCATTTTATATAAGGGACTTGAGGATTTTGGTTTTTTAGGGATAATTTGGGGCTATGGAATGATGATGGTTCTATTTTAGGTGTCAGTCAGAAATGCACTGTCTGTTTGCAGTTCTTATCAGTTAATACCACTAAAGCCTGTGACTGTGTGTTTTATAGTCATTGTGAGTCTGTGTCCACAGTGAGGTCAGTTTCTGCTGTGTGCTTGGCACTCTCTCTTGCACTTGCACTTGCCTATTCTCTCTTTAGCCTACTAATCTTCACATCACTTCATTTTTGTCTCATGTTGTTGCACGGAAGCAGAGGTTAGCTTCCTGGATTGCAAACACCAGCAGAGTAGGGTACACTTGAAATGGGAGGCAGATTCCTCAATACGTCTTCTTGTTCATGCACTCAGCAGGAATTTAACAAGAGAGCGAACAAGGGTGAGGACACGGCTTCTCTGTGATAGGCCTGGTCCTGCTCAGTTACGAGAATCACCACCAGACGTCTTGATTATTGTTTTGACTTAAAAGTGAAGTCTGAGCAGAAACCTTCACTTTAAGGATCTTTTCACACAATCCGTGAATGGTTTGGGTTGACTCATGTAACATGAGGGCCGGCTTGTTGGGGTATCTGTCCCGCCCGGTACTCCACAGCCAGCAAACCCCAAAGAAAATCACACACAAGACTCCATAAGATTATAAACTGATTGGCCCAATAGGTCAGGCTTATTATTAGTCCTTGTAACTTATATTAATCCATTATCATTATCTATGTTAGCCATAATGGCTCCGTACCTTTCTCAGCTGGGCAAGTTACATGCTGCCTCTTTGGTGGTCTGCGCAGGAGTCACTGAGAGAGAGCTTCTGCTTCCAGAATACTCCCAGTCTCTTTGCTCCACCCCTACTTCCTGTCTGGCTTTCCCGCCTATACTGCCTGCCTGGCCAATCAGCGTTTTATTAAAATATGATTGACAGAATACAGATAATTCTCCCGCACCAGACTCACCTGACGCAGAAGATGGAGGTGAGTGAATTTGTACAGTATGGTTTAGAGTCTGCATAGAGACATCACCTGAAGTAGAGACAACGCATTTTCTATGACCCTCTTTAAGCTGTTGGACCAACATAAGTTTACCATCCCTTATCTGAAAATACAAAGTCAGAAATACCCCAAAGACCCAAACCCTCTTGAGGACCGAAATGGTACTACAAGTGGAAAGTTCTGTACTTGACATCCTGTGACAGGTGGCACCCAAAATACACATCACAGCCATGATTTGGATACATTTATGGTGTGTGTATGGGAACTGAAACTTTGGATCTACCCTCAAGTTCTGTCATTGTGTATGGGCAAACGCCCCCAAGTCTAAAACTACTGAAACACTTTCCATCTGAAGCAATTTGTCATAAAGGATTCTCAGCCTGCAGAGCTAGCATTTTTAAAAAATCATTTTAGTTTTGCATCTTAATTATGCACTGGATAAGCATTCATTTTTTTCTCCCTTGGAGGTCTTCAAACATTTTATTGGCATACTTCATTTATCTGGATCGTGTGCGTTGAAGCAAATCAGAAGCATCAGAAAAAACTCCATGTGGTACAGATGATAATCTGCCTTAGACGTCATGAGAAATCCCCTCTCTACTTGGACTGTGTCTTCTTTTGCCCTTGGTTTCACTAGGAAAACCCACTGACATCCATCAAGCACACCTGTAGTTTCTGGGTACCTACTCTCTTGGGGGGGGCATAGTGATAAATATTCAGAATTCAAAGGACGATAACCAATATATAACTAGTGGAAGAAAGCAGAATTGCACAAAAAATTATTTTATGGTGTTAAAGTACTAACATGAATTGTTTGGTGCAGCAGGGTTTAAGATTGGAGTTTGCGGTTTACTAGATGCTTCCAGGATAAACTTAGAAGCCCATGAATCCTGGATGTGGCAAGTTGATGTTCAGCTGGAGCTCTTTGAGCCCCACGAGGTTCAAGAAGATTTTCTAGAGGAAGAACAAGAACCCCAGGGTGTCTAGGGCTGAAGCGAGAAAGGAGGTATGTAGGCCACATAGAAGTTTTGATTGTTTGTAAAGAAATCCAGAAGCTCTCTGAATAACTTGTCGCAAGTTAAACTCCCATTCATCTTGATTCTCTAGTAGGTTTCGGATGTAAAAAGTGTCAAAACCTATTAGATGAGATAATTTATTTTACTTAAGATCACTGACTCCCTAATGATCTGTAGGCCAATGTCTAGGGAGCGTATTTATCTTTAATTCTTTTCTTCCCTTAGGGTGAGGTATCATTACTGAATTGGAAGTTTCTAGTAACAGATATCTCATTTGCTTGGTCTTCACACTTCCTTAGGCATTTAACATAGGAAAAAACCCAGGCTATAAAGACATCACATTAGGAATGAGTTGTCTCTGATCTCTCACTGTTCGTTCATTGTCCACTTGTGGGTCTCTGTGTTAATTACTACCTACTGCAAGAAACATCTTCCCTGATGGTAAAGGAATGATACCCTGAACTGTAGGTATAGCAATGTGTTATTAGAAGTCATTTTATTGCTTACGTTTATTTAGCAGAATAATAGTAGTAGGCTTTTCCCCAGGCTCATGATCTGTCTAGCCTCTGGTTCTTGGCCTCATCACAGTGTGTGATTTACTGGTTCCATCTCATGGAGTGGGCCTTAAAGCCAATCAAAAAGTGGTTGGTGACTTCCACAACATTTGAGCCACTATTGTACCCATATATATTGCCAGCAGGTCTCTGTTGTAGGCGGCAAGGATTGTAGCTAGGTGATACTAATGATTCGCTTTCACCTCTGGTAGTTTGCAAAGTACCTTCCAGCACCACAGATGCTAGTGCGGATGGTGAAGCTTCTAATTGGCACCAGGTTGATTTCTCCATGTTTGATGACATAAGGTAAGCACTGTCTTCAGCAATGAGGTCTTACCATCAGGTTGTGGAGGGTTACCAATAGCCTTGGAAATGACCCATGATATTTGGGGGAGTCAATGGGATCCCTTTGGTCCATACTTCAATTCCAGTACTGGGGGTTTTACTTGGTATTATAAATAAGATGTCTAGTTGGGACATTCTCTCCCCTATGACATGGTGGCTCCATTTAAATTCATTTATGTATGTATACATTTTAGGAAGCTTCTGTAGTAGTAGGTTCCTATGACCTTTCAAAAGGCCTTCAGCATTAGTTGTCCCTCCCCCATCCCTCCTTTTACTACTCTGCCATCATCCTCCCCATTTAACCCACCCAGCCTAGCTTCCCCTTTTATCTCTCCATAATACTGTATGGAGAGATACTCAAGGATCTTTTCCTCCCCACTGGTCCCTTACCCAACCTTTTGTTATTTGGATTGCAACACACATATTTGAAGTTGAAAAGCTAACATCTACTTATAAGAGAAGCATGAAAACTGTGTTTTTCTGGGTCTGAGCTGCCTCACGAGGGTAATTGTTTCTAGCTACATCCATCCACCTACAGATTTCATAATTTCATTTTTTTTTTTTTTTGCAGGGGAATTCTATTTCACTTGTGTAAACGTACGACATTTTCATTATCCACTCACCCGTCCATTTCTGGCTATTCTGAATAGAGCATCAGTGAGCAGAAGCAAGTATCTATGTAGAAAGACAAAGAGTCTTTTGGGTGTATGCCCAAGAGTGGTGTAGCTGGGTCTTGGTAGACTGATTTTCAGCTCTTTGTGGAAATTCCACACAGATTTTCCTAGCAGTGGTACAAGTTTGCCCTTCCACCCTCAGTGAATAAGTGTTCCCCTTTCCTCCCACCCTTACCAGCATGTACTGTCATTTGTTCTATTGATTTGGGCCATTCTGGCTGGGGAAAGATGAAAAATATGAAATGCTGCCATTGGTGAAGTCCTTTGATAGCTCTATGATATGTTGCAAAGTCAACTTCTTTAATTCCTCAGACATGAAGCTGTCACATTTTTATCTTCCTCGTTTAATTGGTAGAACTCTTTATGAACCTTCCCAATTTCAGTTTGTAGGCTCCGATGAGCAATGCTGCCTCTACTAGATACAGCGCAATCTGAGTGTGGTGGAGGAAGATTGTTGTCTTCAATGTGACTTTTGTTCTTTGGGGTGAGCCCTTAGTGGTTTCCCGAAGTATAGGCTCTCTAGGGCATATTGCATTTGGGTATTTTAAACTTTTTAATATTCAGCCCTATTGTCAACATTCCCATTAATTATTCATGTCATTGTTTTGTCTCAAGAATTTAGATTCAAACTTACTTTTCAGAATCAAGAGAATCCACCATAGCACAAAGAAGAGCTGTTGGCTATTGTGTGGATCTGCTGTTCTTCCCCTTCCAGCTTCACTTGGTTAAATTCCATGTGTTCTTCATTTAGATCTAATTACCATTTTTAATCCATGTGCAGGGTAGTTCTGGAAACCATATACTGGGGCTCATAGGTGTCCCTGGCAGCACAAAATGTTTAATGAGCAAAATAATTGTGTTATAGTGGGATGAATATGTATATAGTCACTGAATTAATGAATGAATTAAGTGATGACTTTGTAGGAATTTGAGAAATTGACTATGGATTGTCTTCTCAGTGTAAGACACTGATGTGTGTGTGTGTGTGTGTGTGTGTGTGTGTGTGTGTGTGTTTTGTTTGGAGGGTTTAAAGGAATTTTTTTCTTTTAGAGTTTAACATTGCATATATGTATAAATTTAACCTGAAATGAGAGTGTGTACATAAACTGGGATTCAGCTCCTGTGTTTGGGCCCCAGAGGGGTCTGGGAAACGCAGCTAAATGAAGCCAGTAGGATGCATGGTACATGCAGTGTGTCTGATCAGTGAAATGACGTATTTGCAGCTGTACAGAAACTAACACAGTCAGAATTATTAATAAGGCTTTAACTCCTAGTCAGACAGGCACACTTTTGTATTGCATTCCAGAGGGGATGTTCCAGGAGTAAGAGTCTGATGTCAGGAAAGCGGTCTGTCTCTCCCCAGAGTGACTTACAAACTACACCTGCATTAGTTGAAGAAGCAGAATCCCAGGGACTTGGAGCAGTGGTGGGTGTGGAGAACTCCGTGAACTCTTAACTTAAGCACAGATTTCTCTTGCCTTGAGTTGTATATTTCCTACCCTTGAGATATTCCTCACAGGGGGAAATAGACGGGGCAATATTGGTTGCAGGAAGCTGAGACTCATGTTCCCCAGCTGACAGGAGTTTGTCTTAAGTTTCCTGTGTAGAGAGCCAGGCACGCTAATCACTGACCACAAGGCCCAAACACCAGGAGAGCCTCAGTCTGTCACCCATTGTATTCCATGCACCTCCCTGCATCTGTCACTGCCCTGGTGCTGAAGCACCTGCCCTCCCCTTGTGGCTCATGCCACCTTCCCTCCTTTGCCACCTTCTTCTTTGCATCCTGCAAGTAGCCTTGTCTGCTGTTGCATCTGCTTTGGGTCTTGTCTCTTAATTTCCAGTCCCCAAAGGAGCAAATGGACTAGCCCATGAATCCATGTCTCGGCTGGACACACAGGCCATCTGCCAGCTGGGACCAGATGACACTCACAGTCAATAAGCCACTTGGGTTCCACCGACTCCCCAGATTTAGTGGGGTGTCCCATGTGCAGTGGTGGTATGTTTGTGTTCTTTCATATTCACGAGCCCAGAGGCAGGTTTCTCAGACCCCTCAAGTCCTCTTGCCCCCCATTTTAGCATTCTTCCCCCAACAAAGCCTAACAAAGGCTGGTGGAATGTGTGTGTGTGTGTGTGTGTGTGTGTGTGCACGTGTGTGCATGCACACGTGCACATGGTTGACCCGCAGAGGAAGTGAGAAGGAAGCAGTGGAGCCATGCCTGCTCATCTGTTTTCAATGTTATGTCTCCATGTCAGATTCTTTTTTCAAAAAAATTTGTTATTCTAGAAAACTTCAGGTTAGTTGAAAAAAAAAAACCCACAATGCAGACAGTTCTTGGATGGCCATCATCCAGTGTCCCCTGGCCTTACCTCACTATTGCTATAGTACATTTGTCAAAAAAAATAAAATAACAAATTAACATTGGCTCATCATGAACAGTTACATTGTAGACTCTGTTTGGGTTCACGGTTCTTCCCATTCTCACTGCAAAACTACAGTGGGAGCAAGAGGTAGTTTTCAACCAGATGGGCGTGGCTCAGCAGCAGCACATTCAGGTTGCCTCAAGCATCGGGAGCTGATGCGGTAAAAGTTTCATGAAACTTTTATAGTTACAAAGCAAAGAATGTCGTAAACACAGGCCCTTTAAAATAGATTGGTGGGAATGCTAGGTAGGTTACAGAACTGTGGAAAAATCTCGCCTATAGGTCTCAGATGGTGTCCTTTGGGTTGGCAGAAGCTAGAGATCAGTTCTCGCATCCCCAAAAGATTTACCTGGAAGTCGCGAGAATGGATGGCTAGGTCAGTTATGTTAAAAGGGCCAAAGACAGTACAGTATAATTTTCTCTAAACTTGCAACATTGTAGCTCTTTCCAGGTGCAGGAGCCTCTAGTTAGTCAGCTGACATTTTAGGATCTTTGCCAGGAGTGGAGCATTTCTCTAGGAAGTTCCCTTCCCACCATTTCAATTGTTTTCATTTTTTTTCTTTTCAGTGTCTGAATCAGCCAGGGTACTACATTGCACTAGGCATTGTAAGATTTAGTGTGAAGAAATGACTCCAGTGAGGCAAGGGTGGTGCCTGTTAATCCCAGCACTGCAGAGGCAGGGGGATCTCTGCGGGTCCGAGGACAGCCAGGGTAGGTAGTAAGCCCTTGTCTTAAAAAAAAACAAAAACAAAAAACAAAAAAAAAAACAAAACAACTCAAGGGTGGAAAGGAGGGAGTCTAACTGGGCAACAAAGCCCTGAAAGCCCTTTTGTCCTCCAGGCTACACCATGTAACTACTTTCAGAAGTCTTTTGGTAAAGCTTGCCATTTGACCCTTCCCTCTGGCCCAAGGCCCTTCAGTAGATTCTCAGTTGCTGAACACATCAGGTCTAGACTCCTTCCTCAACCTAAGGGCCACCCTGCTGCCACCCTGCCTCTCTGAGTCCACTCTTTCCCGCTCCTTCAGCCAGGCTGTGGGTCTGTGTTTGCTGCGTCTCTGGGAGCATGTTCTTCCCACTGCTCTCCAAAGCCATTTCTCCACAGCCCACACCCGTCTTCATGCTCATGGGGAACCGAGTCGGCACTGTTGGCGTACTCTCCGGCTTCCGTTGACGTCTTACTGAGGGTCTGTCGTCACAGCTGCCAGAACGGGTGTTGACTGAAATCGCTTTAAGGCTGTCCAGTCTTTGCTGAGAGAAGGTGGAACCTGCTTTGTATTTCAGAGACATCCTCTGTATGATAAGCATGTATACTGCAAGTTGAATTTGAACAAAGGAAAGCCAAGACATAGATACGGCTTTGAGTTCTTGCCTTTACATGATGTCCCGGGTTCAGCACTTGGCATTTCAAAACAAGCAAACCCAACTGGGTAAGCAGGGACTCTGCTGAGGTGTGAAGTCAGCCAGCAAACATCCCTATAGCAACACAGTCACATGGTTGAATTTTTGTTCTTGGGTGTTTTTAGGCCTTAGACTACACAAGATGTTAGATAAGAAATACTTGTTGCATGAGCCAAGGGTCAAGGAATGGATGTGTGCACAGCACAGACGGGTCACTGGATGATGGCGGCACTGCTTCCGGGTTCAGTTGGTGCTCGCATCCTTGGTACCACCGACTGAATCTGTGTAAGCATAAGCCATTTAAGTTTAAATAATTTCTCATTTTCTTAAATGAAGAATTTTTTAAAAAGTACCAGGCCAGCTTTGGATGTTTGAACTTTTAGGACTATGTGGAACACCCAAATATCCACTCTTAACACTTAGCTGCTTTCATGATGTGTATTAAAATTACTAATTAATTTTTTTACTCTCATATTTTATAAACGAATCTAATTCAGAAATCCCCTATGGGTTTTTAACTCAAAGGAATAATGTTTCTGTCACCGTGGAGCCCTTGGCTCAGAGCATATCACTTCACACACTTTGTAGACATTTTCTCCAAAGCCGTAGGACTGATTCGCTCAACAGCAGAACAGTTTCGTTTTTCCAAAGTGGCTTTTAGAGGTCATTTACCTCACCCGGCGCAGGCACTTACTCCTGGAGAGGGTGCACTTGTGTTTGGAGGCTGTGCCATTTCGTGTGTGAGCTGGGACCAGGGCATTTGTGTGTTATACCAACTGTTTCCAGTTCAGTTTTAACCCTGTCTTCTTGATCAACTAATCATAGCGATTAACTATTTCCTGTCCTGCCTGTCCACTTATCTGATTCTTCAAATACGTGGTTCGGCCCTGAAAACAATACTCAAACGGATGCTATCTTGAACCTTTCTTGCAGGGCACCATTTGATCTGTACAGCAGTATGACCAGAGTAGGAATTATTTAGAGCATCACAGACAGTGAAGGTCGGGTACATTACTTGTCCAAGGGCCCGTACAGGGGGCCATGTGGTGCCAGAGGTCACTCTAAGACATCAAAGGCAGAACTGTGGGCTCTGGAGTCCCATATGCCTGAGTCTCAACATATAGCATCCCTGAGTGAGCACCTCAAACCTTCAAGCCTCAGTTTTCCCTCTCTATAGAATGGGCACACACAGTACTTCATGTGGTAAAAGACACATTAATTGAGCTTTGGTGTAGGCATGTGTACCGGGTCCTCTCCAAAGATATGGCGCATCAGAGCTATGCAGTAGTGTTACGTTCCATGGGTATACCCCCAAGTGCTTTACGTTGTTGTCTGGCTTTCTTCGAGTGGTGCCTCACTGTACTGGGGTTTCGATTTCTACTTTCTCCCATGGGAGTTCTGGAGGCTTCTTGGAGGGTCAAGTCATTGTTAAGCTGTCCCTACGCCCTCAACTTCAAATCAGCAAGTGTTGAGTTCCAAACCAGACGTTTGTTACGCAAAGGCGTGGACTTTCCCAGCGGGATGAAACACAGAGGCAGGTTTGGGGGTTGTGGCTATGCATTGGTAATAGCCAGTGTCTTGCGGGAGGCCTAGCCTGGCTATCCTAGGCAGGAGCTGCATTCAGACACTTCAGGGTGGCCTTGGGATAGGGGCGTCCTCCTTCCCACTTGTCTGCTCACCCCTGCTGTGTCATGTGGTGCTCGGTGTGTGTTCTCAGTCACGGACCGTGAGCAGGCCCCTTAGAGACTGGCTGTCTCTTAGCCTCCTGGCAGCAGCTTCTGTCTGGGGTTGGCATTTCTGCTCCGGCTGAGCTTCCGCTTGCAGAGTTCAGAAGTTGTGCTGCCTTCAAGAAGAGTTTGCCAAGGCCAGCAAGGCAGGTTGAATGGTTGCTCAGTGTTCGCCAAGGCCAGCGAGGCAGTGGGTGAATGGTTGCCCAGAAAAGCAGACTGAGGTGGATTGCCAACGAGGCTTGCCCCCAGGTGGCAATGGCCTCATAAAGCGACAGACAGTATTTTATTTTTATCTGCAATTTTAGAAAGCTCTGTCGGGCCTATTTTGGCTCACCAGCCTGACTGAAACTCGGAAACCACACATCTGTCTGTTTGAGTTCCCTTTGCTGGGACTGAACTTTGCCCTAGTGCTGACACAGTGTGACCTGAGGGTGACATGGGTGGTCAATTTGAGGTGCATCTACAACATACTTTCCTGGATGCTGAAATTTCCTTTTATTAGTACTTGGAAGGTAATTACTTTTCAATATATATTGACTGCTTGAAGAATGATCCGATAGGAGATGTTATCGGGCAAATGGCTCTTTCTCTTTCGCTGTGAGTAAAATGGGCTTTGTAAGAAGTTCCGAGCAGGAGAATTTTGAAAACAACAACAGTATAGGGCTGGATTGTTAGGGCACGGGAAGAGCGTGTACAGTGCAGAGGCAGGGGCCTGTGTTTTAGGAAGATTCTAAGTAAAAAAAAAACAAAAAACCTCATCTTAAGTCTGTGATCTGAGAGGGCTGTGTAGTAAAATCAGTGTGGGACATCACATTTCTTGTGTGGCAGAGGATGTTGAGAAGTTCAGATGCCATGGAGCACTGGAATTTCCCGGCATACTCCTTGGATTTGAGAGGGCCCTGGGCTGAAGTGCTGACAGGATCCAGCCCAAGTCACTAACCGTTTGCTCTAGCTCAGAAGAGATGGAATCCTTGGCAGAAAAGACATCTTTGGAGCGCGAGTGCATATTTGAGACAAACACAGTTCCCCCGGGACTGGATTGAGCCTGGAGACTGGCTCGGTACAGTGACAGCTTGTGACAAAGAGGGGAGCCACGCTTTACTGCCAGGTCAAGGCTTTCTTGTGCCCCTCTGAAGGGTGTGGTCACCCCCAGTATGGATATAGCCCATTGCCCTGCTGTAAGTCACTCACCTGCTGGCTCCTGCTCCGGGTTGGCACGAGCTCTTGGCTGTCCTAGGCACGTCTTATACCACTTCCCAGGCAGTTTTTACCCCCTAGATCACTGGAATGGTCTGATGAGACCAGGTGGCTCTTGCGTTTTCCATTCCTGGAATAATTTTTGACCTTGGAAGACTGCAAGTGTGGTCGCCTCATCTTTGAGATGCCCTGCGAAGGTCTTGGTGTTTAATATGTCATGACTGAGACTTCCACCCCTTCTTGAAGAAACGAAGATAACCAGAATGTTTGTGCTTCCTTCGGCACGCCTCTTAGCGGTTGCACAGATGAATTCAGAGACTCTGGCAGCGGCCCCAGCAGTGGGTACCGCCGTCATCACTGCCCTAGATCTGAGGACACAGTGGGGATGAGGAACTTGCGTGAGTTTCCTCACTTGCGTGAAGAGGCAGAGGCCACTGAAGCTAGGGAGCAAGACGTTAGAGCTTATGTGTTTTACTATCATGCTAGGCTAACCTGTGCAAAGTCATTTCTGTAAATTCAAAGCATGCAGGGCCAGCTACTCAGCCCTTAACTTAAAGGCTCGTTTGTGAGCTTCGGTATGACTGAAGCAAATAAATGCCCTTCTCCCCCAAAGGAATCAGAAGGCAGTTTGTAGTAGGGTCTGGAGTTGAGGAAGGAGATTCACATTAGAAGGTCCTACCCCCCTTTCTCCTCACGAGGGAACTAGAGATAAATAGAGATAAATGTGTTTCTTGGGGTGCATGTGGAGACCAGGGCATGCTGGGGAAGAGAGATGCCGAAGAATGGCACCTGCCATCCAGCCTTCTGATGGAGCCCCTACCTCAGCTGGCTGAGGTCACTTGCAGCAGCCACACCCTTCCTGACCTTGGAAGCTGTGTGGCTTCCTTAAATAGAACCCTGTCTCGGTGCTCTGAACTTGGTGGGTGCTGGCCAGACCTGCTGGAGGTCACTGGATCATGACTTACCCACTGCCTTGGCCCAGTATTTGCTGGCTCGCAGCCCATTCTACACTGTTGACCACTGTAAAAAATAAAAAAAACATCCCCAAGGATTCCATGTCCTGCTTGTTTCTTTCAGTGGGTTTTAAAAATAAAGTTGACATTCTTATAATTGCCTAATTTAATAACCTTTGTCAGACTTAAGTCTCTTTCGTTTAATCTGAATTAGTAAAGTTTTTGGTGCGGTAAAAGGGATGGCTGTAGACTCTCGGGTGACCCTGTTAGAGGAGGCCGCTTCTCAAGGTACAAAGTTAGGGTTTGCTCTCCACTGTGTCTCACCGCTGTGAATGGAAGCTGCACACAACTCTTCAGGGCCAGCCACCCCATACAGGTGGTGAGGTATCCCCTCGAGGCGAGCTCTATGCAGAGCTCACAGGCAGCTGATGAACATGGAACATAGTAATTTAGGATAGCCAGAGCGAGCAACTGCCAGCTCCGGGCCCAGCGGCTCCCCAGAGCATCCCCCCCTGAGCCCAGTGTGCATCTGCATCATCAGATGCAGGGGAACCTATTGCTCTAGAGCCCAGTTTTCTTGTGCAACCTCTGTGGTTTCATTATACCGGGCCCTGCTTTGTACACAGGGCACGGGCAGAGTGCACACATGTTTGCCCTGCAGGGCTGTGAGTGTCTGGGTTTGATTCATCGTTCAAATGAGAGATCAGGACCAGGGAAGCGGCCACACGGTCCTTATGACAATGCCTGCGGGGACAAGCAGGCAAGCAGGGGGTCCTTTCTCTCCATCCAGCAGGGTTTGTTTGGTTCTGGGGGCACAGTTGGTACCCCCCGCTGGACTGCCTGCCTAGCACTGAAATACAAGAAATGCAAAGTGCTGTGTTGGCTCTCAGTTCTGCAAGGTCCTCATTGCTCCCTGTCAGCAGGCCCTCTGAGAGGCCCTGGCTAAAGCAAAGTATTACCTCTGGGTTATTTCTGGGCAGCCACAGAGAGGTAAAAAGGGCTCCCTGTCTCTGCCTCGTCTTTCGAAGTGCAGGTGACAGGGGAGAGTGTTTGCTCTTCTGGAGTGTTAGAGAGCAGCTGGCATTTTGTCTGTCACCTCTTTCTTTGTTTAACAAAGAAACTGAAAATATTTTTAAAGTGTTCCTTTTCGATCTGAGAAGTGGCACCTTGCTCTGAGGGGAGGAGGCAGCCCTGCTACCTGCACCAGGGCTTCCGACTTCCCGGCAGGACTCTTGCATACTGCACCCCTGGGAGCTGTGCTGCTTTCTCTACCTGAGCATCCAGGAGTTCTCGGAAGGCTGCTGTGTCTTCATCCCCTTGCCCTGAGTGGCGCTTCTGAAGCAGGCAGGCCCTAGACCCTTCTCCTCGCTGACCTCAGTAACAGTTTTCTGTTTCTCCCCGGGTGGAAAATGCTCTTTCGAGAGCCCTGCGATAAGGTAGTCTCTGGTTTCTTAAGGTGATGGCTTGAAGTTTGCCAAGTGCGCGTTAGAATTACTGGTTCTAGGACTTATAATCGCCTGGCTCCTTCTGGTGCTGTCCCTGCCAGAGGGTGGAAAGGAGAGGGTGTGCTCAGCATCCGAATTGTCTGTGTCACCCTTCTTGCAGACTGATAGCTGTCTCAGATGGCTAGAATTTTTCCCTGAAGAATTTTACTTACCAAAATAAAAGGCTATATGCTATTTGTTTGAGTATCCCCATTTTTAAATTTATCTCCTCCATCAACTGGATATGCCATTAACAATCAAAGTCAGATTTAATGACGAGAAAAACAGCTTTTACATTTGCATTATGCTCGGCTGCTGCCTGGAGCTGCCGGCAGCTCTTCCTCCCAAATTGATTCCCTCGTCTCAGAACTGCTCCAGGTGCCCAGACCTGCGCTGACAGGTGAGATGGTGCTAAGTGTATCGTGCCCGCACTTAGCTGCATCGCAGGGCCTCTGTGAAGTAGATGCAGAGTCTCTGTCTGTGTGCAGAATGATTGCTGGAAGTCCTTTTTGCACACCTGTTCAAAGTGTATGCTGGAGGAAGTCAGAAGAATTGAAAGGCAGAGGAAACTGGCAAATGCATCCTGACCCTGTCTTTGCTTTGCACTTTGCCGTGTGCAGGTGGGAGGAAGCCGTGTATAAGTTCTAATGAGGACGGCTGTGGAAATCATCGGTCCCTGAGATAATCAAATTGACATCTTATTTTTATAGGTTGCTGCTGATGGCTTGTAATCTTCCAGAACATTGTTTCTGTTTCCTCTGGTTTGTGTAACACCCAAATGAACATATTGTTAATGGGGGATAAATAAATTGCCAAGCTCCCATTGAATCTAATTATATGCTGGAGACTTGGCGCTCTGAATATTTCTTACTGTTTTATCTTCACAGTCTAAGTACACTTAAAATACCTGGAAATTGTTTGTCTTTTTTTTTTTTAAACATGATGGGTCTTGTATAGGTCTTTCCATTTTCTGGTCGAAGAATCTACATCATGGAATCAGCTCATCTAAGTGTTGCAGAGATGGACTATTCCCCAGTTAGGGCATATTCAATTCATAAAGCATTTTATTAAATACTTACACAAAGTATTAGGTTCTACTTAATGAGAAAATATTAAGGGCGTTATGGTATTTTGATCACTAGAAGCAGATGTAATTTCAGTAATTGCTTCCTGGGGAGCAACCTGAAGACTTGTCTACCCATGTTTTTACTTTACGAATGAGGGAGTGGGGAAGTGGGAGTCAGATTTAGTTCATTTGAACACAGAGTCCTTTAAGCCTCCCAAGTGTGTACACGGAGGTTTCTCTGTCCCTCCCAACCCTGCAGCTGCTTCTAAACAATCACTCAGAGGCTTAATATTAATTCCAGAATGTTTGGCCTGTAGTTCAGGCTTATTACTAACTGGCTCTTACATTTAAATTAACCCATTTCCATTAATCTATGTTTTGCCATGTGTCTCGTGGCTTTGCCTGTGCTCTAATACATCTTGTTTCTTGGGCAGCTGGCTTACTTCTCTCTTGACTCTGCCCTTCTTTCTCCCTGTATTCAGTTTGATTTTCCCACCTAGCTAGCTTCTGCCTTGCTGTAGGCCAAAGCAGCTTTTATCATCAACCAATGAGAGCAGCATATATTCACAGCACGCAGAAGGGTTATCCCACAGCACTAGTGGGTGCGCATACCCTCTGACTTGTCAGGCAGGCAGGTTCTGGAATCTCTTCATGACTGTCCGTGCAGACATTTGGAGTCTGCCACTGCTCTTGTGGGCATCATGGGCTCCTGAGAAGCGCTTGAGATTCTTGGTTTGTTTCAAGCCAGGAAAATAAGGTTCCCCCCACAGCCCCCTTCCTCTTCTTTTAAGGAGACGTTTTCAAAATGCAGTGGATTGATAACATTAGTACTAATTGACGTGATCAATTTCCAGATTAGTGAGGAAATGGACTCAACTTTCTTTTTTAATGGAGCTAGGTCACGTAAGGCCATTTTCATACAAGCGTACAACATACTTGGAATGTGTCTCCCCATTTGTCACTGCCTCTCCTCCTAGTTCCGCTTTATTACTGGGAATTCGATTTTCATCAGCCTGGCATACACTGGTATTAGATTAAGTCAAATCATTTATAGAGAGAATAGGTAACTTTTGTGACTATGGCAACATGGTCCTCAGGTTGGATTTCTTGAGACATGCATGGCATGAAAAGCAAGTTGAGAATGAAGAAGTAACCAATGTGGAAAAAATGCAGACACACATTGCAGCTGCGGAGCCAGACTTTATATAGTAACTTATGTATTAGGGAATTAAATTTAAGGATCGGAGACTTACTTCTATCTGTCCCTGGGGCCTTCAGGGTTAGGGTATGTGGAGGTCATAGCAGTGACAGGTGAGCTGAGACTCAGACAGACATGAGGACTTCAGGGGACTTCAGGATGGCTTCGCTTCACCACAGCTCCAAACACCTTCTTATATGCCATGCTTCTATGTATTTTCAGTTCATGACGTTCTGGTAAGATTCCACATTCCACCGAGGGCTCTGTAGTTAAAGTCAGGGAGACATGCAAATGAGGGCCCGTGATCAGTGCGCCTGTGGCTTGGCACTGTTGCAATACAGATCTCTGTATCGGCTTCACTGTGAAAAGTGACTCACCGGGATTCCAAGGTGAATCAAGAGAGGCGGTGGATTAAAACTATGGAGAAAACTTTCTCAGCTTATGTAACCGCTGGGTTTGGCAGCACGGAGGAAATGCCAGAAGTCTCATATTTTCAAAGAACCGAAGTGGAGCAAATCATTTGCACTTCCTGGCAGTTCAGGCCAGAAACAACACCACCACAAACGCTGGATGGTGTTTCGGCCATCTACTCACTCTCACTGAAAAAAATACCTTATCAAGGAAAAATCCAGTTGCCACTTCCCTGTAACTGTCCAAAGCGTACAATGTAATGGCTTTGGTATCTTTAGCAGATGTGTGACTATCACCATTAGGGATTTTAGAAATAAAGTTATTTTTGTTATAAAGTTATAAAAGAAAGCCTATTCCTTTCCTACCGGTCTGTCCTTGAGCCACCTCTATGGGTGTCTTAGTCCCTTGTCTATTGCTGTGACGAAACACCATGACCAAGGCAACTTATAGAAGAAAGGGTTTGTTTGGGCTGAGTGTTCCAGAGGGCATCTTAGGAGCTCGATGGCTGTGATACGATACCATGACTACGACCGAAGGAGCTTGGGGAGGAAAGGATTCGTTTCATCTTACGTTTCTAGGTAATAACCCATCACAGAGGGCGATCAGAGCAGGCACTCAAGCCGGACTGGAAACTAGAGAAGCCAGGAAGAAGTCTGCTCATTGGCTCGCTCCCCCTGGCTTTGCTCAGCTTACTTTCTTACGTTCTTACCCAGGATCGCCAGCCTAGGGGGGACATTGCCCACATTGACTTTGTCCCTTCTGCATAACCATCAGGCAGGAAGCGCACCCCGGGTTTTGTCTCAGTTGAGGTTTCCTCTTCCCAGATGACTCTAGCTTGTGCTAAGGTGTCATAAAACTAGCCAGCCCAGAGGGATGAGTCCCTCACCGTTAGAGTACGGAAGGGTTGTGGCAGGTCAGTGTGCTGGCTAGACCTGGAAGATGAGAGCTTACATCTTGCTCTGTAACCGGAAACAGAGCAAATGGGCAATGGCAGGCACATGACTTTTGAAACTTCAATGTTAGTGGTATACTTCCTTTAGCAAGGCCACAGCTATAGTAAAGATGATGATGATGATGATGATGATGATGATAAAAACAGCATGGCGCTCCCATAAAAACACACACACTCATGAATGGAATAGAATTGAGGACCCACGTATAAGCACGCGCTTAGAGCCACTTGATTTTTTTTTTAACCAAGAAGCCAACAATATCCATTAGAGAAAACACAGCATCTTCAACAAATGGTGCTGGTCAAGCCGGATAACTACACGCAGAAGAATGAAACTTGAGCCTTATCTCTCACGCTGAACAAAACTCAATTTCAAATGGATCCAGAACCTCCCAGTAATGTCTCATACACCAACTGTAATAGGAGAGGATGCTGAGATGATGCTTGGGCTCCCTGGCACAGGAAAAGACTTCCTTGAATGGATTGTGCAGGCATTAGGGCCAACGCTGACTAAATGGGACCTCATGAAGTGAAAAAGCTTCTGGTTGGCAAAGGACATCATCGTTCTTGTCAAGAGGCAGCCTAAAGGGTAGGAAAAAAAATCCTCACTAGCTGTCCATATGTGGTAGTTTGAATATAATTGGCCCCCATCAGCTCATAGGGAGTGGCATTATTAGGAGGTGTGGCTTTGTTGGAGCAGGTATGGCCTTGTTCGAGGAAGTGTGTCACTGTGGGGCTTTGAGGTCTCCTGTCCTCAGGCTACTGCCAGAGTCCAGGGCATCTCCTGTTGCCTTCTGATCAAGATGTAGCCAGCACCATGTCTGCCTGCATGCCTCCATGCTCCCCGCCATGATGATATTAGACTGAACCTCTGAAACTGTAAGTGGGCCGCTCCAAGGAAATGTTTTCCTTTTAAGAGTTTCCAGGGTCATAGTGTCTCTCCACACCAAAATAAACCCTAAGACACCATCTGACAGAGAATGGTTATGGAGAATATAAAATCACTCTGAAATTTAAAGTTCAACAAAACTACCCAGTTAAAAAAAAATGGGGTGTAGAACTAAACAGAGAGATCTCAAAAGATGAAACACAAATGAATGGCCGAGAAGCTTTTCTTTTCTTTCTTTCTTTTTTTTTTTAATGTTCAACATCATTAGTCACCAGGGAAATGTAAATTAAAAACTACTTTGAGATCTCACCTTACCGCCGACACAATGGCTGCCATCCAAACAACAAATGATTAGAAATGCTTCCTTGCATGTAGGCAAAGGGGAACACTTACTCACTGCTGGTGGGAGTGCAAACTGGCATAATCCCCACGGAAAGAAGTGTGGCTGCTCCTCCAGAAGCTGGAAATACGTCTACTCCATGGTCTAGCTGTACCACTCTCGGGCACGTGTCCAAAGGGCTCTGTATCCTAGTATGTAGAAAACTGCTTCACCCTTATGCGTTACCGCTCTGTTCACACTACTGACAGCTGAGGTGGCCGTCAGCTGATGCGTGGATAATGAAAATATGGTGCATTTACACAATGGAATATTTGAGCTCTTAACAAAAATGAAATTATGGAATTTGCAAGTAAATAAATGGATGGAGCTGGGAGCAGTCATTCTGAGTGAGGTAACCCATACTCAGAAAGACAAACATCCCTATATTTCCTCTCATCTGTGGGTGCTAATTTGGAGTCCTTTATGCATGTGCTCCATTTGGAATACTTGGAGAAATCAAGAATTACTAAGGGGCCGTGGGGACAGTTTCTAGGGAGTGGAGCTGGAGAGCAGAGGGTTAAAGTGGAGATTAGCTGTCACCAATGGAGCTGGCTAGCAGTCTTCCTCCCTCCCTCCCTCCCTCCCTCCTCCTTCTCTCCTTTTTCCTTCTCTCTTTCCCTCCCTTGAAACTTAGGTTTCAGCAGGGCATGTGCCGGCCTTCATTTCTAATTCTGAAGGTCTCTTTTCAGAATGGCCAAAGAGGCACTGAGAATTTATATTACATTGAGAACACAGTTACTACAAACTCACCCCCCACCCCACTCACACACACAGACACTGGAGTTAAAAGAGAAAAACACACCGAGGGAGGAACTGGAGCCTGGGCAGAGCAGAGCAGGGTGACTCACACATCCTTGTCTGTAAAAGCTGAGGACCGAGGGAGAGAAAACGAGGACAGATGTTTTAAAGGAAGGTTTCGTGTTTTACTCCTTGACTGGAAAGGCAAATATTTTACAGATGTCTCTGCGGCGGCAAATGGTTTTTGGGTTTTTGTTTGTTTATTTGTTTAATGAAGAAAACAAAACACAGAAGAAGGGGACAAGTTTGTCTTCTATAAAGCAAAGTTATCCCTTTGGAGCTGGACTCAGGTACAAAGGAGATGTCTTCTATCTGTGCAATGTGCAGGCACAGGGAGGTAAGGGCAGAGCGTCTGCCATCTAGGGCTGTGAACTAAACAATGCCAACCGGAAACAGGGGAGCCCTGGTTCTGTGGCTACCAGCCTTTCCTTGCTCCCAAGGACAAGGTCTAGCCCCACCCCCCTCCACCTCCTAGGCCAGACTGCAGAATAGCTGGTGTCTTTATTTTAGAAACCCATGTTTTTTTAAAAACCACTTAATGAAGTTTTGATTTGCCTGTGAAGCTGGCATAGTTGGGGTTTCCCTCGATGGATGTGTTTTTACATGGGTTTCTGGAAAGAGGCCTTACCCCCCACAGGCAGGCTCTGAATGTGTGCCAGAGAGCGCCACATTTGTGTCTTGCTTTTCTAAGCACTGGGGATTTGAGGTTTTGTTTTTGATATATGTTTGACTTGGACTTCTGTTTGTTTTTGGAATTTTTTCCTTTCTTTTTCCTTTTCTTTCCTTCCTTCCTTCCTTCCTTCCTTCCTTCCTTCCTTTCTTTTTTTAGCAATGGCCTCCCAAAATGACCCTTCTACTTCTAAATGCCCAATGCCTGTTACCACCCAATTCTGCTGATTCTGCTGTGGGGGAAATCTCGGTATTCAGTAGACTGCTGAACCATTTTTTTCACCTTTCAGTGCTGTGTGATCATTTTACTGAGCGCCCAGTCCTTCAGGGCAGGAAGCTGAAGGTGCTATCTTGGGGGTCATTTGGAAACTGAAACCAGGACTTCTAGTGACACACCACCTTGAGAGTCCCCCCGCTTCTCTGTATGGGAGGCCACAAAGAGTCCTCAGGCTTAATATTATTTGTGGGACACTTCAGAGGCTAGACAGGCATATGCTTCATGTGAAGGCCATCTCATGTGTTTAGGACACGGTTGGTTCCTGAGGCCATTGCAGGCACCGCTAAGAGGAATGATGGCCGACTGTCCCATTGTTGCTACCTTGTACAGTCCCAGGCTCTGGGCTGTCCACTACCGCGTCTCCTGATTCTGTCTGTATGTCTCCCTTACTCAGCGAGTCGGCCTTTGGCTGTGTTTTCCTGTCTTTCCAGCTCAAAGCCTGGTTTAGGTCCTTACTGTCGCTCAGTGCCCTGTCATGGCCATGCCGCCTTGCTCATGGCTGTGCTTCTGCCTGAACACGTCTGCAGCAGAGTGGGGTATGGCCAGTTCCTGCCATCTGCCCAGGGGTAGCTGCTGAGCATGTTTACCCAGAAGGCCCTGAGGGGGCGGCTGGGTGTGGAAGCCCTGTGGTGTCACTGCTCCACGATTGCAGCCTGTGGTGGTCTGGCTCAGGCCTGGGCGCAGTGAGAAGGTGTGGTGTGTGTATTCTCACCATGTGTATACTTCTGTCTGGAGGAGGGAGTCATCAGTGGCCTCCCAGGCTCTCTTTTGCCCAAAGTGTATCAGGTCTCTGTAGGACAATGGGACTACACTCACCCTCTGACTCTCAATTGGGCACAACTAATAAGAGATTTCCTTATGAAAGGGGTTCACTCACACAGGTCCCTAAGATAAGGGGCGCACTCACACAGGTCCCTAAGATAAGGGGTGCACTCACACAGGTCCCTAAGATAAGAGGTTCACTCTCACAGGTCCCTAAGATAAGAGGTTCACTCTCACAGGTCCCTAAGATAAGGGGTGCACTCACACAGGTCCCTAAGATAAGGGGTGCACTCACACAGGTCCCTAAGATAAGGGATGCACTCACACAGGTCCCTAAGATAAGGGGTTCACTCTCACAGGTCACTAAGATAAGGGGTGCACTCACACAGGTCCCTAAGATAAGGGGTGCACTCACACAGGTCCCTAAGATAAGGGGTGCACTCACACAGGTCCCTAAGATAAGGGGTTCACTCTCACAGGTCCCTAAGATAAGGGGTGCACTCACACAGGTCCCTAAGGTAAGGGGTTCACTCACACAGGTCCCTAAGGTAAGGGGTTCACTCACACAGGTCCCTAAGGTAAGGGGTGCACTCACACAGGTCCCTAAGATAAGGGGTTCACTCACACAGGTCCCTAAGATAAGGACCTGGTGAAGAGGACCCATTCCTGGGGTCTAATGATTTTATCTGCTTGCTGTCTTGAAATTCTTAACACTCTTATCCTTGAATTTCTTGGGGTTTATTAGCACAGTGAGCATTTGAAGCAGATATAGGACTGGAAACAAGGCCTGGCTCTAACCCCCAGCCTTGTGCCTATTGGCCTGTGTCTACTAACTAGGTCCTATCCCCCACACCTGCAAAGGTCCAACAACCACTCCAAGATACCACTAGCTGGGGACTAAGTAGTCAAACACGTGAACATGTATAGCATGACGACCAGCTTGTTGGGGTATCTGTCCCACCCAGTACCCCACAACCGGCAAGTCCCAAAGAAAATCACTCACAAGACTCCATAAGATTATAAACTGATTGGCCCATTAGCTCAGTCTTCTTATTAACTAATTCTTACATCTTACGGTAACCCATAATTCTACTCTGTGTTAACCATATGGCTTGGTACCTTTTTCAGCTGTCAGCTCACATGTTGCTTCTTTGATCTGGGCAGGAATGGCAGAGGAAGCTTCCTGCTTCCCAGAATTCTCCTGTTCTCATTGCATCACCTCTACTTCCTGTCTGGTTTTCCCGCCTATACTTCCTGCCTGGCCAATCAGCGTTTTATTAAAATACATGATTGACAGAATGCAGATAATTTTCCCGCACCAAACATGTGAGGGACATTTTAGATCCAGACCTTAACATTCATCATGAAATAGCGAATAATGCTATGGAGGCCTGTGGTCTTTTAACTACTTCATGAGGCCGAGGCAAGGAGGATCACCAAGAAGCTCAAACCCTGTCTGGACTATAGCATGAGTTCAAGACCAGCTTGGGCAACTTAGTGAGACCTTGTCTCGAAAGATGGAAAAGAGGGTTGAGGGTATATACAGCTCGGTGACAGAGCTCTTCTCTATCCTGTCCCATGACAGGGTCCATTTCTAGTACCCAAATAAACAAATAATAAATAAGTAAATAAATAGCCGCTGCAGTTCAGCAGAGAGATAGTAGGAAAAACCCCTTCCCCATCTTTTAAAGGAAGAGTGCGAACTTGGATTCTCACCTGGTCAGATGCTGGTCCCAGGGGGCAGTCTTGATTACTGTGGACCTGGGAGAGGCCTGGCCGATAGGAGGGGATAAGCATTTGATGGATTTGGGCCTGTAATAAGGATGGGGTTTGGACTGGTTAGATTTTTGTCAGCTTGACACCAATACTTGAGGAGCAAGACATAGAAACTTCGATCAGACCCTCCATGGCCACGTCTTTGGGGGCATTTTCTTGACTGATATGGAAAGTCCCAGCCCAATAGGGGAGTGTGACCCCTGGGCAGGTGGTCCCGTGTGGTATAAGAGAGAAAACTTTAACAAGCCAGCTAGCAGTGTTCCTTCATGGGCTCTGCTTCGATTCCTGCCTTGACCTCCTATCCTGGCCTCCTTAATGGATGGACCATGTTATGGGAGTAAAAGTCAAGCAAACACTTTCCTTCCCAAGATGGTTTTGGTTAACGATTCACCGACCAACAGGGAAAGGCATCCAGAGTGGCTGCTGCAGAGGTCTACTCGCCTGTTGGTGGACGCAATCCCTGGGAGGTTGAAGTCATTAGACCCTGTGGGGCTGGCTCCTCTCAGGGTTATTCAGGAGGTGAGCCCCAAGGCCGATAGTTGCAGTCTCTAGGTACCCTACACAGTGCACTTAGAGGTCCCACTTGATTCCAGGGGCCCTGGGGACTCTAAATGGCATTGGCAGCATGTGTTGTGTGTGGAAACAAATTGAAGATTCAGCAATCCAGTCCCTTGGAGATCAAAGCTCCACGTGGCTATGAGATTTATGGCTCTAAAGAATAGATTTTCCACAGAAGCAAACAGGAACTGCTCTCAACACTAATGGGGCAACCGGCCTTCAGCTGTGGCTCAGGCCAGGCACGTTTGGAAGCGGGGCATGGCGTGCTGTCTGCAGAATATCTGTCCACTGTAAATGGGTGGACAGCAGTTGTCTCTGTTTTATATGTTGATTAGCTCTGAGACACTCGCTAGTTTGGGAGGCTGGAGGTCTAAGATGAAGGTGCCTACAGACTCCGTTCTCATCAAGGGCCCTCACTCTGGTTTGCAGATGGCTGCCCTCTTGCTCTGCTTTTAAGATACCTTTCCTGTGTCCCTTATTATAAGGACACGGATAGTATTCCCAAGGCTCTTCCCTCATGACTCCGTCACCTCCTAAAAGCCCCTATGAATACCATCACCGTGGGGCTGAGGGCTTCAAGAGAGAACTTTGGTGGAGGGAGCGCAACCAAACATGAGTCCGTCGTACCAGCCTTATAGTGTGTGTCTCTCATAGGGGACATTAGCAATGCCTGGACACAGGTTTTGTTACCACAGCAGCTGAGGAGCATGGTGCTTCTGCTTAGCACAGAGAGGCCAGGGATGCTGCCGAGCGTCCTACAGTGTACAGCACAGCCCCTACCTCAGGGATAACGCCAGTAGTGGAGGTGACCATGGCCTGGCCACCTGGTGAGGTGGAAGAAGGAATGTTAGTTTATTTGCACACGTTCTTACAATGACTGTCGGGATAAACTATTGACAGATGACCTGAGGGGAAAAAAAAATCAAACTCCAGAGTATCCATTAGCAGAGGCACTTTGGGAAGGGCGATGCTCTCTGCCTGTGGAGTCAGTTTGTGGAAAGGCATTTGCGGTTAGTGCCTCAGGCATGGCTGTCTTTGCAATCCCGACTGCAGAACTTAACACCAACAGATTCCTTTCCTCACATAACCCACGGGTTTCCTTTATCTGTCTCATCTTTGTGGCTTTCCCTCTCTCTCAGGGATGCCACATCCCTCCTGGTATCCTTGGGTGTGGCTCTATCATCTGTTTCTGGTGTAATTATAATTCTTAGTTGTGTATTTTCTTTCTGTGTCTATTGGGCAATGGCTGTTCATGTTCCTAATATATGTGGGTGGTTGAGGAGCAGTCAGCATGGTCATTTGTTCCCCAGGATCTTCATGGAGGTGGTGATTTCTTAGAAGCCTGATCTTGCTTCAGAGTGCAGCATACAGAGCCTGAGACCTGACTCTATAGTCCTGTGCTGGGAAAATGGCTATCATACAGTCCTTGGGTAGGAACTTTCCCTCCCCAGTTCTCAGTTTCTTCTTCTGGAATACCCACATGGCAACATTTACCTTCATACGTCTTGCAAAGATGGAAAAGAGCTCTCAGGGAAGGACAGTCTTCATTGCAGGATTCATGGAATGCAGGACAGCATGGCTCATTAGCAGTTTCCAATCCCAGTAGGTCTGTTTCAAAGTGTAGGTTACATGGCAGGGATGAAGGCAGCATTTTACCATGGTGTATAAGGGGGACCTCGTCTTGTTTTGACATGTCTCAGGGGCACAATTGGCTGATGTGCTGTGGAAATTAGAAAAATGAGAAGGTCCTGGGACACATCAGCTTCATCCAGCCTGGAGCCCATGCTGTTGACTTGGCTCGGTTGGGAGACCATCCGCCCTCCTGCCTGCTCCTGGCCTTGGCACTTGGCGAGGGTGGTGTGTCCACAGGAGGGAATGATGTAGTACCCGAGAGCACCTCTTCACGGAGCTGAAGGTATCTTTAGGAGATTTACCACACAGCTGTTCATCTTACACAGTTGTGAGTTGCTTCCTTGAATGGACACCACAGACAGTAAAGTAAGTATAGTGGTGCTTTCTGGTCATCAGTGCCCCCATGTGGCGAGAAGGGTGACCACGCTACTTACCTAGTACCTTCTATTATTCTACTGTACGCCCCAATCCTCCTGCGCCTACCCCCAAACAAATGTCCTTCACTCATACCTCCCATGAAGCTGTTCCTGGCCATCTTTCCCTGTGTATGCCTAGACTCTGGGAACATTGTGTGTGTGTGTGTGTGTGTGTGTGTGTGTGTGTGTGTTGCCTTCCTTCTCTTGACCATGGCCTATCTTTTTCATGGCCCATAAACTTCTTGAGAGCAGTGCCCACCTGTGCACCGCCACTGCCCTGGCTTCCTTGCAGAGTGCCCGGGTGGCACCACAGTAAGGTTGATGTGCATAAAGAAGTTCTGCGTGTAAGCCAGAATAGTCCACATCTTTACTTTTGCATTGTCATGCATTATATTCTTTAGTTATTGTCGTGGTCTGTCTTCAAGAAGAAAAAAAATCCATTTGGCAGCCATGTCTTCTTGGACCCTGACTCTGCTTTTTTTGCTTTAACCTTTAATATCATTCTCTGTCTTTCATGGGCATCCGTGAAGTTAATTTTGCATTGATCTCTCGGTAAGATAGACCACCTCTCTACAGACCAAGGACGCGCCTGTCCAGTATTATCACTACTTCTAAGTGGAATTTCTTAGGAAGGTTATTTTTTAATAATAATAATAATTTTAATAATAATAAATTTTCAATTAATTTCAAATACCTGTCCACTTTGAGCATCACCGTTTGTTTGTTTGTTTGTTTCCACCTTAGAAAACTGGTGAAAACCAGATTGATTCCTTGCTGTCCGTCAATGCCCTTCATTTTTCTCATCTAGATCGGGGTTTCTCACCATCTGCAAACTATTCAAACACACATAAAGGTGTAGAAGAAAATCCTTGGCTTATGAGTGCTTAGGATGGTGCAAAAGCAACGCAGATTTCAAGCGGAATTACTCCAAATTTTGACTTTTGATATTTTCCCGGGCAAGTCCCACAGAGTGTCACCTTCTGTTTTGACGCTGAATAGCACCCGTGAGTCAGAGCGTCCAGAAAACCCTGCTCCTGGACTCTGAAATAGCCAGCACAATAGTGTGCCTTGGAGACTGTGAACCGCGGAGGGTGTGTGAAGGTCCTATGTGTTCGGTACGCATTTGACCCCGGGTAATTTTTGGGAGGCGTACCCTAGGACCAATTGTGGACCCACGTTAGCTGTGTCCCGTCTCAGCTCCACTTTTTCCAAACTCTGACCACAAACCTGCTTTCTGTCGAGTCCCCACAGCAGGCAGATGCCACCGTGTGAGTGACGGTCATTGTTCTAGAGGGCTCCTGGATTTTGTTTCTCAACGCTTCAGTTCTTTGAAGAGACCGGGTCATTTTTTAAGTTAAAATGTCTTGCTTTCTGGATTTTTTGGGTCATTGCTTTGAGCTGTCATTAGACTTATTTCTCAGTTTCTTACACTTTCTATAGTGTCAACTGGGGTTAAAGTAAATCCCTGTCCTGTTCCAGTTAAGTTATCTTGGAAGCCTACCTTCGCAGTAGAAAACTGAAATGACAACGGACAGTCACACGGAAAATAAATGCTGAGAGTGGAGAAGGGCAGGTTTCCCAGACAGCAGAGAGCTGCACTGCATGCTTTGTTGAGACCAGTTAGGCAGCTGTCACCCTGTGAGTGCTGCAGGGAGGGTGGGGGGAGGCAGGTATGTGACAGTCTCTCAGCAGGACACCATGCTTGAAGGACAGGAAGGCAGCCCCCTGCCTTGTGACCTTCTTAAGTGCCCATTTAAGATGCCTGTGAGAGTCAGAGATAATAATAAAGCCCTGTGCCTGTGTCTGTGCACGCATGCATGTGCATGCTTACTTGTGCGCATGTGTGTGTGCATGTGTGCTTGCAGGTGTGTTTGACTTAGGATATATGTGTGTGCTTTTGTGTGTGTGTGTTTATGTGCATATGTGCTTTCTGCTGTGTTTGAGGGTTTGTGTGTGTACTTTCATGTGCATGTGTGTGTGTGTACATGTGTGTGTGCATGTGTGCTTGCAGGTGTGTTTGACTTAGGATATATGTGTGTGCTTTTGTGTGTGTGTGTTTATGTGCATATGTGCTTTCTGCTGTGTTTGAGGGTTTGTGTGTACTTTCATGTGCATGTGTGTGTGTGTATACATGTGTGTGTGCATGTGTGCTTGCAGGTGTGTTCGACTTAGGGTATATGTGCATGCTTTTGTGTGTGTGTATGTGTGCTTGTGTGCTTGCAGGTGTGTTTGACTTAGGGTGTGTGTGTGTGTGTGTGTGTGTGTGTGTGTGTGTGTAACTCTTCTGACTCTGGAGTTGAAATTCTCCACTCTCCATTTTTCCATATACATTAACTGTAAGGTTATGAATTACTTGTTGATTAAAAGGGGGGGAGTAGGAATGCATTTGTCCCTCTTTTGTGCCATCCCCGGAGTTATCACAGTTGCTCTTCACACGTGTTCTAGGGTTGAAGAGCAGCCTAGAGCCATGGCGGACAGTAGTGTGCACTCCTGAGACAGTGCTTCCCGCTCTTTCGAGTTTCACTGGGAATTACAAGTATGTGTGTGGGTGGCCCAGATAGCACCTCCTCCCTGGAGATTCTCCTTGGTGTGAAATATTCTGGGCACTTGGCCGAGTATTTTTAACTACAGGATCTGTGGAAAAGGGACACATAGTTGTTTAACTCTTACACTGGCTGTTCGGTCAGCAAATATCAGTTAATGAGATCATCTCTACGTCCTGTCTGTAGGACCTTGTGTTCTTGTCTGTGTTAGTAAGTCTCTCTGACATGGCTAACAAAATACACATGGGCATACATGTACTGGGCTGCACCTGCAGGAAGTGAGCGTGGCAGATAAACCCTTGGGCGGCCCTGGAGAACCTGTCCTGGCTCATTTGGAAGCACGGGCTGGTAGAACTAGGCAGGTGTGGAAAGGAAGGCTACGTGTGGTGGCAGACGATGACATGCAAGGGTGATGATGTGATGGTGGCAGAATCCTGGTGTCATGTTTCGTGATCATGCTGTCATCCTGGGCAAACAGGGGACCCTGTTGACATTGACTCATTTTTATAAATGGCAACAATTATCTCTGGGTGATATTGTCATTGATAGTCGTTAAAATAAGCTATATGTCTGATTAAATAATTGATATTACTGCATGCCAATCTAAAGATGTCTTCTATGTTCTTTTTCTTTCAGGGGAGAGGAAGCCGGTTGCCATGGAAATGGCATAGGGAAAAGGGACAAGCAGGAAAGCTTAGCAGTTTTGCATTTGGAAATATTTGTGACGTAGCTAGCTATGTGTGTAATTATGTTATACAGCAGAGCCATCAGCCTTTGGAAGGATGTATGCCATAGGCTTTTATGGGAAGGCATTTTTATTAGAAGCACAATTTTGGTTATTTTGGTATTTGTGTGATGACACAGTGCGATCGATAATTAATGGTCAGTCAGACTAGCTTACAAAAATACAGCTTTAATAAAACAGAAGGAAAAACTTACACCAGAATCCCAACCGTCCGGAACGCTGGAGCCAGGCCAGAGAGAGGGAGGGGAAGTGCACCCGCCAGGTTTATAGGTAAACTTTTGCCTTAGGGCAACACGCCCCATGGACAGAATGTGATTGGCTGAACTCCCCTATCATTTGTGAGTTAGTAAGATATCAAATCTGTGGACAATAAAAGATGCAATAGAACCCTAAAATTGTTTCCAGAATGCAACTGGTGTATGACATCACCAGTCACATAGAAAATATAGAAAGCTGTTTTCACCAGGAAAGAAAGCACATGTACAGGAAGACGCCTTTCCTGAATTGAGTACTTAATAAGCTAGCATCACCTGCACCCTGACTAGTCACCGCTTTGCTCACTGTCAGTGGTACCATTTTTCCATTTACTAAACTGTATCACACATTGTAGAGGAGCAGTTTAACAGAGCAATTCCCATTTCCATCTCTTCCTACTTTCCCTCAGTTGATTTCAAATCCCCCCCCCCTTTTTTTAACACACATGCAGTTAAGAATATTCTCTTTGACACAGTAGAGACAAATATAACATTTTGGTTCAGTAACATAGCCAGAGTCCAGATTCCACTGAGGCTCAGATTTCCTGGTCTCCCTGTCCCTCCCCTTTATAATATTCTCCCAGTCCAAGCTTGGAAAAAAGAAAAAAAAAAGAATATTCTCTCCCTCCATTTTAGAATTCTGATGGGATTTCAAAGGAAAGAGAAACTTCCGTGTGAGTCTTATTGAATTTAACAAATCATTACATTTGTTGAATGCGTGTGCTAGCACTGGACTGAGCATCAAGGGGGTCACAGGCCAGTTCAGGCTCTGCTGAGATGCTGTGCGAGTTTTCTGCAGTGCTGAAGTCGTTCCCTGGACAGAGCTGAGGTTTCAGTGCTCTAGTCTCTGTCTGTCTGTCTGCCTGCCTGCCTGTCTGTCTGTCTCCCTCTCTTCCTATTTCTCCCCTTCCCCTACCAGGCCCCATCTCTCTCTGGTTAGAACCCCACGTATGCTAAGTAAGTTCTTAACAGATAAGGCATACCCTCGCCCCCCATGTCCCATCTTGTAGTAGATGGAGGACGGTTGTGACTCTGTAGATGCTCCTGCCATCTAGAAGAGGATATAGTCCTGTTCTGGAATCTGACATGGGTGTGTTGACCAATAGAACATAGCAGGTATGACTTTGCCAACTCCTGGGCTTCGGTCTTCCGAGACTGGCAGCTTTTACTTCCTACCTCTTGGAGCCCACTCATCGTGTAAGTGTCTGCAGGCAGCTCTGTGGACAGGAGCCCAGGCTCTCAGGTGCCTGTCTGTATCAGTTAAGTCTCTTGTGAGTCATGTCTTGGAAGGGGAACTGCCAACCCCATTCGAACCACCCATCTGTTCTCAGAGAGAGCAGAGGCAAGCTTCATGCCACACTCCGTGGAAGTTGCATGTTTGTGGCTGGGTCTGTAGCTCAGCATTAGAAGATCCACAAGACCCTGCGTTGGAGCCTGAGCGAATTAAAAATGTTGCATATTCATAAGCCACCAGGTGACTCCTGTCTGCACTAAGTGTTGAGCCATTTGTGAGGCAGCAGTGAGTAACTAGTGCTCTGTTTCTCCCCTAACTCTACCCTGCTGCTCTGGAAATATGCAGAGGTTTTTACTGTCCTTGTCAAAGGAACAAAGCCAAGGAATCCACCTGTTGAGCAGATGTGTCCAGGATGAGATGACTCTTTGGAAAAAGGCAGACTTAGGATCCTTCTCCCTGACCTGTTGGAAAAGATCGTTAAAGAGGGTATGGATGTTGTCTATGGATTTTTATTGTTGCGAAGAGACACAATGACTCTGGCAACTCTTATAAAGGAAAACATTTAATTGGGGTGGCTTGCTTACAGTTCAGAGGTTCAGTCCATTATCATTATGGTGGGACATGGCGGCGTGCAGGCAGACATGGTGCTGGAGAAGGAGCTGAGAGTCCATCATCTTGTAGGCAACAGGAAGTAGACTGAGCATCACACTGAGTGAAGCTTGAGCAAAAGAGACCTCAAAACTCGCCTCCACAGTGATACACTTCCTCCAACAAGGTCACACCTACTTCAGCAAAGCCATATTTCCTAATAGTGCCACTCCCTTTGGGGCCATTTTCTTTCAGACCTCCACAGATGGACACAAAAGGGCTATGGGAATTAAACCATGGACGCAGGTGCCTTTTGCAAAAGGATGGTGGGGTCTTTGGAAACTCAGCATAGGCAGGACATGCCCAGGGTGAACAGTGCTAGCTAGCCTTGTCCACTTACGTCTGTTTTCTGTGGCAGCAGTGCTTCTGATCAAGCCCTTCTCTGCTCCTGGCTGCTTTAAGTTGGAGGATGTCTCTTTATGGGCATAAACCATATTCTTAGTATGCTTGTCTGGGTTTCCTTGGCAACCTGCATGAAGCCCAAAACCAGTGCTTTCTGTGGGGCACCTGTCTCCAATGCTGTGTTCTGTGGGTCTCCTGGGCATCTTAGTTGTGCACTGGAGGCCTAGTTTTTTTTTTCATTCTATTTTTTTTTTTGTGCTTTGGCATCATAGACTGTGTCCGGGATTCATGTAAACTGAGAGGCCGTCAATTCAGAAGATAACCTTGTGCCTGGTCCTGTGCCAGTGACTTTGGTGACCACAGCCAAGTTTTATCAGCCTCCGTAGTATATTGGCAAATGTTTAAGTATTGAATTTCTGAGGAAACAATATCTGCTTGTTACATTTGCTTGTTTCTAGGGTATAAGCCCAGGCTATTGACATAAGGTCACTGGTTGAATTTCGGGTTATTGTGAGCCAGCCTAGACCTGTGGGATACTGAGAATGGTGTGGTATGTTCTGGACAGTATCTCTTATATGCTATCTGAGGGGAAGTTCCAACCCATGGAGACACCCTTTGTATCAACTGAGCTGGTGGTGGGAGTACAAAGTTATTTCAACTCTTGTGTTTCTTTGGTAGTATGTAGGGCTGAACACACATTTCGCGATGTAATATTATGGGTTCTGTTTTAAAATACCCAGAGTATAAATTTACAACTTTATGCAGCTTCAAGTTACATTTCGGTGGCATTACGTGCGACAGTGTTGTGTGGCCCCCAGAACTCCCCCATTCTCCCAGGCAGCTCCCCACTAGACAGCAGCTCCCTGTTCCTTCTCCTCTAGCCTTACAAACCACCATTTGAGTTTCTGTTCCTGAGTTTGTCTGTTCCGCATTCCTCACCACAGCAGAGCCCTGTGTCATTTGTGCCCTGTGTCATTTGTCCTTTGCAGTTGCCTTATTTTGCTCCACAAACATCTTCAGGTTTGTCCGCAGCTTGCATCGCATTTTCTTTCCTTTTAGAGAACAAATGCTTCCCGCTGAATGGATATGCCATCCTTCCTCTGCCCGGCCTGCTATTGATTGACATTTATGGCTTTTTCCCACCCGTTGGCCATTGGTAGCAATGTTGTTGTACACATAGGTATACATGGATCTTTTAGCCCCACTTTGACTGCTCCTGACTGTGTAGCTAGAAAACATATTCAAGATGTTTAATGTCACTGTGAAGCCCTACGTGAGGAAGCGTCGGTCTTGTCTAAGATACCAATTGGGTTTCTGGGTGTTGGACTCTCTAACAAGGCCACGTACTGTTTTGAAGGTTTTACAGCTGGTGGGTTAGCATGATTGGAACTGGCGCTCATGTCGTTGGGGCATAGGGTGGGCTGGAGTAGCCTGTCAGACAGGACACCATGGACCTCAGAGAGCTCAGAGAAAATGGTTTCAGCTAGTAACTCTGCAGATGGGACCCACATCTGGGCTCATAGACATGCATGGTTCTTCCAGAGGGAGACACAGATGGACGATTGCTTCTTCTGAGTTGCTTGGTTCAGGTGTGGGTGACTCAGAGTCAGTCAAATGCTCCTCCAGCAAACAGTACACGCTTGAAAACACAGGTCACTATGGAACACATTCTTTTGTATTTTCTTTCTTTCTTTACTTTTTTAAGTTTAAAAGTCCATTTACAAACATAGGTGAAAAACCCTGGGTTGTTATTTGATAACTGAGAAGAAGAAAAACCTAAAAGAGAATGTCTGCTTTCTTTCCCCTCCAGGCTTCCCTGCAGAATGTGGGTTTGTGACCATACACAGTCTGCTCAGCCCTGGAGTGACTGCGGACAGCTCTTGATCCATTTGTTTCGCTATGGTCCCCTATAAAACTCTGCCTCTCCAGTGGCTACTACGCCCATTTAGGGGTGGCTATGGGGAAAACGTAGAATTAAGTAAGGTCAATGAAAGTATAGTTCTGTGTGTGGCCTGCAGCTGGTGAAGGCTAATATTTGGCGTCAGGAGGAGAAGGAGATGATTGTGGTCAATGGAGGCATGTTAAGTGGGAAGAGATGCTCCACCACCGGCAGCCAGCATTGATTATGCCTGGGGCTTGTTTAACGTCTTCATTAATAAATGCCGAAAGCAACAGTAAACAGCTATTTAATAAAATGAGACTAAAGAGGGAGGTTTTAAAGAGCAGGAATGGTAGCCTTCTGAAGCCATTAGAAGTAGAAGGGCGGAAAGCCTCGGGAGGTGGGGGGCTCATGGAAAAGAAAGGCAGAAGGCCACAACCAGCAAGGAGAGGGAGCATGGTAGGACTTTCAAGGAGAGCACAGAGCAGGATGATAGGGAGGGCCTGACGCAGGAGCACAAACGATTCCCTTCATTTCTCCAGCTCTCTGGCTACCTCTTCTTAGAACCCTGAACACGAATCGAATCCGTAGCATCCGACAGGCAGTTTGCTGAGCACCTGCTGCGGTGCAGCTGGGCCAGTGTCGCAGCCGTCCCGCAGCCGTGGGGGTGTGGAGGGGACAGCAGACGTGGCGTGGTTGGTGCAGCTTGCCCAGGGCTGGCAGGATCACATCCCCGGGAGAGCTGGGGCTTTTCAGCTTCTGCGGGTTCTTCAGGTGCCAGCCACTGGTGCTTGACACAGAGCCTGCTTCCTCCTCTTGGCTTTCATTCTTTCCAAGCCCACGAAGTAAGGCTGCTCAGACAAAACTAAACAGATGTCTTATTCTAGAGGAGAAACTCGCTTAATGAGGGAGGGGCTGTTTCAATTGAACTGCAATGTGTATAGCTGTTCTGGCTGCTTTTAGCTAGTACACACACACACACACACACACACAATACTAGAAAAAGACCCACAATGAATGTTTTAGGTTAATATTTCTTATGAATATGGATGCAAAAATTAATTTAGCATTCCGAGGAGAAACAAGGCTTCTTGAGTTCTCAAAGGCAACTGTGACCACTGTCGTGTTTGCTGGGCTTAACTGAGTCACCCAGAAGACTGGCCTAACTTGATGTGAGGCTGGAGAAATGGGGGCAGGAATGGGCCCCTCTGGTGATCGCTGTGCCTGCAGAACAGTGGAGGAGCCCCTAGGGTGAACGGGAGGCCTTGGATAGTGAAACAGGTGTCTATAGCTCTCCTGCTTGGTTTGAGGTCGGATTGTCTGTGCATAGCCCAGCCTGACCTTGAACTCAGGATGTCCCTTCCTGAGACTCCTTAGTGCCACAGTTGTAGGTATGAGCCACCATGCTGGTTAGATCCTCTCCTGATGGTCATTGGATTCTGTGGTCACTGGGTCTCCAGCATGGGAACCTTGCATCTGGTGAAGACTTTGAGAACTCTGGCTTGGGTGCTCTTCAGCGAGTGAGCATGATGGCTCCCTCCTAGCTGCCTTCTGGTGGAGCTGAATCTCAACGCTGTCTCCTCATGGCCATTCTTGCACACTCTGGGGGAGGGGCTACCGCTGTGTTCCAACCTCTTAGAAGGTTCTGGAAAGTTCTTGTCTGTGTGAGTCAAAGGCCTTTGACAGAGAGACCTAGGCTGCCTGAGCTACCCAGAGGAGACTTTATACACCTCACGCGGATGTTCATGCTATCATGGTGTGATTATCATAATCATAAAGGCCGGTTTTGTGGCGCTCCATTGCTGCATCTCAACTAGACTTTTCTTGTCTAAGTGAAGAAGAGACACTGCCTTCCCTTGTTTCTTTTGCTGTCTTGGCTCCAGGCTCTCCTGGTCATAGCTGTGGGTTCTTGGCAGGCCAGCATACCTTTATTTTAGCCTGGTCCTCCTAACCCCATGAAGCTTAGCTTCACATAATCCCCAGTCATGACTGTTGCACAAATGACTGCTGAGAACAGAGGGCAGGAAAGGCTGCAGCGTGCTGGGGTAGTGCTTAGCCTTGGTGTTTGGGTCTGCTTCCTCCGATTGTTATGATCTATCTGCTCACAGGTGTGGTTCAGGAAGACTAATCTCTGTCCCAACCATACTAGGGTATCAATTCTCTTCTATGGGTCATCCACCTATGACCTATCTAATATTCATTTTTAAAGCTTTTCATGAGGAGGGAAAATATAGTAGAAAAGGAAATGTGGCAATATCGTTTCTATGGAAAGGTGGACCAGGATAGGTTTGCAATGTAATTTCTATGGAAGGGGAAAACCAGGATAGGTTTGCAATATAGTTTCTATGGAAAAGAGGACCAGGATGGATTTGCAATATAGTTTCTATGGAACGGGGAACCAGGGTAGGTTTGCAATATAATTTCTATGGATGGGGAATGGGGGATGGGAAGGGAGGAACCAGGATAGGTTTGAATATAGTTTCTATGGAAAGGAGGAACCAGGATAGATTTTTCTCAAAAGCCAACACAGAGAGATCAAAGAAGGTCACATAGCTCTAGAAGGACCCTGGATGTTGTCATGCGATCCCTGTGAGGGTCTAAACCTCCACCCTTGCCAGCCCCTGCATGCAGGAAGATCTCTGCCAGGGCTTGCCACATGAGAAGCTGACTCAGCAGAAACTTCTGGTCCCCCAGCTAGGAGCGTGCAAAAACATTTTCCTCCTGGGCCTCCATCTCATCACCACAGTGAAGGCTTCTTGAATTTGCTTTGATGGACAAGATGCTCCAGAAGATGAGGCAAAGCCCGCAGCAGGGTGAGCATGGTTCTGACAATATCACTCAGAGATCCGGGGAAGCTGAATGGATCCAGGAAGTTGTTGGACTTTTCTCTTCCACGCTTTAGAACGCCTTGTCTGACCTCCCCAGGTTCCAAAGAATGCTTCAGCTGGGTCACCCCTTTGGAATGACCCAAAAGGGACATTACATGGAATTTCCTCAAAATTCTTGCCCATTTCTTCTGTCTCACCAATTTACCAGTTTTTTTTCCCCTTTGATTTGAAATACAGTCTTCAAACTTAGGTGAATGAGGGGAACTAGAAACAAATGCACTTCAGTTCCTGTGTCTATGTGGGCGCACCGGTGTGGGAGATTAGTAAGCCGAGATGCTAGATCTGACGGAAGGGTGTGCACAGCCATGCCCTCTGACCACAAAGCCCAGTGAAAGCATTTTCATCTCCTTGTCAGAATGCATCACTTCTCCTTGTGGTCCAAAAAGCAACCTCAAGCTGAACGGCACAGGCCCCTAATGCTAGACATCTTGTCCTCGGGGTGAAAGGGAAAATAGCCTCCTTTTCGTGCTAAAAACAAATTTAGATGATTTCTCAAAGAAAGAAAAAAGAGGAAAAGAAAAGCTCCTCCCCCATCATCAATGCACTTAGGAAGAAGGAGGCGGAGGAGTGAAGAGCACAGGGACACATGGGACTAGAGGGGTTAAACGGAGGTAAGGGGACTTGGTTGTGTCCTAACCATTTCCTGAAGAGCAAGTTTACAGCCAAAGCGAAGGGGGTCCAAGTGACTGCGTTTTCAAGGTGCAGATGTGTTTCCAATGTTTGGCAAACACCGCGCCCCTTGCTTCTAATTCTACCAGCAGTTCAATCAGCACCTTCGTAGTCACCAGGAATGTTTTCGGTGGCAGGTGTTAGACTTTGCATGCGATTCCCCCCAAGGGCTTTCTGTGTCTTTGGCGAGCAGGTGTGAGAAAGTGTCCTACAGACTCATCTTTGTTCCTGGGAAGACCTTTGGAGAAAAGAGCCTCCGTCTCCTACAGGTTCTACACGGAACAGTTTACAGCTTTCACCAGATGTGTGGGAGTTTTCTCGCACTTAGCAGTTCTCAAGTTCCCGGAAGATGACACAGGCCGAGGGCTCAGTCTCACGAGATTACCCCCGTGAGGTACCATAGCTTCTTTCCAACCTACCTATAAATCGGAGGTTCCTGCAAACCCCTTATCACATTTGATCACTTGCTTAGATGACTCCTGGAACGCAGAGAAGTACAGATTAATGAAGAAGACTTGTAAAGAGACCAGGCCAGACTGAAGGGTAAGATGTGGCAGCATCTCTACTGCATAGGCACCTTTCCCATGCGGGTAGGTGTACCACCTCTAGGCAGGTAGACATGCCCATCAGCCTTGGAGTGGCCAAACGCCTGTCTTGTAGGGATTTTTGTTACAGAATCATCACATACACACGATTGATTATCTGCCGACTTTCAACCCCTTTCCTCTTCTTGAAGGATAAGGGGACGTCCTTGTTCGGGTTTCTGTTCTTGTGACAGAACACCACGATGTGATGATGAAAGCAACGTGGGGAGGGAAGGGTGTGTCTCACTAACCCTTTCGTATCAGGCCATCGTTGAAGGAAATTAGGGCGGGAACATAAGCAGGGTAGGAACCTAGAGTCAGGAACTTAAATACAAGCCGTGAAGGAGGACTGCTTACTGGCTTACGCAGCCCAGGACCACCTGCCCAGGAGAGGCACTGCCCACAGTGGGCCCTTCTACACCACACGTCAATCAAGGAAATGCTACCCACGCTTGCCGTCAGGTGAAAATTATGGAAACATTTTCTCAGTTGAGGTTTCCTCCTCTCTGATGACCCTTGTCAAGTAGACATAAGAGCTAGCCTGTTCAGTTTACCAGTTGTCAACTTGACACACAAACACATCACTGGGCACCATTTCCTTCTTGGTTATCCACACAATATCGAATTAATATTTACATCATGATACAGAGCACTCCAACTTTTAAAAGTTCTGAAATCTTTAAAAATTAAACAGGTTAAAAGTTTAGTCTTTTTAAAAACATCCCAAATCCCTTTCAAAGTTCTAAGTCTCTATTAAATACCTAAAGTCTCTTTAAAAAAAAAATCTGAAATCCCTCTAACCACCCCCCCAAGTCTCTAAAACTCTAAATAACTTTAAAGTTCAAAGTCTCTCAATTGTGAGTTCCTGTAAAATAAAAACAAGTTAAATACTTTATTATTCAAAGAAGGAATAATCAAAGCAAAGTCTAAGTCCAACAGTATGGAGTTGACTGTCAGACTTGTGGGACTCACTCATGATCCTCTGGGCTCCAAACCACAAGGAGTTAGATGTACATTGTACAGCCATCTACAGCATACACAGCTTGCCTCGCAGAGTCAGGCCAGCTCCTCTCCACAGCTGCTGCTGTCCTTGGTGGTCATCTATGCTAGGGTCTCCGTCACAGTTGGGCTGAACCTTCACAAATGGTCTCTTCCAGCCTCTCACAGTGCCAAGCCTCAGCTGCTCTCCATAACTCCTTCTTGCTTCAAAAAACCAGTACCACTGGGATACTCTTACATATTGCCGCATTTGGCTGTCAGCACAAGGAGCAGCCTTGGCCCCTCTGCCTTTGGACCACAGCTTCTGTGTGCTCACCCTGAGAGAACACTTCTCAGAAGATTTTATTTCAACGATGCTGGTCTCTTTCAAATAGCAACAATCTCCCAGCTCCAGCTAATCAGAACCACAGATTCTTAACTCAAAACGATGAGTTATCCCAATAGAGGCTTTAAGGGATTCTCAAACTTCCCTCTGAAGCTTCACAAGCCCGCCATCTTCTATTTGCATTTCTCTCAACACTCTTATCTTCTGAGCTCCCTCAGAACAGCCTGTTGAGCTCTGGAGCATGCAACCGCCTCCCCAAAAGCATAGAGCCAGATCTGTTACAGTAATACCCCACAACATTCTAGCAATTTCAGTCTAAGGTAGTGTTTTTTATGTGGAGGTGGCTTGAAAGTCATGACGGATACACTAGTAGAGGGGCTGTGGAATCATCTTCTGGGTTGTGAAGAGCTGCTGAAGCCAGTCCTGCAGCAGAGGTGTTTCTGCACAGAGGCCACAGAGAGTCCATTTCATAAATCTGTGACAGGGAAGCCTGAATCACGTTAAAGTCCCCAAGATGTTGAAGGGTCCAGAGCTAGGAGACGTGTGTTAGGGAGAGCTGAAGACAGGGAAGCAAACAAGCCCGAGAGAGAGAAGTGTGTTGCAGGTGGCAACACTGGAAGGTGGAAGCATCTCAGTCCTTTGACACAAGTCCCAGAGCTACACAATTTGGAGTTTGCCTGTTTGGTCAACTATTTCCTCACTAAGCCCCAATTTCTTCATTCTGGGATGGTAATGTATATCGTGTGCCATTGTGTGTTTAAGTGTGAAAATTGCTTTAGGATTTTATCAGTGGTTACAGTTAAAGAGATTTAGACTTTCAAACAGTGATTACCACTGAAAGACTATGAGGACTTTTGAAGTCTCCATACTGCATTATGATATGGCCATGAGACTATGGGGGTCAGGGATTGAAATATGATGGTTTGAATGTGAATGCCTCCCCCCCAGGGGCTCATATGGCTGAATATTTGGTCCCTAGTTGGTAGACCTGTTTGGGAAGGATTAGAAGGTATGGCCTTGTTAGAGAAAATGTGTTACTGGGGCTGGGCTTTGAAGTTTCAAAAGCCCATGCTATTCCCAGTGTGTCCTCTGCCTAGTATTTTCCAGTTAAGATGTTACTGAGCTGTTCTAGAAACCACCAGAAACTCACCATCTGGAACCAGAAGCCCAATTAAACACCTGCTTTGGTAAGTTGCCTTGGCTGTAGTGTTGTATCACAGCAATAGAAAAGTGACCAATACAGCCAGGGATGGACTGCCCTAAGCTTTTAATTATGACTGACTTTTCTGGTGACTCGTCTTCTCCAGGAGCCCAGCAGGAATCACCTCATTTGAACCAACATATTCCCGTCGTCTAGAAAAATCTTAAGAGGTTGGGAGGTCGGTGTCAGGAACTAAGACCAGTAACCAAATAGTTTATTAGAAGGCAATGGCCCCAGAGCCCCTGATGCTTAGGAAATCAAAAGAGTTTAAGAGCTTCATGCCGTGGACCAGCAATGATTGACAAACCCACAGCTTTAAGCCATACACTTCTTTTTAACCCCTTAAGTTTAGAATGTTTGGGAATGCCTAACAGAAACTACATGCCTCATCTCCCCACTCCGTGGTTAACACTTTACATTGGTGAGTTGGTTTGATGCATTAGCAAAACCCATTCTGTATTAAGATATTCTTAGTTCTCCCTTAATGTCCCGTTACTGTCCCAGGATCCCTTCCAGGACACCAATTACACACACTCATCATATCTCCCAGGGTTCCTGTGGGCTGTGAGAGGTCTTCAGGCTGACTCTGGACTGAGTAGGACAGGCAGATGAGGGGCTAGGAGCCTGAAGAAGCAGGTTGGAGTGTGAGTCCTGGATTGTGTAGACTGTGTTTTAAAGCTCTCTCCCGAGCAATGTGTTTATATTTCCTAGGAACTAGCAATGCCTCCCACAAGGTCTCAGATGTTAAAATGTCAGACCATTAAAAATACCACATAGTTAATAGAGCTAGGTACTTCATATAACTATACACACTAGTTGGAGTCCTTCGTGTTGGGATTATTTCACTTAACATAATGTCTTTAATTTAGTGTAGTGAACCTGCATGTTCACTGCGTCATGTGTCAAAATGTCCTTCAATTCTAATTTTAAGGCTGCCTGATAGTCGTGTGTGTGTGTGTGTGTGTGTGTGTGTGTGTGTGTGTATGACTATATATGTCTAGTCTGTGTATATCTATATCTATATATCTAATATGATGCCTATCCTATAATATATTTATAGTGAAGATCAAAACCATGTCACTTTATTTTTAAGTTCTCAGGATGTTCTCTGGTTCATAGTGCTCCCTTTGGAGGCTCCTTCCATCTTAGCTAGGGGATGACCTACGCAGGAGAGGAGGAAAGGTCATGCTTATTTGCGGCAGAATTGTGCTAAATGGATCCAGACAAAAGGGCACTTGGTTCTATGCAATTAATACTGTTGGTCCCTGCATGTCAGTATTCAGAGAGGCAGCAGAATTGGATTCTGGGATGCAATTATGGCTTGCTGTCCTTGTCTAGAGGGAGGCACTGAGTGGCCTGGCTTGCCTGAGATGGGTGACCTACATCCCCACCAGGAGCTGGGATAGAGCCTTTTGTTGCAGGGTCAGACGAGCTGGCTGTCAGGCTCAGAACATTATTATTATTATTATTTTTTTAATTCAGGGCCGTTTCCTGCACTAATTACTGCTCTGTCTTTTACAGCTGAGAGAAATCAGTGGGAGGATGTGGGAGCGGCAAGCTAAAGCGTGGATGACATTTTGACAAATGTATTACAATAAAAAAATTATTCCCCAAGAGAAGGTTAATACACTTATCACCGTGTTCGTGCTAGCAGCCCTAGGTGTGCGCCTGGGCTAGCCAGGCTGATTTTCTTTCCTTGCCCTGGCCTGGTCTCACCCACATACACAGACAGAGTTTGGGTTCCCTCCCACGTGCCCCAGTGTCTCTGAAGAGTGGAAGGCTCTATGTGCTCACAGATTTCTCCCACGTGCCCCAGTGTCTCTGAAGAGTGGGAGGCCCTATGTGCCTACAGATTTCTTGGATCCCGTCTTGCTACTGTCTTCTGTGATCAGCCTTTTCCCACCATCTACTACTTAAGTGGGCTGCTTCCCTCCGCTCTGATGACATGTTGCCGAGGAGTACGTACTAATTTTAACATTAGCCAAAGTAGTTCTAGTCTGCTTCCAAGCAAATGCTCATTAAAGGCAGTTGCGGAGAATCTGGCTTTGTTGTATTGGATCGTCTATACCTTCTTCCTCTCTTCTTCATTTTTTTTAATGTAAATTTTACTTTTACTGGGTTAGGTGTGTGCTGGTTAAACAGAAAACAGATTTATTGAGACATAGTTTACCCATCATATAGCAAATGTTTCCCCCTTGAACATTTGATCTGATAGCATCCAGTGTGTTCACAATTATGTCTTTGTCATATGGGCTTTAGATTTATCATGCCATGCTGTGTGAACCGGCCACTTGGGATTTATTCATTCCTCAGATGCTGTATGCTTGGGTGGCCTTCACTTTTTGGCTTTTGTGGCTAAAGCCTTCACGTGTAGGTTTCTGTGTAGACTGTTCACATTTCTCATGAGTTTACATGTAGGTTCCTATGTAGCACCCATTTGACCCTTTGGCAGGCAGCTAGACTGTCCCCAAAGTAGCTGCATCATCTTTCACATTCTTCAGCAATGAATATGAATATTTTTATTAACTAAATGAAATATTTCATATTTAATTATTTATCATTCTTATTTAAAATATTTTATGCCTGTAAACACATATTAAAGTTACCCTAGTGGGATAATTTTTGGAATTGGGAAATAGCCAGAGTAGTTTCTGAAAATATGGATTATTCAATGTGTTCAAGTTACTACTTCATCCCTTGCTACAGCCTATGCTAACATGGTGCTGGATTGAGTTGCTGAAACTCTCTGAGCCCTGGTTTGCCTGACTATGTATAGGAGAAGTTTCGTCTGTCCCACCAGATGCTTGTAAATAAACCCCCAAATTGTGATGTCCAATGAATGCGAGCCTTTGTCATTGTGCATAGATAGATATGTTTTGAGTCTCTACTCCTTTTTGTCTGCTTCCTCCCTCTTTGGGGGATGGGGCAACTAGTTGTGTACTCTGGAAGAAGGGGTTCACTTAGCTGAGCACAGGTGAGTCGATTTGAAGTATCCAGGGAGGCAAGCCAGAGCCGCAAGGGCTGTCTCTGAATGTCCTTCATGTTGTGTCCGGGGTCACTCAGGCACTTTGGAGCTTTGCTTATCATCCAGGGACTCTGTTAACAATACACCATGAAATCCACTCACTTTTTAGCATATAATCCTGCACATTGTCTTGCTTTCTCTTTCTTTTTTTCTTCTTCTCTTATATATTACATCCTGACCATAGTGCCCCCCCATCCCCCATCTCTCTCCCATCTCCCCTCTCCCCCAGATCCATTCCCCCTCTATCTCCCCTCAGAAAAGAGCAGGCTTCTCAGGGACATCAACCAAACTTGACATAATATGTTGCTATAGACCAGGTATATACTATCACTTCAAGGCCAAATGAGGCAACCCAGTAGGAGGAAATGGGCCTCATAAGTAGACAAAAGAGTCAGTGATCACCCCTATTCCTACTGTTAGGAATCCCACAATAACACCAAACTACTCATTTATAACACAGATAGATGCAGAGGACCTAGATCAGACTCCTGCTGGCTCCCTTGTTTCTGCAAGCCCCCATGAGTCCCTGTCAATTGATCCTGTGGGCCATGTTCATGGTATCTCTGACCCCTCTGCTTCCTCCAGTACTTCCTCCTCCTCCTCCTCCTCCTCCTCCTCCTCCTCCTCCTCCTCCTCCTCCTCCTCCTCCTCCACAGGACTCCCAGAGCTCCACCTTATGTCTGACTGTGAGACTCTGCATCTGCTGCTATCACTGCTATCAGATGCTGGATGAAGTCTCTCTTGTCTCTTTGAGAGGATTTTGCTAGGCTCTTGTTCTAGAACACTTTGCAGGCAGAACAGATTGTAAGAAGGAGGTTTTATGACTGGTTTGGTGTCCCAATCCCTCCACTTGAGGCCTTGCCTGGTTACAGAAGATGGCTGGCTCAGGCTCCGTGTCCCCCACTTCTGCACATTTTGATAGGCAGTTGGAGTGAGGTGCCGCTAATGTTATCAAGGTGCATTAGGACGATTGGTAGGAGGGCTCTCAGCTGGATGTGGGAGTTGTGGTGGCCCTGGGCCTCTAAGGCTGTTTGTTTAGATTTTGCTGTTCGGCAGTACCATTTGAGGTATGGAGAGGTGAACTGTACCTATGGCTGTAAAGCACTATGCACAGTCTATGTCTCCCTTTGGAAAGTATAAGTTCCAATGACAGTGTTCTCGGGGCTACTCTATGTGCCTCCCCTTCAGCCTTCACTGCATCTTCACACTTGCCTTGCACCTGAATATCCTTCCTGTGCACTTGCTGGACAAATGGGGCCGAAAGGGTTCATCCAACCTCCTTTTCCCTGAGACGTAAATTGTATAGAAGAGGCTTTCGCGTCCGCTGGCCACTGTAGGCGGCTGTGGACGAGCTCCACTCTGACCTGCTCTAATAGGATTAGCCCGTTCCGGCTCTAAGCTGCTATGAGATAAACTGATTGCTTCTGGGGGATACTTTTTGAGCTGCTCAGCACTTTACCCAAAAGAAAGTAAAGTCGAAGTGAAAACTAGCTCCTAATTACTTTGTTATTTTGGACTCAGTATTTATTACTGACCAAATTCCCGGAGCTGCAGGGCAGGAGGTTTCTGCAGGGGAAGAGGCAGGAGGGAGCGCCCATGTTGTGCGGCATCTGCTTCTTAGAGAATAGGCTGATCTTCCAATGAGCCCCCGGGGCATGAACTGCATCCCACATTGAGGGTGCGAACTGTTACCTCTGCTTCCTTGCTCTGCAAGAGATGAGTTGAGTTTACCAGAGAACAGGTAGGCTCTTCCTGGACCAGGCATGCTAGGAAGGAAATGATACATTTTTGTTAATGTGTTTCTGTGTTCTACTTTATCTATTGTGACAGTGGTTGAGACTTTCTTTCCCTTGGAAACAAATTCAATTCCACAAAGCAGTCACTTGAAGAAGCATCCAGATGGGGAGATAAGAGTAAACCTCAAGGTCATTGTCACAGAGTGGTTCTGTAAGCCTGCCCCTGATTTCATTCTTATTCCTCTGGCCTGGAGGGCTGCTTCCTGCCCCTGGACAGTGCTGGGTCAGTCTTTACAGGCAAGGGGACTTCACATCCCAGGTCAGAACCAAAGCTCTGTAGTTCATGGTGAAACCCTGTGATGTCCTAAGCTTGCAGGTCAGTGACAAAGCCAGAGAGTGGCTGGGGGATGGGCAGAAACCATCTAGATGAATTCCAATTGCGAAGGGTAGCCTGATTAGATTGGGGGGATCTACCAGAAAATCCTTCCGAAGTAAATGCAACCCTGAAGACTTTCACATGAAGTTTTCATTTTAGATTTATAAGATAGATTAAAAAAGAAAGAGTGACTCCGAATACTCGCTTGACAATTTGACAGCTAGCTCAGTGTTGGGCATGCAATTTGAAATGATTTTCATGAAGCCCAACTCGATAGAAAAGTGATGGCACTTTAAAGAGGGGCAGGGTGCCATATGGTTTGTGCACCGGTATTGCCCTGTGTTAAAGAATCTTATAAACCTATGTGCAGAGCAGAGGCCGGGAGACAAATGAGGTACGTTATTTACCAAACTCGGTTCTGGTGCTTTAATCTCCTCTTTAAAACAGTCTATTGTTTTGCTTATTGCTGTGTGTTCTCTTTGACACCAATAGAAATAAAGTTTAGTTCTGAAGTCTCTGGGTATCGTTCTTAATGTCCTGTCGATGCCTCCCTTTTCTCATGTGGAGTGTTGGTCAGAGAGTTCCTGGCACCACTGTGATTCTTCTGAGCTTCTTTCCGGTTAGCACTATGTGCAGTTTTTACATCTCCTTTATAAGGGAGCCCTCGTTCATATGCCGGTTTTTGGAGAAAAGGGTGGGAGAAGAGGGGGTTCTGAGTGGGGATCACAGCCTGGTCTGGCGTGTCCTAGGAGAGCATGTGTCCGAGATGGCCATTCTAGGGCTCTGAGAGCCAGCAGCTGTTCTCTGGATGGGTCCATGTGCATCTGTTTTCCAAGGGCGCATATCCTAGTGCCACAATGAGGAACCTATCTTAGCTCTGTGGAGCCTATTTTTTCCTTGTGGAATGCTTGTCTTCATGAGAAACAGCCAGCAACATCTTCATACTAGAAGACGCGGGAGGACATTTGCCGCCGGAGCTGTTTAGGATTACTGTTGCTGCCATTTGAGAGCTCCTTAAACCTAGGAAGCAGCGAGCTTGTGACCTCTCTCTGCTACGTCACAGGGGAGAGCCTGGTAGATGAGGCTTTTCTTTCTCCCAGACAGCCAGTCACTGGGTTTCAGTGTCAACCTTGCGCTGACCGAGTGAAGCTTCTGATCAAAGGCTGACACTCAGGGAGATGCCAGGGGCCCAGTGTTGTCTAGGGGGAGGGATGGCACTCTCTCCTGCACATACAGGAACAGGGGGCAACAGGTGAAGAACCTGTGGACAGAAGGAACCCTTCACCTGACTTTTATACTTTTAGCTATCTCTACCATGGAGAGCAAAGAGCTACAATGTATACCAGCGGTAGACATGGGTGAAATAGATGAGTTCACTGGGTGTGTATGGATCGAAATGGGATGTCGGTGTGGCTGCGCACCTAGGAAGACGTAGGAACTACACTTTTCTCATACACTACAGAGTTCACAGTTCTGTGAGCCCAGTGAGGCTGGCTCGTAGAAGCCCTTCTTTCTGCCGCGTGCCAGGCCTGGCTTGGTGCTGGGAAAAGAGCTGGGATCAGTAAGTATACTGGAGCAGGACAGCAGATGCTAGCCCACGACAGCTCCACCTCTGTACTTAAACACTGTGAGTTCGGGAGCCTCTGGAAGGGAAGCTTTTATGCATCCCTTGTCGCCCAAGGGATAGTTTATTCTTAAGCGTTCAATGGGTTGTCTCCCAAGCCATCATTTGTTTCTTCTCACACATAAAAAACGGGATAAAGATATATTTTGTGAGTTAAACTGTTGCCTCCCCCATCAAGTAAACATTTTTCAGATGAAGTGAACTATACCATTCTAAGATGTTCCTTTGAAATCCGATGTTGGGAAAGAGAATTATAAATGGCACTGCTTGGCAGCACAGGGCTATTTTCAAGGCGTGTTTGATCGTCTAGAAGCCCAGGGAAGAAGCAGAGGCAAAGGCGGGCAATGGTTTTAAGATCGTTCGTTCATAGATGAGAAACAGGCTTTCGGGGAAGGGACTGCCCTGCTCACCACTGCATATTAAATAGAGTGCATGGACGAGCTGGCAGCCCCATGCACAAGCAGTGTCTTCAGGATTTCCATGGCTACCTGTGTTCATCATGGGTTTCCATGGCTACCTGCTTTCATCACTGGAGGTGTCCCCACCACAGAAGCAACTGTACCAGTGGCTTCCAGAGTTGCAGATACACTTCCCCTGAGGCCTGGGGAAATGAATGCTGACAGGGAGGAGTCGGGACGAGACGGAGTTGCAGATTTTACAGTTACCTCCCGGGGTCCAGGTGCCAGCAGTTGCCAGGCCGCTCCGGAATGACTCACTAGTGCCCAGAGGCTGCCAGGCCCTGGCTCAGACTTTGCTCTTCACTGATGTCACAGTGCATGGTGGAGTGAGCTACCCTGGAGATTTAAGTTCAGTGCTGTCATTTTAAGAGAACCCTGGGTCATTTGCCCTCACTAGGCCTGTTTACTCTTCCGAGCGGCCTTGGTGGTACTTGGCTTTCCCTGTGAGTTTATGGCATTTAACTAACTCCTCGTGTTTGTAAATCAAGCGCTTTTATCAACTGAGCCATCACTGTGGATTTTTCCAGCCTTTTCATCATGCCCCGAGCCTTCTTCTTGGCACAGGTTTTCTTTCTTTTTTTCCCCCTTGAGGTCTTTTTCTCATTTTCTCCAGAATCTTTTCTTTCCACCTGTACCAAAATACCCTGTACCCAGTACTGCCCCTACAGACGGAAAAAAACAAACCCTGTACCCAGTACTGTTCTTATAGATTGGTTTCCTGGCTGGATGACCCCCAAGCAGCCATTCTTGCATGATGGAATTTCATTTCCCAATATTTCTTTGTATAGCACTTTTAGAGCACCCACAAGAACACCAAGCTACACAACCATAACATATATACAGAGGACCTAGCTCAGACCCAGCCAGGCACCCTGATTATCACTTCAGTCTCTGTGAGCTCCTGTGGTGTGGGAGAATTGTCTGTATTCTGTCAATCATGTATTTTAATAAAACGCTGATTGGCCAGGCAGGAAGTATAGGTGGGTCAACCAGACAGGAAGTGGAGGCAGGGCAATGAGAATAGGAGAAGGCTAGGGAGGAGGAAACTTCCTCAGCCACTCCTGTGCAGACCACCGAAGAGACAGCATGTAACTTGCCCAGCTGAGAAAGGTACGGAGCCATGTGGCTAATGTAGATAAGGATAATGGGGTAGCATAAATTATAAGAGCTAATAAGTAGCCTGACCTAATGGACCAATTAGTTTATAACCTTATGGAGTCCTGTGTGTGATTTCTCTTTGGGATTTGCCGGCTGTGGGGTACTGGGCAGGACGGAAACCCCAACAAGCCGGCCCCCTCATGTTACACCCCTGTGAGCCCTGGGTAGTTGATTCGGTGAGCTGTGTTCTTGTGGTGTCCTTGACCCCTCTGGTTCCAACAGAGGGTCCTTGACCCCTCTGGTTCCACAATCCTTTGTGCCCCTCTTTGGTATTCCTCAAGCTACACCCAATGTTCGGCTGTGGGTCTCTGTTTCCATTTCCATCCAATTGCTGGATGAAGCCTCTTCGATGACAATTGTGCTAGGCTCAGTACAGCAGAATATCATTAGAAATCATGTTATCATTTCCTTGACTTTTTTTCCCATCTGCTGTATTTGGTTCTATCCTAGGTCTATCCTGGGCTATCTTAGGTTCTAGCCTAGGCTTTTAAGCTTCTCAGTTTGCAGGGGGTTGGATGGGGTGGGGGCGTGCAGAAATGCAAACTGGTTGAAGAAAAATACAAACATTCTTTATTAGTAATCTGCGACTAACAAAGAGAGGACCAGCAGCCAGGGTGTCAATGCTGTGGCGTTGTGAAACCGTCATCCTCGTTTACAAAGGGGACCCGCTGCCCTGTGTAAGCAGACAAGAGCTTCAGCAAACGCAGGAGGGGTGCACTTTGTACATCCGTGCTGGAAAAGAACAGCTTACAGAAGATTCCCAGGAAGCACCTTCCAAAAGAAGGTCAGGGGAAGTACAGCAAAGAGGGAGAGGATCCCCTGTGACCTCAGTTTGCCCTTCTCGTTTGCCAGGCTTCTTAGAAGGTAAACTTAACGTGGAGACTGCTGGGAGGGTGTAGGATCAGAGAGGAAGAGCCCCAGAAGGAATCAAAAGTGCAGTCTTCACAAAATCCACTTGACAAGTTGGTGCCACTCTGGTTTGGATTTTCAGTGGCCTCAAAAGTTCGCAAAGACTTGGTCTTTAGCTTGTGGTGCTCCTGGGTAGCTGTGAGACCCTTTGTGAGATGTAGTTAAATTTTCAGAAGCACGCCTTGGAGAGGAGAAAGGGGACCTTGGCCTCTTTCTCTCCTTTGGCTTCCTGGCAGACATGGAGCCAGCGGCTCCCTCCGCCATGTGCTCTTGCAATCATGACCTTACAATAGTCCCGGAAGTGACTGAGCCACCCAGATATGGGAACCTTAGAACCGTGAGCTGAATAAGTATCCCCCTTTAAGCTCATTGTCTCAGACATGTTGTGACAGTCGTGGAAAGCTGACTAACAGTCACTGTGAGCAAGGTCAAGCTCACAGGAGATTGATTGACACTCAGCCGATGGGCAAGTGGTCCAGGGGACTCCAGCTAAGGCTGCTGTGTTCTGTCGTATCTCTGGAGAGTCACGGAAGAGTAGCTCTTTTCTCCAGCACCACGTGCCTCCCTACTACATTTTAGCTCAAAGGGAATATGGGGGAAAAGTTGCTTTGGTGTGACAGGCATTGATGTTTCTTGAGGCAAAAGTGGTAGGTGTCACAATCCTTCTAGTACAATCCTTGTACTTTTTCTGTCCCTGGTGGTTCTCTTTGCTGCTCACAATGGTCCCAATGGGTTTCCTGTAATTCAGTAATTAGTATTCTAGGAAAGGTGCCTGAGTAGAGTTACTTGGATCTTCTGGAACACTGAAAGCCCCAGGGAAGCATCTGGCTTAGCTGGTTGGATAGAACAAAGTGTACCAACTTTAACTTCTGCATCTATTGTTACATAATAATTAGCTTATTTTTCTGTTTTTATCCAATAGCTCTTTAGTATAACTGAAAATCAGGGATGGTAATATCTCCAGCAGTGTTTATATTGTTCAGGATTGTTTTGCTGTCCTGGGTCTTTTGTGTTTTCATATGAAATTTAAGATTATTTTTTTCAAAATCTGTGAAAAATTAATTGGCATTTTTGAGGGGTAATGCATTGAATCTGTAGATTACTTTTGATAGGATGGCCATTCTTAAACAATCTTAATCCTACTGATCCGTAAGAATGGGAGTCTTTCTATCTTCTGGTATCTTCTAGCATCTTAAGGTTTTCGTTTCACAAATCTTTCCCTTCGTTATTAGGTTTATTCCTGTATGTTTTATTGTTTAAGGCTAGTGTGAATGATATTGTTACATTGTTTTTTCTGTGTATCATTGTATGCAAGAAGGTTACAGATTTTCATGTGTCAATTTTGTAGTCTGCTACACTGATGAATATCAATTTAGATGTTTATCAGCTGTGAGAGTTTTCTAATAGCATCTTTAGGGTCTATGGACCCATATCACTTCAAAAATGATACTTTGACTTCTTTCCTGTGTGTATTCTCATTATCTCTGTCACTTATCTTATTGCTCTAGCTAAGATTTTTTTTTTACACAGCAGAATTGTTTTTTAATCAAAACAATGGAAGGATAGACACTAGTCTCTCCTCGAAAATGAATAATGTGGCCTTGTGGCATGGGGGCTTGGGGTTTTATAGAGCAGAAGGGAGAACTTTGGGGATGGAAGATTCCATCTGGGGTCAGTTCCCCTGTAATCTCAGATACCAGCGGTGGGTGGTAGTGGTGGTATATTGATGTATATTGATGTCCTTATGAGAAAGTTCCTGGATCTTGACAACCCACAGGTGTTATCAGTCAAGTCAACTTTCCTGCCTGGAGTTTCTCAGTCCACCTGGAGCTTTTAGATCACTAATCCTTTATTCCACACCTGAGGACAGATAAAAAGGTGCATGCTTGCCTGTGTGTGTATGTGCGCACACATGTGCATGCATGTGTGTGTGTGTATTTGTATGTGTGCATACATATTCTCTTATTGTCTGATTCCTGTGGGAGGAGGACAATGGAAGGAGGAATAGACTCTGTCTGCAGGATCTAAGGGGGCGTGGGTTGGGTTGACTTCCTGTAGCAGGAGGAGTGTTTTAACTGGATCAGTGCTGGTGGATCGTGGGGTTTAAGGTTTTCTGAGAACTGGCGAGACAGAGAGGTTTACTAACACACAGAAGCTTTAAGTCCAGTCTTGTTGGTTCTGGTCCTGAAAGAAGCCCAGAGAGATAAGGAGAAGGACGGCTTGGATGGCCCATAAACCCCCTTTTCAGAGGCCACCCAAAATGCTTACTGCTCTGAGGCTTGGGTCTTGTCTCTGCAGCCCCCTCTGGCTTGCGTGCCTGTGTCCTCCAAAGCTGATGTATTCTCTCAGGGGCCCTCTCCCATGACAGTGATGTTGTCTCTGGGCCTCAGGTGCCCTGTCAGTGTTCCCAGAGGCTCACGTGGGCACTCTGTGGTGCTGTTCTATAGGTCAGTGTCCCCAGGTAAGGCTTCAGAAACTTCCAGAAAAACACTTCAAGATCCTGACTGGTGTGGTTCCCTGTGGTTCAGGTGAGTGTGTTTCTGTCTGGATAAACCGCAGCCTGTGGAGCTGAAGGTCACAGTGGGGGCTTAGATGACTGGGCACACATTGTGTGCACAGATGACACCTTCCCTTTCCTGAACAAGTATTGGTGACTCATTGGGACCACTAAGTGGCCAGTCTGTGTGAGGGTTTCTCATTAGGGGCTGTAGCAGGACCCACATGGCTCTGGGAGTGGCCCTTCAGTGAGGAACACAGAGCCTGGGATTCTGTGGACCTCACTTGTTCAGTTTTGCCCTTCGTAGCGATATTGTGATTTGCTTTCATTTTAATAAACAGTGTGAAGGGTCGTGTAATGCTGAATATTAGTAACCTCTCCGCCGGCCCAGTGTCTTTATTCCCCAAGGATACAAAGCCGGCAAGGTCACCCTGTCCACATGGCCTTGGGTGATCATTTTGAAAATGGTAAATGCAGCGCACCTAGAAGTTTGAACACATTTTCGGAACCATTGGAACAACTCCCTGCGTTAAAAATCTGTTCCCCAGGAGACAGGAAGAGGATGACTTGGGGTGGCCTTTGGTGAGGTCCCATTTCTGAGCCTTCAGCTGACTTTCATCCTCCTCGGTGAGGAAACTTGACAAAATGAAGCTCTTCATCTTGCAGATCTGAGGATCTGTTTCGTTATCCGGCTTTCTGGAGGAGAAAAGAACTGATAAACTGGCCTTCACCATAGCACGTGCACACACGCAGGCACACATATGTGAGAACACACACACACGCACACACACACATGCACACACATTGTCCAGTTGACTTTTGCATCATAGCAAGACTAGCAGAAACCACCTTCAAATCTTCATTTCCTGCTCCAGCTGGTAGTGGGCGTTTTGCCCTCTTGGGGGTTGGGCTGCACGTACTGCCTCTGAGTGGCTCTTTCCTTACCTGAATGCAGACACAGGCCATCAGCTTTCAGCACTGCGGGTCCCACGTGTGCACAGGCAACCGCCCATTGGCCAGTAGTACTTTGTGTTTTTTTTTTGTTTTTTTTTTTTTTTTTTTTGTGGTTGCTTGTGTGTTTTTGAGACACGGTCGGATGGGGGCGAGAATTTCTAGTGTGCTTTTTGCCCAGTAGGCTGACCACCGAGAACAATAATACACTGTACATTTCAGAAAGCTGTGAGAAAGGCTTTTGATGTTTCAGAAGATAGATGTTTAAATTAATTTCAAGGCGATGTGATGCACTTATATATCGAAACACTACATGGTGACCTATTATAGGTGTCATTTTCTGACATATTGATTTAAAACCTCTTTTTTATAAAAGTTGAATTCTTTAATTACTTGAAAAATTATGTAGGTCATTAAAAATGCTTGGCTTTCAGGAGTCTATAATGTAAGTCTTCTAGTCTTCTAAGATCCTAATTTTCTAAAGGCAACACTTTCGCTCATTTGCCATGCACATTTAAAAGGCCGATAAGTAATACAAAAAGTTTCTAACTAGATTAATTCGTAGTAGGCCTGAATCTGTGACAGACAAATTTTTACCACATACACATATATCGCAGGTAGATTTATGAAACAATATATAATTGAAATCTTTATAAAGCTTCAGTATATTTTCAAAGACCTAGAGGCACACCATGACATAAAATTGTATACTAGATTTATAACAGCATAGACATTGGTGCTCTTGGCATATATTTCAAATAAGTTGAAAAGAAAAAAATATTAACTGTTTGAGGCTTTGTAATATCAGGATTGTGGCTGAGGTGTGTAAGGAGAACATAATAAAACTGTGGTATATTTTGTCTTCTAAAAACGATATTTGGAGTGAACATAAATGGATTTTTGTCATTACTCCTTAGAGGAAATAGTGTAATTAATGCCTGTTGATGTCGAATGTTTGTCATCCACATTGTATTTGGTGTTATAATAGCATAGAGGTCAAGTATAATGGAGGATGCAAAGGCTACCCCCAGATTGTATCAGGAACTTGACATTGGAAGACCGTGATATTCAGGAGTATACACTGCTTGTCTGTCGGGCTATGGAGAGATGTCTGTGCTTGTTTAATGCCCGTCTTTCTCACTAGACTCTAAACTTCTGAAGGGGAGGCCATTCCACGTTGCTGCTGCTGTACATAGCACACATTTCCTGAGCTGATTGTAAAAGAAAAGCCGGGCACCTAGATTACAGGAGCCGTGTTGCCCAGCCTTTCCCCTGGCCCTGGTCTAATGCAGTCGCTGGGAATGGAGGTGACTGAAGCTATAGTCACAGTTCTGGAGTAAGCCCAGAAGGTGTTTCTGACATGTTAATGTGAAGGTGTTTTAATCTTAGGGATGGAGACTATGCTGGCATGGGTCCCTGGGAAGAATGGTGGGGTCTTTCAGCAGGTGCTCCCTTCAGGAAACAGGAGAGACAGGGCCAAAGACTAACACACATGAGGCTTAGACACGGATAGCTCACAGGACAGGGCTGGCAGCAGGTGTCGGGAGTGGCACCACGAGCTCTTTTGTCCGAGCATGCTCAGGACTGACAGCGTCAGGGGCGTTTGCTTGAGGACTTACTCCAGGGCGTCCATTGCTATGTACTAGCCTTCGGTCCTCGCTGTCTATCTTTTGTTTTCAAAATCTTTCTTTATACACCTTCTGTGGGTGGAGTCAACTTTTATTCAATGAGAGGATTGGTACCTCACCCACAGCAATGGGGTGTGGCTCAAGGACTCCCAGATTCCAGTGCCCAGAGGTCATTAGTCCTGGTTCCATCAAATTATAGTTCTCAGTGGTTTTCAGAAAGGCATGTGTACAGAGACGGGAGAACCAGTGGCCCCTTTGCTGGAAGAGCCATGTTGTCTCTCCCCTAGACAACTTGTTTTATAAGAGCAGCTATAAGCTGGTGAGGTCTTGCTGTGGAGGGCTCAGGGTTTTAGAGTCAGCATCCACAGAAGATCCCAAACTATCCCATCTCTCCCGCAAACCCAGCCATCTCAGAAACTCTCCATTGTGGCTGGAAGTTCCTCATCCTCAGCTGAACATGAAAAGCTGGTCCTTTGATCTAGGCAGCTTCAGGCTGTTCATGCTCTATATAACGAGGGGATAAAAAGCCAACTGTTCTGGTTTTACGTGCTGTGGGATTAAGGGGACGGTGAAAAGTGTGTATAGTGTCTGTGGCTGAAAGCCAGTCAGCCAGAAAGCTATGGTTCCCCACAGCATGGTGGGAGGGAGCTGGCATGGCAGACTGATGCACCCTCCCTTGACTCAGAAGAGACTACTGCCACCAACTCGTAGAAAGTCCCTCACTTTGAACTGCACATAAGCTTCCTCAATCACATCGTCTGACTTCATTGTCCTCAGAACAGCAAATGACCCAATGCATAGAAACAAACATTGAAAATATACTTTTCTGTCAAGGAGATACAGACCTACATTAAGTGGAGGTTTTATCGAAAACTGTCTTCCAGGAGAGCTTCTGTAAGCATGGGCAGAGAATAGGGTTCTCCAACTCAAGAGTAAAGACTGCTCTTGGCTCAGTGTGCACCCCTGCTCTGGTAGTCTTCTTGTCTCTTTGGCCAAAGCCATCCTGTGTGCATGCATATCTGCATGGTTATGCATGTTTTATGCATGCATATCTGCATGGTTATGTGTGTGTATCTTGTTTTCACCTTGGCATTCTGCTGTCCCTGGCTTCTCAGGAGTTTCCTACCCTTGGGAAGCAGGCATTGGCAACAAACACACACCTGGGGCTGGTGACTGGTAACAGACTCCATCAGCCTGTACCTATGAAAGGATAAATTCATCTTAATAGTGCTTGGTACAGATGCCCTTAGGGTCAAGAGCAAGATGTAGATGTGCATAGGGAATGGAATGAATATCCCAATGCAGTTAGCCAGGACAGCAGTTGACAGGGGTTTGGTCTCCATTCTGAAGAGTGAATCACTGAAATGAGAGGACCACTCAAGCCCAGTGACACCAGGACTTTCGTGAGGTTTCCTAGCGGCCTGAGAGATCCAAGCTGTTAATCCTTGAATGTGGTAGAGCCTTCTCTGGGTCAACAAGACAGTGTGCTCTGGTCAGAGCGGTGCCAGTCACGTGGAGTGTCATGGCTTCTGGGCTTGTTAAGTGATATGAGGGTGTTGCTGGTTACAGCAGGGTGTGGTGGACTGAGCTGTGGAGCTTGCATGCTGCAGAGAACCTTTAACGAAGCTTTGCACTGGCCTTTATTCACCTAGAGCAATTCGTGCTTAGGGTTTCTATCAAGAAGAATGAGGAGACCTCTGTGTCCCAATGTTGTAGTCTACTTCTCTCTATAGGTACCCACCATGCCTTTTGTGTTGGTTTGCTTTTATTACCAATGTGACACAACTTAGGATCGCCTGAGAGGAGGGAACCTCAGTTGAAGGTTGCTCAGATGAGGTTGGCCCTTGGCCATGTCTATGAGAGATAATCTTGACTAATGGTTGATGGGGATGGGCCCAGCCCACTGTGGGTAGCACCTTCCCTAAGCAGATATGCCTGGGCTGTATAAAGAAAGCTCGCTCAGCATAAACTTGGGAGCAAGCCAGAGAGTGAGCCTGGAAGCAGTGTTTCTCCATGGTCTCTGTCTTCAAGGACCTATCTTGAGGTCCCGCCTTGACTTCCTTCAGTGACAAACTGTGACTTGGAAGGGGAAGCCAAACAAGCCTATTTTTCTCCAGGGTATTTTGGTCATGGGATGTTAACAGAGCAACAGGAAACAAAATGGAACACCCTCCTTGCTTGTCTGAGCTACAGTGTGAAGGAACATCTGCTTCCAAGAGGAGGGATGGCTGTGGACTCTTTGGACTCTTTGGATATCATTCACTTGGTTCCATTAAAAGGGCTCCTGATGCCCAGCTGCTGCCAGAGCATAACTGATCTGGAACAATCACACGTGGTTCCAGGTGGTTACTCAGAAGAGTCACATCCGAGAATCCATACGACTCTGACTTTCATGACTTCTGTGGTGGGGTGAAGGGGTGCCACTGGAGCACTCCATCTGAGTAGATCCTGATCTAAATCTGCTGCTGGCTCAGAGGCAGTTACTCTAGTACAGGCCTGACTCAGACACATCCTTGTCTACCTGATTGTTCTGTGACCACCACTGGAGTTCCTAAAGACCTGGGAGAGTAGCAAGTTTGGAACAATAAGTCTCCACAGTACAGGTTTCTTCTGAATGGTGTGACTGTGTGGCTGTGACCTCCTATTGGACTGCTGGTGTTTAGAGTCTCTAATAGAGAATCCTCCTGGCCTAGGGTCCACTTCTGTATCTACCTCCTCTAGGGCCTCCCAGTGACCTCCAGCAACTTTTGGGAACATCAGAGCCCCTAAGGAGCCATCCCACTTTTTCTTGTGGAGCTTGTTTATTCGTAGTTAGTGTCTTAGTTATTTTCTGTCATGGTGATAAGACACCATGACCAAGGCTACTTATAGAAGTAAGCGTTTATTTGGGGATTACAGCTTTAGGTTAGAATCCATTATCATCGTGGTAGGGAGCATGGCAGCAGACCAACAGGGATGGCGCTGGAGCAGTAGCTCAGTGTTTACATCCTGATCTGCAAGCAGGAGGCAGAGAGAAAGAGAGACTGAAGATGCTATGATAGATAATATACTCTAATTACTTCATCCTTCAAAGGAAGAACGCTGTTGCATCTCTTGACAGTGCAGAATTGTCAACGTTGCTACTCTTGTGCTTTGAGGCCAGGATTAATTAGAATAAGCACTGGAAAAATGCTCTTGTTGATTTCTGAAATTTTCTATAGTATTTTTGAAGCACGGTTGGCTCTGACAATCTAATTCTATGGAAAACTACGTCACAGAGGAAGGGTTGGTAAATACGATTGTAGCTCATTGGTGACACATAGACCTCCCCAGTCTTCAGACAGCTTTTCTCACCTACTTGCTGACTTTGGAAGACATAGTAGGCACTGGTGTGCAGAGTCTAGTAACCGGGAGTGTCATTATATCCAGATCCTGAAACTTAGGCATATACATGTGCACCCAGCCCCACCGACCTTAGATAAAAGAGGTCTGTTACTCCAACAAGAGCACATCATTAGCAGCTGGGAGACTACCTGGGAGAGATGAAGGAAGATGAAGATGGTTGTGGTGTGGTGGATATTGTCCACTTGACAAGATCTAGAATCAGGTATGAGATAAGTCTCTGGACACAAAGAGATATCCTATTTTTTGATGTTGTTGTTTTGAAACAGGGTTTCTCTGTCTAGCCTTGACTGTCCTGAAACTCACTTTGTAGACCAGGCTGACCTCAAACTCACAGAGATATTCCTGTCTCTGCCTCCTGAGTGCTGGGATTAAAGGCATGCAATACAGCCACTCATAAAGGGATATTCCTGGCTGGGGTATTTAAAATTGAATGTACTAAATGTGGGAAGTCCCTTCCTCTGGTGACCCGGATGTAGGAGATCTGAGGAGGAAGCTTTGACTCTTGTGTGCTGGCCTTCACATCCCTCTTACCATCTTTTGCTGACGTTGTTACTCAGACTTTGCAGTCTTCCATTGTGATCTAAAGACTGTCACTCTCCAGAAGTCCTTCTGGTCGGCCGTCAGCCACAGACTGCAGCTGCTGAGGCATGCAGCCTCTTACACTGAGCAGACACTGGACTCTCAGCGTCTTTAGTGTGGGAACAGTCATATTTGGACTACCCAGATGATATCATTGAAGCCAATCTAATAAATCCCTTTAAATATATGCTCCCTCTGTTGGTTGTGTCCTTCTGAAGAAACCTGACTAATACCAAGGGGGAAAATGGCTTTTGTGCCTGCTCCAGGTCTCCCGGAATGCAGTTCCCTGGGGCGTATTTCAACATTTTAGTTTTCCTTCTTGGCAAAAAGATTTGTTAATCATGTCTGCATCAGGGATAGTCTCATGCTTTGCTTCTGCAGCAGCCATGCGTGTGACCATCAGCCACACAGGACAAGTGGCCCGCTGTGCTGTGTGAGCAGCTTCAGAAGGCTCCGGAGAGCAGCATGGTTTCCTTTTCTCTTGAGAGGAAACAGATAAGAAAGCCACGATGTTCTTGTGAAAGGACCAGCGTAAATATCCACTAGCAGTGGGACTAAGACCCACTATGCACGGGGCCAGCTATAGTTGATAGCCTGTGAGTGTGTCAAATGATTGACAGCAGGGTGTGGAGAAAAAAGAAAAGACAGGCTGCTCAGTGGTTGACAATGACCTTTTGCACCACCGTTTCTTTTCACAAACTTCAAAATCAGATGGTGGAAATGAACGCTTTCATACAAAACTAACGGTGAACCTGGGGAGATAGGACCTTGTAATGATGGAAGTGACCCCAGGTGGAGAGAGTCTGATCCCAGCCCTGACTCAAGGTAGAGCTGCATCTGTGGGGGAAGTGATTCATCTGAGGGTCCCGGAAGCCCAGGGCTCTTTAAAGGCAGGAGTGCCTACTTCTCTCCTGTCCCTTCTCCCCAGGCGGTGAGCATAAATATGTGCGTGCATGTGAGCATGCACATGCGTGCGTGTACATGTGTGTGTGTGTGTGTGTGTGTGTGTGTGTGTGTGAGAGAGAGAGAGAGAGAGAGAGAGAGCTCACACACTTGTGCATGTGTCTGTACACTCATGTATTCTGCCTCTGTGCCAGGTCCTGCTGAGTTAGTTTATTCTGACAGGAGAAGTCTCTGGTTTGGCTGATTCTGTAGCCACGGGCCCTCTAATAACCCCTGGAAGGTCTGCTGAGAAGTTGTAGGATTGTTGTTAATAAAAAACTTTTTATTTCAAAGGAGATTACACCTAAACCTTTTAGTAAGCTGTGGGGGGTGGGGAGGCAGAGCAGCAAGGAACAAGAAGAGGTCCCTGGTAGGTCGATATCACCCAGCTGAGTCACTGAGAAACTGACACAGCTATAGAAGTTCAGTTTGAGGGTTGGGGGACGGATGGGAGCTGGAATCACCCGCTGGGCCTGGGGAAATCCTCCGGAACACAGAAACTCCATTCCCAGTAATGCATTATGTGTGTTAGCCTTATTTGCCAATAGGATTCATTCCATTCAGTGACTTACTGAGGGGCTCTCTTAAACCGGATTGTCCTCAGACAGACTACATCTGGGGATGTTCTCACAGTGCCTTCATTCGTCCCTCCTGGTCATGTCCACTCTCATTGCTCCCCCAAAGAAAACAAAGCCTCTAACTCCATGGTAATGCCAGCAGGGCCCTATGCCAATGTGAGGAGCGAGTGACGCACACAGAGGCATTCCCTTCAGTAGGGAATGGTGTGTATTCCATTTCTCCAGGGGGCTTGCTCTCTGGGGATCCTGGCATGACCGAAGTTCCATGTTCTGAATGATTCTTCCCAGAAGCAGGAGAATATAGAATCAACTGAGAGAGGGGAGTAGGGTCCCTCAGCAGGATTGCAACATCCCAGAATTCTGAGTGCAGGCTCCCAGCCCTGCCCCATCCACAACAACTGTGGTAAGGAGTCCTCAATAGGAAGTTAACCTGGCAGGAAGGGAGTAAAGCTGGCCAAACTGTCTTGAAATACAGTTTTGATCTTTTACAAGAAACCCAGTGAAAAGACCGTCCCTTGGGCACACACAATGCTTCCTGAGATACAGCAGATGTCCCTGGATCTGCCCAGGTCTCCCTAAGCTGGTGGCTTGTGTAGACACTGCCCTCTGGCCAGACCCTCTTAAGGGACTGACAGAAAGCTCTGTCTGATTCTGTATGGATAGCCTTGGAGCCCATTGCTCAGAAATAGATCAGGAAGTTTCCGTTCTTTGGCATTTTGTGTGCTGCATTAACAGTACAACAAGAGAGGGGCTGAACAGTGTGTGTGTGTGTGTGTGTGTGTGTGTGTGTGTGTGTGTGTGTATTGTGTGCTGTGTGAGCCCATAGGAAGTAGTTATCAAGTTACCTCCAAATATTCAGAAGGAAAAGTCTACTGCTGCAGACAGTCTCCCTCCAAGGATGCAAATTTGTATATCCAGATTGTAGGTTTTGCAAACCTGTATCTTTATAAGACTTAGAAATAAAATCGTGGTACCTGAAGACAGGCCCGAATAAAGGCCTTGATCAGTGTTGAAATGTATCACCAGTTAACACACCCTAGATTCCTCCAGTTTCTCATAGGAGTGGCTTAGTAACCATCAAGGAGTTGGTGGGTCTGAGTGGGCCTGCTTGCATTCTCATTCCTGAATTATTGACAGATAGAGAATGACTGTCACCAGATAAAGGATGATGGCAACAGGAACATTAGTGACCTTGATGCCCTCTGAGAACCAGGGAGGTGGTTTCCAATGAAGCATTGCTATTTCTAGGAAACACTGGTGTCTCTTCTGACTCCGCTGGTGTGTTATTGTCCAGTGTCTGGGCACTAGAATCTCTTCCTTTTCCTACTCTTAAGAAGTCAGATCTCCCCTCTGCTGACTTCAAGTGCTAGCAAATATGAGTCCTTTCCCTTTTTCAAGTAATAGGCCAAGATTTGAGATAACTCTTGTGCTCCAGCATTTGCTAGTTCTATCAGATTCCTAGTGCCCCATTGAGGACAAGCAAAATGTCACTAGTACCACTGAACTGTGCAGAGCATTCTTGGTGGTGGAGAAAAGCCACTGAAGTCCTAGGAAAGAGAATGGTGAACACTAGCTAGGATTTCTACTGCGCTGAGAAAGACACCATGACCAAAAGCAACTTGGGAAGGAAAGGTTTTATTTCATTTCACGCCTTCGACCCTCGGAAGTCAGGGCAGAAACCTAGACACAGAAACTGACAGAGGCCACTGAGGAGTGCTGCTTACAGGCTTGAACCTCATGGCTTGCTCAGCCTACATATATATATATATATATATATATATATATATATATATATATATATAACCCAGAACCACGTGCAAAGGCATGTACCAACCACAGTGGACAGGGCCTTCCGTATTACTCTTTAATCAAGACAATGCCCCAGAGACTTGTTGTCTACAGGCCAGTCCTAAGGAGGCATCTTCTCAGTTAAGATGCCCTCCTCCCAGGCATGTCTAGGTTTGTCACATGGATGGAGACCAACCAGCATAGCTGCTAAACCACCAGGTTTGCCCTGAGTTGAGAGAAGCAGATGCCAGAGCCCAGCAGACATTTTTCAGCGTCAATGGCTCCTATGTGGATGCTGAGGAGGCTTGCCCTTCACCCTGAGCCATGTTGTCTCTTTCTCACGGGCTCAACTCTGCTTAGGGTATTTAGAATTAAGGTCAGCTAACCTGGGTAGCTATGCCCAGTCAGAGTTATTATCCATGAAGAGTGTGAGTTAGGCTGGAGACATCAACGGGAACCTTCCATACTAGAGTCTGCGGTCCCTTCGATGTGTGTTCTGCAATGTTCATGCAGCTCTGCCTGTGCTTCAGACAGGGTGACCAACACAGCAGCCTTGAGATCTGCTGTAGTGCAGGGCTAAAGTGGGCCTTAGGCTGCTGCAGCAATCAGCAAGTTTCCTCTTAATTCTCCAGCTTTAGCCAAGGCTGGGGGTCATGTGGCTCGCACATGCAGGGAGGAATGGGGATGGATGCATCACTTCCTCTGTGATGGGCAGCTGAAGCCCAGGCAATGTGGTTATGTCTGCTCATCACAGAGGCCAAGGCTTGGCAACATAGGGACGAGGAAAGTGCACAGTCAAGCCATGTTTTCTGCCACATTCCTGCCTAGCTTCAGGAGATTTGGGGGTACCATACCTGGGTCTCGCTAGCAGCTCCGCCTTCTGCCAGATGGGTACTGTACTAACAGTATCTCTAAGACATAAGACAGACAGAAGTTTCTGCCATGGAGCTTTGCTGTGACCAGCTGTTTAGGGAATCTGGGCTAGTGACAGCAAAGGGAAGGGATTGCAAGGTGAGCTCACTGTGACTGATTTTGTTTAGCCTCTGAATTACAGCTTCTTTTAATTTTTATCCCAATATTTGGTCACTACTGAGTCAATATTAGCCTGACACTGTGCTGGGTATCAGTAACCTAACTCAGGGACAGTGCTTACCGTGGTCCCCACAGGTTGGCACTGGAACCAAATACCTGAGCTAATCAACCTAAAACGAGGGCCGATGTTTTGGATTTACAGTTTTAGCCTGCAGGCCCTTGGCCCTGTTTCTTTTGGCTTATGGCATCACAGTCTTTTTGGAGGGGGGGACGTGGTAGAGTCGGCATGTTATCATTATGTCAGAGATGAAGCCAAAAAGAGGGGGAGGGGCCGGGCTCTTCCTACTTCTGTCAGGTGCATGCCTCCAAGGACTGACTTCCTTTACGAGGTTCCACCTCCTAAAGGTTCCATCACCTCCCCATAGAGCCACAGTCTGGCAACCAAGCCTTCAACTCACTCAACTCAGAGCCGCCTCCAGATGTTTTAGAGACAAACTGTAGCAGCTTCCCACTTCTGGTCTCATCAAACCAGTAACTGAAGATGGAGCTTGGAAAGGGCAGGTGGAGGCATTTGCTTTCCCAGCATGTTTGTTTAATGAATCCAACAAGGTCTGTGGCCTTGAAAGGAAAATTAGGCAGGAAGCCAAGAATGAATTACTCTAGGAAACCCTCCTCAGTGCCTAGGGAATGCCTCTCTTGCTTGGTATGACATTTGTACATGTTTCTAGAGTTTGGATACTCCATTCAGAGACTTTGGACTCCTTCACAAAGAGCCTGGTTGTGTCCAAAGAAAAGTTAAAGAACTCAAAGTCTTAGCCTGACATGAAGCTTTGGGAAAGAAAAGATTTTAGAAATTTGATTCAGACCATTTTGCTATTTAAAATCCACTTAAGGTTTTGCTCTCAGAGCCTACTGTAGCGGGAAGAAGGGTCTTTAAGACACTCTCAAGTTTGATCACAAATTAATAGTTAAAATTACAGGTTTAGGGGACCTCACCAGAACTTCCGGGAAGGCAGCATAGTTCAACAGAGGGGTGGAGCCCTGTGTGGTTCCTAGAATCCTCTGGAGGCATATCATTTAGCTGGTAGAGGGATACTGCCCTGTAATTTCAGAAGCGGGACTCGCACATGGCAAATGCATAGCTGGTTTATGCAGCAAGCAATTATTGACTATAGTATGGGCTGTAGCATGGAGTGTAGGGTCAGTCTAGAAACCCAAGGGTTGACAAGAACATCCTGAATGTGTTGTACAGACGAGTACATGTGTTTTCCTACAACTTGATGATGGGAAAAGGCTCCAATTCTCTAAAGAAGGCTCTAAGCTCTAGTCACTACCCAAGTGTACTTTCAGTCTTGGGGTCTCTTGCTTATGTACTTCTAGGGGAGTGGTGCCCAACCTTCCTAATGCTGCGACACTTTAACACAGTTCCTCATGTTGTGGGGACCCTCAACCATAGAATTATTTTGTTGCTACTGTAATATTGCTACTGTTATGAATTGTAATGTGGATATCTGATATGCAGGATATCTGTCTGATATGTGACCTGCCAGAAGGGGTCATGACCCGCAGGTTGAGAACCACCGTTTTAGGGTGCTGACTGATGGCTTTCAGATGATGGGGACCCTCAGGTGCATGGAGTGGCTGAGTGACCTTTTGGGGTGAAGTCCTTTCCTACCTGCTCCATGCTACTAAGAGAGCTCCTGCTATCCACCTCCCAGATATCCTCCTGTCTCTCTGCCTGCTGTCTGGGTTGAACTTTCTCCTCTCTGGTCTGAAACACAGTATGTATTCTCTGTTCAGAATTCTCAGAGCCCCCCACCCCCCAGTGGATTATCTAAACGTGTTTCCTATTAATTAGATGTTTATTCTTGTAGGCGAAGCCTCTAATAACTCGAACCACAGTGCTCCTTGGAGCCACTGGCTTACCTTCCTGGATAGCAGTGTCTTCTGAGAAGCAAGAGTCTCTGAGGAGTGGCCAAAAAATGTGCTCATTATGTGTGTGGTAGGGAGCACTGTGCTGAGCTGAGAAAGAGAATTCGGGGTCTCCGTGTATGTGGTGGATCCTCACAGTACCACTTCTGGCAGGGGTAGCTTCTGCCTTCAGGAAACATGCCATTTGGCTCTTTACCCCTCCTTCCCCTCTCTCTCCTGCCCCGTTTCTCTCTTTTATGGAGCTGAGAACCAAACCTATGGACTCTTGCACTCTAGATAAGGGGTCTATTGCTAAAATACACCTCCAGCCCTTCATTTACTCATAATGATTAAGTCTCTTGGGCATTTCCTTCCCTTTGGAATTCTGCTGTAACTGAGTGAAAAGCACACATTTTCTCACACAAAAGTACTTCTCAGTCATTCTGCTTGGCCATAGTTTTCATTCGTCATGAGAACAACTTGGGTCAAACAGTGTGTAGTCTGGGTAGGCACAAGGTTGTGCTGATCCCCTACTGCAGGGTGTGCACAGATCTCAGCACACTTCAGAGTTCTCTGTGTAGATGCTGCTTACAGCATATCACAGCCCAGGATTAATGCACCTCAATAAAATCCGGGGGCCTTTGTATTTATGGGTTTGGGGACTTGCTTTCTTCCACTGGACAAATCCCCACTCACCTTAGGGTACAGTTTCAATATCATACCCAGACGGTTTCCTGGCAGCTTTAGTTCTGAAGGTCACGAAGGGTCTATTTTCCTTCCCCTGTTAACCTTCTTGAATGATTACCTTTAATAAGATTGTTTCTTAATTTTGCAACTGAGACAGAGTCTAATATGCAAACAGAAGTTATCTGCTAATTATTTAGTGTTGGCATCATACTGGTTCTTGGGGACCATATGGATTATTTCAGATGAATCTTTGTATCTTCAAAATCTGAAATTTAAGATGATGCATATTAACTAGTAAGTTCCTGGCCTGTTTGAGGTTTGTGCAGACTTGCCTTTATTCCATTCTGGCTGTTAGGCTGTGCAAAGTCAGGCCTATTTGAGCACATAGGTGTAAGGGCAGGGCCACAAAGCCTTGGACGCTGCCTTTCTTAGGCCCGTGAGGAAGAATTTGATCCTTGGAAACCTCATGTTCCATCGATAGAGAGAAGCCGTGAACCAGAGATGAGGACAAACAAGGTTTGGAAGGGAACATGAAGATCCATGTCAACAAGTGGTATTTAAGAGCGAAGAAGGGTAGCTTAGAAGATGGTAGAGTTTACAGTCTGCAGGGTATGCTGGGAGCCAAAGACATCCGTGCAGACTCTTGCATCAAGCACGTGTTCAGTGAATGCAAGCAAGGCATTGACTGCTGTGCATGGTCTAGGCACTCCATGATGGGACAAATGTAGGTCCCTGCTGTGCTGGAGCTTATGGTTTCATAATTATGGCAAACATTAAACATATGAGCCTGCTGAAGGAGATGTGTGAGAGATGTGTCAGGGGGAGACAATCACGTACAGAATCATAGCTACCCCTCTCATGCAGTGGTGGGCTGTGTGGGTTGTAATTGAGCCCAGTGATACTACTCAAGCCTGGGATCAGCATACGTACCATGTGCTTATAAGCAGTTTACTTGGTGTCAGATAAGAAGTGTTAGAGGTTTCAGAAGCATGGACATTAGAATGGAAGGACTGGGCTTGATAATCACACACTGCATGACTTTCTCTGCAGAAAATGAGACTAATAGTACTGCTGGAGTGATACTCAACATTCTGCTAGCCTCAAGACATCAGCAACTGTTACCGTTTGTGTTATTACTGTTATCATTATTGCCATTATTGTTGTTTACGTTGTCACGTCAAGGAACACTGCTTGTGAGCACTAAAAATTTAGCATCCCTGAAATCAAACATTGTGCAGATGGGAAATGTTAGTTTATTGGTCCTAAACAACACTGACAATTTATATATTAAAGTCTAGTTCTATTTCACTCCTAGGTGTGTGCTGAAAAGGAATTGAAAACAAATGTTCAGGCTGGGGCTACACCTCAGTGGTACAGGGCTTTCCTTGGTATTGGAGTCTATCCCTAGCACCACAAAAAACATCCTGCAGGTGGTCAAATAAATGCTTGTATTTGGTTACCTGGAGGATGATGGAGTGACAGCATTCGTGATAAACAGAAGGTAGAAGCAACCCAAGTGTGTGTTGGTGGCTTGGGTTAGTGGAGAAACAAAAGTCTGGCATACATTGGTCTTCTGTCAGCCACCAAAGAAATGAGTCCCAGCAGCCAGCCACAGTATGGTTCCCTTTATTAAAAATTTCAGAATAAGTAAATTTGTGGAAAACAGAAAGCAGATTCATGGTTTCCAGGAGCTGTAGGGAAGAGAGAAGGGAAAATAATTGCTTAATGAATATCGGTGTGATAAAATGTCCTGAATGGAAGTTACATAACATTGTAAATATGCGGAGAGCCTGGCTGCAGGCTTTCATGACGTGGGAAGGTGCTGTGCAAGCTACTTGGGGAGATAAGGCATCAGGGGTCTCACCCAGCTGTGAACCATAAAGACACCAGCAGCAGCCCACCAAGAAAGATGTGCCCACTGGTGCAATAGTGGCATGGCGCTAGGGGGCAACCGCCATTCTCTGATTGGAGTCTGCCTGCTCTGCATAGATTTCAGTAAATCCAGTCAAAACCTTTTGTCTGGGGAGCTTATAAGTCCTAGGGAGAATTTACTTCGGTGCAGTTACATTGCTATAGCATTCAACTGCTTCCAAAACATCAATGCTTATTCCCATGGACAAGTACTCTTCTCATCTTTAGTCAGAGAAGCTTCTCTTTAGAGTCAACAGCAGTGAATGCAGGGAACCCTTGGCTGAGCAAAAGAGACAGTGCAGCTAAAGTAGGACCTTACCTACTTTAAAATAGGTAAAGTAGGTAAGGTAAAGTACCTTACTTTCTAAGGCTCAGGAGATTTCACAGATTAATAGAAAGGATGTAAGAGCCAGAAAGTAGGGAGAGGGTGGTACAGAGAATTATCTTCTGGGTGTTATAATGCCATTTCAATCATGAACTCCCAGCTCTGATTGCCCACGCTAAGCCTGTTTAAGACTGGAACTGTCAATAGCCTTTCATGAATGGGGGAGGGGCTCATGAGGGCTCTACCCCTCCTGCTGAACTGTTGGCTACTAAAGGATTCTGAAATGAAGTGAAGAGGAAATCTGTCTTCAAATGTGTACTCCCTGGAAAGCCCACCAGGTTTCATTGGATTGTTCCATATCTGTTATCACACAGATGCCCTGGGGTCAAATCAATGGGTCACAAAATAAACAAAAAATCATGAACACAGGAAAGGGACCTCTAAGGGGGGTGCTGGGAGGTATTCGAGGGAGGTAATAGAGGGTGGAGGGTAAGAGTAATCAGGATTTGGTACATGCACATATAAAGAACAAATTTAATTAATAAGAAAATATGGTGGGAAGTGATTGAGGAAGATACCTGCCTTTGATGTCTGACCTCCATGCACAGGTGTGTACACATGCATAGGGGCACACGTAACTACACGAACACATACAGTACCCACTCACATGTGTGTTTAAATGAAACACTGTTACAAGAGATAGTGGGGGTAGTTATTGTGATATTTTAGTATTATTATTATTTTTTAAAGATAAACCATGATATGTAAAGAAAATTATTTCTTTAAACATAGACAAAGAAAAGAAGTAAGATTCTGTGACTAGATAATTGTATGTTTTAGGGTTTCTATTGCTATGAAGAGACACTGTGACCACAGCAACTCTTATAAAGGAAAACATTTAATTGGGGGCAGCTTATAGTCTCAGAGGTTTAGTCCATTGTCATCATTGGTGGGACATGGTGGCGTGCAGGCAGACATGGTCCTGAAGAAGGAGCTGAGAGTCCTACATTTTGATTGACAGGCAGCAGCAGGCAGCTGTGTGTCACACTGAGCATAGCTTGAACGAAGAAGAACGCAGAGCCCACCCCTACAGTGACACACTTCCTCCAGCAAGGCCATATCTACTCCAAGAAAGTCACACCTCCTAATAGTGCCACTCCCTATGGGGGCACTGTTTCAAATCACCATATCATATTTCTACTGTTTCTTCTCAAATGCATAATACTTATTCTAACAAATGGATGGACTCCCCCAAAGAGGACTATGTCCCATATTTATTTATGTTATTGTCAGGTTTGTTTTCACGAAGCTTTATATAACATCATGGGTATGGCTACTGTATTCACTGCTAAAGCAGACAGATCTCAACCTGACATTCCTTTTGATTCTGAGTAGAAGAGATTTGGGATTTTTTTTTTTTTAACCACAATGGGGGTGGTGGGACATGAAATAGTGGAGCTGATCCAATGAGATGGACTGATGGCCAACTTTATTCAGAACCTCAGACAATTTATGTTCTGAGGATTAAGAAAGGTCACCTAGTAAAACGCTAGCGAGTTCAAGCCATATACAATCACCAGGACAAGCCACATGTGGCAAAACCACATTTTCCCACAGAGGTATATAAAGATGGTTTAAACATTTAATTGGATAACAGCAGCAAGCAGTAATGAGCAACCTGAGGTAAACTCCTCTCCGATCCACCTGGGAGGAGCACAAGAACATATTCCAAGAACAAGTCCATGTTTTGAAGAAACCAGGGTCACACGACTCTTACGTTGTTTCTTTGGAATGATCTCCCAAACAGTGAGAACTCTCCACGTATGACTCCATTTCTGGACCGTGTTCCAACTGGGCTTTTCAGGGGACGTAAGCTTTCCCTTTGCGCATGCGGAATTATGGTGGCATTCTGCTCACAGACGTACCTGATTCTCAGTTAGGGAAAGCTCCGTGGGTGTTTTTGGCTGGGGTTAGAAGAGAGCCCCCATCCTCCTCTGTTCATCCGAGAAGACATTGGAAGGCCTCTCTTGGAAGGGATAGAAAGTGTCCTCATCGATTCAGGTAATTGTTTATTTGGGGGCTTTAGCTTGTTTAAAATGACCAAGGACGCCAGAAATCTTATCCTTGAGTGCGCACCTTTGTTGATAATGCCGTAGATGTAACTCAAACTACAACATACTCTGGTCCTTCTCCTGCCAGCATGTTGGGTTTCTAGTTCCACGGTCAGTATCAGCCAAGGTTATGAGGGATTTGTTTAGGTGAGTCATTTAAAAAGATCCATTCTTCATTTTCATGGCTCAGTGTCCTCCCCTTCCTCTCCAACATGGTCACATAACTGCTGCCCTGGCTTACGATAGTTTATGGAGTGTGGCAGCAGCTAGTGTGACCCGAAGTGCTCAGAGGGAGCTGGTAATAGGATCTAGCCCTTTCCCTTCAAGGTCAGTTGGTTTGCTAAGTCTACTGTAAGTAATGGAGAGGCACATTCATTATAATTGGACATTATTTGTCTGCGGCAGTAGAGTGGATTTATAGACCGTATCGCTGCAGCTGGGCATGGGGAGAAGGGACACATTCCACGCGACATGGCACTGGGTCCACTTTTCATTCCAGGGAGGGTTTCCTCGCTCATCTGCAGAGAGGACGCCAGCTCCCATTGATTCAGGTGATACCTGTTCTACCCAGGACAGCGTGCTGTGGATTTGGAGAGGGCTGGGAGTGTCCTTTGGCTGAGTCAGCAAAGGTTAGAACTGGCAAGTCCCCGTCCCTCTTTCTTTATCTTCAGGGCTGCCTGTCTGACCCTGGACGAGCAGGTATTTAATAGGAAACCAGAGAAGACCCCACTATTCTCCCATATCGCTATGGGGAATCCACACATGGACATCCCCGGAAGTCTGTGGTATCTTAGGGGGAAATTTGGCTGTAGAGAAGGGTCACGATGAGAAGGACGTAGGTTGAGGTGTCTGAGGTGTGAGTGGTAGTGGTGGCGAAGGCAGCGTCTACAGCAGAGAGCCATGTGGTGGTTTGAATGAAAAATGGCCTTCCCGTTGGCTCATGTGCTTGGACACTGATCCTTGGCTGGTAGCTCTGTTTGGAGTTCTGGAATGTATAGGCAGTGCAGCCTGGTTGGAGGAAGAGCATCGCTGGAGATGGGGTTTGAGAGTTTGTAGCCTTGCCCGGCTTCTAGTTCACTGTCACTAGGTCCTTTGTGTGGCTGAGTCTCAGTTTCCTGCTGTGTCCCCTGCTGTCATACTTCCCCTGTTATTTTGAACTCTCTAGAATAAAAAGTGAAAAATAATATGAGTTTGTTTTTGGATTGACTTATAGTGTGTGTGTGTGTGTGTGTGTGTGTGTGTGTGTGTGTGTGTGTAAGTTGCTTCTGGTCATGCTATTTTAGCATGTTACCAGGGAAGGGTCTATGGTGGCAGCCTGAGAATGAGGGTCAGTCCAGGCCTCTATGACGCTGTACATGGCCTCCAGCCTCAGGGAGCTGAGTCCTTAGTGTAGGTGTTACCACATAAGAGCCTTGTTCATTTTATGAACTGTTTATTCATAAACTGAGCTGTTTATTTCAAATAAACTGAGCTGTTTATTTCTCACCCGTACAGTGAGCACAGCAATGAAAGGGACCTACGTTTCCTGGGTGCATTTGGAAACTAGATGACATGTTCGCTGTTATGTTGTGAGTGCTTTAGGCCAAGAGTCTGGGCAGACCGGAGCCAGCGACATACTCTCCCATTCACAGAGATGCTGTAGGGATTCCTACCCTCAGTAGCCTTTGGGTTACTTGCCCACTTGGGCGTGGCCTCCTGTACTATTTATGCCCCGGTAAAGCACACATCCAGCCTTTTCAGAATTCAGTTGCTGTTCTTCTTTCCAACAGAGGATCATGATTTGTGAGTCTACCCCTAAATAAATAACTCTCTATTGTTCTCAATTCCGAGCTAGCGTGGGATTTCTTTTAAGCATCCTTCTTCGCAGATACTCTTTAAAAATAAGCTACACTCATTCTAGCATTCATGGTATCTCTGTGTCTCTACCTTTTAAAATCTAGACTGGTGGTTCTCAACCTTCCTAACGCTGCAACCCTTTTCTATAGTTCCTCCTGTGGTGGTGGCCCCCAACCACAAAGTTATTCCATTTCTTCTTCATAGCTGTGATTTTGCTGCTGTTATGAATGGTAATGTAAATACCCGGTGTGCAGGAAGGCTGATATGCAACCCCTGTGAAAGGGTTGTTTGACCTCTCCCTAAAGGGGTCATGACCCATAGGTTGAGAATCACAGATCTTGAGAAACCAATTTTGATATATGTCTTTATCTCTAATCTTGTTTCTAAAAGACATGATATGCCTTGTAGAAATAATAGTTAATTAAGATAGGACTGTCTAATTCACTTGAGAAAAAAAATAGGATGAGGCAAGGATTTGGAGATGAGCCAGGCATGGCGTTGGGGAGAGCTAGAGTGGGGGCCATTCTTGCTCGTGAAAGGGGAGGTTGGCAAAGAGCTGGCTATGAGTAGGGTTTCACCGAGGACATTAAATAACAAGTGTCATGCTAGGTGCTGGGATGAACATCAAGTCGGCCCCAAACCAACCCTCCCTCAGCTCCATATTGGCCACCAATCAGGTGCTTGGAACCACAGGACTGGCGTGGAGGGTGAGGGCATAGGGATAATGAGTCAGGCCTTTAGGGTATCTCCATCATATAATTAGAAATAATTTCTGGAATTTTCAGCTCCATTGGTGCCAGGCTACTTACCCCTTTGGCCTTTTCTTGCTTGGCCTCTCTCTCATTCATGAACTAATGTCTATGTATCCCTGGCATCATGATTATTGAGGCTTGCAGATAATGATTGATTGGGTTTTGAATTCATTATTTTCCTGGTGTCTTTAGGTGATTCCAAGACTTGGTTATAGAAATCATGTTCATGTCCTCAGTGGCCACATGTGTGATTTCCTAAGCTTTCACATCTTCTATATTGATTTACTTGTGTTGGGCCATTCGGCAACTGGCTGGTCCCTGAGCAGGCCACAGTGTACCAAGTTATAGGGGTCACTTCAGTGGAAAGTGACCCCTGGAGAGATACTGTTTATACTGCAGTTATTCGTTGCCCTGAACCCCTCAAAGCCTGGCAAAGGATTAACTGAATTAAGCAGGGAGTGCTTAACTGAGGTTCCATCTTCTATGCATGCTGTGTTCTGCATGGCTTCAGGGATTTGACCTGACTGGGGCTTTGATGGACTGAAGAAAAATATGAGCACACGTAGACACACAGAAAAGCTGTTGCCGGGTGAGTTGGACTCTCTGATAGAGAAACTGAAGCGCTCCAGAAACTTAGTGTGTTTACAGTCAGCAGTTGAACAGGGAGGCAGGTCTGTTGCATACAGTTGGTTAAAGATGCATGACTTTTGATGTGAACAAGGAGGCGGGCTTAGCTAATCGTGGTAAGAACAGTCAGTCTCTTTAGGGGAACAGTCTTCGGGCTGTAAACATCCCGGGGGAGAACGCTACAGTGGACATTTTCTGTACATGATGTTAGCATCTTTCTAACTCAGACCAGAGAAAGGCTTTGCCATTGGTCTGAGTCTCACCTGGCAGTGAGGAGCTTTGACAAGTTCCCATGGCTGTCTCATGTCCTAGCACAGACCTACTCAGGCTTCCTCAGCTCCCCCGATGTGTAGGGCACTCTCTGCTCAAAGGAACCTCATGTGCATCGAATGACAACGAGATCATTGAGCACAAGAAGGTGGAGAGAAAGAAAAACAAGTTTTTGGAAAATTCACTTGACAATCTCACATCCTGAAAATGGTGAAACAGCAGCCAAGTAACTTGGCAAAGGCTCAGGAAAATCAGTTACAAGGGCGTCTCTTCTGGTTAGAGCTGTTTAAGTAATTCAACCAGAATGTTGTCTTTGTGTTCAACTGTGTGATTGTCCCTCAAGTCTGCTGCAGGTTTCTTGGTTCCTTCCTTCCTTCCTTCCTTCCTTCCTCCCTCCCTTCCTTCTTCAGGTTCTGATGCTATAGCTGCACTGACCTGGAGTATTCTTGGAGGCACGTTGTAGGTATACAGCTTACAAGTATCTGGTGAGATACGTCAGTTCCCATTATGGATGATGCTCCTGAGGGAGCTGGGGACATTCCTTCTAAGCTGTCACTTCGTGCTGTCTTCATAATTAGGAAAAGTATCGCACAATGGAGGAAGGCTCATAGTTCACGTGAGATGTTTGCGACCCTGTCAGTCATGAAGTCACCCTGTGTTAGTATGTGACAAACCATGCCAAAAGTGAAGGCCACCACGTAACAAGCTGGACGCACTGGCATCCTTATGTTGTGGTTGAATTCAAGTCAGTTGTGTTTTTATCATTTTTGGATCAGCAGCTGCTGTACAATCTCATTTTGAGAGGTAAAAGAAGGCAAGTCCCCTGCGCCCATTCTGAAATCCACTTCAGGCCAGCATCCCGTTGGCCAAAGCTAGTCATTTGACCAAAGTTAAGCGTGGAGGGGTACACTTTACAGAACGAGTGTTGGGGATTGTTTCCCAGTGTATTATATCCATTGGGTATTTTAATGCTGCTTTCTGGAAAGACTAAGAAATGGCCCACCACAGAAAATTAGTAAATCATCCTAGAAATGTAAAATAGTGTGTAAAATTTGAAGCAGGACTGCTTTCAATTTTTCTTCTTATTATAGTCTCCAGATGCCCTGGGTTTTTCTTTCTTCATACTCTATCTCATTTAATCCATGTAACAATTGTGTGGCGCTGAGATACTATCCCCACTGAATGACAGAATAAAATCACGCCTGGAGAGATTAAAGTTACTTGCTAGTTAGATGTATTAACATTATGTTTCCTTCTCTGGAAAAAAATGTGTATTTTTGGAACATTTCGGTTTTTTTTTTTAAATTTATAGTATGATATGCTACATCTCATTCTCTTGTGCAGAAAAAGTAGATGTTTTCCAGGGAGACGAGCCTGTCTGTCAGGGTCCCTGTTGACTTACAGCCTAGTGGACGTCTGCACAACATGTGGGTCTATCTATACTCCGTATCTTCTAGTACAGGAGCAAGTGCTATTTCAAGGCTTATTACAGAAGCAGAGATCCACTCCAGACACCAGTGCATTCTTTCAGCTGCGAGGAGACACCAGATAGTCTGTGCTTTCCTTTCTCGTCTTCTCAAGCCTGTGTTTGATGTTGCGATTGTTCCCCCTGGGGATAACATGTGAACGACAGCAGTGGTCTTAGGGACTGTGGGAACCATTCATTTTATGGCAAATGCCATTCCTGCCTGTGCCTGTGGTGATGAGTGGCACATCAGGAACCGTGACCTCAAGTGCATGGGTGCATCAGGTGCACCCATGTGTGACCTGTGCTGACCGAGAGCCGCTGACAGCATCTGAGGCCTAGAGTTTGTCTGTTCTAGTAACCAACTACTTACTTTTCACCAGTGTATCTGAAACACGCCTTGATGTATCCCGTTCTTTGTTCTGTGACTATAAAAGTTCATCAGACTGCTTCTACATTGGAATGTGAAATTTGGGGTAAATCCATGTCTCTGGGCCATGGCCACTCTGTTGGCTCCAGATTCAACTCTCCGCTGTCCTCTTTGAGCCAAGGCTTGTGCTTTTGTGTTGATTCTGGCTCATCTGCCTTCTCGATGACGGGGCTTCAGGGACTAATCAAAGACATTCTGTATAACGCTATCAAATATGTATTCTACGTGGGACTCCAGCTGCCTCCTTAAGCATCTGCTGCCTATGTGCTGAGCTTCAGGGCTCCCCTGTGGCCAGGCTTGCCACACTTCACTAGATTCCAGCAGCTCTGCATTTGACCTGGAAAGAGCCCAGGACAGGGACAGCAGTTGAGGGTTAGAACGCCAGGCCCTGGCATGGTGCGGGGAAGGGTGTGATGTCCTCAGCACAAGGAAACATGTAATGTGAATCAGAGGGCAGTTCCCCTGCCATACCTCCCTGCTGTTCCACCTGGGAACATGCCGAAATAGCAAGTGTTAATAGCTGGATTAAACAAGCTTGTGAATCAATTTCAGCCTTCCCAAAGCAATCATACAAAATGTTTCCTCTTAATTAGATTTAAGGCATGAACTGCTGAGTCTCCTGCGGCTTTGGCTCTACATGTAGTGCCTTTGTTGACACATCTGAAGGCATCTTGACAGTGTACACAGGAGAGCATTGGAACACCTGGTGATGAAAGCTGGGGAGGCGTTGGAGAATATTCTTTTAAGATGTGTTACATCTGCTTATGCTGGGGAATGATGCAGAGATGTGTTGCATTCTTTGCTGTTGGATTTGTCTAACTCGGTAAAGCTGTGTTACTTTGCCTGGCTAAAACACCTGATTGGTCTAACAAAGAGCTGAACGGCCAATAGCGAGGCAGGAGAAAGGGTAGGCGGAGCTGGCAGGGAGAGAGAATAAATAGAAAGGGGAAAAGAAAGAAAAGAGAGATCAAGGAATGAGAAGAGGAAGAGAGGAGAGCATCAGGGGCCAGTCACCCAGCTACACAGCAAGCCACAGAGAAAAAAGTAAAGAAAGGGATACAGGGATACAGAAATACAGAAAGATAAAAGCCCAGAGGCAAAAGATAGATGGAATAATTTAAATTAAAAGAAAGCTGGCTAGGAACAAGCCATGCTAAGGCCGGGCATTCATAAGGAAGAATACGTCTCTGTGTGGATTTGTTTGGGAGCTGGGTGGCAGGCCTGCCAAAAGAATCAGAGCAAAAACAACCAGCTGCAGAGTGATACGCCTTTTCCCGTCAGAGTTGGGTCCAGGTTGTGTTCATGTCCTGAGTAGAACCTAACGTGTTATCTCAGAAGCCCTTACAGGGCAGATCCCCTGGTGATCTTGAATAATCCACTCCTCTGCCCACAGTTTGAGGAAGCCATGTTTATTAGTTTCTGGGTCTTTTGGTGTGGGTCTTCAGGTCAGTGTGCTGCTGTCTGGCCCTTGCATCTGGGGAAGAGATGCCCTCTGCACTGAGTGAGTTCCTTGGGTACCATTCCCATCATGTTGCTAGCTTCTAGCTTTACTTCCCTTTCTCTTCTCTGCTTTAGTATCTAAAGTCTCAAGGTGGCCCGTAAGCTAAAACATGGCGTATAAGTAAGAGGTCAGTCAAACCCAAACTCCACTGTGTTCTTAGGAATCGATGAAGCTCTGTTTCTGAGAGGCAGACTTGCGGCCAAGTGTCCTTGCATGGCCGTGAGAGAATGGCATGGCAGTCACTCCATTGGTCTGAAGCTTGGCACCTCCGGGTTTTCAAGTTTGCTTTCTCTGGAGGCTTCATCTGGCCGAGGCTGGGCAGCTTCTGTGTCTCTCTGAGTGATGAAGTCGCCATACTGGAGGACTGGTGTCCCTGTGATGAGGGACGTTGTGGCTCGGGGCTATTTCCCACCTTTCTGGAAGAAATGAGGATGGGGTGTAGCCTCACAGGGTCATCGCAAGCTCTTCTCTGGCAGTGTTCTCTTTCCTTTGGTTTTGATTGATGCGTAAAAATTGTACACAGGGTCTGAGGAAAACGGGAGCCTAGAGGCTGAAAAAGTCGTAAACTGCTCAGCCCCACCCTTCTCAACCTTGCCGTACCTGTGTGAGGTCTATTCATCTTTGTCACCTAGAGTGACAGGCAAGATCAACAAACCAGAAAGTCGGGGATTTATATAAGGTCTAGGCTGCCTCTGGGCTCCGTCTTTGATGGTGACAGGTCACAGAGCTCAAGGCTGACTCACAACTTGTCTCTGTGATTGGCATGTGGAAAAACTCCATTCTCCATAATTCTAGTCTCCCCACCAAAAGCCGTAAACAGGAAAAGCATTCTCTTGTGGTTAGTACAAGCCTGGTTGACAGTCACACCTGCTCGAAGAGATGTCACCTGTCTCTAATGTGTCTCTGGAGAGGAAATACCTGGCTCAGATATTGTCCTGGGAGCTCTTGGGAGCCATTAGGGCATGCAGGGCTGGGAACATCTGCCTTTCTCCATGGCAACCCGAGTGCTCAGGAGTTGCAGTCGGTGACTTCAGTGGCTTGGGTCTTCCCTGGAAAGGATGGGGGAAAGCATCTGACCTGCCAAGTCCACGGCGTTGCCAAACTCTAATAATAGCGCATGTGTGCCTGCCATGCCTGTTCCCAGGCTTTGCCCATAGCCTGAGCTCAGCAATCTCCTCCCTGGTACCAAGTGGCTTGTTCACCTCATCTGTAACATGTAGATGAAGGCAGTGGTTGGGTCTCATGGGGGATTTCTCCAAAGATCAAGGAACGAGGTGGAATCACATGGCCCAGAATTTTAGACCCAAAATTTGTATTTTGAAGTTTCCCTAAGGAACTTGTTGGCATTGGAGCTCAGTGAATAATCACTCACTCTCATGCCTGTGGATGTTTAGTGGTCCCCAGATAAGGCACCCCATGCCTTGTGCCCTGGCGGAAAAACAGTCTCAGTGTCAGCAGTGGTCATGTGTCATTGGGTCCTAAATCACAGCATGAGGGGCCAGATACATTTATCCGTGGGATCTAGCAGGACACACTTGTTAAAGGTCTACCGAGGAATTTCTTGAAAACACGTTGGAGGATGTTTTAGTTTGCTTTCTATTGCTGTGGTTAAACACCATGGCCAAAAACAGCTTGGCTTTATTTCCGGTTACACTTTATAGTCCACCATGGAGGGTGAATCAGTGTAGGAACTCGGGGCAAAGGAACCTGAAGGCCAGAGCTGAGGCAGAGGCCATGGAAGAGTGCTGTTTACTGGCTTGTTCTCCGTGCCTCGCTCCTGCTTTCTTATATCACCCAAGATCACCTATTCAGGGATGACACTACCTATGCTGGTCTGGACCCTCCCACATCCATCATTAATTTAGAAAAAAAAAAAAAACCTCACCAGGACAGTGGGACGCCATCCGTGGTGGCTTCTATTTACCGGTGCAGAATGGCCTCCACCTTGACCCTGTCTGTTCTTTGAGGCTCAAGAAAAAGAACCATGTTTTTTTCTCTACTGAGATAAGGGGCTCTCTTCCAGCCTCTTAGGAATCATAGAACTATTTCTTTGCAGGCCGGGATGCTTGAAATGTCCTAAAGGAGCCATTCCTAGGGTGCTGCACTCCTTCAGGCCCAGCTCCCTCAGCCCTACCCACAACGTTGGCAAGTTTCCTTTGGAACACTCTGGAGTTAACCAGTTCAGTGGACCATGTCTCCACTCAAGACCTGTCTGTTAACAACAACCAAACGGGAGGGATGGGGAGAGTTCATGCCTGAAGGCTGGAGGCTTCAGCAGTCCCCTGCTGTTGGGTGAGTTGCTGTCCACATGCCGAGTGTCCCCTTGGGAGACGGCCCACTCTGACACGGTGTTGGGCTCCACTAATTCATCTTACCTGCAAGGTTGGAAGACAAGTCTACCCAGAGAATATTCTGAACTTGTTCCCAAGAAAACCTAAATGTACCAGCGCTCGCCACCACTCAGAATCCAAATCCCTGGGCCAGATAAGAAAAGGAAGTTAAAAATCAAGATGACTGTCATTAGCGGTAATTGCTTTTGTGAAACTCCAATTACTGGAGGCCTGGCGTTCCAGGGAGGCTGCCCACGGTTCGGATGCATTAGAGCACACGAACTGTTCTCATCTAAGTGTCAGCTCGCAAGGGGAGCCTTTGACTGCGCATGTACCAGCTCTTAAAATCTGGTGAAGCCACAAAATATGGTAGCTATTAAAGACATTTTCCCCTCCCGGCGCTATTAGGCACCCCAGGTGACCTCTCCAAACAGCTTTTGTCGCGGAGGTCTGAAACCTCCTCCATTCCCTTTGTCTCTCGGTAGCAGAGTGTGGGACTTTTACAAGGCGAGGCACTGCCACTGAAGGAGACTGACTTCATTGTAGCTCCTTGAAAGCATTTTTTCCTCTGGTATAATAGAGGAGACCTGCTAGGACCCTGGGAGATCGCTGATCCCAATCATCGCTTCTGGAACAGGGTCAGAGTGGTTGTCATAATGGAGGACACTTGGGATGAGACGGGAGTGGCCGTAGGAGAACTGAAGTCATTTTCTTATTTAGGGCCTCCTAGAAATCGTATAGGAAAACAGATGGGTGTCCCGTAAAGAAAGCCGTTTGTCCCCCTGTCTACAGAGCATGAAAGAGTGTATCTTACCGCTAAAGAACAGCTATGAATAAATTGACAAATTTATTTGTGGGCTCATGAAGGACATAAAAAAAAATCAGTCTGATTGGCAAATGAGAACGGCATTGTGCGGCTCGCGAACATTCATCAACCGGTTTTGGACGAGGTGTTAAATTATAACTGAAGAGCTGGCGTACGAAGCCAAACTGGGATTTTCCAAGCTGTCAAATGAAAAGAAAATGAGTAAGTGTCTTTTCCTCCACCCTCCCTCCAGCCCCTGCGACAAAAGCCCGATTCTCTGCTGACACAGCTTGGACAACACGCACTCCATGCTGTCGCTTACCAGCTGGGATGATTCTTATTATTTACCTCCAACTGGAACAGAATTTCAGCCTTGGCTTCTCCACAGAGGAGTCTAAAATAACCATTTCAGAGAGTTATTGGAATGGGAGGGTTTTTTTTTTTTTTGTACCCTTCTGTAGAGAACCTGTTGTTTGTATGTGAGTTGGAGTCTCTGGTGGTACCATGGCAGTTGGACAATTAGCTAGACACGGGGAGTTGTAGAAATCTGTATGAGGGTCTCAATACGGATGGTGATGGCCCTGTAGGGCTTGGATGGTTTCCTCACAGTGAACTGCTTGGCTTCCGTGTGGAGCGGTGGAAAGTCATGTTGATTTTCATCTCTTTAATACATTCTTGCTGTGCACAGGATATTATGGCCACACTTCACAACGCCAAATGCATTATGCACACTCTGTGGTGTGTGTGTGCGTGCGTGCGTGTGTGTGTGTGTGTGTGTGTGTGTGTGTGGTAGGTATTGTGACCTTTCTGTTTTATCAGCCAGAAACTTGGTGGCAGTGAAATATGAGGAAAAGGGAATTGGAAAGTCATCTGCACATTTCAGGCTTGAGTTTCCCCTCAGACACGGTGTGGAGCGTGGCTGGACGGCTGTTGAGGCCCTTGATGTCACTGCTTGTTGGTTGTTGAGCTTTGGGAGCTCTCACCCAGGACTTCTCATCAGCACACTGTAAACAGAACATGGGGAAGGCCTGGGACTCTGGAGGAAGAAACAGAATCTCCTCAGTGTTGCCAGAGCTGCTGGCTCACGGATGACACTGAGCATCGTGGATGGAGACAGTCAACGTCACCTGCTTCTGGAGAAGCCAGTTCTTGCCTTCCTAGTGACTCATGTCCAGACTCTCGTCATCCCTTCCCCCTTAGCAATGATGACATACAAAAGGGCCAGAGTGGAATCTCCCATTTTCCCACTCCACTGCTTCTCCCCAGGGGTCCAATAAATACTTCCCCATTAAACAAGTAGGAGAAACAGTGCCTTGGGTATTTCAGGTATTTATGTAACTTAACATACCAAAGATCTCTCTGCCTGCCAAATGCCTTTTATTTCCTCAGTGTAGAGTTTAAATGTGCTTATTCTCTCTCTCTCTCTCTCTCTCTCTCTCTCTCTCTGTGTGTGTGTGTGTGTGTGTGTGTGTGTGCACGCGCGCACGGTGCGCGCATGTGCGTGCGCGTGCGTGCTGGGTGCACAGCAAGCACTGTGGAGACTACCCAGAATCCCTGTCTTACATGTCATTGCTCTGCATAACCATGGTCAAGTGCTTCTGCAGTTCCTGGTGCAACAAGACATGGCATGGGAGGAGTCTAGAACTGGTCACTGAATGGCCCAGAGGAAAGCCAGTGTAGGACAGTGTTCATGAGTGTGAGATGGGAGGCAGAGAGGATCTGACGGCATCATTCCTTGGGAAATATTGTCAAGACAAATGTGGGGCAATGGCAGGAAGGCAGCAACAGAAAACTCTCGGGAGAAAAGGAACTCAGAAATTTCCCTCCTTTCCCCCTCCTCTTTTTCCTCTTTCTCCTCCTCCTCCTCATTTGCTTGATGGGGATATGTGTCATTTTGCTTTTCTGAGTTCTGTATGCAGTTGCCTCTCTTGCTTTTTTGGTGGACAAGGCCCATCTCCTTATCACAAGTGGGAACCATGTATTTCACTTTCTGTGATTGCTTGGAGTGCTTGCTGCCTTGCTTTGTGGGAGTCAGATGGAGGGGTCCCCATATACACGAGGCTTGGGTCTAAGTAACTCTCGGGAAGTATGCATGGGAGGAGTGCCCAGAAGATGCCAAGAAAGCCCTGTCTGCTTCTGGAAATGATCTGCCACAGTTTCTGTTACCCTGATGGCCCACACAGTTGCTCAGTGCTCTGACAGCTTGCCTAGCCTCCCTTAGGTCCTGGGTTACGTACCAGCGTTACCACCATGAAAACCAAAAGTATTGAGGACCCTTTCCTTGCTGAGGGGGCCCTTTCAAGATCCCATTTCAGCTTACCATCCTGGAGCTGCCAAAACTTGAGCCGTTTTTACACTCCGTGGTCTGAGAATATGTATCTTTAAATGTTTCTCTGACAATTAAAAACATCACTTATGCTCCCCATAGAATATGTATAAGGTACACATGTATAAAGGGGTATTTTAAGGAGGAAATGAGGCTCATTGTATTCATATTCCCCAGAAAGTATTTTTGGGTTCAGATAGTATTTTGGGGTTCTGTACAGGCATCTGTTGGCCAAATCTGGTTGGAATCATGCTAAACATCAAATTTTACATCTTTCTCTTTCACATCATGTCGTGTGCTCTATTAGGACACTGTCTCTCGTTAAAATGTCTTTAATATTTAACTGCCGTGGAAGGACCATGATTTACATATATGCCTATTTTAGCTTTTATTTCCTTTAACTAGTGTTGTCCTATGACTTAAAGTTGGCATCTTAGTTTCTATTTGGGGAACTTGCCTCTTCTCTTTGGCCCACTTTCTCTCTGTATTCTCTGCCTGGGAAAGCACCTTGTCAGGCCGAAGTGTACAGGGAGCATACACCTGCCTGGTTGGCTTAACATCTACTTGATGTTTGAATGCAGGCTGTCAGCTCAGCGTAGAAGGATTCCCAGCCTGTCACAGGCTGAGGAACAAGCTTTTCTGTGACACAGCAGGAGATTTGGAGGCAGGGCCCACAGGGCAGGATCCCATGGGGTTTCTAGAAAGATCCATGTCTTGAGAATCACCTGTGGTCTGTGCTCCTTTAGGGCAAATGGGAGGCTGAAGAAACTGCTAGAATCAGAGCCCCTCTCCTAGCTTCTTATGTTGTCGGATATCTACTCCTGTACAGCACCATTGGGGATATTTAAGAGGGGATTACATCATCGAGGGAGTGGATTCCTAAAGAGTCCTAAGGATGAGTTGAGCTCCCTTCCCTTGTATATTCTTCGGGATTGTCTATAGGAATAGAAGCAATAAAATGAACATGTGTTACAAAAGGGACTGATTAAATGCCTTAAACAATGTAGGGTCCAGCCATGAAGTTCTACATGCAGGAGAGACTGAGCCTCTTGGTTGCTCATTCCGCAAAGCTGGAGGTCCCAAATGTCCCACTCTGAGGCTGAAGGCCCAGAGGATTACTGGAGATTTTCTGGTCTCCAGTCTAAGTTGGAAGACCAAAGAATCTGTGTTCTGTTGTCAGCAAAAAATTGCACCACTAGGTTGGAAGAGAGTGTCTTGGATTTAGTGTATACTTCCTGTTTATCATGAGGGCCAGCTTGTTGGGTTTTCTGTCCTGCCTGGTACCCCACAGCCGGCAAGTCCCAAAGAAAATCACACAGAGGACTCCATAAGATTATAAAGCTGATTGGCCCATTAGGTCAGGCTACTTATCAGTTCTTATAACTTATGTTAGCCCATTATTTTTATTTATGTTAGCCACATGGCTCAGTACCTTTCTCAGCGTGGCAGCTCACATGTTGCTTCTTCAGTTGTCCAGGCAGGACTGTGGAGGGAGCTTCCTGCTTCCCAGAATACTCCAGTTCTCTTTGCTCCACTTCACTTCCTGTCTGGTTTTCCCACCTATACTTCCTGCCTGGCCAATCAGCATTTATTTAAAATATGATTGACAGAATACAGACAATTCTCCTGCACCATCCCTGACCTTGTAAAGACAGGCTCCTAACCATGTTCTGCCCCGTGAGAATGAGCGTGCCCTCCTCACCCAGGCCTTTTCAGAAGCAGCTTTCCCTGTCATCTGTAGCTCAGGGCAGGACTCAGAGGTCCCCAAGGTTACACAGCTGGTAGCATCTACTAGCTCGTACCCTGACTCACCCCGCTGTCTTCTACAGCACCCGAATTCACTGTGAAATGCAGGGCTGAGCTTAGGGATTGCACGGGATAGGAGAGGACCTTGAGAGATAAGGCCCACAAAGAAGGCAAACTGGACTTGACATACTTGTGAAGAACGGGGGCCTTGAACTGAGAGAATCAACGAAGGGGAAAACTTATGGCCACACAGATGCTTTTGGGACCTGATCCTGGCTATGCTGGCAGGTGTCAATCAGCTTGAAGCCTCATCTGCAGACTTCCTGGAGGCAGGCATTTTGGACCATAAATTTTTATGACCCTTGGAATCTTAAGTGACCACATGATATTGAGACTGTATCAGCTAAGCACCCTGGGTGGTTTTGTGGGTGAGCATTATTCCCTGTGGGGCACACCTATAAGGGAAGGCTGGCTTCTACGCTGTCATAAAAAGTCCCTCTAAGAAGAATGAAGCTTGCTTCTTGATCCCCTATATATGTGGTATATAAAGTCTGTGGGCATGTGGGACCTGAGGGCATGGTGGGCTTCAGCATGAGGCTAGGGTGTGGTCACTCTCTGCCCGAGTCTCTGTATCCTGACATTGGGTGGTATCACGGGTCTTAGTACGATATGCTGAGTGGCGGAACGTGAATGTGAGCCTTGTGTTGGGGGAAAAGCAAAAACGAGTGTGCCGCCTTTCCAACAAGACTCCTCCCTGAACATGTAGCAGAGCACGTCTCAGCCCCTGCTGGAAGAAGATCCTGGCATGGTCCAGATCTAGAGGCCCATAAAGGTGGAGTGGGAGTCTCTAAGGAGCAAGCGTGAAGCTTCCTTTGTTTCTTGTCCACCAACCTGGTCGTGGTCGTCGAGTCCACATCTCCAGTACCCCCAGCCAGTGGGCTGTTGTCTCCTTGTCTCCATCACCCACATCAGCATCATGCCATGCCCTGCTCTCATTTCTTGGCTCTGAGCAGAATGACCTTGTACAGGGGTTCATCAAAATAGCATTTGATCCCTGCTTTACTTGAACCTTTGGTTTGATTTACAAGAAAATGGCCCAGTCCCTGCGCTATGCTGGCTTCTCTGCCACACCTTATCACAGGAACTGGATTCTTCGGGCACTGTAGTGAGAGTGTCTCTTCCCTTGGGGCCTTGGCAAAAGGATAACTTCTACCTAGAAGCCAATACTTGGGCTTTCCCATTCTTCATTGTCCTCCTTGAATGTCACCTTCTGGCCTTCCTGTCCAACTGGTCTCTGGCCATGACAGATCCCTGCTCCATTTTATATCTTCTTTCCCCATCGTGGAGCTATTTTATTCATTAATTTGCTTCTTGTCCCTCTCCCACTGTAGTCCAAGGTCCTCAAGGTCAATGCTCCATTTATCTGTCTATTTATAGAGTCCAGCCTGGAGGGTAGGCCAAGGTCTTTATCAAGGAGCCCCTGGGAAATGATGCCATCTCCTTGGTCTGAGAATATTGCGAAGGGTGGAGGACGGGATGTGTTCATTAGGGAACAGCTCGGGAAGACTGGATCATGGGTGCAGGAGAGGAATGAGAACTTACGTACTCCAAGCTCACCTTGGCCTTGGAAACAGCGGAATGGTGTTCTGAAGGCAACCCATTCAGCACCCGTAGGACTGGTGCTGATAGCTTGTCTATCACTTTCTGAAATCACATGGCATTCATTACCCAACATAGTTCTTGTTGTAAATGTAAGGGATTTAATGTGGATCAGCCAGATCTCTGTTGCCTCCTCCATTGATACCATATACACTGATTGAGAAACTGCTGTGTGCACAGTAAGATAGCCATCTCGGAGCATGGTGGGATGGCACAGACAGAGCTTCTGGGTCAGGTGGGAGATGTCCCTTGAGAGTGCCTGTGGGCCTTACACATGCCCAAAGACAGCAGACAGTCATCAAGAATTGCCCGAGTTCCTCTGTGCAGACTGGAGTCAGGAATCTCATGGGGCATTCATATTTCTGTGTAGAATGGAACATGACCTTGTGCCAGGACTGTCATTCTCCCATGTGGCCACACTTGATGAGTGTGTTGTAGTGATATACTTATAGTATTTGTGGATGTATGTAATATGTTGTATACGGTTATGGGAAATGTCTGTGAGCGTGTGAGTGTGTAGAGGTGGGCATGCAGCTAGATAGGGTGTATGGTGTGTATCTACGTGTGTGACCTGGGTGTATGTGCTCAGTGTTACAGTGTGTGTGCGTAGGAGTGGTACATGTGTGGCTGTGATATGGTGAAGGGAGGAGAGAGAGAGAGAGAAAGAGATAGAGAGAGAGAGAGAGAGAGAGAGAGAGAGAGAGAGAGAAGGAGACAGAAGGAGACAGAAGGGGAGGGAGGGAGGGAGGGAGGGAGGGAGGGAGGGAGAGAAAGAGGGAGAGAGGGAGCACGTGTAGGTATACCCTCTTCCACATACCTATATTCCTATATTCCTTTCTCCCAGAGGCTGAGAGTTTCCTTTCTGCTCTTTGGTCAAGTGTGTATAGAAACAGATTATCTGGGAACAAGCATCACTATAGATAGCACAGGGGACCTTAGGCTGCTCTGTGCCCAGAGCAGGCCAGTCGGTGGAACTGCAAGCCCTCCAGCAGTGAACTGAAGCTCTGTGGACCAAAGCACTTCCCCTGCCTTAGGTCAACCAGGCCTAACAGCTCCTCCACACAGGACTTCCAGTCACTGTGTGGACTGTGTGCTGTGTTTTTGGAGAAGAGCGTTATATAAAAGGTCTCTGGTCAAAATGCGCTCATCAGCTGCTGCCTTTCCTCCGGGAGGTGGGTCCCATGGATGTCCTCTTCCTTGCCACCATTGAAACAGTCCTACCTCTTTAAGATGCTTGTAAAGTTTGGAACTAAGAAGACATATTTGTTTTCCAGAATTTTCCTCTGACACCCCTGCCCCCGGGAAGGTTCAGTATGGCAGTGTGCTGTGTTTCTCCTTCTCCTCACTCTCCCTCGCCTCTTTCTTGACCAGTTGGTCTCTTAGTTTTTGATTGCATCCCGTGACAAGCTCCAGAAGAGCCCAGGACGGAGACAACACGGATGTAGCACCTTATGTGTTTTCTGGGGTTTTGTAGCAACTGCAGAATCTGTACACTTAACCCCCTTCGCGTGACTATAAGCAACAGGAGGGCAGTAGGGAAATATGTGTGCTTTTTAGGTTCTCTCTCAAACACCAGCCTGGCCTGGGCTCTCCTTGGAGCTTGTCACAGGATAGAGTTGATGGTATGTGAGGTCTTTAGGTTTTCATAAGTGTGTTTTGTGGAGCCAAACACAAAAGTCGCTTTTTGGTGACTTTCATAATCAGTGAAGGTTGTAAGTTGCAGGGGAGGGAGATAGCAGGGATACTGGGTCATTATTGGCTCTGAATAGCTGGCATCTGTCTGTCTGTCACTCAGGCCTTCTGTCTCTGTGAGCCTGATAGCCTGGCTCCGGCCTCATAAGCGGGTACCTTTGGGGATATTAGGGAAGAAAAATTACAGGGTGTTTGATAGGCAGGTTGATTATAATCACTCAAATTTCCACAGCTGGAGAAATCACAGGTGAACTAGGCTCAGCTTACTGTGTGTGGTGCGCAGCTTGTGCGGACGGCTGTGACTCAGCTGCTCGCTCTCCAGTTGTTTACCTTTCGGCTTGTACGACTTTAGTAGCAGCACTGAGACCACATGCAATGACTGTAATAGTGGAATTTGTAAATGTGGAATGTTGATCCTTGGTTCTCACCTAAATAAACAGAAGTTCTCTATTTCAACCCAGAAAACTGTCTATGCCTGTTTCACTGTGTATTCAGAAACTAAACACACACAAGAACCTCTTTGAGGACTGAACCTTCAGCTCCTAAGCCTGTGCGTCAGCCTGGGACGCTACACCTTTGTCTTGTGCCACATCTAGGGACAGATGTGCTTTTATTTCAGCTTAGAAACTTCCTATAAAGCAACTGTCACTGTTGGCTCAGCTCAAGGGGTAGGTGAGCACTGGTCAAAGATCAAGGCCTGGAAATAGGCCATTAATTGTCAGACCCGAGCGGTGGTGTTTTGTTTTTTATCATCTGACTTTACTTTGAAAAGTACACTAATCCCAAGTGATGGAAAGGTCACAAGGACATTCAAATGACAACCATGGAATTATACTAAAGGGATTATTGTTACTTTTAAATTACAACTTAGGAGCTGTTTTCTCCTTTTTTCTATCTGTAGCTCTGTGATCTAGCAGTGGGCTCATACCATCACATCCTCTGTAGCACCGGCATTTCTCCCAGTCATATATGGTAATAGTGAGTTCTGGCTGGGGGAGGTTGCCTGAGAATGCTGCCTGATTTGGGCTTCATGGTATCCAGTTCAGCAGTTGGTCATAGGTCTGGGACACTCAAGGTCCGTGTGTGTGTTCTGGTTCCTTTCTGTATCATCAGTTGAAAAATATCACCTAGTCAGAGTTGATCATTTGATTTTTTCAGAACTCGGAATTTTATATAGTTTGATAAATACCTACATAATTTCACATTGTTTAGTTAAAAACAAAAACCACACAAGAGGCCCATGACTGTCATCTCAACACTTGGGAAGCTGAAGTCAGAGGTCAAGAAACTCAAAGTCACACTTTGAACTCACACAGTGAATTCAAGGTCAGCCTGAGATCCATGAGACCTTGCCTCAAAATTGAATTCTGCTTTCCTTTAAAAATTTTAATAGAAATTTTAATTTTAATTCTGTTCTTTTGACAATTTCAGACATAAACACAGTATGTTCTGATAGCTGTAACCCCAACCTCTCTCACTTTCTTCCTGCTGTATTACACCTTCAAGTCCCCTTTCTCTCATTCATGGCTTTTTATTATGTTTTTGTGACTCACTGAGTTTAACCAGGACTATCTGCGTTGGCTGCTCTTCATTAGTGCACGGTGAGCCCATCAATGCTAAGACAGTGTCTGCCCTCTCCGGGATCTACCAGTAGCTCATCGTTCAGCAGGGAGAGTGGGGCCGCGTGGGCCTCTCCCTGACTGATGATTTCTGGCTGATAGCCCAGGCTTGTGCAGGCCATTGCTGGCCACTGCTGCTTCAAGACCATGCCTATCTGACTGTGCCATGCCCACCATAAATTAATTATTTGGTTCTGGCAAAAACAAAACAGATGCACAGATCAACAGAACAGGAAGACTCAGAGACAGTTCCATGCATCTAAAGTTATCTGATTTTTGACAGAGATGCCAAAATTACACATTGGCTAAAAGACAAATGGTGTTTGGGAGAATGGATTTCTACTTGTAGAAGAATGAAAGTAGACCCTCAGCTCTTATCCTGCACAAAGATTGACCCCAACATCGATCAAAGACCTCAGGGTAAAACCTGAAACTGTAAAACTGCTAGAGGAAAAGGTAGGGATTATGCTACATGTGTATATACACACACTCATGTGTGTGTGTGTGCATAAGACCTTTTAATCAGGATGCTAGTTGCTCAATAAATAAAACCAACAAGTGACAAATGAGACCTCATGAAACATAAAAAAAAATCTGTAGAGAAAAGGAAGCTGTCAATCAAGAGGCAGTCCAGAGAATGGGAGAAAAATCTTTGTCAGCTATACATGTGACAGAGGATTTATACCTGCAATACATAAGGAAACTGAAGTCTCTAAACATTAAGAAGACCAACAACCCAGTCAGAAAATGGGCCATGGATCTAAACAGAGAATCCCTAAAAGGAGAAATTTGAAGGACTAAGGGACACTGTGTAAGATAAACATCACTCTCATTTACTGAGTTGAGGTTCGGTGAGCTATTATCCTTAACTCCAGCCATACAGCTCGGAGCAGAAGACGCCTGCTTTGGCTGTGAGTTGCCCTGCTACCTTTGGAGCTGCCAGTCACCATAAAGTGGGGGAGGAGGAAGAGGAAGGAGGAAGAGAAGGGAAGATGAGTGTGAGGGGGGAGAGGAGAGAGGAGCAGGAGGAGCGAGGAAGACAAGAGAGGGAAGAGGGGGAGGGGGAGGTCCTCTGATGTTAAGAGCCAAGGGTGTAATCTCTGGCTCACAGCATAGAGGCTTTCTCTGTGTGGTGTCCTTTACTTGCAGCCTTGAGAGATGCTTCTGTTATCCACAGATATGGAGCTTGACTTGAACCAGTGATGGCAGGGTGGGAAGAATGGGGAGCTTGGTGTTCTCGGCACAGTGGGAGCCAGGCTGAGCTGGAGCTGAAGTCTGAGATGCTATGGGGGTGTGAGCGGCCATGGCCTGTGACCTGGGTTGTAGAGCTGTCTAGTACTTAGAGAGTTGATGTGCCTGTGGAAGTGTGTCTCCAGCATGCAGTTCTAAAGCGGGGGAGGGGAGACTAAAAAAAGAAGAAAATGATGCTTTCAGAGTAGCCGATATGGAGAAACTGGAGGACATGCAGGGTGGGTTCTGCTGAGCTCGGGTGTGGAGGAAAGTCTCAGCATCCTGGTTATTGTTTTTTTCCCCTTGCAGCAGATCTCCCCAGCCCAGGCTGTGTCTCCGTTGGCAGAGGTCCGTCCAGAAGGGAGACTGGTAGATACTAGGAAGCAACTGGGAGGGGGGAATGTCATGTGATGATCGTTGACTCTGCCTACCCCAAGGTGGGTAGGTCCCTTGTAAAGCTGGTGTTACTCCCCAGCGCTGACCGTGTGTCTACTGCAGGGGATGCTGTGTTCTGATGTCACTAAAGCTGGTGTTACTCCCCAGCGCTGACCGTGTGTCTACTGCAGGGGATGCTGTGTTCTGATGTCACTAAAGTTGATGTTACTCCCCAGCGCTGACTGTGTGTCTACTGCAGGGGATGCTGCAGTATGATGTCACTGTTGTCATCAACTCTGCAGCCACCTTTAACAGCACAGCCATGTAATAAGGAAAGCGTTTCACTCACCTTGCAGATACAGATGCACAGATGGATATTTATCCAGGAATGTCAAACTGGAACTGAGCTAGAATCTTCCTCCACACTAGATTGTTTTAGGGGGCGGAGCAGAAGGTGCCGTGCAGACAGCTGGGTAGGGAATTTATCAGTAGTCTCACCCAGCTATAAACCCATTATGTTACAGTACTGACCATCCTAACAAGATGTGCCCACTGCTACAATAGTGGCATGGCCGTTAGGGAGGGTAACTGACCACTTTGTGATCGAAGCCCAGGCCTGCCACACAGTAAGGACGACATGACTGGCACTTTAAAGCTGGCCCAAATCCCATGGGTCTTGAAGAGCCAGCCCATCTGCTCAGATTCTGTGTTTTGAAAAGAAGCACATACCTAGAATGTCCATGGAGAGGTGAGGGGTACGTGGCCAATGGCAGAACCTGACAACCCACGTCATTTCCTGACCAAAGCTGTAGGGACAATGAGGACACTTGCTTAGAAGGACAGATGATGTACGGTGTATGTGAGGGGCGGAGAAAACTAGTAAAAACCTATCTTCTTCTGTTTGCCGAGCCGTGAACCGGCTGAATTTCCCTCCTCGGGTTGGGAGTCGGGGAGGACTTCAAGGGGAAGAAAAAAAAAAAAACCATTCTAGTGATACTGAGATAGCAGAAATCCTTTCCTAATTTCAGATTAAGCAAAACATAAGCATTTGGCAAATGGCAAGACTGTAAAGTTGTGTAAGCTGTAGAATCACTTTGGAATCTGAGGCGCAGCTCCAGATGTTTTAGAGCCTTTTGTTCTGCTGTTCCCCCGAGTGTGACTTACTGCAATCCTCCTAGACCAGCCCCAGTGGCTGCTCGTGCCTAGCTGGATGCAGCCAGGGATGAGGAGGTTGCAGCATAGCTCTGTTGGTGGAGAACTGTACGGAGGTGCATGTCAGCATAGATTTCAGAGTCTTCTCTTAACAATTACCGAGCTGCAACACTGCTGTTTTGGAATCTGTGGGCTCAAGGACATCAGAGACCGATAGCTTGTGTTGGTCTCGAATCAAGAAGAATATAAAGATTCTGAATGGGATCATTGATCCCTGGGCCAGAGTTGGGGTCCCATTTGTTTCTAGCACTACAGGTGAGATGGGGGTCCCTAGAACACTCCATCCATCGGCTCCTGCTCTGGGCAATGCTGGCTGACTGCTGCCCACTGACCGTCAGTTTTCCTCAAGTCTTTAAAGACTGAGTCTGAAGATTGACCCCGTTAGCTTGTGGTTACTGGTTCACTCAAAGACAGGGGTGTTCTTTGAAATGGGAAGGTAAACTGGGAGCAGTGCAAACTAGAAATGCCTGCCAGCTGTGACCAGAATCAAGTGGATCAGGCAGGCCACAAGGCGTTGTTCTAGGACTTCCTTGAGATGATAGCCATATAGGAACATCTGTCCTGACAGGTCCAAGGCCTCCTCAGCAGGTTTATGATGGGAAGCGAATGGTCCTTTATTTATTTTAGGGCAAAGCTAGTCTGGTGTTCATATCCTTTAGAGATGGACAGTTGTTGGCACAGTGATCATCTAGGTGTCACTGAAGTGTCTCCATCCTAGAGAGGTCAACACGTGGGTTTCTCTCTAGTCACAGTTCTCAATCGTTGCCTTATAGATGTTGAGCGGGGTCTTCAGGCCAGCTCTACAGGACCAACTGCAAAGCATTTATTGTGCATTATTTGGGAATGAGAAAGAATTGATCCCTATGGTATCCACATTTATTTCTCTCTCTGAAACAGAGGCAATTGATTGAAAAGAGACACGTGCCCTTAACTATGTCTTGGGCTCAGTGGGTCTAGAAACACCAGTACATGTTTTTCTGTGCGTGGAGCCCAGAACCTGAATTTCCAGTCATTTGCTTTCTTACTCTTGCCGCTTCTCTGCCCGGCGATGCATCATGGGAAGCTCAGGCTAGTACTTGTCAGAGTCTCAGGTGAAATGAGGTGTTCACAGCGGAAAACAACTTGAATTGGCTTCAGAGCAGAAAGCTCAGCTTGCTCCCATTTTCATAACGATCTTGCTGTTTTTAATATTCACTTTAGAATATTATCCATTCTTCTCTCTTCTTGTGATAAAAATGTCTGGCAGGGCCAGTAGGTGTGGGCGGGTGTGGAGAGGTGAGTGAGTGGCTATGGGAACCCAGAAGGCCAGAAAATGTCTGGTAGAGCCGGTAGTTATGGGCAGCTGTGGACAGGTGGGTGAGTGGCTATGGGAACCCGGAAGGCCAGAAAATGTGAGCAGAGGGTGCCGTGCCACTCTGGGGCTCCTGGTCTGAACAACTCTCATCTTAAGAATGTGGGGCAGACTCTTGGGGCCCCTTTTCTATGCCTGCTCAATGCCCCCCACTGTAGGGAATACACTTCTGTGTTAACTTGGGTTCTGCTGGCCTAGCCGTCCTATAAGCTGGCAGATCAGAGAGGGGAGTAACTGAAGTGCCTGCCTCGGCTTCATGAGCAGCTTAGAAGGCTCAAACCAACCTCCCTGTCCAACCCTTAGAGCAAAGGCTTTAGGGCTGGGGAGCTGGCTGGTTTTGATTACCCTGATACACACTAGAGTCATCTAGGAAGAAGAAAGATTCCATCAGATTGGCCTGTAGTCAAGTCTGTGGGACATTTTAAATTTACTACCATTAATGACTGATGTGGAATGATGTCCCAGCCCCACTACATGGTGCCACCCCTGGGCCGCTTGTCCTGGGTCGTCTAAGAAGACAGGCAAAGCAAACTAGTTAACAGCACTCCTCTATGGCTTCTCCCTCAGTGTCTGCCTCCGGGGTCCTGCCTTGAGTTGCTGCTCCACTTCCCTGCACGATGGACTGTAAGCTCTAAGCTGAAATAAACCCTTCCCTCCTCTGGTTGATTTTGGTCATGATGTTTATCTCAGCAACCGAGAGCGAAGTAGTATAGTACAGTAGCCTCATTCATAAGTGAGTTGTTTCTGCACAGCCTGAATGACCATGGGAGCAATTCAATTATTTAGCCAGCCCACGTTCCACTGCTTCTGCATCCATGGATCAAATTATCCTTCATATGAACAGATTACATCTGTACCAAACGTACAGACTTTTGTTTCATCAGTATCCTCTAAATAAATAATATGCAGTAACAACTACGCACCTAGGACTTACACTGTATTTCGTATAGGGAGAGATGTATAGAGATGGAAAATGGCAAACATTCTTCATAAGAGTCTTGAGCATGAATGTGACTTTTATGTTCCATGTATGGACTCTTCTTGAGCTAGGCCTCCACAGAGACTTGTGGACAGCCGTGTAGGCTTCCTGGAGGCCTGGGGATCAGCACTGACATGATCTTTGCACCTCTGCTTCCCTGCCCATGCCTGATGATAGAGTTGAAACTTCTGAGTCCTGCCTCTCTTCTGCCTGGCAGACTTCTCTTCATCTTCCAGAACCCCCAATACTGCCTGCTCTGTGAAGCCACAGGTAACACCAACTTCTCAGAATAAACTTAGCGGCCACTCTACTGTTGAGATGTTGCCGCAACAATGGCCTTGCTTCCCTGAAAAAAACTACCATGTCTTCTGGCCTTTCTCATGCAGAATGTTCATGAAGACCTAAAAGCACACGACTGTAGCTACCTAACTATAATCATCAAAAATGCTCTTAAATTTTTTTTTTAAGTGTTAAGAGTGAACATGGGTAGACAACCATCCCTGATCTGATTTGACATTTTCTATAAAGATGTCAGTCCAGAAATGCAAATGGTGACAGGTAGTGTTGTATGAACAAACTTCCTACAGAAGGAAAGTGAAGCTTACTAACCATGATGCTTCATGCATGTGGGCTGCAGAGTGGTTCAATAACACCACCACGATCCTAATCCCTGCTCCGTTTTACGTGTTAGAACAATGGTTCTCAATCTGAGGGTCATGACCCCTAGGGGTCAAATGACCCTTTCCCATCCATTGCTTAAGACCACTAGAAAACACAGATATGTGCATTATGATTCATAACACTAGCAAAATTACAGTTATGAAATAGCTACAAAATAAATTTATGGCTGGGGGTCACCACAACATGTATTAAAGGGTCGCAGCATTAGGAAGGTTGAGAACCAATGTTTTAGAAACATAATCCCATCATCTTTAACCTCTCCCACTTTATAGGGCTTTCACATGCAGATTAGACTATCTATAAAGCATGCACAATTACCTCAGAAGAGGCCAAAATGGTTGCTACTGCTGGTAAAGTTAACCCACCTAAGTGATCTCACTGCAGCTAGGTGTTGATAACAGTTAGCAATCATGGAAGGAAGATGTGGACATGGGAGGCTCATAGATGTATCCCGCAAACACATTCTGTTGTCCTTAATATTCCTTGAGGTAGGCATTCAATAACAGAAGTCAAACCTCATCTCCTTAGATTAGCTTTTAATTAGACTGTTCCCACCTGACGTCATCCCCTGGTGACTTGGCAGAGCAAATGTGACCTGCAGATTGCCTCCTTGCTCCATAACATCACCATTCACTGCCAAAGCAAACAGGGGTTTAGGCATTTGAAGCAGAAGTTAGTTGAGCGGGAGCATGTGGTTGTTGAATTTTGATCATCCACTTATGGTATTTTAAAAATTAGATTATGCTTTGTTTCCATCTAACAAAAGAAGATCAGTGTAGTTGGTGTTTCTGCTAAAACAGAAATTAACAAACACTCCTCAGTGAGTAGGTGGATTACAGGGAATGAGAAAAATCAATAAAGGATTAAAAATTTCAGAGCCAGTTTAGAAGGTTTATCTATGGTAACCCATCTTGTTGTAGAATAGATCTGATCAGCATATGCAAGTGTATGGCAGGTGTCATTCTGGTGCCCCCTGCCCCGTGAGCATTATGAGGGGAGAACTGTAGAGTGCCAATCTCTCTTACCATCTTATCTGCTGGACAAGATGTGCCAAGAAAGGCTCAGTTACTTGCTTGTGTCAGACTAACTGAGCGAACGGTGATGGTCAGCCATTGTACCCGTAGACCTGGAGCGGTCAGAATTTAAGGTCGTGTGAGAGGGGGATGAGGCCATTTTCTAGCAGATCTGTCCTTTGAGAACAGTCAGTCCCCGTAATTCAGTAAATGCCACTGAGGATAATTCTGCTTTCAAAGTGAAGTACCATGTCAACCCTGAAACCATTTACACATGAACAACAAAAACAGACGCAGTAGGTTGTACTGAGATACATGTCGGGTACATGCATACGCTTACATTCATATGTGTGTAACAATAATAGCTGAAGAGGGGAGGTTTATCAGTTTGAGAGTGATGGGTTGGAGCAGGGTTGGAGTGGCTGGAGGAGAAAAGGGGGAAGCGCAAAAGTGATGTCATCTTATTTTAATTAAATATTTAAAATATTGTCCTGACCACTTGACAGGCACAGCAAGAAGCATAGAGTTAGGAGAAAGAAACAGGAAAGATGGGAGAGGAAGAGAGAAGGGGATCAATTCGCATGCAATTGGCATGCCTTTTTAGCATTCTGAGATCCCCAAATAGGTACCTCTCATCCTTATACCTAAGGCTTTGTGTTTCTTGCTGTAAGTCCACCAAGTGCCAAGGCAGCCTTGGCTGCGGAAGGAGAAAGCTGGAGTCCAGGACCTGGGCTGAGGGGAGGGTGCACCCCCCTTAGGGCTGAGCATCACTCAGCCAATTAAACTGTCAGTCTTGTGGAAGCTTGGGTCTCTAAATAGGTCTATAAGTAATTTCCCAAATGGGGCTTCTGCGCTCTAACAGGGTGCGCTGATTTTAAGAGCTACTACAAGAAAGAATTTGCTGAATGAATAAATCTGCAGTAGCAGCCAGTCAGATGTGAAAGGCTGGCCCAGGGCAGAAATAACCTTTGAAAAAAGGGCTCATTCATGGGGCACAAAAGCCACCGCACCATGTAAGTGATTCCTCATTCATCAAGGGGCAGACCATCAGCACACTCTTTGTTTCCGGCAGCTGAGACTTCAAATAAAAACCCTTCTGCAGCTCAGAAATAAGACTTCTGCCAATCGCCTCACATGAGACTACAGCACCCAGCTGTATTGCCACCAACTAAAGTTCATGGCGCAAATCTTGTCAAGTTAAGATGAGGCCAGGAGATGGTTTTTGCCTAGCTTGCTAGGGATGTAATAGGAGCAAAGGTGGGTGGGCTGGGAAGCGGCATGAACGGAGTTGACTGCATAGCACAGGTGCTGGAGTGTCAGAGGCAGGAGAGGGCTTGCAAGCTCTCTGCCGCTCCTGCTCTGACCAGCTGTGCTTGGGCTCCCCAGCTGGTACTCCTCCGAGTGCCAGACATGAGGATGCTGCTGAAGTAGAAGGAGGCAGGACCGTCTTGAGCTGGAGAGAGGGTAGTGGACCGAGTAGAGACCTAGGTGACAGAGACCTAGGCGACTCTGGTTTTGGCCTCCATACTTTTTCCGTGGTGGGTATTTCTGTGGATGAACGCTCAGAGACACATGTATTAATGCTACTGTAGCAGAATAGATGCCCCAAGGCATTCTTCCCTGGTAATTTGTAGTACATGGTCTCCAGCAAGAGTGGTAGAGATGCTGGGAAGTTGTGCAGAAAATTCAGCCCCTCTGGGAAACTTGGTGGAACTGAACATAGTTTTGTACTGTGTCCAGGGACCCCTGAGCACAGATGCGGTATGTGAATTGGCTTACCTTGTGTCCTCAGAGCTCCTAATGCCTGTCCTTGGAGGAGATGGAAAGCATGGTGCCTTCATGGTGTGGAAAGTCCTTCTGCATACGTGTTGCCTTTATTGGTTAATGAATAAAGAAGCTACTTGGGCTTATGACAGGGCAAAATGAGTTAGAGTCAGGGAGACGCCATGGAGGTGCCAAAGGAGAAAGACACTAGCCACCAGCCAGAACCTTACTGGTAGGCAATGACCTCGTGGTGATTCACAGATTAACAGAAATGGGTTAATTTAAGATGTAAGAGTTATCTAGAAATATGCATAAGCTATTGGCCAAAGAGTGTTGTAGTTAATACAGTTTTTGTGTGATTATTCGGGTCTGAGCAGTTGGGGAACTAACAAGCAGTCTCCACCTACATCCTCACTGCTGTGAGGGTCTCCAGAGAAGTGGGCATTATTATTATTTGGTTGATATGTTTTATAGACATTAGTTATTATTGACATTTTACTTTCTAAAACATTCAAAGAGGTGAATTTTATCTTTTAAGGGTTTTCTCACTATCATTTGTAAAGAGATTTTGTGGGAGTTGTGCTGTCTCTGTTACTAATTCCAGAACATTTGTCATCACCCCTCCAAAAACTTGTCACTCCGTATAAGTCCCCCTCTTCTCTCCGTCTCCACGATGTAACTTTGGATGTTTGATACACATTTCGTAAGTCAGCATGTGACCTTTTGTCTCAGAATTTTTTCCACCTAGTATTGTATTCCCAAGGATTATCTCGGCTAGCCTGATGCTATAATGAATGTGGAAGCTTGAATGACTTCTGAAGGGAATGTAGCTCCTTGTATTCGGGGCTGAAAATTCAAAGAATATGGCACTGATTCTGGCTGGAGCCTCCCTGGCTTATCACATCATGGCAAGAGAACATCCTAGAGGGAGATGGGATGTAAGAAGATAGACTGCAGTTCCGTGAGAACCACCCAGTCCCACGAGAACTACTTTGGTCTCTCCTAGGGTGATGCTCACAGTGACGTAACAATGTCTCACTGCATCCCACTTGTGGTGGTTTGACTGAGAATGGCCCCCATAGGCTTTTACATTTGAATGCTTCGTCCCCAGTTAGTGAAACTGTTTGGGAAGGATTAGGAGGTGTGGCCTTGTTGGAGAAGGTGTGTCATAACAGTGTCTCACTACATTCCACTTGTGGTGGTTTGACTGAGAATGGCCCCCATAGACTTTTACATTTGAATGCTTCGTCCCCAGTTAGTGAAACTGTTTGGGAAGGATTAGGAGGTGTGGCCTTGTTGAAGAAGGTAAGTCACCAGAGATGGGCCTTGACATTTCAAAGGCCCATTTCAGGCCCAGTCTCTGTGCCTGTCTCTCTCTCCATCTGCTTGGTGCCTGTGGGTCAGGATGTAAAGTTTTTAGCTACTGCTCTAGCACCATGCCCATCTGATTTCCACCATGATGATCATAGACTAACCCTCTAAAACTTTAATCGAGCCCCTGGTTAAATACATTCTTTTATAAGAGCTTCCTTGGTCATGGCGTCTCTTTACAGAAATAGAATGGTAATTAAGATACCACCTTTAAAGGTTCCACAACATGCCAACATTGCTGTGCTGGGAACCAAACTCCTTCAACACGACTGTGTGGGGAACACACTCATATCCAGATCATAGCATGAACTTGTATGCAATAAGGTATCAGAATTTCGTTTATCCATTCGTCAGTGGTGATCATTTGAGAGGCTCTCATGTTCTTAATTTGTGAGCAGCACAGTTCTGTGTGGGTGGGTGTTTCAGCCTCGGACATTGCTGGGATAGCTGGCTGTTCTCTTGACTGTAGGAAGGGGCTGTTGTTTCAAGTAGCTGTACTCTGATTCCCACCAGCAAACTGCGAGGGTTCCGCTGCTTCTGCATTCCTCCCAACACCTATCATTATCTGTAGGAGGAAGCCAGGGGACCAGTTTCAACTGGTTCAAGTGGAAATCCCCTCGGGCTAGCTAATAAGAGCTTGCAGGCTGCTAACTTTCTCTTGAGCCGACCCAGAGTCTGCCGCTGGGCCTGGTGACTGGTGAAATCAGGAGACCAGATGATGTGAACCAAGGAGGAGCAAACAACACAGCCTTCCCCATGAAGACACCCTTTGGGCCCTGGGAGGAGGGTATAAGGGTCAACCCCACATCTCAATAAAGAGTCTGCTTCAGCTTCTCATCTGACTCCTGGGGTCTGTGTCCTTGGCTCCCCGCCTTCTCACCTCCTCCCCCAAGGGGTAGCCAGGAGGGGTGATCTCTCTGTCAATTATCTACCCTTTTGACTATAGTATCATAGTATGTGGGAAGTCATTATGACTTTAAATACATTTTGGAATTTTCCCACTTTTTATTAGTTCCTTGAGAATTTTGTTCAATGTGTTTGGATCATATTCACCTCTCCCCCACTCCTCCTAGGTACATCCTCCCTTCCCTACACACTCAACTTTGTGTCTTCTTTCTTTAAAACAAAAATATAGTTTGTGATGCCTATATATTTTTAAAATTTTTTCTCTCATATTTTGTATCTCAAACACAGTGTCCCATCCTTTTTCTCCCCTCCCAGTTCCTCCTGCCACCTCCCCTTCCCTCCCCCATCCACTTCCCCTCCATTTCTATCAGAAAATGGCAGACCTCCCGTGGATATCAACCAAACATGGCATATCAAGTTGCAATAAGACTAGGCCCCACTCCTCATATTAAGGCTGGATGAGACAACCCAGTAGGAGGAAAAGGGTCCCCGAAGCAGCCAAAAGAATCAGAGACAGCCCCTGCTTCCACTGTTAGGAGTCCCACAACCATAAGAGCTACACAGCCATAACATATATGCAGGGGTCCTAGGTCAGACCCATGCAGGCTTCCTGATTGTTGGTTCAGTCTCTGTGAGCCCCTATGAGTCTAGGTTAGTTGGTTCTGTGGGTTTTCTTCCATGTCGTTGAGCCCTCTGGTTCCTACAATCCTTCCTCCCCCTCTTCCATAGGTTACTCCATGCTTTGCGTAATGATTGACCTGCATTTGTTTCCACCAGTTGCCGGATGCAACCTCTATGGTGATGATTAGGCAAGTTGCCTATATAGCTTGGATGTGTGGCTTCCACTGTAGCATTGTAGCCTACCAGAGGCCATACTCTTAAATATAACTAACCCTCGCTTTCCCAACAGCTAGCAATTGCCTGTAGATCTAGAGGGTGAGACTTGATGTCATTTCCTCTTTCCATGCGGAGGTTTTGTCTGGCTTGAGATTGTTCAGGTTTTGTGTATGTTGCCTCAAATTCTATGTGTTCATGTGTACATCAGCCCTGCTGTGCATGGAAAACTGTTTCCCATAGTCATCTACCACCTATGGCTCTTTTGTTCTGCCTCTTTCTTCCACAATGAGTTCTGAGCCTTGAGGAAAGGGCTATAGCATTGATGTCCCATTTAAGGCTGAGCACACTGTGGTCTCTTACTCACTGCACCTTTGCTAATCGCCAACAAATACAAAAAGGACTGAAAAAGGACTCTCTGAAGACTGAGAGATGCATTACTCTATGGGTATAGCAATATGTTATTAGGAGTTTGTTTAACATTATGTCCATTGAACAGAGTAACAGTGGTAGGTTCTCCCTTGGGACATATGACCTGTCTAGACAGAGATTCTTAACCCTGATGTCAGTGCCATAGATGAATTTTAACTTGTGGAGCATGTGTTAAATCCAACTAGAAAATGGTTGATTTTTCCCATGATCTTGTGCCATTATTACATCAGTGGGCACATCTTATGAGGGCAGTCGTGGTTGTGGCTCAGAGGGGTCACAAGTGGATGGGATCAGTGATTATTTCTCTCCTTAGGGAGTACACATAGCAGACAAGGAGGGAGGGAGCTTTAACGGGAGTGCCAGCTTCATTTCTGTCTGCTCTGTGACTCAAGTGTGTATTATCTTCGACAGCAGGGCTCTACCACCAAATTATGGGGGTGAACAGGTACATTGGTTGCAGCCTGTAGTGTTCGGGGGTCTGTGGATCTTCGTGCATCAAAGACTCCATAAGAGGTGTCTAGTGGGGGTATTGTTTCCCCATTATATAGTAACTCAAAATATTTTTATGAAAATAGATATGTATTATAGAAAGTTTCTACAGTAGATTTCCATATGACTTTTTCAAAATGTCTTTCGCGTTAGCTATGCTTACATATTGTCTCTCATCTACCCTGCCCTCCTATCCACCTCCGCATTTAAATTTTACTGTCTAATTATTATGCCTTAACCCTTTATACCACTGTATTCTCTCTCCTCTCCCTGGAAGCCTCTCCTCCCCACATGGGCCCTTACTGGTTTCCTTCTATGAGAATTCCAGATGAAACTAACATATCTAAAATTCAAAACTAATACCCATAAACAAGAGAAAATATGACATTTACCTTTCTTGGTCTGGCTTGCCCTACTTAGAATGATTATTTTCAGCTCCGTCCATTTACCTATGAATTTCCTAGCTTTGTTTTTGGTTGACGGTTAAATAACATCCCACTGTGTACACACGCTGCATTTTCATTCTCCATTTGTTCTCAGCTAATATACACCTAGGATGTTTCCATTTCCTGGTTATTGTGAACAGAGTGGCAGTGGTCACAGATGAACAGGCGTCTCTGAAGCAGATGGAGTCCATGAGTGGCGTAACTTGGGTCATGTGGGGGGGTCTCTTTGAAACTGTCTGAGACCCCTCAGCAGTGGCCAGACCAGTTGTGCTCCCCCTGGCGGTGAATATGCATTCCCCCTTTCCCATAGCTAAGCCAGCATTTGTTGTCGTGTGTGTGTGTGTGTGTGTGTGTGTGTGTGTGTGTGTGTGTGAGTGAGTGTGGGTGGGTGCGTGCGCGCGCACGTGCGCGCGCTTAAATCATAGCCATTTAATCTCAAAGAAGTTTAAATTTGCATTTCTCTAATAGCTAATGATGTTGAACCTTTTGATGTTTTGGTGTTTTGACATTTTAATGGCTGTGCTATCTCCCCAACCAAGGATGTTAAACTTTAAAAAGAAAATATTTTTCAGCCATTTGTATTGTGTCTTTTGCAAACTCTCTATTTAGTTTCAGAACTTTTTTCAGAGTTTTCTTGATGTTTAGCTTTTTATATGATGTTTGTTTCATATTTGCTGTTTGTATATTTTAGATATTAACCCTCAGTCAGATACATAGCTGGTACAGATTTTTGCCATTCCTTGGGCTGCTGCCTTTTCATTCAGTGATTGTATCCTTTGTGGTACAGAAGCTTTTTCGTTTCATGGGCTCCTTTGATTAACGGTTAGCCTTAATGCTTGCACTTGGGGTGCTGTTTAGAAGGCTCTTTCCTGTGCCAGTGAGTCAATGTGTAATCCCTATTTCTTCTCTTTTAGATCTGAGATAGCATGTTCCTGATCCAACTCAGCTTTGTACATCCAGAGTTAGTTTCTTGGTGGACTTCTTCTGGGTTTTTTATTTTCTTTTGTTTTGTTTTTTCTTTTTTTCTCCATTCAAGTCACATTTCTTCTTTTAGCAGTGCTGTTTTTAAAAAGGTCCTAATTAGAGCAGGTGCAGGATCTCAGTTTCTTCTGTTTGCTGGTATTCGCCTCTGTCCTAGGTCTTCTGTTTCTCTGCTACAGCCTGGTACCTTCACAGTTTGATCAGGGTGCCTGGAAGGCATTTTCCCTAGCAGTGTGTGTTGGTCCTGGGCCTCTAGGATGGTAGGGCAACCTGATGTTCCTAGTCAGGCGGCTGGCAAGGCTCTGGCATTCTGGGTCATGTGTAATTGCCCAATAGTCCTTAATGGGTATTGGACTGGGATCTGGGGGTCCCAAATGGGAAAGTAGCATGTGGCTGCAGTACTTAGCTGTCCTGAACTGAGCAAGTAGGGAGGGGTAATGTTGGTGTCCTACCTGGGTCCAAACCATGTGTGCTGTCTACAGAGCCCTCGGTATAATAGGCAGACTTCCAGCTCAAGGTAAGGAAAGAATACCATGCAGTCTGTCAACTGGTATTTGTAAAGTGTTGACAAGCCTTTTCAAAGAAGGGAATGGTGATCCTTTTTTCTAGAATTCTTGGTGTAGGAGTTTTTCTGTTTGTGTGTTGCTTTCATTGGCTAATGAATAAAGAAACTGTCTTGGCCTAGTTGATAGGGCGGAACTTAGGTGGGTGGAGAAAACAGACCTGAATGCTGGGAGGAAAAAGGGCAGAGTGAGAGAAGCCATGGATCCTCTGCTTGAGATGGACACTGGTTTGAATCTCTGGTAAGCCACTGCCACATGGTGATACACAGATTAATGGAGATGGGTTAAACTAATATGTAAAAGTTAGCCAATAAGAAGTTAGAGCTAATGGCCAAGCAGTGTTTTAATTAATACAGTTTCTGTGTGGTTTTTTCGGGTGTAAGCGAACTGGGTGTCCAGGACAAACAAGCGGGCCCTCCTTGTAACAAAAATCTGGCTCAGAAGCTGTAAGTACAGAAGGTGATGGTCCAATGACTACTGCATGCTGAGTGATGTGCCGGGTGAGCGCAGAACTGAGATGGAGGGGGGCTGTCAAGCTGTTTCTACTTCCAGGGAGCAGACCTTCCTGCCACGAGTGTTTTTGCCCTCTCGAGGACTGGGGCATGTGTACTGACACAGTTTCCTCAACAAAACCGTTTAGATGTCACTCAGACAGTCTCCTCTTCCCAGGTTTAACAATGAAGACAAATAGAGAAAATGCAGTCTGTCAGCACTGGCAAGGTAGTGTCTGTCCTGGAACGGGGCTTTGGCTGTACGGTCATGAGGTGTGTGTCTTGTTTTTCTTGAAGCTAGAAGGAGGGTACCATGGCTCTTACCCTAGAAATGAGTGTGGACTCTTGGTCACATTTCCTCTTTGGTTCTGGGAAACTGTCCATTGGTCTGTAGTTTTCCCTAAAGAGTAGAACAAGGTCTACAATCTCTCCTGCATTCCTCTTTTCGCTCAGGATTGGTTCAACTATCTGGATCTTTTGTGGATAGTTGGGTTTTTTTTTCTCCTGTTTCTTTGAATGAGATGGGGGGGGGGATTTTAATTGGATCTGTATTAACGTATAAATGACTTTGGGTCATTTTCACAATAATAATTTTACCAACCCCTTCAGCATGAGATATCTTTTATATTTTCTACTGTCTACCTTTTCCCCCCAGTGATTTAAAATTTTTCATTGCAGAAGTTGATGGTGTATTCCTACTTTATTTTCCCTGAGGCTGTTGTGAATGCGAGTGTGCTCATCAATCTCCTTCTCTGTATACTTCTTGCTGGTGCATTGAAAAGCTATTGATTTTTTGCATCTTGATTCTGTATCTATCACATTGTTGAAATTGTTGATTGCTTCTATAAGTTTTCCAATATAATGTTTCAAATTTCTTTTAATATCTTGTCATCTACAAATAGGGATAGCTTGACTCCTATATTACGCAGAATGATTTTTCCAATTCCATCCATCTACCTGAAGATGTTATGAGTTCATTTTCCTTTACGACTGAACCACATTTTCCTTATCCGCCCGTCAGCTGATGCCCACCTCAGCCATCTCCATTCCCTGACAGCAGTGAACATGGATGAGCAAGTACCCCTGTAGTAGGATATAGAGTCCTTTGGGCAGATGCCCAAGAGGGGTAGAGCTGGGCTGTTTGGTAGATTTATTTCTACCTTTCTGGAGAATCTTCACACTGATTCCCATAATGGCTGCGCCAGTTCCCACTCCCACCAGAAGTGACTAATTCTTCCTCTTTCCCCATAACCAGGCCAGAATTTGTCATTTTTAAACATCTTATCCATTATGGCTGGGGAGAGATGCAATCTCAAGTAGTTTTAATTTTTATTTCCCTGGTGGCTAAGTTTATTGACTATCTCTAACAGTATTTCTCAATGATTTATGTTTTATTTTTTCAGAATTCTAAGGTAATCTCTATTTTAGTTAGGTTTCTGTTGCTATGGAGAAGACACCATGCGCACGGCAGCTCTTATAAGGAAAACATTAATTGTGGCGGACATACAGTTCACAAGTTCAGCTCATTATCATGGCGGGGAGCATGGTGGCGTGCAGGCAGACATGGTGTTGTCTACATCTTGATCAGAAGGCAACAGGAAATGGACTGAGACACTGGACTGTATCCTGAGCCTAGGAAACCTTGAAGCCTGCCCCCACAGTGACACACTTCCTCTAACAGGGCCATAGTCACTCCAAGCAAGCCACACCTCCTAATAGTGCCACTCCCTTTTTGGGCTGTTTTCTTTCAAACTACCCCAAGTTCCATTTCCCAGTTTTTAATTGGGCTGTTTATTCTTTTTGGAGTTTAGTTTCTTAAGTATTTCATGTTTCAGGTATCAAGCATCTCTCATATGTATCACTGGTAAAGACTTTTCCCCCATTCTATAGGCTTCCTCTTCACTAGAATGATAGAGTAATAAACCTACAGCACACAATAAATCATTTTCCAAAAGATCCCACTTGTCACTTGTTGTTCTTAATGCCTGTACTCCTGGGGTCCTTTTCAGAAACCCCATTCCGATGTTTTTTAGTTGAAGCATATTCCCAACTTTCTTCTCTGTCTGCTTTAGGGTCTCAAGTCTTGCACTAAGGTCCTTGAGCCATTTCAAGTTGACTTTTATGGAGACTGAGATACAAGGACCACGTCTCCTTCTTTTGCATGTTACTATCCAGGCCTGACCAGCACCATTTATTGAAGATGTTGCCTTTTCTCCAATGTGTATTTTTGGAGTATTTGTCAAAATAAAGTGGCTGTAGGATTGCGGGCTTATATGTGGCTCTTCAACTCTATGCCCTCAATCACTGTGTTGTGTTTGTTATGTGGTGTTCTTATCACTACAGCCTTTAGCTTGAAATCAGGGATGGTGACGGCTCCAGCAGGGTTTCTATTGTTCAGGATGTCTTTGGCTATCCTGGGTCCTTGTATTCCATAAGAATTCTGCGGTCCTTGTTTTCTATTTCTGTGAAGAAACGGATTGGAATTTTGATGAGGATTATGTTGAATCTGGAAATTGCTCTCAGTTAAGATGCCCACTTTCACAGTACTAATACCGACCATCCAGGAGGGTAGGAAGTCTCTCTGTTTTCTGGTAGCTTCTTCAGATTCTTATCTCAGTGCTGTGAAGTTTTTGTTCTACACATCTCACTGTCTAAGTGAGATTTGTTTCAAGAATATTTTTTGAGTCTGTTGCAAATGAGCTTGCTTCCCTGTTTTCTTTCTCGGTGTGTTTGTTAATGGCATATAGGGAAGGTAATTTCTCTGTGTTAGCTTTATACACTGCTCTTTTGTTGAATGTGTTTATCGGCCTCAGGAGATTTCTGGTGGAGTATTTTATATATGGAATCATATCATCTGTAAATAAGGATAATTTGACCTCTTCCTTTCTGAATTGTAACCCCTTTGTCTTTCTCTTGTCTTATTACTCTAGCTAATCCTAAGGAACTATGTTGAATCAGAGTGGAAATAATCTTGTTCTTGATGTAGGAGAATTTTTTCTCCATTTTCTTAAATTATGGCTGTGGACTTGTTACCTATAGCCTTCTATAGATTCTCCAGAATTTTTTTTTTATCATGAACGATGTTGAATTTTGTCAAAAGCTCTTTCAGCATCTAAGGAGATGGTCATGTGGTTTCTCTCCTGGAGTTTATTTATGTGGCAGATTACATTTATTGATATGTGTATATAGAACCTTCCGTGTGTCTCTTAGATGAAGAGGACTTGATCATGATGGATGATTTTGTGGATATGATCTTGAATTCCATTGACAACCATTTTATTGAGGTTTTTTCCCCTATTTATCAGGGAGATTGACCTTTAACTTTCTTCTTTTCTCTTCTCTTTCCTCTTTCTCTGGCCCTTTGGACTGGATCTCTGTCTAGTTTTGGTCTCAGGGTAAAATTGGCTTTAGAAAAAGAATTTTGAAGTGTTCCTTCTTTTTCTGTGTTGTGGAATAGTTTGAGAAGCATTGGCATTAGCTTTTCCTTGAAGGTCTGATACAATCTTTCACTGAATCCATATAGTTCTGACCTTTTATGAGTTGGGATGTTTTAAATTACTGCTTCTATTTCATTGGTTGCTATGTGTCTATCTACATTATTTGCTTCTTCTTGATTCGACTTTTGCAGATGATAGACACCTAGAAATTATTTCTTTTAGATTTTCCAGTTTAGTGAAATATAGAATTTAATGTATGTTCTTACTGTTTATTTCCTCAGTGTCTGTTGTAACATCTGCCTTTTTACCTCTAATTTTATAAATTTGGTTTTTTCTCTCTTCCTGTTTGTTAATTTGGTTACTGGTTTGTCAATTTTGTGACTCTTTTTAAAGAATCAACTCTCTTCCATTTATTGATTCTTTGTATTATTTTTCTCATTCTATTTAATTAACTTCAGCCCTGATTTTGATGATTTCTGCCTATGTACTCTTTGTTGTTGTGTTCCTCGTTCTTTTCTAGAGCTTTTAGATGCATCATTAAGTCATTAATTTGAACATTTTTTATGTAGGCAGATAGTCCTATCAGCTTTTCTTTTAGGACTGTCTCCTTTTGTCCTATAGATTTTAGTATGCTAATGTTTTCATTTTCACTCAAGATTCTAGGACATTTTAAATTTACTTCTTGATTTCTTCCTTGGTCCAATTATCATTCTTTAGTCTTTTGTTTTTGTTTTTAGCTTCTGTAAGTTTGTATACTTTCTAAGCTTTGATTGCTGTTGCTACCCAACTTTATTCCTTGTGGTCAGATGGAATGCGGGCTCTGATTTCAATTTTCTTATATTTGTTGAGGCTCGCTATTTGTCCTAATATGTGGCTACAAATTTCTTTATTAATCATGGTATGTTTTGATTACTCCTTCAAACTTTATAGATAACTTTGCTGGGTATATTATTCTGGGTGGACATGGTTGGCTTTCTTGGAACACATCTTCCCAGGTCCCCCTGGCTTTAAAAGTTTCTGTTGGAGAATCAGGTGTTATTCGGATGGGCCTGCCATTATACGTGCCTTCACCTTTCTCTCTTGTGTCTTTTAGTACCTTTCCTTTTTTCTGAGTTTTAAATACTTTCATGATATCATGGGGAGTTTCTTTTCTGATCCTCTTAGGAGGTTCATTGTCCTCTTGTGTTGTTGGAAGCCAAATTGTTGCGGGTGGCTGCTAGTTTGTTTCCCAGCCACCCAGACTCCCAAAATAATCACACAGAAATCTGTATTAATTGCAATATTGTTTGTCCCATAGTTTAAGCATCTTTCTAACTGGAGCTTATATCTTAAATTAACCTATTTCTATTAATCTGTGTATCACCACGTGGTTGTGGCTTACCAGCAAGGTGCATCTGTCTCCTGCCGGCGACTACATGGCTTCTCTCTGACTCTGCCTACTCTCTCCTCCTCTCTCTGCTTGGAACTCCTGCCTTGACCTATTCTGCTAAGCCACTGGCAGAAACAGCTTTATTCCTTAACCAATAAAAGCAAAACATAGACAGAAGGATTTTCAGCACCACTCTTATACCTGATGGGCATCCCTTTCTCTAGGTTTGAGAAACGTTTTGTTTGTGAGTTTATTGGAAATATTCTGTATGCCTTCCTGTGCTGGTATTCTCTTTATACACTCATAGTGCAAAGTTACATGTTTTCATGGAATTTAAAAATCTTTCTTTTTTTTGTTCATAATTTCTTTTGAAAATTTTTACTGACCTTTACTGAATGATCCAATTCTTCTGCCTGTCTCTCATTCCTCATTCTGTTTTCTCCATGATCCATTCTGTTTGGTGAAGCTTTCCAAAGAGCGTTTTGGTTTTGTTTTGTTTTGCTTGCCTTATTTAATTTTTCATTTCCAGAATCATCTCAGTTTGAGTTTTATTCAACAATTCTGTCTCTATTTCCTTATCTTCATTGGCTTCCTCGTTTCATTCATGTCTTTGTTTTTGTTCTCTTGTAGTAGATTCATGCCTTCTTTGATTTTTTAAAAAAATACTTATAGTTATCTTTTTTATTCTTTATCTAATGGTTCTTCCAACTCATTTTCATTAGCAGAAATGTCGTGTGCGTGGGTTATTTCTGTTTCTATGTTGGGACTTGCACATCTGTGGTTAGTTTGTTGACTGAGTTCTTCTTTCTTTTGTAATTTTATTTTAAAAATTCAAGTCCCCTTAATTTCTTTCAGTGCACATTTACAATATTCAGAGGAATACTAAGTCCTTGTAGAATTGAGGGGTTCTTTCACTCTGTGAGACTGACATTTAGGCTGGATGCTCTGCCTTGAATCTTCCTCGGGGGCCAGATTGTCCTGTGTCAGGTTAGACCTCCTGCCTGGGTCTGAAGCTTTCACTGTGAGCTGTGGGACTTTCCATATGCCTGTGGTCCTAACCAGCATCAGATCAGATCCTCCCCCTGTGGTCCTAACCAGCATCAGATCTGATCCTCCCCTGTGTCCTTTGGCTTCCCTGAAGCTGCAACAAATTGTGAAACTTCCCACACACCGGGAGGCCTTACCTGGTTTGGGACCGGTTCATCCCCTAGGTCTTCCCTCTTTTCAGCCATTTTGGGAAACATCCAAACCTACATGCATAGATGCTGAACTAATTAATTTACAGTACCGCCAGCTGGGTATAAGAATAAAAGTATAATTAAGACTGCCCTCCGTGCCTTCTCTCCGTGTTCACTAGCCTTTTTTTCTAAGGCAAAATGGAAGCTCAGTACAGCTTTGATTTGGATTCCCTGGAATAACAATGTTGAGCATTTTTCTTCATGTATTTATTGACCATTTATACATACTCATCTTTGTTTTTAAATTCTTTTCATATTCAGGCTCTTAATTTTGTTTCAGATAAACAGCTGGTAAAGACTTTTTCCAAGGTGGGAAATTGTCTATATTGTGTTTATACCCAAATCCAGGGCTACTGAATTTCAAAGTGAAGATTCCAAAAATAATAGACACTTATTCCAATTGGAATCAGTTCATTAATGTACTTAAAACACTTTCTGCTTACAAAGAAGATTGAAGATCAAATGAAAATGCTTTAAAACACTTAAAATGTTAATTGAATTTGAAAGGTATAATTATTAACAAAGTAACTAACAATACATAAATAAGCCTGTTTGAGTACTGCCCCGATCAATACCTGATTTCGTAGAGACTTAGGGGGCTGGTTAAAGCCATTGGCAGAGAGTCTGAGACCTGTCAGAGTGCCCAACTCTCTCTCTCTCTCTCTCTCTCTCTCTCTCTCTCTCTCTCTCTCTCTCTCTCTCCACATCCTCCCTTTCCATCCTCCCTTTCTCTCTCACTCTCTGTCAAATTTAAGAAAAACTGCCACCTTTAATATTCTAGGCTGTTCAAATTATTTACTATTTTAGAAAATATCACTTTAGGAGGGTCAAAGATACTATTGACGTTAGCCCACAAGAAAGTTCTTCCCTGTCCATGCACTGGCCCCATGATAGACAGGAGGTCTTGTTTTCTGGACTGGATAAAGAAACACTTGACTTTGCAATTTTTACTTTAAAATCTACATGCAAAGTCCAGTTAAATTGTGGGAAAGGAATTCCTCATAGGCAAAGCAGAACTAAGCTGGATTGAGTCACCAGCACACAAGATACAATCTGAAGCAAAGTTGCCACCGCAAAGAAACACGCTGGCATGTCTGTGCTGCCACAGGCCAAGGGCTGACTGTGAGCCCTGTCCAGTCTGCCAGCTGCTGCCAAGTGAGCCAGCCAACATGTGAGGTTGGAGTGCCAACCCTGGCACCATTCCACTGTGTTGTTTTCAGAGACCTTTCTCTGAAGTTATATGATCTATAGTAACTTATTTTATGAAGTGCACCTTGAATCTATAAAGTGACCATGGTGTCCTTTTGTGGCCATGACCATTACTAAGTTGGCAAAGCATTTTATAAATGAACACCTTGAGTTTCAAGGATTCCTAGAAGTTGGTGCTAAGGGGATAGTTCAGCGTGTAAAGTGCAAATGTGAGGCCTTAGTTTGAAACTGCAGAACCCTAGTAAAAGCCATGCATGGTGGCGTGTGTCTTGGGCCAGTGCTCATACGGTGGGCGGTAGGCAGAAGCCAGAGAATCTCTAGAGGTTCCCAGGCCAGCTAGCTTAGCCCATGCAATAGCAAAACAGAGAGACCTAATCTCAAACAAAGTGGAAGGTAAGGACTGACCCCTGAAGTTGCCCTCTGACCTCTACATGTGCACAGTGATATGAACATACTTACATGCATGTACGTGTGTGTGTGTGTGTGTGTGTGTGTGTGTGTGCGCACACACACAAGCTCCTGGAAATCAACATGGACATTAAACGTCCAGGGACTTCCCTACTCTAACCCTACCTGTCAGTGCTTGGAAGAATAAATCTGTCTCAATTCTTGGCCAAAAGCTTGTCTGAGACCTGTGTACCCAGGCAGTCATCCTCTATGGGCAGCAAAGTACAGAGTCAGTGTGAAATGCTCAAGATCAGTGTAGGAAACTCAAAGCATTGGGCATTAGGTTTATTTGGAATCAATCTTTTTTTTTTTAACCATTGTAACTAGCTCTACATAGGTCCCAAATGTTCACAGCTTCGATCCTTCATCTATACCTCCTACAATAGTCTCCCTCATCCACAGCCCCACTTTCTGTGACCTTTAGTTACCCTCAGTCAGCCTTGGTCCAAAAAAATATTAATGGGGAATTCCAGAAATAAATAATTAAAAAGTTGCGCGCTGTCCCGAGGGGCATGATGAAACCACCGTCCTTCTCTGTCTTCCCCGAGACATGGCATACCCCTTGACCCAGCATAGCCCAATTACCACCCACGACTGACATCTGTCACTGCCCCCCAGAGCCCGAGGCTAGAGCCCCACATCTATGCCGTTCCTCTCATGTTCTCTCTAGGGGAAGTAATTTAACACAGTAACTGGAAACTGTCCCCTAGTATTTACTTTGCAGGCATTAGTCTCCGTCACTGGTGTGTGTGAACTGAGTCTCACATTTGAAATCCCCATTAGAGGGATGCTAATGGCATCCATTATGCAGATGGACAAATGAGTCTCAGAGCCACTGGGACATAGAAAGGCCAGACCTGAGCCCCCAGTCTGTGTCAGTATCAAGCACTTAAGCACAACCCATGGTCACCTGCAAAACCCCTCCAGGGTTAGGGAATATTTGTTAACCCCTTATAGCCAGGTTCTTAGAGAAAAATGTTTTACATAGGTATTTGCAAACAAAGTTTGCCACCCAATTTGCGAAAGGCTTGAGAGGTTTACCTATGTAGACCAGGCTGACCTCAAGCTTAAAATCCCCCTGCCTCAGTCTCAAAGGTGCTGAAATTACAAATGCACCCTTCCCCTCCTGTCTTCTCTTCCCAGTTTTATTAGTTCCTGTAGCATCTAGACAGTGATGTAGAAAACTGTAGTTAAAGATGAAGTGACAGATGATGTAAGTTATAAGACGGTTATAGAAGGAATTACTATCCAGACCTCAGCCCCTCCTGAGGAAAGACCTATTCAGAAACTAGAGGCTGGGTATTATATAAAATAGGATCATGTACAAACAGGTCAGGCCTCTTGTAAATGGGAAAAGGCTTCTGATGAAGCGCATGGAATCATGTAGATGGTCATGTTCAGTATGAAATGGAGAGAAGTAAGTTGGCTGGAAAAATAAGTGCTGTAAAGGAAGATAAGGAGGAAGAGGAAGGGGAGACCTGAGCTCCCACCCCTGACTCTGTCAGGATACAGGCTGAACTTCATGTGAGAAGACTAGAGAAGCTCGAGGGAGTTAAACTACATTGCTTTATCTCGGGTTCTGGGCTCACCTGTGTTCTCTCGCATCCAGCTTTCTATTGTTTTAGGCTAATGTTCTTGTGGGAAAAGATGGCTCATTCCTTGCCGTATTTACTATCTAGCCCGTACAAAGGTAGTTCTTATTAGTGTCCCTTTAAAATCTGGTTCAGAATTTGTGTCAGTTCCTATGACGTGTACCCGAGCAGCAGGAAATTCGCCATATCTGTGGAGCTGCCTGCAGATTTTGACTGGAGAGTGAGAACTCTGCCTGAGTGAGCTCCATTCGTCTCATGAGTCTTGGGCTCTTCTCACAGATGAGAAGAAAGACGTGGATATTGAGGGTCATTAGCTGTCATTTTCACAGGCCCTGTAATGCTTGAATATTTGGAATTCTGGGCCCTTCTCTGGAGTCCTGAAACATGAGACAGCTCTGCTGCATGTGGGCGAGTCTGGATTGGTGGTGAGGGGACACCATGCCCACCACCAGCTTCATTTCTTTGTTCAGACTCAGCTTTTGGCTTGAATGCCCTGCTCCTCATTGAGGAATCTCTGGGGTTTCTCCCATTCATCCATACCCAGCCACTGTTCCCCATGAGGTCTTGGCTACTTAGGTCCTGAGCTTCACAATGTAGAGGAAAGAATGGGCGGAGAGTTTCTCTGAGCCCAGGTTGTAATCCTGAGGAGCCGGTTTTCTAGTCCACAGATTTTCTAGTCTACATAATAACCATGGAGAGATTTTCTACACAATGAACGATACTTACCTAGGAATAACGGGGCTCTGTGATGGGAATGTGTGTGCCGTAGGAAATTATAGGCAGACAACAAGGGAACTGGGGCCATGAGAAGTTTTCGCAAACAAAATGAGAACCATGCAAAATTATATTTACAAAAATTCTTGTCTTTTTAAAAAATAGTTTTTATTTTTTTCTGAGTGTGTGGAAATTTTCCTTGCAAGTATGTCTGCAAACCATGTGCGTGCCTTGTTGAAGAAGGACGCTTAAAAGAAATCCCACAATAGCTCAGAAGTGAGTCTAATAGAGGGTTATTTATTTAGGGGTAGACTCACAGATCACAGTCCTCTGTTGGAACAGGGAGGTGGATGCTCGCTTTACATCAGTATATATACTATAAGAGGCCACGTGCATGTGGGTGGGTAACTTAAAGGCTACTGGCGGTAGTAGGAATTCCTATAGCACCTTGTACCTGTGAAGATCAGAGGAGGGAGTCAGGTTCCTTGGAACTAGAGTTACAGACAGTTGTGAGCTGCAATGTGGCTGCTGAAAATCAAACCCAAGTCCTCTGGAAGAGCAGCCAGGGCTCTTAACTAATGAGACATCACTTCAGTCCTCTTTGGCTATGTTTCAGTCTTTGCTTTTTACACTATTTATTTCATCCAAATGGCCAAAAGAGAGGGTGATCCTTATTTCTTTAATAATAATTTTAATTTTTTGAAATTCTAATTACATCACTTTTCCTCCTCCCTTTTGTCCAACCAACCCTTCCCATGCATCCTCCTTCCTGTCTCTCAAATCATGCTGTTTTTCTTTAATAATTGTTACACACACACACACACACACACACACACACACACACTTCTAAATATATAAATACGACGTGCTCAGTCCATATCCCATATAATGTTCCCTATATGTCTATAACATCAGGGCCTTCCTCTTGGTATTAGATAACCGGTTAGTGTCTTCCCTAGGGAAGACGATTTCTCCTGCTTTCACAATCCCCAGTTACCTCCACACCATTAATTTTAGGTGCATAGAAAATATTGTGGTTTGTTACTTTTTCAGACATCCTTACTATTATTTTGCACTCCTTTCACCTTCTTTATTTATCTTCCTCTGCCCTCCTAATTAATGACCTCAGTTTTTCCATTCCCCCTGAAATCACTCGGTCCCTCTCTATTACCCCCTCATGTTCTTTGACTTGCCCAGTTCTGTAGCTACTCCAGCTTCTATGTTTACATGTGAAGAGTTGGATCTTAGAACCGCAGGTGGGTGAGAACATGTGACATATGTTTTTCTGTCACGCAATATGATCTTTTCTAATTCTTGCAAATTTACCTAAAAATTTCATGATTTTTTAAAAATCTTTACCACTAAATAGTATTCCCTAGTATATATACACCTCATTTTCATTATTTACTTACTCATCAGCTGAAGGATATTTAGTTTGTTCCCATTCCTAAGCTATTGTGAGCAGAACAGAATGAACATGGTTGAGCAAGTATCAGAGGAGTAGGCGATTGAGTCTTCTGGGTCTGTGCTGAGCAGTGGGAGAGCTGGACCACATGGTAGATTTATTTTTTAGCTTTTTAATAATAATCCACAGTGATTTACAGAGAGGCTGGACAAGTCTGCATTGCCAATAATAGTGGATGGGGGTTCCCTTTTTACCAAACCCCTTCCAGCATTTGCTGCATCTTGTTCTGTTTGCCATTCTGACTTAGATACCCTGAAGTCTCAAAGTTCTTTTGATTTGCATTTTTCTACCTGATAGAGAAGATGAACTTTTTTTGAGATATTTCTTGGCAGAACTTTCTTTTATTTCTTGAGAGAACTCTCCAGGTACCAATCACATTTTTTGAATGGGTCATTTGATTTTTTTCTTTGTTTTTTTGAGTGCCTTATGTATTCTGTATATTAATCCTCTGTCTGATGTACATCTGTCAAAGATTCTCTTCCATTCTGTGGGCTTCCTCTTCACCCAACTGGCTGTTTCTTAGCTATACAGAACCATTTTTAGATTTATGAGGTTTATCAGTTGTTGGCCTCAATTCCTGGACCAATGAGGTCCTATTCAGAAAGACTTTTCCTGCATCTTGTAAGGCACTGTCTGTTTTGGTGTCTCAGGTTTAGATCTTTGTTCCATTTGGAATCAGTTTTTGTGCAAGGTGATAGATGTGGATCTAATTTCATCTTCTGCATGTAGACAGTTTTCTCAGACCTTTCATTGAAGATGTATGTCCACATTCAGTTTTCCCAACACTTTTGAAGATGCTGTCTTTTCTCCAGTGTACGTTTTTGGCCTTCTTTTCAAAAATTAGGTGGCCAAAGTTATGTTTTCTCCTGTTTGGGTCTTGTGTTTTCTTCCATTGATCTACATGTCTGTTTCTGGGCCAAATCTGTATTGTTTTTATTACCATGGCTCTGTAATATATTTTGAGGGCTGCGATGGTGATCATTCCTCTTTTTACTTACAACTTTATGATTATCGGGGATCTTTTGTGGTTCCATATGGATTTTAGGATAGTTTTCTTCTACTGTTGTGAATAATAAGATGGGGATTTTTCTTGGGATAGCACTGAATAACTAAATGTCTTTGGGTGTATTTGTCACTTTCATATTAATAATTCTACTGCTCTATGAACATGGGATGTCTTTCCATTTTCTGGTGTCTATCTCTTCAAAGATTTTAATGTTTTCATTGTAGAGGTCTCTCACCTCTTTCGTTTTATTACTGCATACAGTTTTCTTTGAGACTGTCATGAATAGGAGTGTCCATGGTCTCCTTCTCTATTTATTGTTGGTTTATAGGAAGGCTATTGACTTTTGCAAGCTGATAGTATATCCTGCCACTTTGGTAAAACTATTGATTGTTCCTAGAGGCTTTCTCATAGAATTTTGGGATCTCTTATTTATAATATCATCTGCAAATAGGGTCGGTTTGACTTCCCCTAATTCTATTTTTTAATCTTTTTTATTTCCTTCTCTTGCCTTATTGCTCCATCTAGTGCTTCAAGCACAGTACTGAAAAGGAGTGGGAATAATGGATGGTCCTGAGATCTTTTCTGATTTCCCTGGGATTGCCTTAAGTTTTTCTCTATTCAGGATAGCGTTGATTGGGTTTCTCATATGTGGTATTTACTGCAGTGAAATAGGTTACCTCCTATCAGAAGGCTTTTTCTACATTTGCTGAAGTAATTGAGGATTTTTTGTTCCCTGATTTGTTTGTTGGTTGGTCAGTCAGTCCATTTATGTGGTTTATTACATTAGTAGCTTCTATGTCTTAACCACACCTGCATTTCAGGGATAAAGCCAACTGGGTCATGGTGAATAATTTTCTTGATGTATGTTTGCATTTGGTGTGCAAGTATTTTATTAAGCGTTTAAAAAAAAACTATGTTCATTAGGAATATTGGCCCATATCTTTCCTTAGTCATGTCTTTATGCCATTTGGGTATTAGTTAGTGGCGTCATAGAAAGAGTTTGGGGATTCTTCTGTTCTTTTCTTTTTAAATAGTTTAAGAAGTATTGACTGTAGAGCTTTCTTCAAAGTCTGATAGGATTCTCCTTGGGACCTATCTGGGCCTGGACGTATTTTTAGTTGGAAACGTTTTGTCGCTTTTTCACGGTCCTCTTCCATTGTGTGTCTGCTTAGGTTATTGGTTTTATGTTGTTGGTTTCAATCAATCTAGGAATTCATCCTTTTATTTTAGATTTCCAAACTGAATAGATTGCAGGTTTTTTTTTTTAAAGTATTCCCTTTCAACACTGAATCTGTAATGTTCCTCTGTTCATTTCTGATTTTGTTTATGTGGGTCTTTTCTTTCTTTCCAATAGGAGGGAAAGGGTCTGTTGGTCTTGAACTTCTCAAAGAACCAGGTCTCCGGTTTGTTGGTTCTTTGTGTTGTTTTCCTTCTCTGTATTTCATTAATTTCAGCTCTGATTTTACTATTGCCATCTAGTGGATTGGTTTTTCAGATTTTTGAGATATGTCATCAAATCACTTCTTTGTGCTCTTTCTCATTGTGTCTTTAATGTGGGCATTTGAAGTTACGACTGCCCCTTGTAGAATGGCTTTTCCGGGTCTCAGAGGTCTCTGTGGGTTGTGTGTTCTTTTTCCGTAGTTCCAAGAAATTTTTAAAAATGTACTTCTTGATTTCTTTTTTATTTATTAATCAATCAGTATTTAACTATTTAACCTCCATGAGTTTGTATACTTCCCAGATCTTTGTTTGCCATCAATTTTAATTTGTATTGCGTCAGGGGCAGGATATACAGAGTTGTTTCAGGGTCATTGAATTTGCTAAGATTTATTTTGTGACCCAGAGTGTGGTCTATTTTATAGAGGTTTTCATGAGTTGCTGAGTACGATATGTATTCTCTGGTGTTTGAGTACGATATTTTATAGATATCCTGAAGTCTATTTGATTATGATGTCTTTAATTTTGATGTTTCTCTAAACAGAGATGTTTGTCCTGATGGCCTCTCTATTGGAGAAAGTGAGGTATTGCAATCACCTTGTCTTAATGAGTGAATGAATGGTCGTCTATGTCTTTAAATCTTAATTATATACTCAATTTAATTAAGTACACCTTTTATAAAATTTGAAAACACCAAAACCATAGTTTGGTGCATACATGTTTAGAATAGTAATGTCTTTTTGGTTAACTGTTCCCTTAATTAGACTGAATGTCCTTTATCTCTTGAGGTTAGTTTTAGTTTGAAATTTATTTTGTTGGATATTAGGATAGTGGTGCCTGCTTGACTCCTTGACCCTTCTGACTGGAGTTCTTTTGTGCATCTAAGGCAGTACTTAGCTTTAAAGCTAAGATGGGTTTCTTGTAGACAACAGATCATGTTTGTGTCTTGATTTATTTAGTCATCCAGTGTCTTCTGATGGAAGAAAGGGGGCCCATTAATATTTAAAGATTTTATTGAAAGGTTGTGTTGATTGGGATCATTGTATTGTTGAGTCTGGTGTTGTTATTTGTGTTCTAAGTGTTGCTTTGCGTTTGAGTAATTTTAATTATGTTTGTTCTCTTTCCTTAGTCTCTCTCTGTTCTTTCCTTTCTTTACTCCAAAATATTTCTGCTTGTATTTTTTAGATCTTAGATATAATATCTTTAGGCTGCTTACATCATGGGAAGTTTTTCTTTCTCCTTCAACTGTGGGAGACAGTTTTGATGGGCACATTAATCTGGGATGGTTACTGTGGTTTTTTAGGGTTTGGAATGCATTGCTCCAGGCTGCTCTGCCTTTCAAACTTTCCATTGAGAAATCAGCTATTAATCCGATGTTTTCCTTTATATGTAACATGTGTATTTTTGTTTGTTTTTTTCTCTCTTAGCTTTCAATCCTCTTTCTTTGTTCTGTATACTTAATGTTTTAACTATAATGTGCCATTTGGGATTTTCTTTTCTGGTCTCCTCTATTTATGTTCCGTGCACTTCTTGTTTTTGTGTGGCTATGTCCTTCCTTATTTGGGGGGAAGTGGTCTTCTATGATCTGATTGGTGTTCTAGCTTATTCTTCTCGCTCATATTTTTATGGTTTAAATGTTTGGTGTTTCACATTTCATATGTGTTTCCTGTTTTGTTTTTTTTTATTTCATATTCTTTGCTTATTTAGGCTGGATCCTGTATTTTATCTGCTTTATCCTGGGCACCACTATCCTATTATCTGTTTGGCTCATTCTACCTGCCGGGCTCTCTCTTAGCTTTTCTGTCTGGGTTGTTGGGTATTTCATTCCCATCTTCATTTTCTCTTGAGTCCTCTTCATTATGTTTATCTCTTTATTGCATTCCATTTTCAAATCTTTATATTTCATTTTCAACAGCCTTATGTTTATGTTTCCGTTGGCATTGCTCAGGTATTTATTCCCTTTAAATCTGTTCTCTTTTAATTTATTGAGCTATTTCTTTGTGTCTTCTTTAAACTCCTTGAATTATTTGATGACATTTATGATTGTTCTTTTAAATTCTATTTTGTGGGCTTCATCTGGGCCGTTCTCATTGGTGAACATTTCTGTAGGACTGGTGGATTTGGGAGGGGAGATACTGCCTTGATCTTTAATGGTATTTATATACTTGCAGTGATACCTGGGCATGTCAACTTCTTTTGTTAGTTAAAACTGAGTAGGTCAGGGCAGAACACAGGTTGTACAGGCGTGGTTAGGCCTAAAAATTGGATATATGAAGTCAGGTGGACATAGTGAGCTGGCCTGGTGTGTAGGATGCGCATCCTGTTCCTATCCTGAAATTTGGAGGTAGATCTAGGGTTTGATGTGGGTGTCTGCAGAGGAGGCTCATGTAGACCCACCTGAGTAGTCTCTGGAGAAGTGTGTACAGGATCTGGTTGAGTGAATACTGTGGATATGGCCTGTGATGAGCCTGTAAGTTGTGGACAGTCAGGGAGAAAAGTTAGAAATTGTGTGCTGTGTGGGCAAGAGTGACCAGACTAGGCTGATGTACTGGACGTGAGATCCGGGCCACACCTGGGGTTTGAGGAAGGGTACATGAAGGGGAGGACCAGGCAGACTCACCTTGTTAACTCTGGGAAATGATTGACCCTTGATTTAAAAAAACAATAGATAAATTGATAACAAAGTACCACTGGCCCATGGTTGAACATATACACTTTCACTGGTCTGTATTCCTAGCAGAAGTAAACCTCTCTCTCTCTCTCTCTCTCTCTCTCTCTCTCTCTCTCTCTCTCTCTCTCCCCTCCTTCTCTCTCTCTCTCTCTCTCTCTCTCTCTCTCTCTCTGTAAAGTTGCAGTACTTGTGGTCCTGACAGTAACAGGCATGAATATTTAAGATCCCCGTGTTAGTAACCTTTTGCTTTGCTTCATTTATTTCTGTACTTACTTATATCTAGGGTTTGGCAAAAGTGATTCCATTTTGATTCTGGTAATTTTCACATAGTTATTCAATCAGTTAATGCCTTGATCCTGTGACCTTTACCAGGCCAGGGACGAAGGACAAAAAATGGGCCAACTGTCTATAACGATGGGACCCATAGCCATTGCTAACAGGTTGATATAACCCCAAGTAGCAAGCACTGAGTGAAAGACCCTGAATTCAGAGAGTCTGAAGATGGAGGAGTTCTTGATTCCCGTACTTCACTCTGGTTTTCTGGGGCTCTTGTGGTGCAGGAGCCATCTATGAGTGCTCATCCACTTTGCTTCAGGACATGGTGACCCTGTGGCCCAGGGATGCGTGTGAGACCCTGCAGAGTTGGAGGTCTAATGGAATCCCATTTGTCAAAGCAAACTGCAGAATTTGATGCCTTAGAAGCTGGAGAGCGCCGCTATGCATATGTAAGAACCCAGTCTCCGTGGGGTAGGACATTAAGCCCAGAGGAAGATCTGCGTGTCTCATCTGAGTAATGAGCCATGAAATTGACATTATAAGTTTTAATTATTATTAATGCCTTGCAGGGTAGCGGGTGTTAATTATTCTGTAGGCTTCCCAGATATATTTCTTCTTCCCCTTTCCTTTTATTTCTTTTTCTTAATGCCTTAATGGTGGCTTCCTGGTAGTGTTTGAACTCAATTCTTCCTAAGGGGAACACCCTCCCTGTGAGAGAAGTTGTCTGTGGAGAGGAAGCAAATGGCTGTGGTTGGAACACAGGCAGTGGGAACCTGGGAGTTCGATGGGTTGCCACAGTGAGATTTGCAGGAGTCTCATCTCTGCTCCCCCCTCACTCCCCAGTAATACTCACCTTCCTCTAGGACCAGCCATGAACTAATTACAGTGGGCTTTGAAGATCAAAGGCTGCAGGAAGTGCCATGAGTCACAGTTTTGAGCATCTTTTAACAGGGAGTGCTGGTTTCTGGCTCTTCTGCTCCCACCTAACTTCCTGTCAACATCATTTCTGACTCTGTGTCTGTTTGTCTGTCTGTCTGTCTCTCTCTCTCTCTCCTCTCTCTCTTTGTGTGTGTGTGTGTGTGTGTGTGTGTGTGTGTGTGTGTGTGTGTGTGTCTCTGTGTGTCTGTGTATGTGTTACTTCTATACATTGTGTTCTATTATATCCTCATGACAGTCAGGGGTACAGGAGTGAGTGCTGACCTTCCTTGCCCCCTGCCTTTCCCCCACTCCTTTTTCCTTACCTACCAGCTGCAGCAGAGACACAGGCCCGACTCAGGATCACCCTGAGTTCCTTTGAACTAACAGCACAAAGATGGTGACTGTTGTCTCTCAGGCTTCTCTTGGATCCTGGTTGTTAGGGTGGGTAGAGCACAGCTCTGTTAATGCGGCAGACAGGAAATGTCCAGGCTAGGAACCCAGTGCCAGTGCTGTGGATCTGGGATGGGAAAGAGGTGGTGTGGAGCTGTGTCGGCAGAGCCCATAGATTTCACAGGTGTGCATCCTCTTTGGGAGTTGTCATGTGTAGTCAGAAGCTGCTTGTTCGTTCTTTCATTCCTGGCCGCTCTGACTCAAAATAATCACACAGAAACTATATTATATGCAATACTGTTTGGCCAATAACTTAAGTGTTTTTCTGGCTAACTTTTATATCTTAGATGAACCCATTTCTATTAATCTGTATATTGCCACATGGCTATTTGTGGCTTACCTGCAAGGTTCCAACACATCTATCTCTGGCGGCGGCTACAAGGCTTCTTCTCCCTGACTCTGCCTACTCTCTCTGTATATCTCTTTCTGCCTGGCTTTACTCTGTTAAGCCATTGGCCAAAAGTAGCTTCTTTATTAACCAATGGCAATAAAACATCTTCATGACATACATCACCTCCCACATCAGTCATGTTACCCCCCATGGCTAGAAAGTATGCTTTTGCTCCTGTGTCATGGAATTTGGATCCCTTGGCACAGTGAAAGTCATTGGAATTTGCAGGGTAGACTCCAATTTACACCTGTGCAGCTAGCACACAGTATAGTACATTGAGAAAAGAGGAGAGTTAGGTAGGGGGAAGATCCAAGAGTATAGCAGTAGATTAGCAAGCTTTAAGGGAAAAGACTAGGTTCAGGGAAGGATGGGCACAGATAGATGGAGTTTGCCTGGTAAGGATGAGGAATATAGGAAGTAGGGCTAACGGGACAGAGAGAGCTTGTGGGATGTCTAGAATCTGCATTCCAAACAAGTAGCTACACTGATATGAAATCTTCTAGTCGTCATGGGTGTGGACGTATACTTTGGCCTTTAAGAGAAGTGCAGGTAGATTTGAGAGTTGGAGACTCACAGAGGCAAGTAGGATTTGGCCTATAACAGTGGTGATTAGTAGCTTGTGGCCCACATATGTGTAGGACTGTCAGCCATGTAGAGGATCAGTAAAAACCAGAGTGCCCTGAGGCTCAGGGTGGATACCTTTCAGGACCAGGAAGTGGGTAACTTGTGGGCCCCTGGCCTGGGTAGGATTCTGCAGTCCAATCAAGCTGACTCCTAGGAGTTTCCCTGACACTGTATCCCCACCCTCCCAGCAAAACTGGGATCCAGTGTCATGGTTACTGATAGCGAAGGTGGGACTTGAAATGGTCCCTGTGTTGGCCTGTCTAGATAAGGCCAAGTCCTTTCTGAGCAGAGGCAGCTAGGGGAGAACTCCATGTTCACTGGAGTGAGATCTTTGAAGGAGACAGCAATGGTGTAGGTTTAGCATGGTCTATCCTACGCACACTGTGGTCAGTGGTAGCAGATGCTTCCAAACAGTCACCAAAGCCATGACGCTAAGATTACTCCTTCAAGCACACACACATCAATGAGAAGATGTCTAGCAAAGGGAGTGCACACAATGCCAGTCTATGCCAAGGGATGTTCCTTTGGGTACCTAGTGTAGGTGCTTTGTGAGCAGAATGTGTTATTTTTTTACTGCCACTTGAAACCCATTTTCTGAGTAAAATTTCAAGTGTGGCCATATAGTCAATAGTGAAAATATTTCTGCCATGGCATTCCCATCATTATTTGACTTTTAATGTGGCAGCAAGCTGAGTTGAAAAGGGAGAAACATCATCATTTTATAAATTAGCTAGCAGGGTGGAGATGGGTTTCCCAACCTATTGACATCCTGAGCTTGGTATATTCTTGGTTATTGGGGAATGTGCTATGAATTGGGGGGTACTTGGCAGCATCCCCGGCTCTGCTCATTAGGTGCCACTAGCACCCCTCCTCATTGTGACAACCAAAAGTATCTTGAGAAAAATTGTTCCTCGTGGAAAAACGATGGGCCAGGGACCAGGTGGCCATTATATGGCCCTGGGGCTTTTCTGATGGCCTACAGCCAGCTACCTCTTTAGTCATTCCTAAGCAAAGTATTGGATTGCAAATTGCCTTTCGCCAAGTCTGGGCCCGGTACAGTCTATTGTACTTAGACCACAAAGCTATCCTATCCAGAATGAGTTCTGTAATGAAAAGTTCTCTGGTGTTACTGTTTAATTGGCTAGTGGGGGTTGTTTGTCAATCTGCCAGCAGGTTTCTCTTAAATGCTGTCATCAGACATCTCCAAGACATAAATGTAGAGTGATTGATTTGCAATGTGCTATTAAACCCTCTACAAAGACTTTTTGATGTACTGTGGCTTTGAGCTTTGTATAACTATTGATTGATTCAAATACTACAGAATCCTTGGCTCAGGCAGCCCTTGTGAGAAAAATGCCACTTCTAGTAGGGAATTGCTGAACATTGACTCGGGGACAATGACAAGGCTTTCCTCGGGCACAAAATGGATCATTGAACAAGTGTGGACCACCAGGAAAGAAAAGCAAGAGACACTTATGTAGCCGGCCAGAATTGACCAATCAGGACCAGTTAGGAAAGTATAGGGAATGGGACAGTAAAACCTGATCAATTTAGGACTGAGAAGATCCTTGCTACTGTGAGAGGGGAGGCAAAGATTTTGTTGGGGCTTTAACTGTGGCTGCTGTCTGAGACCATAGTAGCAAATGATATTCAAATAAGTTCACAAACATTGACAGGATGACAGAACACCTCCTGACTGCCCGAGACCAGGCTTAGATATTCTTGGAAGGGTCCTGTCCTCTGGACCAGATGTTGTGTGACATAAAAGCTTGCATGGCATGGGGAGTGGGGTGGTGTGTGACTTGGGACTAGGGGTAGAGTGGCCTCTGCATTCCTCCACCAGGAATCTTTCATCTGGGCTGGGTGAGTATGTGCCACGGGTCTGTGGAGAGGCAGGCACACACAGTGGGTGAGATATTGGCTGCCCAGCTTGCTCTGAATGAATTGTCCCCTCCTGTACCTATATCCTCCTTATCTTTGACAGATAATAATTCATTACTTCCTTCAGAGCCTTTCCCATGCAGTGCAGTGCAGTGGTCTCTATAGAAAGTTGGACTGCAGTTGGCCCTCGTGTATAGGACTGAGAACTTTGCTATTGTATGGACTGTCTTGCTTTTCTGAGGTCAGAGGACTTATGTGTTCCTATGTTAGACTGTTTGTTCCTTTAGGATGGTTTCTGGTCTGCGAATGTTGTTCACACATAAGACACACAATGACCATTGAAGCCATACTTTCAAGGTCAAATTTCTTGGGTGTTAGGGAGAGCCATTCCAAGTAACCACCTGCTCTTTTCTGTTTCAGAATCTATCCCAGCTTCCCTATGGCAAGGCCCTCTACAGCTATGAGGGCAAAGAACCCGGTGACCTCAAGTTCAACAAAGGGGACATCATCATTCTGCGGCGTAAGGTGGATGAGAACTGGTACCACGGGGAGCTGCAGGGGACTCATGGCTTCCTCCCTGCCAGCTACATCCAGTGTGTCAGGCCCTTGCCACAGGCTCTGCCCCAGGGCAAAGCCCTGTATGATTTTGAGATGAAGGACAGAGACCAAGACAAAGATTGTCTGACCTTCACTAAGGTAAGGTGAGCCCCGTGGTTGGCTTATGTCTACCCATGTCTTCTGAACCAAGAGTCCACGCTTACGTTCAGAGCCTGACTTCTCTGCTAGGCCTTGAGCAAATGACCACCCTCTCCCTGTGCCTCGGTGTGGGTGAAGGGTGTCTGCTTCGTGGACTTGTTTTGTTGTTGATTTTTTTTGTGTGAATGAGAACTCCTAAGAAGAAGCTGTGTCTGCAGAGTGTGATGGGAAGTTCAGGACTGTGGAGAGACTGGACTATATTGCAGGTCCAGAAGCGAATTACCTTTTCTTAGACTGACATTAACCCCGCCCTAACAGTCTTTCTTTGACTGCTCGGTGTCAGATCTAATGTCCTGTGACTGACTGACACAAACCTTTTGGAATCTATTAACTTAGCAGACCACTGGCTTCCACCAGCCCAAAGGCTAAGAATGCCATCGGATAGCATCTTAGGCCTACAGACAAGCTTCCCCCATCTTGGTGTAACCACCTCCATGATGTACCTGCCATTGTATTCTAAACTTGCCTTGATTGTGACTTTCTTTGTTCTGTAAAACTGTATAACTTCATGAAATGACTTTTGTAGCACATGTTCTAATTGTTCTTAATGAAAACAAACCGGAGTCAGATCTTTAGGGGGTGAAGGCTGAGAGATCAGAGAAGCAGAGTGGTCAGTCACTAGAGAGACCTTTGACCTCTATTGACGCTCAGACCAAAGAGGCGATCCTGTCCTCAGACTGCATCCTCTGATTGACTGCTTCAAACTGAATCTCCAGACTGCTCACTTAGACTGCAACTATCTCCACCAAACCTCAGACTACACTGAGCTCTTATCTCCTCCTGCCTTATATTCCTCTCTCCACCCGGTCATATCCCTCCTATCTCCACCTCCCTAGTGCTGGGATTAAAAGCATAAACTCCCAAGTACTGGAATTAAAGGTGTAAGTCACCACCACCTGGCCTCTAGTGTCTTAACTCTACACTCTGATCTTCAGGCAAGATTTATTTGTTAAAACACAAATAAAATATCACTACAGACTTCCATGATAGAGCATAATTGGGTGGAGAGGGTAGCCTAAATGTAGTTTCCCAGGTCATTCAGAATGTAGTTTTCTGATCATTCAGAATGACTGCAGAATAAACCATGTCTTATTCTCTTCAAGGCAGAGAGCTGTGCTTTTTGCATTGACATTTGTTTTGTGTTGATTTTCATTGTGGAATGGTGTGAGATGACACAGCCCACTAATGCATAGTTCTGGCCAGCACTGGTACTGACTCTTGAGATAGGCGGGCTGTTAGCCTCAATAGCAGTCATCATTTTAAGGTTTTAAATATTGAATATATACAAGGGAGTTGAGTTTTAAGTAGAATCATTGCAGACCCTATCTGGGCTCAAAGCCAACATCGCATCTCTCCTGTAGGGCAACAGCTGAATCAACTAAGCATGGAGAATCTCTTTTATTATTATTATTATTATAAAATAATAATTTTATGAGTATGATGTATTGCATTCATGTATGTCTGTGCACCATGTACCTGCATGATGCCTACAGAGGCCAGAAGAGGGGTCCATAGATTTGGAGTAAGTTACAGATAGATATGAGCTGCCATGTTGTTGCTGGGAATTGAACCCAGGGCCTTTGGGAGAGCAGCCATCACTCCAGCCTGGCATGGAGAATCTTTTGAAGCACCTAGCCTGAGGACTTGGTCACTAACCAAACAGCATTTACTGTGGAGCCAGTGAAACGCTGAGTCAGGTTTGTGGTCTTTCTGGAGCTCCTGTGATTGGTGCCAGGTAGCAGACCAGCTCTTGTACTTGTTACAGAGTTTGGAGGTTGCCAGAGAAGTGGGTGGAGCCTTGTGTCATTCATTCTGGGGGGTCTTCTCTCCTAGCTCCTTCCTCCTTCCTTTCCTTCTCTTGCCCTCTCCTTCCAAGGCTGTAAACAACAGAACTGGAATTCTCAGTATCTGGCTGGAAGAAACAGTGCCTGGAGGGTGCCGCTCTCCTCCACGCCCACCCACCCTCTCTTCATCTGCGGTATAGGCTGTGGCGCTGCGGCTCTCCTCCAGCTTCACGACTACCTTGCACACCATTTTCTGAGAAAGAGTTGGTGGTCCCTGTGCCAGACTGCTGTTTATGCCTTATTCTGTTGTTCGCCTGACAGTGACTAATCTAGCTTCCGTTCTGGGAACCAGCGCTTTTTTTTTTTCTTCCTTTCATCAGGGCGTTGAGATGCTAATTCCTTTCCTTAGCTCTCTTAGCTCCTGGGGAAGCCGGCCCTGGTCTCCTTCACCGGCTCCCTCTCTCTTCCTTTTTTCAGTCTGAAGCCTCTGGTGCCTTCCCAGGGCGCCTGGCAGGCTTCTCAGCTTTGGAGAGCCTGCCCTGAGCGACTGCACATCAGTGTGGGTACTCATGCTCTCCCCTCCGGCACTTGTAGCTTCTTACATCCTTGTTCTCTAACATCCTTGCTAGGACGACAGGCTCCAAATGACTTTTAGCTCTATTGGCTGCAACAGCAGAATCAATAGAGTCAGAGATTCTCCTTGTGGGCACACATGGAGCTCCTCAGGACAGCTCACCCAGTAGAGTGTAAAGCCCAGGGCATGTCAGCTTCTCCCTGTATTATGGCAGACTCCCTTAACTTCCATTTCCATTCCAGACGCCTCTGCCTGTAGCACTCACGGCCAATAAAGGCCAGATTCCCTGGCCGAGAGCTAGTGGATTGGATATTTGTCTATTTATTCCACCCAAAAAAAATACTCTGGGCCTGCCCCCATGCTGGGCACTATCCTGTGTTCAGGGACAGAGATCTGGCTCCTTCTGGAACTTGGGCTTAGGAAACAGGCACAGAATAAGTCTAGAGAAATGAGCGCAGCCAAAGACTGCCTCAAGGGAAGTGGCATGGTGTCACCCTGTAAGGAGGAAGCTGAGACAAGGCATTAAGACTCCGGTGGAGCCAATGATAGACCTAATCTGTGTTTCCATAGAATGTGTGTGTTAGTCCTTGAGGGGCAAATTAGAGCTCAGTTGGCCTTGGATTCATTCTGTGATCAGTGTGTTTAGGATGCGTGGCTGTTGCCCTCACTATGTCCCTGATGTAGGTTTGGTATTTGAGGCAGCTTGGAGAGAGACCCGGACCAGCTGTGACAGGATCCAGGACTCTGCTGTCACTGAGGGTAGCAGCTGTTGCCATGGCATTCTGCTGGAAGTATATTGCACCATCTTTGCACAAGGACTTTCTTTGCTTGAATCCTGTGGGTTCCTATAAATGGGAGGCCTCTGGGTCTGACTCCCAGAGCACTGTGACACCTACCGTCTCATACCCGTATCAGCTTGTCGCCACCCCAACAGCATCCCCACCCTCTCTCCTCCAAGGAGCAAAGTTCCCTGTTTTTGTTGTTGTTGTTGTTGTTTGGTTGGTTGGTTTGGTTTGGTTTTGTATGCTCCTCTCATTTCTCACCCTCTCCGCACCTGGCTCCCAGAGGACATGAGCATCTTCTTGGAGCTCTCTGCTCGGTTCCATGCTTCTTGGCAGGACTCGGACAGTGTCCACAGTGCCACTGAGATACAGTTCCACAGAGTCAGGACTGACAATTGGACCTGAAGCTGAGCTTCTGGGAGCCAGCGAGTTAGTGTTATTCTAAAGCCATTAGTTCTCAGGCCCCTATCTACACATGGCCTCTCCCGTAAACCCAGCCTTCCTGTGGACTCAGGGGACACGAGAGAGGAGCCCCACAAAACACCAGAGCTTCTGGCAGGTTCGACACGCCGTCTTTCTTGCCTTCAGTCTTTGTATTTGCACATGCCGGGCTTTGGGGAGGTGAAGCTACAGGGAACTGATTTAAAAAAAAAAAATACGCTTTCTAAAGCCGTGTTCCCAAAGGTCATCATTCCCTTTTTCGAGCAAATTGGTTTTAGAATGACTCGATGCTGTTTTAATACTACCCATTCAAAAGATAATTCTGCAGGTAAAAATGAGGTTTTGATCCAACTGCCACTCCAGTTGTGTGCTTTAAACGGAAGCATTATAATTTGGGTATCAAATGCCCTACACAGTCTTGTGTTTGAATCCTTAGTCCCAAGTGGCGATGGTGTCTGGGGGAGATGTCAGCCATTTATCGGGTGGGGCCCAGATGGAGGAAGTAGGTTGTTGGGAAAAGGACTTTTGACAGGAGGTTGTGTCAAAGCCACTTCTGGTTTCTCTCTGCCTCCATGTCTACCTCATGTGCCCACTGTCACACTTTCCTTGCCATGGGGGCTGTGCTTTCGAAGAGTGAGCCAAAACAGATCCTCCTCAAATTGCTTCTTTGAGAGATTTGGTCACAGTAACTAAGATAGGAAGTCGGTACCACCCCTGGTTTGTGTACATCTCTCTGGTTTTGCAAATGCCAGAAGAGAACACATCTAAATGACATCGTGGTCTGTGGTGGCAAATCCTGTGGCATGAGCCAGGGACACTGAGACATAAGCATCATTAAGTTAACTGAAGTGTGAGATAGCAGGAAGCTGTTGGGACATGGCTGTGTGTATCTCAGTGGAGCTCCGGGCATTGTCCAAGTCTTGCCAGGAACATGTGTGGAGAGGGTGAGAAGTGAGAAGTGCATACAGAACAGGACAGCTTTGTGATGTGGGATGTCCTTCTGTATATGTGTTGCTTTTACTGGCTAATGAATAAAGAAGCTGATTTCAGTCAATGGCTTAACAGAATATAGCCAGATGGAAGAGATATATGGAGAGAGAGTAGGCAGAGTCAAGGAGAAGCCATGGAATATCACTGGAGACAGATTCCAGACAGAACTTTACCCGGTAAGCCACAGCCATGTGGCAATACACAGATTAATAGAAATGGGTTAACCAAAGATATAAGAGCTAGTGATTAGCTAAGCAGTTATTTAAATAATATAGTTTCTGAGTACTTATTTTGAGTCTGGGCAGCTAGGAACAAACAAGCGGCCTCCTACAACAATATTGCTTTTATTGGTTGATGAATAAAGCTATTTTGGCCTTTGGCTTAGCAGGTCAAAGCCAGGTGAGAAATCCAAACAGAGACAGAGACAGAGACAGAGAGAGATAGAGATAGAAGGCGTGGTCAAGCAGACACTGAGGAAACACTTGTAGAAAATGAGGTAATGCCACGGCCATGTGGCAATATATAGAAGACAATTAGAAAACCAAAGAACAGTCTCAGTTTACAAATGGCACCCCAGGTTGGGCACCACATGAAGCATAATTAATAAAAACCCAGAGACAAAAATTGGGGTTCAACCTGAAAGTCAGAAAAGCAAAACATTGAGCCACTGACTCTTACCTCTACCTCAGTCCAAAGTGGTGATCCTGTCTCCAGGAATCTCAGAATGAGACTGAGCCTGAGAGCTGTCTCCTCCCATTTTATTATCCTCCCTAGTTCTGGGATTAAGGGCGTGCACCACTGCTGCCTGGTTTCTATGGCAAGCTAGTGTGGCTGCTGGGATTAAAGGTGTGTGTCATTGCTGCCTAGTCTGTAAGGCTGGCCAGTGTGGCTGTTTTACTTTTCTGATTCCCAGGCAAGCTTTATTTATTAAAATACAAATGCAATGCCACTACATCTTTGTTCTTTGGAGGACTGGGATGAGGCACAGATGGGCTAGTAAATCCAATGGGTGTTGCAGTATTTCAGGAGTCATATCTGGAGGTCTCCCATGGGATTCAAGAAGAGAAAGTCCTTGTGCAAAGATGCCGTAGTATCCTAAGTCAGGGACACCGAGAGGCATGGGAACCAGTCAGCTGAGGTGCGCAGTAGCCGGAGGGGTTACAACGCTCAAGGCAGAGGTGCGCTTTGGGCGTAAGAGAGGGTGCTGAGGTTCATTAGAGTTTTGACAGCCTGCTATCATTCTCTTACTCCTATTCAATTATAAAACTCAGAAAGCACTTCTTGAGCTCCCACTGTACAAGTTCTTGAGACATTGGGATCATCTCCACTGCCTCCTGAGGTATGGATGTATGCTTTCAGGGCTTGCATTCTCAGGCACTTTGGCTACATGACCCATAGCAGGAAGAGCCCAAAGAGAGTCGGGGTCCTCAATCACCCCCTTTTGAGCATCCCACTTGCCTACTTTACTTGGAAAAGTTCTCAAGAATGCTTGAAGTGGGGCTCAGCTCTATTCCTGACCTTCTAGATTCCTCTGTCCTGCCCCCCCCCCCCGCAAAGGGATTTTAAATAAGATACAAGGGTAGAAAAGGACATGGCTTCAATGCCCTTGCCTTGCCCAGCCCGTCTTTTGTTCTCAAGGTGGAGTTCAAAGAAACAAAAGGGTCAACAACTACATAATCGAAGTAAAAAGCAGGTGGTGGTTCTGGTTTGCCTACTGGCAAAGTCCTGTTTGAAGCTTTATAGGCAAATAAGATAAACACACAACATGTGTGTGTGTCCCTCAGATATTCCTGCATGACTTTCTGCAAGTGCCCATGTGTGTTTACCATGGATGGATGCAGTGACTTTTCAAAGTCAAAGTGCTGCGCTTGGACCCCGTTGGTGACGCTCTGCTCATTTCTCCTCTAGTCAGTATCAGAGCCTGCGCGTCTCCAGCGTTCTTTCTGATCCAGAACTATGCCTTCTCAGCTCTCAATTCACTCCCAGCCCTAGCTGGCCATTTCTGTCTCCAGCAGGCCTCGTGCTCCCTGGCCTGGTACATCTATCTATTCCCCAGCTCTGTGCCCTTCCTCAACTATTTGCAGCTCTACCCTCTGCTTGCTCTTTAGATACTTCCTCTCTCGAGCTTCCTCACTCCCGTGTGCCTATGCTTGGGTCTCCATCTTTTTACCCTACTTTTCTCCTCATATAATATAGTTCCATTCTCTCCCTGAGGCCTGATCAAGATGGCTTACTTCCCATTCTAAGCATGCAACAGTGCAGGGCATGCAGAGGGGAGAGATGCGGAAGCATATACGATAGTGAAGCCAGAGGACTGTGCGCATGCGTGGAGAGAACAGGTCCGGCTGTCGGCAGTGTTTGTGTCTTCTCACCAGGTCTCTTTAGCCTTTTTTGTTACTTTCCAGATGTGTCAGCTGTGAGGTGTGTGGGAGAAGCCAGCTCTGTGCCGGGGCAGGGAGAGGTCTGCCCCTGCCTCTCTCTGAATAGTCCTGGCCACTGTTGGGACAGATGATCTGTCAGAGCTGGGGACTGCAGAGCCAGCCTGCTCCGTGGGGGTCCGTGGCAGCCAGTGACTCCATTAAGAGTCTCTGTGTGAACACAGGAATAACCGGAGGCACAGTTCTGTGTCATTTCTACAGAAAAAAAGCAAGCAAACAAACAAACAAGAAACCTGGGGAGCTTCTGGGCTTCTATCTTTTTAATGTCCCCCTTTCTTGACAGTGCTTTGAGGCCATGTCTGCAGCTGACTGACTGTGGCAGGGCAGGGTTCAATAGGGCCCCATTTGGGGGTGGGGCCACTGTCATCCTTGGAAGCTGAAGGTATCTGGTTTCTCTGGACGCTGTCATGTTCCCGCTTTTTTGGACACCCCTTAACTACAGTAGAGAGGAGACTGGGGTTCATGATCCTTCAGAAACTGCCCCCAGGGGCTCCACGCCTGCTATTGTCATGGGATTCATGTAGAGACTCGAATATCAGGTGCCTCTGCCCTGTGTTCTCCAGCACTGCCGAGGGGACCCTCCCGTGCCCCTTTCCAATCTGTACCTGCAAAGTCACATCCACGGACGGCGTGCCCTGGCAGCCTGGGAAGCCGGGTTCGGGATGTCCACCTGAAGCTGCTGTTCTTGCCAAAGGCCACTGTGCTTGTAGCTTTCTCTCTTCTTAAGTAGAAAAAGTCAAATGAATGCATAAACGTTAGAGGAGGCAGCTAATTACTTAAAATTTGGGTTTAACGTTCCTTCTAGAAGGTGGCACTGATGTCACTTGAATCTGTTACAGACGTATTATCTACTAAGCCTTGGGAAGGAAGGCCGCCTAACTCTTACACCGCCCCTTCATAGCCACAGCTCCAGCGTGCGATTGTTTGGGGCCCCCCCACCCCAGAGACCATCTGAATTCCAAGAAGAGCCAGGGCTGCATGCCAGCAGACATTTGGTATATTTTCCCAATTCGGAAATATCAGAGAACAGGGAAAACAGCATATGGATGAAGCCTGCCTCCCTGGAGTAAACAATGAGTACTTGACATGAAACGTATAGACGAGGTAGAGGTTTGCGTCGGAAAATGGGATGATGTCATGGAAGGAGTTTTCATTCATAAAATCGTCGCGTACTATCATGTTAGTTCAGAAACATGTCTACCTTATGTGGCCATTGGTGATGCCTGTGGTATTCTTTGGGCTTCGTTTGATCGCTTACATCAGGGGCTGATAAACTGAGATGACAAACCATGCAGGCCTGCCATCTGCTTCTGTAAATCTAGTTTGCCTGGCACATGGCTGTGTCCAGCCACTCGGGCATTAGCTGCCTTCATGCTTCTGCCACGGGACTGAGTAAATGGTCTGCAAAGCCATTTACTTACCTCCTGGTCCTTTCTAGGCATGGTTACTGATGACTGCAGTCGCGCACAGCTCTAGGAGGCAAAGGCACAGGCCTTTCTGCATGCTCCCCACGCAGGACTCAGGGACCTTCCTGAATGAAGGTGCCCAGGAGGAGAGGATGAGTAGTTCTCTTAGGAAAGTGCTGAAAACCAATGGCCAACCCTTGCCATATGAAGCCTTAATGCTTTAAGAAGGGATATTTCTCCACGTAGTACGGAGCCTTCAAAATAATATCCCCTCTTTCTTTGTCCTTATAAATGCACCAACTCAAGGGTTTTTGAAACATGGCAATAAACCTGGGAGGGACCTGCTATGATCTAACATAAAAACTAGACCCTGTTTTTTGGTTTTGCGTGGAGTGATGAAGGGGTCTGAGTCTGGTAGCTCTGACATGCTAGCCTGTGAGTCTCCGTTGCCAGCAATGAAACATTCCCTCCCCATACTGTGAGTCTGCATTAGGTGTAGATCTAGAAAAAAACATTTCTCAATATCCATAGGCAAAGTGAGTGAGTTCTTTTATATGCAAGGATGGCTGGCTATGTGTGGTCTCTCAGTTTGGTCCCCCATAAAAAAAAAAAAAACAAGTACCAAATGAAGAAATGTATTCTGCATCCTGCTGCTATCCTGAGGTTTCAGACAGGCATAGGATCTGGAATCCCACCTGAGTGATGTGGGATTCCATAGTCCCCTCTATGTGTTGCTTTCATTGGTTAATGAATAAAGAAACTGGCTTGGCCTGATAGGGTAGAACAGAACTTAGGTAGGTGGGGGAAAACTAAATGGCATGCTGAGAGAAAGAAAGAGTCAGAGAGACACCATGGACCCACCGTCGGAGATAGACGTCCTGAGACTTTGCTGGTAGGCCACGACCTCATGGTGATATACAGATTAATAGAAATGGGTTAAACTAATATGTCAGAGTTAGCCAATAAGAAGTTAGAGCTAATGGGCCAAGCAGTAATTTAATTAATACAGTTTCTGCGTGGTTATTTTGGGGGTAAGCTAGCAGGGAGGCCGGGACGAACAAGCGGGCCCTCTCCTTGCAACACTTGAGTTGGAACAGACAGCTACCACTAGGGTATCACTCATCCTGATGGAACTGTGCAGACCCCACTTGCTCATTAATAGACATCACTGTAGCACACTTGACATGTGTGCATTTGGGTCCCTGCTCATTGCATGCTGATTTTGCCATAGGCCCATTGTATTGCATGGTGATCATCTCTCTGTGAGCTAGCCTTATCTGCTTGGGAAGAGATACTTTCCTCCACAGCCTAAGGTCTCTCTCCCCATCTCTACTTAAAGACACTTACGTGTGTTGGCCACACAAAAAGGAAATGGTTTGCACTGCTTAACAGTGTCTGTGGTGGCAAATTCCCTGGCCTAAGAGGCAATGCCTCTCTTTGGAATTGAGTTTGCTTCTCAATGATTTCAGCCCTTGGTGCTCTTCTACTTCCGAGGGGGAACCAGGATAAGCCTGGCTCTTCGGTGTACAGCAGTTTCCAGGCTGGAGGGCAGAGTCACAGCTCCATGGTGCTCTCATTTCTTAGACTCAGTGCTTCCACTTGACTTGGTTCCAAAGGACCAATGTGGTCATTGCCTTATTCCGTATAGCATGTCCCTTTAAGGGGAAATGATAAAACAAACAAGGAGACCTTTTCTTCCGTTTCTGTAATATCACACCAAAAGCACCCACTAATAAGACTTATGCCGCCTAGTGATGAGGAGATCTTTATTATCACTGACTACCCAGGAAATGGCATGGTACCAAAGCTGGGTCACCTCCACTCCCCGTCCCCTTTCTTTCCTCTCACATCTGCTAAGGATGGATGCATTGTGTTTTCACAATTATTCTTCAGATTGTTTTCACTATTATAGTTATGAGATAGACATCCATTTGTTGTAGAGTGATGTAGCTTGTTAGTTTTCATTGTCCAGTGGTTCTGAGTTATTCCTTTAAAGGTAGACTTGAGGTCAGAGTAGTGTTAGATTCTTAACAAACGGGAACTGATACAGAGATTTCCTGTGTGGTCATTGCCTTATTCCGTATAGCATGTCCCACAGGGCCCACCCCTAGCCCTGTGGGGGTACATTTTTACCATTTTTACCATGCCTGAGCCTATCTTGGTGGTATCAACCAATGGCCATTGTTTATATGGAAACCCATTTTTGGTATTGTACAGTCTTGATTTGGGAGCAGATGTAACACATATACACTATTATTCATACTCTTTCCACTGTCTTGCAATCTTTGTGCTCCACTATTTTAATCCCTACCCTTCCTTTGCAGCCACGGAATTGTTATTGTCTCCATGGTGTGCCCTCTGTTTTATTGTGTAGCTATAATGATACTACATGCTTCTCTTTTATATCACTGAGAGATGTGCATTCATGTCTTTCTATAGCTTAACAGCTCCAGTGTTTTTAAGTTAAAATATATTCTTGGAGAATTTCATACATGTATACAATGAAATACAATCATATCCACTCCCCATTTCCTCCTCCTGCACTCTTCTGATGAACCCCCTTTGAACTTCATGTTCTCTTGTTTCCTTTGTAATACTCCACTGCATCCTGTTAGTGCTGCCCCATTGTACATACAAATGGAAGGCCATCCACTGGAGCGAGAGCAGCCTACCAGTGGCTACGCCCCAAAGAAGAGGGATGCTTTCCCCCACTGCAGCTATCAATAGCTCCGAAATGAGGGTTGGGGCCTCATGAATTACTCCTTAATCCCCATTGGTTTTGGCTGGCTTAATCTTGTACAGGTAGCCACAGCTGTTGGGAGCTGGTGAGCGCAATAGCCAGGTATTGACCAAAAGGCAGTGTCCCACTGCTGTCCTCTTCATCCTTCGACTTTGCCATCTGATGGTGTCATCCTCTGCCATGTTCCCTGCACCTCAGTGGAATGTTGTAGGGAGAGGTTGCTTGTTCATTCCAGCCACCCAGTTAGCTTAGCCCTGAAATAACCACACAGAAATTGTATTAATAAAAACATTGCTTGGCCAATTTGCTCTAGCCTCTTATTGGCTAACTCTCACATCTTGATTTAACCCATTTCTATTAATCTGTATATCACCATGTGGCAGTGGCTTATGGGGAGAGATTCAGCATGTCTGACTCTGACGGCACCATGGCAGCTCTCCCCTACTCTGCCTTACTTCCTCCCAGCATTTAGTTCTGTCTTCTCTGCCTACCTAAGTTCTGCCCTATCAACTAGGCCAAGGCAGTTTCTTTATTCATTAACCAATGAAAGTAACACACAAACCGAAGGACCTCCTACACCAATGGAGGGGTGAGGGTTCATATAGGTATGCTATATGATTGTATCATAGTTAGGGTTTCTATTGGTGCAATAAAACACCATAACCAAAAAGCAAGTTGGGGAGGAAAGGGTTTATTTGGCCTATACTTCCATATCACTGTTCATCAGATGGATATCCACAAGGGGTAGGGCTGGATCATACAGCAATTCCATTTCTAGATTTTTGAGAAGCCTTTGATCAACTACCAAAGCTGCTTCACTGGATTACACTCCAACCAACAGTGCATAGGGCTCCCCTTTCACCATATTTATGCTAACATTGGTTGTTATTTCTATTTCTATTGATGGCTGTTCGACTGGGGTGAAATAAAATCGTTTTCCTCTTCGTTCCCTGATGTTCAGGACTTTTACAGTGTTTCCCAGTTGGTTGATGTTCTTCTTTAGGGAACTCTGTTTGGTCCTGTATCTCATTATTAAATGGGTTATCTTCTTAATGTTTAGATTTTTTTAAATTCATTGTATGTTGTAGACACGAGTCTTCTGTCAAAAGAATAGCTAGCAAGGCTTTTCTCCCATTCTGTCAACTGCCTTTTCATTCACTTCGTGGCTTCTTTTTCTGTATGGTCACTTTTTCATTTGTCCCATTTGTTAATTGTTGGTCTAAATGCCTGTGCTACCAGGTTTCTGTTCGGAAAGTCCTTACCTGAACCAGTAAGTTGGAGCAAGTTCCCTACTTTTTCCTTTACCAGATGGTCTTGAGGTCTTTGATCCATTTGAGGTTGATTTTTTTTCCTCTAGGGGTGAATAAAGATATAGTTTGATTTTTCTACATGTTTGTCTTAGGGTTTCTATTGCTGTGAGAGACACCATGACCATGACAATTCTTACAAAGGAAAACATTTAATTGGGGCTGGCTTACAGTTTCAGAGGTTTATTCCATTATCATTATGGCAAGAAGCATGGCAGCATGCAGGCAGACCATGGTGCTGGATCCACAGGCAACAGGAAGTGAACTGTGTGCCACACTAGATGTACCTTGAGCACAGGAGACAGCTTGGTCCACCCCCACAGTGATACACTTCTCTTACAAGGCCACACCTACTTAACACTTTAACAAAGCCATACCTCTTAATGGCGCTATTCCCTATGGGCATTCAAACTCATGAGTCTATGGGGGCCATTCCTATTCAAACCACCACAGTGTTGAAATCAGGTTTTCTCAGCACCATTTGTTAAACATGGTGTGTTTTCTCCAATGTATTATTTTGGCCTCTTTGTCAAAAAATAGATAACTGTGGTTGTGTGAGTTTATATCTGAGTCCTCAGTTCTACTCCATGTATTTATGTGATTAATGTTTGTGGCAGTACCAAATATACACTATTTATATTACTATGTCTCTGTAGTATAATTTGAAATCCAGTATGGTGATACCTCTTACAATATCCTGTTCGTTCTATGTTGCTTTAGCTATCCATGGTCCTTTATGCCTCTTTATAATTCTTTGTATTTTTTTCCCCTGTCTGTGAAGAGTGGCTTTGAAATTTTGAGTAGAGTTGCATTATTTTTAGATTGCTTTTGGTAGAATGGCATTCTCACAAGGTTAATTCCTCTGACCCATGATCATAGGTGGTCTTTCCATCTTACAATGATGGACTCCTCAGTTCTTTTATTCTGAGAGAATGTGTGTTAGAGTTTATTTCTTTTTCTTTTTCATTTTCTTTCTCTTTTCTTTCTTTCTTTTTTTTTGGCTTTTCAAGACAGCATTTCTCTGTAGTTTTAGAGCCTGTTCAGGAACTTGCTCTGTAGACCAGGCTGGCCTTGAACTCACCTGCCTCTACCCATCGAGTGCTGGGATTAAAGGTGTGCGCCACCACCTCCCAGCTTAATTATGGTTTCTGTTGCTGCAATGAAACACAATGACCAAAAAACAAGTTGAAAAGGAAAGGGTTTATTCAGCTAATACTTCCACATTGCTGTTCATCACTGAAGGAAGTCAGGACAGGATCCTGGAGGCAGGAGCTGATGCAGAAGCCGTGGAGTGGTGATGCTTATTGGCCTTGCTCACATGGCTTGCTTAGTCTACTTTTTTTTTTAATAGAACCCAGGACCACCACCAGTTTAGGAATGGAACCACCCACTATGGGCTGAGCCTTCCTCCATTGATCACTAATTGAGAAAATGCCTTACAGCTGGATCTCATGGAGGCATTTCCTCAGCTCCTTCCTCTCTGATGACTCCAGCTTGTGTCAAGTAGACATACAAAAGCAGCCAATACAGTTTGTGTGTGTTTGTCCTTCTGTCTGTCTGTCTATCTGTCTGTCTATGTATCTGTGTCTATGTTTCTATTGTGAATGCATTGTTTCCTTGCTTTTTTTTCTCGCTATGCTTGTTATTTGTATTAATTTGTGTTATTAATTAATTAATTAATTTGTGTTAATTTGATATCCTGCCACTGTGCGGGAAGTGCTTATCAACTCTAAGATGTTTTTGCTAGTATCTTTAGAGCATTTTATGTATAGAACCATATCCTCTGCTAAAAGGGATACTTTGATTTCATCTCTCCTTATTTATACTCTATTTCTTTCTCTTATTGTCTAACTAAAACTTCATACACTTTATTGAGTGGAAATGAGAAGAGTTGATGCTCTGTCTGGCTCATGAGCTTGATGGGAATATTTTGAAGTTTTCTCTATTTTGTGTAATGCTCCTGAGGGTTTGTCATACAGCCTTTATTATGTTGAGGCATGCTCCCCCAATCCCTAGCCTGAAGGGATAATGGATTATTTTTCAAAGGCCTTTGTTTTCTCTGTTGAGATAATTATGTGAGTTCTACCTTTTATTCCATTTATGTGATTAATTATATTCATTGATTAGTATATGTTGATCCACTTCTGCATCACTGAAATACAGCCAACTTAGTCATGATGAATGATCTTTTTGATGTGATCTTGAAGTCAAGTTTTTTTTGTGAATTTTTTTGCGAATTTTTTATTGAGAATTTTTTCATTTCTGTTCATTAGGGATATCCATCTGTAATTAACCTCTCTCTCTCTCTCTCTCTCTCACACACACACACACACACACACACACACACACACACTCACACACACATTCTGCTTTTATTTCTTGCATGCTTTTGCAGAGTCAACTATTACTCCTTTTACTTTTCTGTTTTTGTTACAAATAAATACCCCAAGCTTTCTGTATTATTTCTTTATCTTTTATTCTCAATAGTTTGAAATTATGTGCTGATATAGTTTTGTGGCACATATCTTGCTTTGTTTTATAGCATATTAATATAAGATATTAATACCTCAAATATCTTTCTTCTGATCATCTCGTTGTTGGTATATTAGTCCTTCCAAAGGTCTTGGATGTGCTCGCTTTCTTTTTCTTCAGTTTGCTCTTTGTTTTCTTGGTTTGGGAGTTTTTATTGGCAACCTAATCAAGCTCAGAGATTCTCATCCATGTCCCTTTAGGAGCCTACCAGAGGTAGTCTTCATTCCTCCCCCTTTAGTTTCCACCATGAGCATTTCTTCTCAGGTTCTTCCTTTGACAGTTCTTTCTGTGTTTATATGGCCCATCTGTTCTTGCATGCTGTCCGCTTTGTCCATGAGACTCCCAGCATCTTAATAACAATTGCCGTAAATTCCCAGTCTGTTCATTCCCAGCAGTTACCATCTCTGGATCCTGGTCTGGTGCTTCCTTTTTTTGTTTGATTTTTGTTTTGATTTAGTTGTCTTTTAATATGCCTCGACATTTTCTCACAATAGATAGCCATATTGGGCTACATCAGAAGAGCGACTGTAAATAGCCTAAGTGACGTGGTGGCCAAGAGAAGAAGCAGGCGGTGAGATGCATTCTAGAGCTCTCTGACTGGGGCTGAGCCTTCATGAGCCTGACACTCTGACTGTGATGTTTGTGCACTTCCCAGCCCCTTCTTTCCCATTAGTTGGGCCAAGATGTCAAGAGGGAAGTAGAAAAAGCTAGAAATAGGTCTACTGTGTAATTCAGCTATCCCAGTCTTGGGCATACGCCCAAAGAACTTTATATCCTACTACAGAGATAACCTGTTCATCCATGTTTATCACTGCTCTATTTACAGTAGCTAGGAAGTAGAAACAGCCTAGATACCTGTTGACTGATGAATGGATAATGAAGTTATTCATCTGTTAAGAAAAATGAATTTAAAATTCATAGATTAATGAATGGAGACGGAAATAATCATGATGAGGGAGGCAGCCCAGACCCAGTAAGACAAATGTCATATGGCCTTTCATCTTCATATATGTGTGTTTCCCTTGGAATCCCTATTGAGTTTAGGAAGCCGGTAAGGAGCCATGCGAAGGGGCTTTCAAGGGAAAGTAGATAAATACAATGGCATCTGAGTAAAGAGGGAGTAACAGAACAGGAAGAGTTAAATGGGGTGGGAATGGAAGGGCGGGATAAAGGAGAGAATAGCAAACAGCACAAACCTTTAAAACCATCATATGGAAATCTCCTGGAGAAGCCTCCTAGAATATATCCATACACATTTATAAAAGAAGTTATGCTATAATGGGGTAACAACACCCCTACCAGACACTGCAGGCTAGCAAATAGAAATCATGGTGCCATCAAATGGATTACCTCTCAGGAGCTTTTGGTTTCCAAGGTCCCATAAACCCCCAAATCTTATAGGCTACTGCTAATGCTCTTGGTTACCCCAGAACATACTGTAAGACTCTATTGCTGAAGCCATAGAACATGGAAAACTCAAGCTGTTACTTGCCCGGCAGCTTTGTCCCTGCTGGATATCCTTCACAGCGCTGGAAGGGGCTATGCACATGGCTAGAGGAGCAAAGTAACCATCCATCCATGAGCCCAACAACCTGAATTTGATTCCTTGTGGTGGAAAGAGAGAGCCAACTCCAGCAAGTTGTCTTCTGACCTCTGTATGCATGCATACATGCATGCACACACACGATAGAAAGATAGATAGATAGATAGATAGATAGATAGATAGATAGATAGATAGATAGATAGATAGATGATGGATAACAAAGGAAGAAAATGGTAAAATTGTATTGTATTTCTGGAACAATGGCTTAGCAGTTAAGAGCACTGGCTACTTTCTAGAGGTTCCAGGTTCAATTCCTGCACCCATATGGTGGCTCACATCCATCTATAACTCCAGTTCTGGGGAACTTGTCACCCTTCTTTGGCCTCTGTGGATACCAGGCAAGTACATACACAGACATTTATGTAGACAAGTCACAAAATAAAATAATAATTTTTAAAAGAAAAATTAAACTCTACCTGTCATTTCTAATCAGGTCTAACATTCTCAAATGGGTGGGATGGCAAATTGCTTTTCTTCTCTTGTGAATTCCCTGGTCTCTGAACCAGTTCTGTTTTCGCTTTAAAATCTTTTTATTTCGTTCCCATTGCCATTTTAACTTATAGAGCAGAGGTGTGAAGCTTTTCCTCTTACTCCACAAATGCTTCTCCAGTTTCTTTTACTTTTTGTTTTGTGTCTTTTCTTTAACATTAGAAATTTGTTCTTCTAGCAAATCTTCATTAGCATATTTAATGATACCTTCCCCAGCTCATATTTAAATATTTATTCATATTTTTGTAGATATTTGGTTTTTTTTGTAACATGTCTTTAAATATTATAAAATTAATTTGTCAAATATGTAAAGTTTTAATGGTTTGCCAACTTAATCCCACTTTCTGATTATTGCCAGTATATGGAAATTCAATATTTTTTGAGTCTGTTTTAAAATTTCAGGTTTTCTCAAATTTTTATTCTAAATTTCAGATGCTGTTGTTTTTTAGCTAATGATGTATTTTTCTTTCTGGTGCTTATACCTCTTACAATTCTTTATTTCTTTGGCCCTAAATTTAAGAATGCATTAAATGACAGTGTAGCTATTTTGATTTTTCTCTTTATATTGAAATTAAGAGAATATCTCATTTGTAACACAAACTACCCTTTATATACAATGTAGCCCAAGATGGCCTTGAACTCATGACTCTCCTGCCTCCACGTCTTCATTGCTAGGTTTACAAACACACTCCAGCACACTTAGGTCTCTAGCCCTTCATTGCTTATTTTGTGTTCAGAGAAGTAGGTTTCACTGAGGCAGCCTCATGCCCATGTGCCCATGCATCAGGGCTCTTCCTTTGCACTCAGCACTGCTTCCCCAGCCCCTCCCCTCTGCCTCTCCACGCCCCCTTCCTCCAATCGCTCCTCTGTTTCCACAGTGTGTTTTTTGGCTCCCTTAACCCGTCCTGCAAGACTTCACTCTCGGCTCTTGCGGTCCTCTTCTCTCACATTGTCTGCCTGTGTGTCCGTTTAAGACTGGATTCTGCGTGTAGAAGAACACGTGTCTATGTCTCTTTATCCTTTCATCTGCGGGTGGATGCCTAGGTCATTATGAACGAGCGGCAGTAAATGTGGATGTGCAATCTCTCTGTCACGTTGACTTACAGTCCTCTGGGCGCCTTCCCCGGGGGAAATGTGGCTGCCTGGCGTGGTAGTTCTGTTTTTGTTTTTGGAGGAACCTTCGTGTTAATTTTCATAGTGACTATAATAGGGTTTATATTCCTACCAGCACTGACTGATGACTGATGCCTCTTTCCCCACATCCGACCCAGCATTTGCTACCATTTGATTCCTTAATGATATCCATCTGACTGGGGTGAGACAGACTCCCAGAGCAGTTTGCATGGGAGATGCAGTTGCATCTCCATGATGGCTAAGGATAACATTTTGTTGTTACTGTTTCTTTAAATATTTATTGGCCCTTTGTATTTCTGTTTTGTAATCCGACTGTTCCATTCATACATATATTTAATTGATCACATGAGTTGGTGTTTGGGGGTTTGATTTTTGGAATTCTTATAGAATCTAGATACTAATTTCCTATTGGATGTATAGTTGGCCAAAGTTTTCTCCCATTCAGTAGGTTGTCTCTTCACTACAGAATTTTTATTTCGTATAATCCACTTTACCAATTCTCATTCCCTGTTCCTATAGCCTTTTCATCAAGTCCTTGCTTCTGCAAGTGTGTTTCTACGTTTTCTCCAGCAGTGTCAGGGTTAACGAGTATCCAGTCAGTTTTTCCTAGCCCCGCTTGTTTCCAAGATCCCTGTTGGAAGACTGTGCCCCTTAGGACAGAGAGGATGAGGGGAAGCTGTAAGCTCGCTACAGTCACCGCTTACAGTCTCCGTGGTCACATGAGGAGGGTGTGCTAAGGGAGTGAGCAAGTCCTCAGTACAGGGTCCAAGCCTCACTTGCTCATCCGAGTCCTCTGGAGATGTGCCCAGCTCGCCTCAGACTCCCTTAACTTTGAATGGTCACCTGAAAGTGTGCCCCCCCCCCAAGCATGACAGCCCTTAGGGCAGCATCTTTTCAATAGTCTCGTGATGTCGACCTGACATGCCCTTCCTCTGACCTGGAGGGATGCTGTAAATCCTGTCACACTGCTTCACTTGCAGTAGATAGGCTTCCCAAGAAGGCAGGGAGAATAGTGAGTGTCATTCCATAAAGCTCCATTGGCCCCCAGCTCCTAGCACGTTATAGTTCCTGGTGAGCCATCTGGTGTTGCAGCAAATACCCAAAGAGAAAGGGTGGTGACGTTTTGATGGGAAAAGTTGGGCAAGATATGCTTGTAGTGGGCTTCCAACATTCCTTGGCTACTAAAAGAAAGATGGACCCAAGAGAGTGTGGGTCGTGGGCAGGTGCAGATAGCCATCCTCTCTTGTGTAACGTCGGACCTCCTCTGACATCCTGGGGCAGCCCCTGTGCTGAGAGCTGATGCGCAATCATCTCTCACCCTGAACTCTTCACTTTCCCACGTGTGCATCCCCCTGCCCTCTGTCCTGCCTGTCTAGGGCTCCAGGTGCCTGTGAATGTGTCTTGAGCATCCGCTTTCTCACCAACAGCCTGTGTCCCACCTTATCTCCCCGAGACACCCACCTCCTTCCCTGAGACGTCCACCTCCCTCCTGAGTCACCCACCTCCTTCCTGAAATGCCCACCTCCTTTCTGAGACGTCCATCTCCCTCCTGAGACGCCTGCCTCCCTTCTGGGACACCCGCCTCCCTCCTGGGACGCCCACCTCCCTCCTGGGACTCCCGCCTCCCTGCTGAGACGCCCGCCTCCCCGCTGAGACGCCCACCTCCCTGCTGAGACGCCCACCTCCCTCAATCTTCATCTCCATCTCTCTGTTTCCATGTTTTCACTGTACGCACATGCTTGATTGAGTCTGATATGCCAAGGGATGTAAAAGAATGCAGAGCATCATATACTTACAATTCTAAGTATAGTTGAACTGAGTTATTCCTTTTCGTTTTCTTTCTTTCTTTTTGATGGAGCCAAAAACTTAAAACACTTTATACTGGAATTTTATATTGAATGGCTGAATTTATCCTTAGTTGAAGCATTTTTATTTCGTTCAGTTAATATTAAGAGCATTCATTTGAAAACACTGACTATGTGGTAAATTGTTAGGCTTTTCATTTGGGGAATATTGGCAATAAGTATCCAATGGAGGGGCAGAGGGGCCGAGTCGGGGGAGGGATGAAGAAGTAAGACTGTGACTGAAGTGGAAGGAAGGGTTTTATCCTACAGGTGAAAGCCTGAACCTGTGCATGTTCTCCTTAGACTCTCTCTTTACCTCGGTTGTTCCGTTCTAGCTGTCCTCTTGTTTCCTTTCCACTGTGCACACACGGTGGGCTCTGCGCACCTCAGGACGAAGTCTTAACTGTGATCCGGAGAGTGGATGATAACTGGGCAGAAGGCATGCTAGGAGACAAGGTCGGGATTTTCCCACTCTTGTACGTGGAGGTAAGCTCACTAACACACCTGTTGTTTGGATCCCCAGAATGCAGGGCCCTGGCCTGGGGGAGCCCCTTCCTGAGGGAGAAGGAGATTCCTCCCCTCCCCAAGCGTGTAATGCCTGCGGCTTCCTGGAGGCTTCTTCTAAACTGCCCCCGTGTATGAGGATTCTCTGACCCCTTTCAGAGGTTCCTCCCAGGCTGGATGCTGTCTCCTCGCTGTGGGCTCCAAGGGCAGGACCTAGGCGGCCTTCCCCAGTGTCTCAGACACCCATCACGCACTTTTATGAGACTTCTGTATCCTACTGTGCTGGCTCCTGACCCAAAGAGAAGAGTTTAAGGCAGCGTCTCCCTGAACCCCCCCACAGACTTCTGGAAACACTGCTGATCATTAACTATGTCCTGACTTCTCCATGCATTCTTGTTAGCTGGGCAGCTCATCCAGTAAGAGCCCCTCAGCAGCGGGAACCCAAGGCCTGTTTGTTTCCTGGCTCCCCTTTCTGTGTCCAGTGCCACCTTAGGACGGTTGCTGAACAGAGGCCACGTGGGCTATCTGTCTGCCTTGTGCTGTTTGTCCCACAGTATTTTCCCCACTGAGTGTGTCCACTATTTGTTGCTGCCAGGCCACATGTGGTCCATGAGGAAGCCAAATACTTTTACCTGATGCCCATTGCTTATAAACCAAGACTAAATGCCAAATACTTCTCAGTACTTAATCTTCCAATAATGTAGACACTAGAAAATGATGGCCACCTCTACTTTGTAGATGATCAGACAGAAAATCCACGCGCTCTGGGAGGTACCCACCCAACAGCTGATAGGTGGAATTCTGGGATATGTCGAGCCCCATGGCTGATGTGTGGGACATAGATGTTTAGTTTTAGTCTTTGCCTTTAACCTCCTGTCCCACTTGGTGTCCCACAGATGCTTTGCTCGGCCTAGTGTGGAGCTCCTGACTGCAAGCACACCCAGTAGATAAGAACGTGAGAGTCAGAGGAAGGTCAGGCAGGGAACATGGTCATCAGGGTGTGCCCATGGTAGACATTTGTTAGAAACATCCACAGGTCTTGACTGCCCAGGAAGTAAAGGCCTAATGGTTTGCCCTGGCATTCAAGGTCCTCCACAATCTTGCTGGATTTTTCTAGCCTCAACTCTCATCACTCCCCACTGATCTTCCCAATTATTCTAGATAACATTTACTTTGGGTTGACCTCCCCGGAGAGCCAGGACCTGCCCTAGCAATGACAGTAGTCCGTGCATACACGTGGTCCCTGTCTCTAGCCTTTACTGTTATAGCTACAGTCGCCTTTACTATCTCCGGTGATTTTTACATATTCTGCATTGCTGTACCTTTCCTATCTGGGTTGCTACTTAAAGTAGATAACTAACTTACGGTATGAATATCATATGCCATACATTTGAGAGGTCCAAAATTCAAAGTCCCTCATGGTTTTTAGCAGGGTGCATTTTTTTTCAGTGCTGTTCTCTAGGTGGTGAGAGAGACTGAGGAAGAAATCAGTTCCAGGCAGTAGTAGCATCCTTATCCCAGAACGGGTAGGAGTTTATGGGAGCAGGCCAGATTACACTAGACCCAAGCCCTCGATCTGATGCCGCTACATTTGGGGGCTTAAACAAAACTTGTATGGTGTGTGGGAAACTTCTGGTACTATTTATAGATTCTGAAAAGAAAATAATGGTAGCAAAACTAAAATCCTGATTAAGCTAAATAGATGTAATCAGTCCCAAAGTAAATGTTACTAATGGCAACTGTCTCCTGTGTGAAGGTCCCCAGCATCAGCTCTAGAAATGCACTGCCAGGCGTTTGTTGAGCCTCATTCAGCTGCCTGAATTGGTTTGGGTTCATCCTCTTGTGCGACACAGCAGCTCATTACTTCATCGACTATAAAGAGGGGAAGTTATTTTGAACCCCTGCCTCTAAACATAGTGTTTGCACAGAGAGAAAGCTGAGTTCTGCAGCTGTGATTCCGAGCATGGCCTGTGGTGCTGCGGGGCTCTGCTATTTGCTAGCTCCTGGTACTTGTCATTTCTGTCTTTGGTCTTGCTGATTTTCAGTCCCCTGACTGGGCAGGAGAATGTTTTCAGGAAGGAAGCTCAAGAGAGGTTGTGTGTGAGTCAAGTTTCTCCAAAGAGATGGTGAGAATCGTGTACGAAAGGACTAAGGAAATTGGCTCATGCGGTTATGGAGGCTGAGGAGTCAGACAACAAACCACCCACAAGCTGGAGCCCTGAGATGCTCGTGGCTCAGTCCAAGTGCAAAGGTCTTAGCAGAGACACAGATGGAGGGTCTCTTGGCCTGAGGCAGAAGGCCTGAGAGTTGGGAGAGGGTTGTTCCAGTGAAAACTCAACCGCGAGGAATAATTGCCGACTGCTTTTGAACAAGTCTTTTCTAGGAAATTCAGTACATTCTTAGAAACTCGTTGTAAGATCACACATTGTCCAAAAACCCGCTACCCTCCCTGAGGGCTTCTGACTTCAACCACAGCTACAGCGCAGACCTGCCCTTGAGGGCCAGGGGATAAGTGAAGCTCCAAGTCAGAGTTCCCGAGGTTTGAACCTCCTCAACCCCCAGGCAGACCCTGCCCACTGATGCTACTCCCAGGTCTTGCACCTAGACTGACTGCACATTGTAAGTTCCTCCAGGAAACTCAAGACTGGAGAACCAGATGCTAATGCAGGACCTTCCTAACCCTTCACCGGATAGACACTGGTCCTGGGCACACGACACATGTACTCAGCCTTAGCTAAAGAGAAGTTTACATGGACGTAGATAGACCAGTATTGTTAGTGTCTGTTTGGTGATCATTTTGGGCATTAGAAAAATGGATTAGAAAGATGGGTGTGAACATCCCCATTGGCAAGACACGGCATTTAGTTCAACAACAGTACGTCCCCGCAATCTGCAAGCCAACGTGTAACTCTGCGGTTGCTGAGTGAAAGATTTTGTTCTAGATCTGGAAAAGGGAAAGAAAAGGCTCATGCAAATTTTCTTCAAGAGACCAGACAAAGCGGAAGAGTATGTCCTGGGCTCAGCTGAGCAGCCTGCCTTGGGAAACTCGCATGCCTACCACGCGTCTAACACAGCAAGCCTCATCCATCTCCTGGCGCCCATCCTCTCACTTCACAAGGCATTTAGGGTTGTCCCTGAGACTTTCCTCTGTTATATCTGCAAACATATCCTTCTATCATCAAATCCAGAACAGCCCTGAATGGCACATATGCCCCCATTGGCCTGGTGAGGTGCGCCTGCGTCACAGGAGAGAGCTCTGGCTGTTTCACTTTCTTACCAGGACAGGTCATTCACAAGGGACAGGAATAAAAGCAATCACGCTCAAGAAGGTGAAGATGGAGTTATTTTTACACTTGACTCGAGCTCCTCCGCTGGGTGCTAGCTGTCTGGTGGCCTCTGTCTTCCTGCAGAGGGGCACTGGCTCAGAGTTATCCTCCTTAGGCTATGCTGAGCCACCTGCCTGCCTTAGCACCTTCCATGACTATAGACAAGGGGCCTTGGCTCAGCTCCCCTCAACCTGGTATGCTTGCTTGTCCATTCTTCATTTTGATCTTTCCTAGAAAAGGGGTCCAGGCTGGTGACTCACAAACCAGTGAACCTCACAGCCTTCAAAGCTCTATAGTCTTAGCCTTAAAAAGCCCAGTGCAATGAAAGGCTTCTGGCTCCCACAAGTACCTAGGTGGTGCTTGTCACCTCCCTTCCAAGCCCAGGGATCCTCATCCTTCTGAACTTTGCATACCAACACACACACACACACACACACACACACACACACACACACACACACCTTTCCCTCTTGAAGCCACAGTCCGTAGCCACATGACTTTCAGCCCATCCCCTGTAACTCTTAGACATCTACCCCATTCTGGCTCATCTCTTTACTATATGAGTTCAAGGTGTTCTTGGAGGCCTTCCTTGAATGGCATTCCCTGTCCTGTCCAGTCTACACACACTCCCCATCTTCCATCTAACCATAAAACAGCACAGGATAATGTTCTCCTGTTGAGAGGTCATGGGCTGGCCCCTACCAGGCACCTCAGCTGGTATTAGGTACCCACGCATAGCTGCCGTCAGAGATCCTGACGAGGAGTCACTTCGTGGCTAGACTATAAGCCCTACAATGACTAGGCTGCAACAGGCCCTTTCTACTTTGCTGTCAGCTGATGCTAATTTTCTCCCAGAATTACAGAGTAGGATTACCTCCCCAGGGAACAAGTCTTTACTGGGAAAAAGGCCCAGAGAGCATCCTCCCCATTTTAAAAAAGCAAATTTCGCTTTATATTTAGGGTAAGCAACATCTTATAAGATGCTTATGCAGTTAAGTGGTTACTATGGTATAATAAGTGAGCCCATCCATTAGCTCACACAGTCGCTCATTTTCCCATTGGCAAGGCCAGCTGCAGTTTTCTCCTGCTACAGAAATCCTTAGTGTGATTCTACAGCTGGTATCAACCACCATGCTCCTGGTGCTCCCTAGCTCTTTAACTTGTTCATGCCACCCTCTACTCCTTCATGTCCTTTGACACATTCCCTCCTCCACACCTTGGTAGTCATTGCTTTATTCTCTATATATTTGACTCCTTTTCAGAGTCCATATTGTGAATAAGATCGTTTACCTCTTTTCTTTGTACATCTGACTCATTTAACCAAGCATCATGTTCTCGCAGTCCATCCATAGCGCCGCAGATGTAAAGATGTTGAGACCATATGCCTGTAGTCTTAGCACTCAGGGGATGAGGCCTCAAATACTTAAAGGCCTTGAGATTGAGGCCAGTCTGGGCAGCATAGCTAGATTTTGCTAAACAAAGAAACAAACTTGAAAAACAAAGGAATTCCCAAACTCTACCTAGCAGGGGCAGGGGTAGGTCCTGGCTGTAGAGGTGGGAGCCATTTTCCAGCAGAGGCTGCCGTGCTCTTTGGGCAGGCCTGGCAGAGGTAACAGTTTTCAGACATGGTGTAGAGAGCATGTAGCCATGCAGAAGTCCTCTGGCGCCTGCACAGCAACAACAAAGGGTCTCCCTGCTGAGGCCAGCGGAGGCTTTAGTTCAGAAGGAATGGGGTGCCTGATTTTACAGCAGGAACCAGGCATTGACTGCAACCTCAGAGCTGCTTCCTTGGTCCCTCATGGTTGCAGTACTTGGAAAGGGATTTTTACCGAGATTTATACCCCTGCCAGTAGGGAAAAATACCTCATCTGTTACCTTTGGTACTAATTATTGTTTTGCAAAGATTGTGCACAAGTTCATGGTGCTCAAATATGCACGTGCACTTTGGAAGAATTTCTATAGCTCCTCCTTTCAACCAGTTATGGTAAATGGCAAAATGAGAAACAACAGAGTGTAGCTTCGTCTTATTCCTGCTGAAATCACTCATATCCCCTCTCTCCGGCTCTTTTGTCTTCCAAGTCCTTCAAAGTTAGAGTAATGAAGGGCTCTACTTTGAAGCTATTGAAAACTATCGTCCCAAGGGGAAGCCAAAGCCAAGGTTTGATTAATCACCACATTTTCTAGATGTCTTATTTTCTGTGATTTTCCCTTCTTTCTTCAAATATATTTTTACTAATCATTTGGGAATTACATCTACGTGTACAAAATATTTTAATCATATCCACCCTCATACATCCCCAGGGATAAAGCCAGCCTTGTCATGGTGGGTATTCTTTCATGTATTCTTTTTATTAGGCATTTTGTGTCTATGTTCATCAGGGATATTGGCCTACAGTTTCCTGTCGTGTCTTCTGTGATGTTGGTATTGCAGTGATACTGGCCTCATAGAAGGAGCTAGAGAGTACTCCTATTCAGAAACAGGAACAGAAGTTTAAGGACGATTAGCCGTACACCCTCTTCACTAGCCTGGTAGAATTCTGCTGTGCCCCCAGGCTTTCCTTTGCCGGAAGGCTATTTATTCCTATTCCTGTCATCTCAGTTGGTTCTTTTAGGTTGTTGATCTCTTCATGGTTTAATTTCGGTGGTTTGGCAAAATCAGAAATTTTCTTTTAGGTTTTCCAACTTAATGAAGTAAAGGTTTTTTTTTTAAAAAAAAACTATCTTTATAATATTCTGAATTGAATTGGCATTGTACTGTTTCTCTGTCCATGTCTGATTCTCTTAATCTTTGTCCTCTCTTTCTTTCTTTTGGCTTGTTAGGTCAGAATCCATTTTTCTTGTTTATCTTCTCAATGAACAAGCACTCAGATTTGCTGATTCTTTGTATTATTTTCTTTGTTTTTAATTTCATTAGTCTCACCTCTGATTTTTATTTTGTGTGTGTGTCTACTGTATTCGTGTGCGTTTTCCCAAGTCTTGAGCTGCATCATGAAGTCACTTGTGTTGACTCTTTCTGAGTTTTTACAGTAGTCACTGAAAGCTAACATGTTTCCCTTGTAGGACTGCTTTTAATGAATCTCAGGGGATTTTTATGTTTTCTTTTTTCATGTCACTTGGGGAAATTTTTTTATTTCTTTCTTGATTTCCTTTTCAATGTTTTAATCATTCCCTAATGAGTTGTTTAAATTCCATGAGTTTGTGTACTTACTAGAGATTATTTTGCTGTCAATTTTAATTTTTATTGCATTAGGAGCAGATAGGATATATACAGTTAGTTAAGGGATTCTGAATTTGCTAGGATTTTTTAATCCCAGGATTTACCCTATTTTAGAGAAGCTTTTGTGTGCTGTAGTGCTTAGGTAAAATATTCTGTAGGTAGCTGTTAAATCTATTTGTTGTATAATTTAATATTAATGTTTTTCTCCTTATTTTTGTCCAGGTGACCTGTCTCTTGTAGACAATGTGGTTTGAAATCACCTACTATCATTTGCTTGATGTTAATCTGTGCCTTGAATTCTTTAAGTACACGTTTTATGAGATTGGCAGTATCTGGTATTGAATTTCTGCTTTGTTTTGGTTTGGTTTTTAAGAAGGTCATGGTTCTTTTTAGGACCATTGGTTGCCCAGATGGGAATATATATATATATATATATATATATGCATATATATACATATACGTATATATAGTTTAAATGAATTTTTCCCATCTGGGATACCAATACTATATATATATGTATGTATATGTATATATGCATACATATATATACATACATACAAAGACTTATATTTATTCGGCGTTTTAGGTAGAACTGGTTAATTCCTTATGACTTTTTCAGATATTCTTAGTATAATTTTGTCCTTTTATTCCTTCTTCTGTGTTTGTCCCTCATTTTCCCCATTCTCCCCTTCAGAAGTCTTGTGCCCTGCCAGTCCCTCTCACCTCAATGGTCTCTTTTGACTTAGCCCGGTTTCTGTAATTACCATATGTATGTATTTACATTTCAAGATTTGGAGTTAGCAACCCCAAATGAGAGAAAACATGGGACATTGGAAGGGAGAAAGGATGGATGAGTAGCACCAAGGATATTTAAAAAGCCACAAGGAATCATATTTTTTATGTTCTCTTAAAATTACACATGCGTGTGCATGCATACATACATTACATACATGTATGCATGTATTTTTTATGATATGTCATTCGAGGTCACAGTGTTTCCCCACAGCAACAATTTAACTATTTAGCAAAGCTCCTAGTACCAGACATGAGAAAGCCCCTTTTGGGATTTTAGTTAGGGGAGCCCATGATATTCCTAAAATTCTATGGTCTTTGTGATTGCCCTTCATCTTCTCCCAGAAAGTAGAAGTACGGCCCCATACTGAAGATACCACATAGGTAGGATACAGGATGTAAAAGAACCAAGTCAGATCTTTCTGAGGACTCCTCTCATAGTACAAGAAGGAGCTATGCAGGCTGCCAATGGAGAAAAACAACCAATAGTCCCACCCAGCTCTAATACCTACGAGCTACAATGAACAAGAATGGCACATATCCCAAAAGATATGATAGTGGCACTTACGTCCTAGGAGTAACCAAAAACCACCTAACTGGACTTGAGGTCTACTCAATATGAGGGAATAGGCAACTACCCATTGCTGGTATGTCCAAAGACCCTAGAGGGGAACCTGCTACTTCTAATTCCTCAAGTAATATAACATTTAACTGCATTCCAAATACTATCACACCCAGAGGTGAGTATAGTTCTCACCCCTTATCCATGAAACTCTGCTGCAGATGGAGACCATTGCACAAATCCACAGCCAGTCAAATGCAGAAAACAACTGACCACGGGGTACTCCGTTCTAACTGATAATCTACATATGAGCCTTACAGCTAAGGCCCTGGGAACATCACAGAAGAGAGAGCAAAAATAGTGGCAGAGCCAGAGGACCAGGGCACATACTGTGAGAGAGTATTTCTGTATGGCAGGAAGGCAGCACTTAAGATATCTAGGCAACACTGTTACTTAAACAAGACCTAAAACATGACACCACCAGTTGGCATGCCGAAGTAGATGGGGGAAATCTTACAAGGCCCCACTCCTGGATGAGGAGCTTCAGACAATTCTCTTCTGAGAAAGAATCAGTCTTCTTCAGGGACAAGGCCCCTGCTGTGTTATCCAATACCAAGCCCTAATCATATATACATATAAGTAACACTGAAAGGACTCAGCAAGCTGCGTTTGTAAATATATATATATAGTAAATATATGTGTATATATATTATATTTGTAAATTTATATATACACACATAAATAATACATTTGTAAATTTATATAGACACACATAATACATATATGTATATATACATACATATATGTTACAATAACTAAAGAAGTCATGGATTTTGGAGTGGGGGGTGACATGGAAGAAAGAAATGGAAAATTATGTAAATATAGAATTTATGTCTGAAAAAGAAAAAATAATCCTTTTAAAAATTGAGACATGGAAGGAAACAGAGTTCTCAGCAGTTGGAATACAAATGTCTGGGAAGCGGTTTTTGAATGTTCAATATCCTTAGAAATGCAAATTAAAACTACTTTGCAGTTTATCTTAGCATCATCACAATGGCTAAGATCCCCCAAAAAGCAAAAAGGGGAAAGGGTAGCACTCATTTTTGAGGGGATGTAAAGTTGTGTAGCCACTGTGGAAATTGGGGTGGTAGTTTTTCAAAGGTTAGAAATAGGTCTATGAAATAATCCAGTTTTGCCTATGTGCAGAGTGCCCCATGTCTTACTCTAGAAATAGTTGCTCATTTGTGTTCACCCCTGTTCTCCTCACAGTACCCAGGAAATGGAGACACCTGCATGCCCAGTGTCTGATTAATGCATAATGACAATGTAATGCATTTACATGATGAAATATTATTCGGTTGTTATGAAAAATGAAATTATTGCTGCCAGCATGCACACGTGGCCTGCTCCTTCACGCTCTGGGACCCCACCCCACCCTGTTCTACAGCCATGGCTCCTGGTCATCTCCTCCCATTCATTGTATCTGACATATCTAGCCTGGTGGAATTTGCCAGACACCATGTGTCTCTTGGCTTGAATCTAATCACAGAGGCACAGCAAAGGCACTCAGGGATGCAGGCCTGGCACTCAGAGATGTATCTAAGCTATCGAGAGGTTCCAGAAATGTTGCATGGGGAGGGGGCAGGACATGCAGTATTCTGGAAGATAATGCTGACATGGTCAGATTTTATTTCAGCCTTATAAGAATCATTTCCTATTATCAAACTCCGGGCTGAAGTCAAGGAATAGATGCAAACAAACAACAAGAATACAAAGAATCAAGGAAATGAAGAGTTGGTCCTCTCAGGAAACCAAACAGATTGACAGACCTTTGGCCAAATTAAAAAACTGAGAGAGAAAATTCAAATTAATAAACTTTGAGAAGAAAAGGAAGATATTACCATGTACCCTGAGGAAATTTAGAAAATCATGTGTACTTTAAAATCTGTATTCTGCAGCATACCTGTGATCTGATGGGAGGAAACGGGGAGGTGGGGACTCTGTTTAGTGGATAGGGAGGAAGATAAATACAGAAGGAAAGGAGGAAAACAGCAGTAAGGGTGTCTGAAAAAGTCCTAAGCAATTATACAATAAATTATCTACCAAAAATGCCTACAATTATGCAAGTCAGTGTATAAATAAATGCATAGTTTCAATGAGATTTTCCTATCTGGGCTGACAATGCTCCCCCAACAAGCCATAGGCCATCTCAAAAATACAAGACCCACAAAAACCAGCAGGTGACTTAATGGACAACAAGGCCATTAATTTGCAAGAGAGTGGGGAGAAGTATATCACTGGGTTTGGAGGGAGAAAAAGGAAAAGGGGAAATGATGTAATTATATTATAATCTTAATTTTTTAAAATTCTGTATTTCACCAAACCAGAACTCCTAAAGAAAATAATGAATTTCTTGATTTATACAACCCTACTAATGTTAAATCAATATGAAACAAACAATTTAAACAGACCCAAAACCCCTAGTAAAATTGAAGCAGTAATTAAGAATCTCCCAAACAACAGCAAAAAGAGTCCAGGACCAGATAGGTTCAGTGCAGAATTGTACCAGGCCTTCAAAGAACTACCAGCAATAGTAATTTTCAAATTCTTCTGCAAAATAAAAATGGAAGGGACAGTTCTTATTCTTGTCATGAGGTCACTACACCCTCATACCAAAAATCACACAGAGAACCAACAATAAAAGAAAATTGCAGAGCAATATCTCTTGTGAAAACACATGCAAAATGTCTCAATGAGATACTTGCTGAACTCAAGAAAACATCAAAAAGAGTATCCACCATGATCAAGTTGGCTTCATCCCACAGATGCAGGGATGGTTCAACATATAGAAATCAATAAACTTAATCCACTACATAAAAAACTGAAATATGAAAAAATGATCATCTCTTTGGATGCAAAAAAGGCCTTTGACAAAATACAAAGTCAATGCATAATTAAAAGTCCTGGAGAATAAAGAGATACAAGGGACATATCCCAATATAATAAAGGCAAGTCATAGCCAGCATCATGCTGAGTGGAGAGAAACTCAAAGCATTTGCAAATCAGAAACAAGATAAGGATGTTCGCTTTCTCCACATCTATTCAACTTAGTACTTGAAATCTAAGCTAAAGCAATAAGACAACTGAAGGAGATAAAGGGATACAGTAGGAAAGGAAGAATTCGGAGTATCCTTTTGCAGGTGGTATGACTTTATATGTAAAAGACCCTACTGATTCTGCCAGGGGACTCCTACAGCTGAGTAACACCTTCAGTAAAGTAGCAGGATACATTAACACAAACACCAGTAGCCTTCCTATATACAGATGACAAATACACTAGGAAAGGAATCAGGGAAACCATACCTTTCACAAGAGCCTCAAAAATATTTTGGGATTACTCCAACTTAGCAAGTGAAAAACTTGTATAATAAGAACCTTAAGATGTTGAAGGAAAAAAATTGAAGGTGACACCAAAAGATAGAAAAACCTCCCATGTTTGTGACTCAGTTGGATTAATATTGTAAAGATGGCCATCCTACAAAAACGTAATCTACAGATTCAGCAAGATCTCCACCAAAATTCCAACACAATTCTTAACAGAACTTGAAAAACACTCTTCAATAAGGGAATACAAAGACAAAACAAAAACAAACAAACAAACAAAAAACCCACAGGAGAGTTAAATCAGTCCTGAAGAGAAAACAAAAGCAAAACTTCTGGAGGTATCACCCTCTTGGATTTCAGGTTGTATTTCAGAGTTATAGTAATAAGTCACATACAAATAAGTCACACATGTTGATCAGTTGAATAAATTGAAGACCTAGACCTAATTCTGCATACCTACAGACACCTGGTATTTTGACAAAGAAGTCAGATACACAGTGGAGAAAATGCACCATCTTCTACAAATGTTGCTGGTGAAACTGGATGGTTGCATATAGAGTAATGTTAATAAGTCCACATTTATTAACTTGTATTAAAATCGACTCCATGTGGGTCAAGGACCTCAACCTAAGACCAGATACACTGAACCTGATGAAATACCAAGTGGGGAATAGGAATAGGCTTGAACTCACTGAGCAGGAAAAGACTTTCTGAACGGAAACCAATAGCAGAGTCACTATGACCAACTGTTAAAAAATAAGATCCTATAGAGCTAAAACGCTTCTGGACAGCAAAAGACACCATCATTTAAGCAAAGAAGCAGCCTACAGAATAAGAAAAAATATACCAATTACACATCTAATTACAGATTAGTGTAAAGAATATATAAAGAACTGAAACAAATTGAATATCAAGAAAACAATCTCCCCACAAAAAAAAAAAAAAAAAAAAAAAAAAAAAAAAAAAAAAAAGACTAAACAGAGAATTCCCGAAGGTTAGACACAAACAACTGAGAAACAGTTAAGGAAATAGTCGACATCCTTAGCCATCAGGGAAATTAAAATTAAAAACACTTTGAGATTCTTTTCTTATCCCAGTCAGAATGGCAAGGTCAATAAAAGAAAAAACAGTATGTGCTGGCGTAGTTGAAGGGAAAGGGGAAAGTTTACCCACTGTTGGTGTGAATGCAAACTGAGACATCCCCTATGGAAATCAGTGTGGAGGATCCTCAGAAAGCTGAGAATTGATCTATCTCAAGATCCAGCTATAAAACTCCTGGAAATATACCCAAAGGACTCTACATCTTTTTATGGGGGCACATGCTCATCCAGGTTGATTGTTGCTCTATTCATAATAGACTGAAATTGGACTCAGTCAATCAGCTGAATGGGTGAGGAAAATGTGGCACATTTACACAATGCAGTGTTATTCAGCTGTTAAGAAAAATATAATTATGAAATTTTCAGGAAAATGGATGGAACTAGAAACAGTCATCCTGAGTAAGGTAACCTAGATCCAGAAAAACAGACTTTGCATGTTTTCTCTTGTGGATATTGGCTGTGTGTGGTTTTGACACAAATACCACAAAATTTAAGTAGCGAGTAAGGGACCTAAGGGGAGGAAATCACCTTCCAAGAAAGGGGAAATAGAGTAAGGATTTATTAAGAGATGAAAGGGAACTTAGAATAAAAGGATTAAATGGGGAGGGAGATGGTCACAATGTCATACCTCTAGCTATGGCGCTATTGGCAGTTACTAGCTGCCAGGAGAGGAAGAGTCTGTCTTCTTAAAGCTATGGTCCTTGGTAGGTTGACCGTGATGCAGTGGAAAGCCGCATATCAAAAGTATATGGGAACACAATCTTGTACTTGATGTTTTGTTTTGTTTTTTCAAGACAGGTACAAAGTTAGGAGTTGAGTCTGGGAGGAGTTAGAAAAGATGGGCCAATATGATCAAAATACATCGTATGATGTTTTCCAAGAACTAATAAAAAAAATGAGAAAATGAGTTGGTGAGATGTCTCAGCAGTTAAGAGCACTTGCTGCTCTTGCAGAGGACCTGAGTTTGGTTCCCAGCACCCAGGTCAGGTGGTCCACGACTGTGTACAGCTTCATCTCCAGGGCAGCTGATGCCCTCTCCTGGCTTCTGAGAGCACTTCCATATATATGTGGCATATCCCAGCCATACACACACACGCACACGGACACATGCACACACAACTTTTTAAATACACTTTTTTAAAGGAGAAAAACAAAGAAAATGCAGGAATTTGAGAACCACCCCAAATCTTCAGAGCCATAGCTGGCTTCAGAAAATTCAGGACATTTTGAAACCCTCTAGCAGAGGAAGTGGCTTAAGACAAGTCTTTGTTCACTGCCCCATCTCAGCACATACAGCCTAAACAGACAAGGCAGTTGGTATATCATCCCTTAGTCTCCTTGCTTTCGTGTGACTACCAGGTGAGCATCTCCAGGACACCAGACCAGGTGTGCCGCAGACCACCCACAATTTTCCAAAGATGCTGGTTTCATTTTGCCTATACCTTACCTTCTCCTCAGAGCTGCACACTGTGCCGAGAAATGCCAAGCCCCTGAGAAAGCTAAGGGTCAGCGTAGCAGCCATAGAAAGCCCTTCCTGCCTTCTGTATCTTTGGGTGACAATGAGAAACCTTTGCAAGGAACCCACGATAGGCATCCCCACTTTCCTGTACAAACTCATGGTGGAAGCCACATATGAAAGATCGAACCCTGTGACCATGTCATTCTCTAAGTGAGAACTCGGGCCAGGGCTCAGAGGTACAGAGGAGAATACAGGGTGGCTGACGTTTAAGTAATGCCGTTCCTTCTCTGTTTTTTCATCTAGCTCAATGACTCCGCCAAGCAACTCATTGAGATGGACAAGCTGTGCCCTGCCGCTGCCGCCACTGCATGCAACCATGACGCCCTCCTGCCCTCCGACCCCAGCACATTAGCCAGCGTGGCCTCAGGTCCCACCCTAAGTAGCTCAGGGGCAGTCAGTGCCTTTCAACGGCGTGTGGACAGCAAGAAGAATGCCAAGAAGCGCCACTCTTTCACTGCGCTCAGTGTGACCCACAAGTCCTCCCAGGCGGCCAGCCACAGGCACTCCATGGAAATTAGCGCTCCGGTGCTGATCAGCTCCAGCGACCCACGTGCTGCAGCCAGGATTGGGGAGCTGGCCCATCTGTCCTGCGCCGTCCCCTCCCAGGTAATTCCTAGGGCCCAGAGCTCTGTCCATGATTTCCGCGGGTCCTATTCTACCTTCTGAATTCCTGAACTGTTCTAAAGGAAGCAACACCAGAACAGCTGAGGGTGACCGAGGCCGCTCCTCGTGGCCAACCGCCTGGCATCAAGAGCCCTGTAAATATATGTGTGTTGGCTCCTGGGTTGTGAGGTAATAGCCAGCGGTTCCAGGACACAGCACTGGAGTTAGCATCCATCGTCTAGGAAACCCCTCACTCACTGATACTCAGCATCCTTGCTCAGGGAGGAGTCTTGGGTGGGACATTCTGAGGAGCACTATGAGCTGAGAACCAGAATTAGCTGTACAGCTTAGTCCTTTCCTGCGGTTACTGCTATAGTTCCCTCTATTTCTAAATGTCACTTTTTTTTTTTACATTTCCGCTAGTCTGTTTGTAGACTTCAGTAGCCAAAGTAAGATGCGTGAAGAACACAGAGTAATAATTACCTGCAACTCTGAGAAACCTGTCCACCTGGGAAGGTGTCTCCTTCATAAAGGCCAGGAAGGGAGGAGGGGGTCTCTCCTGTGTCATTAAGTTTCCAATGAGACCGAGGAGAAGGGAATGTGCCTCCTGGAGGTGTGGGCCACGGTCCTTCCCAGCTCAGCATACTACAGGATAAGGCCCCTGTGCAGTTAGAGTCGGGGAGGGCCAGTTCCTGCCCACTCTGCACCTCCTTACCCCAAGGTCCATCTGCCAGCCCTGCTTTAGTTTCTCTCCAGGGTCACCTATAACCTCTGGGCGTGCTTCCAAGGAATGGCACCAGTATATAGGCTAGACTGAGGAAAGAGCCAGTAAGTATCTGGCTTTATTTTCCAAAGTTCCAGTTGACTTGGCTAAATTTATATGGAGAATCATCTCTTAAAATGGGCTGGAGAGATGACTCAGCAGTAAGATCACTCGCTGCTCTTGCAGAGGACCCCGGTTCAGTTCTTAACACCCACATGGCAGTTCACAGCGATCTGTAGCTCCAGTTCCAGGGGATCCATGCCTTCTTCTGACCTCCATGGGCACCAGATAAACACATGGTGCACATACATACATACAAGCAAAACAACACAACACACAAAATGAAATAAAACATCATTTTTTTTTGAGGCAGAATTTCACTATGTAGCTCTGGCTGACCCGAAACTCACTATGTAGACTAGACTGACTTTGAACTTGAAGAGATCCACCTGCCTCTGCCTATCACGTTCAAGACAGAAGCTGCCACAGTTGGCTTCCAGTTGATCTTAACAAATAAAATTAAAACACTGAACTTCAGGAGAATTATAGTTTTGGTAGATATGCTGCATCTGCTTAAAACTGCAGCTGCACATCATATATGTTATATACATTTGCACACCTGTGTATGCATGTCCATACCACACACACACACACACACACACACACCCCTACACGGTGCCCTGCACTTTTCCCAGCATAAACACCAGTGTCGGTGTCATCGCAAGCAGAGGCCATGGTTTGCAGCGGACACTATGGTGTCTGTAGTGTTTGCTGACCGTGGCTTATGTGCTCCTCGGCCCCACCCATTTTGCTCAGGAAGCAAACAGTGCTTAGGCCTGGGTCCAGTTTGTTTTCTGATGCTGTGATCAATGCTGTGATCGACGCCGTGACAAAAGCAACGTGGGGAAAGAAAAGGTTTGTTTGGCTTCCGCTTCCAGGTCACAGCCCACTGTAGAAGGAAATCAGGGCAGAAGCACAAGCAGGAACTGACAGAGGAATTATAAGGGAACTCTGCTTACTGACTTGTTCACTGGCTCTCTCTCCAGCTCATTCCCAGTTCAGGCTCAGCTGTCTTCTTATATAGCCCAGGCCCACCCACCTAGGGATGGTACTGCCCACCGAGGGCTAGCTCCTCCCACATCGGTCATTATTAAGACAATCTCTTATAGACATAGCCACAGGCAGGATGATCAAGGTAATTTTTCCACTGAGAATCCTCCTTCCCATGTGATTCTAGGTTGTGTCAGGTTGACAATAAAAAAATAAGTGAACCAATTACAAAAATAGTACAGGGCTATTGGCACGTTTACGATAAAAGAGGTGATGTTACCTGGCCTGACCCTTGGCCCCACCCCCCTTCATTAAATAATCTCTTCAGGCTGTTGATAGGTGTTTTGTATTTTTAAGTTTCTATGAGGGACATAGCAACTGGTAGCAGCCATCTCTGCTCCCCAAACAATTGTGTGCCAACACCGACATCATGAGCAGAGAGGAAAGGACAGCTTGCTGCTTCGGACTCTACAGTCTACACTAGGAAGCTCAGCTTTGACCCACAGTGCCTGAGCTTTATGCCCCACCCCCACCCCTCGCAGCCTGCGTATCTGTTCAGACTATAACTCAGGACACCTTAGACTTGATCCTTGGGTCTTGGGAGGATGGGGAAGGGAGAGGACAAGGTTATCAAATGGGATCCGCACAGAGTCACAGGTATGTATCACCCTCTCCTGCCTCCAGGACATGGCCATGGGCTTTTAGGTTCAGAAGTCCTTTAGGATCATGGTTTCTTCCAAAAATTGACATGGTTATTGATGCTGATGAAATCTGAACCGCCTCTGACCACTGGATTGTAGTCCAGAGGACAGGCCACACGGGCTTTCTCCTCTAGAAACGTCTTGTACATGAAACAATGCGGTGCTTAAAATTCAGCTTGTCCTTCTCTGAGAGGACAGCGCCTGTCACTCGCAGCTCATGGTGAGCTCCGGGTCCATCTCATGGCTATGGAGAGGGCGCAGCTGTGAAATGACCAGCCTAGGCCTCCCAGAGCACAGGTTCAGGCAGAAGCTCAGATGGCCATCCTGCTCATATCTGGACCCTGAAGAATTCTTCTCACCCTCGGTAGAGGTCAGAGGACCGCTGCTCTGTGTGAATAATGGAGTCACGTGTCAGCTTCTGCTGGGGGCAGAAGTCTGTCAGCCAAACTATTGAGGTAAAAAGCTATTTGGGTTAACTCCACAATTAAGAGTCCAGAGGCTTTCTTAGTGACTGCCATTTCAACTGGGGTGAGATAGAATCTTAATTCATCTTTCATTTGCATTTTGCTGATGGCTAGTGATGTTGCACGTTTCCTTCATATGTTTATTGGCCGTTTATATAGTACTTCATCTTTTCAGAACAGCCTGTTCGTCTCATTTTCCTATTTATTGAGTAGGTTATTTGATTTCTTGGTATTTGGTTATTTTTTTTTTAGTTTTTTGTATGTTCTAGCCCAGATATTAATCTTGTCAGATTTGTCATTGGAAAAGATTTTCACAAATTTTGGCAAGGATATGGAGAAAATACAACTCTTATATTTGACTGATGGAAATTTAAATTAGTCCAACCACTATGTAAGTTAGCATGGAGTCACCAATAATAGCAATAATAGTAATAATAATAATAATAATAATGAATGATACAAAAACTGTCACATTATCCAGCTATCCACTTCTGAGTATTTGCCAGAATGTATCAAAAAGATACTTGAACAAACATCCATGTTCATTGCTGCACTATTCACAGATAGAACTGGCTTATATGTCCATCAACAGATAGATAAAGACAGTGTGGGATATGTACATATATATATATATATATAATATATATATATATAAAATGGAATTTTATCCACATGGATGAAATTGCACTTTTTTCAGGGAAATGAATGCAACTGGAGAGAGTGGTATTAGCAAATTATGTCATATTCAGATAATATTGCACATTTCATATCACTAGTAGATCCTAGGTTTTATATATGTATAATATTTACATATTATATATATTATATGTGTACATATGTTGTATATGTGACATAAAGTACAAGTGGACCTGTAGGGATGGAAGGGATTAATAAGAAGGATGGAAAACAAAAGGGAAAATAGGCAGTTACAGGGGGAAACATGATCAAAAATACATAATATCCTTGCATGAAGATGTCCTTATGTGATCTGGTACTGCACATAATAAATATATACCAATTTAAAAGACTTTCATATGTTTGCTTTCAAAATTATTTGGATAAGACTGGGAAATGATTAACTCTGTCTGGAGTATTATTAAGTCCTTTCTAGAAAACCTTTGCTGGCCCCTGTGCAGTGTGCTTTTTGGAATAAAAATACGGCAACAGTACAGTGGCTAAAACTTTTCTGCAGGGATTCATGTCATATCTGCCCATGTTTCACTGAACACACTGAATCCCACAGCCCCAACCTACTTGAGGACAGGGATTCAGAGTCCGCATGACACCCCTCTCCCACATCCCACACTGATGTATAAGCCTTTACATTGAACACAGAGATTAGGAACTGAAGGTACGTTTGTCTGCAGCAGGTGGCATGAGACCTGTCACTTGTAAACCGCACAGCCATTTTTTTCCTCTCTAATGGCCCTCCAGTGTTGCCTGTGTGCTTCTCCTGGGTCTGTGGGACTAAGTGACAGCATTGTGGAGGCCCCTGCCTGGTCCCAGAAATGGCCTCACAGGGCCCAACTCCCATCTAGCCATCCAGCTAGGGGCAAGTCCTTCAGTGCATCCCATTCACAGCCCCCACTTCCCATCCCACCACCTCCCCATCCCCCACCCCTGCTCCAGGGATCCCAGCTGCCAACACATAGACTCCAGATAAGCGACCCCTGGAGATGGAAGAAATGTCCCTTAATATTGATGCAACTGGGAAGGTGTTTGGAGATCACCGGGGAGAATCAAAAAATCATTGCTCAAGCATCCTGTGCCTCAGAAGGAAACTGAACTCTGCCTGGAGTCTGAGTCTTATCTCTGCTGCTAGGTTGATGGGTACATGCTGGAGGAGGTTCTAGGTAAGAGCTGATGACTGACAGTCATGGCTGCCCCAGGCCTGCTGCTGAGGGTGCCTCACCGTCAAATGCTTATCAGCCCTGCTGCCCCTGGCTCTCCACCCACCTGCAAAGCTCCAACTGCCTGCAAGGCTGAGAACGTGGCTTATTTTTAGAAAGTTATGAATTTAATTGCATGCTTTATAAGGAATTGATTTTTAAAAACTTACCAATTGAACTTCAACAGTGAGGATAAACAATCCCACAGTGATGATCTGGTTCAAGAAGAACTTCCTTCTGTAGTTCTGGAAGCAGATGGATGTGGGCCCTGGATGTGGGACGTGAGCTAGGCCCAGGAGAGGGGTGCCTGGAGGGAGAATCAAGTAGACTCATGTGCCTCAACTCTGAGGAAGGATCTGGAAGGATTGCTGATTTGGAAATAGAACAGGCAAGCCACTACATGCACATGGAGATGGTGTGTTCTAGATAAATGCCTAATAGAAATGCCTTTGGTTCTATGGATTCACATATCCATCTGTCTATAAGGCCACCTGGCAAAGTGGCTTTGGCGCAAAGGGGTAAAAAAGCTAACGGAAGAAGGCTATGCCTCTTTGTAATTTAAGAAAAAAAAATGCCCCGGACTATGTCAATCTGTTCAGAGTAAAAACCTGTAAAGCCACAGGTAGATGGGAAATAGATTCCATGTCTCCCTCATGGACCTCTTTCCACCCATAGTATGCCATGGGTACTACTTCCCCACAGGTCACCCTCAGCCTCAGCTGACCTTCAATGGTATTGAAGGTATGCCCTGTAAGCTTCTGCACACCACTGTGGCTCTCTTATCTGCATTTACCCATCAGCTGCGGGTAGACACTCCCAGCTCATCCTCATGATGGACTCCTAGAGCAGGCCAAAGGTCAGGCAGTAAATATTGTAGGCTGCGTGGGCATGATATCTCTGTGTCAACTGACCGTCCTTGTATAGTACAGCTAATGCATCCGGGGTAAACTCAATGGATGAACATTGCCGATTGCCGGTGAAACCTGGGGCAGAGATACCGGGGTGCCATCTGACCCGTGGTCACATTGTGGCCCTGACTGAGATCATCGAGTCAGCAGCTTTACATTTCTGCTGCAGCAGTCTCCAAGCAGATCCGGCAAGCTTGTGAGAAGGGCATGGCAGTGGGCAATAGAAGAGGCACTGGCCTCCACCTTAAGTGGTAAGCATGGGTGGGAGGTATAGGGATGTGGTGGTTTGGATGGTAGATGTACCTCCATGGTCTTAGACCTTTGACTATTTAGTCCCCAGTTTGTCACTGTTTTGGAAAGAGTTAGGACATGCGACCTTGCTGGTGGAAGTACTCCACTGGGCATAGGTTTTGAGAGCGTAAAGATTTACACCATTTCTCATTTGCTCTTTCTGCCTCCTGCTTGTGGGTCAAGATGGGGGCCCTCGGCTTCTGCTTCAGCTGCCATCCCTGCTTGTTGCCATGGTTCTTTGTCATTATTGTGATGAACTCATATCCCTTTGGAACCATAAGCCCCAGATAAGCCAGTCCTTCTATATATTGGCCTGGTCATGGTGTTTTATTGCAGCAATAGAAAAGTAAAGGCCTCTGGGGTAAAAAAAAAAATATCCATGCTTCCTTGGATAGCCCTCCAATCTAGTTAGACTTCTGGCCTCTCTCCTACCTCTGGTCATCTAGCTATGTTTCTCTTCTATCCTACCTTACCCTCCCCTCCCCTACCATACCCTATCCTATTATATCCTAGTCTATCCATTCTGGTTATGTGCAGAACCAAGCAGAAGAACCAAGCCACAGATGCTTTATTCTAAGCTTTTCTCTTGGAAGTCAATTCACCAAGTGTACCACAGTGACAGCAAGTATTGAATAAAACATGCTCATCCCACTGCCCCTTGGGGTGAGAACAATGTTTATAAAAACATTGCTACTAAATGCATACTAAAAAATAAGATGATAAGGTATTTCTTCTTAGGGGTTCTTCATCTGTGGCAGAGTCTCAAAACAGCTTGGAACCCCAGCATCGCTGCTAACCTCATACCCGTTTTTCTCTTATTATTCCCAGTGGTAAAACAACATGGCTTACTTGCTGTGCTTGCTTAAGAGACTATTAAATTGCACCGAGGAAACTCTAGTGTTTGTAACAATTGGATAGTTTAGGACTGAGCGATGGCAGTATTGCAGCCAGAAGCCGACACTGACTTGGTCCCAAAGGAAGCTGGAATTTCACAGTACAAGCCACTGTCACCAGCAGTGGCCCAGATCTTAGTTACTGGGGTGTGCATCCACTCAGCCAGAAAGAGAGCAGTATGAGATCCAGGGCTATGTCCAGTTCCTGGCATTGCTTGGGTAGGCAAGGAGTCCTGTAACGCTGGCAGAACTGCGCCAGCGTGGGCGGGCCCTCTGGTCCAATTTTATACTGGCACTATGATAAATCTCATGCAGTGAGAACATCCTCACTGGCCATGACACTTTTAGATGAACCTGCAGCTACCAGGCTGGTGCTAAATGCTCATGCGTTGTGTTTTGTAACAGTAGCCCTGAAGCTATGGCTGGTTCTCTGTTCTATGTGGGCAGTGGCTCCATGACGTAAGCTACTGACGTACCCATGTGGTCAGCCAGCTTTCTGGAGAGTGTGTGTGTGTGTGTGTGTGTCACAGCACACTTGTGGAGGTCAGGGGCAACTTTTGAAGAGTCAGTTCTTGCCTTTTGCCTTGTGTTTTAGAGGCAGTGGATCCTGTGTGACGTCTGCAGCTATACTGTGTACTCTAGGTGGTGCATGAGTGCTGGGCAATTCTACCCACTCTTTCATATCCCCATAGGAGTGTTGGGATTAAAGATGTATATTCCCATCTCCGGCTTTGTTACATGGGTACCAGGGATCCATACTTGGGGCATCCGGCTTGTGCAGTAAGTGTTTTTACTCACTGAGCCATCTCTCTGCCCCCACCCCAGTTTTCTTTGTTATGACATGAGACTTTTCTTGGGAAAGGGTCAGTAGACACAGATACCTGGTGAGCCAACCTGGGTATGGCTTTGAAGCTGGGACAGAGATTTCTACCAGGTAAACTTAAAGTCATTAGAGACCATTCTGTTAGACCATTGCATTAGTTAGGTTTCTATTGCTATGAAGAGACACCATGACCACAGTAACTCTTATAAGGAAGAGTTGGTTGGATGGTTGGGTTACAGTTTCAGAGGTTCAGTCTATTATCATCATGGTGGGAAGCATGGCAGCATACAGGCAGATATGGTGCTGGCTACATCTTGATCAGACTGTAACAGGAAGTGGGCTGATAGTCACACTGAAGGAAACTTGAGCAAAAGAGACCTCAAAGCCCACCCCCACAATGACATACTTCCTCCAACAAGGCCATACCTATGCCAACAAAGCCAGACCTCCTAATAGTGTCACTCCCTATGAGCTTATGGAGACCAGTTACGTTCAAACTACCACTGTAAGTGTTACAGCTCTGGAGAGAAAGGTATCCTGACCTTTGGAAGTCAGGCTATACCTGTAAATGCTACAGCTCTGCTCCACTAAGGGACATTCCCTGCAGAAATGTTCTGCTCCACTCTGGCAAAAGAGCCGTTACAACCCTGCTCTCTGCTAAGAAAATTTTCCCACAGAGGGATAGCAGCTCTATTCTGCTCCTACAAAGTCATTACTTTTCTGCTCTGCTTGGCTCTGCTGTGCTCAGGGAGTTACCAGGGCAGAAATGCGGTGGTTCTGCTCCACTCTGGCAAAAGAGCCATTATAGCTCTTCTCTGCTAGTTTCACGGCAGAGATATGGCCATTCTGCTTGGCTGTGGCAAAAGTTGTTACTTCTCTGCTCTGCTCCACTCTGGAGAAAGAAGAACCTCACACAAGCCTCATTCAAGAGATTTATTGGGAGGGAGGAACCCAGGAGGGTGGCTGCCTCTACCAGAGTGGGAAAAGGCAGCTCCCAACTGAACAGGTACAGGGCTTATATAGGGTTTTTTAGGGGCAGAATTTTCTAGGGTGAAGATTTTTAGGGTGGGAATTGGTCAGATCTCAATCCCTGAGCTTGGACAAGCTCAGAGATTGGCTGGATTTCATGCTCAGGGATTGATTGGTTTTTTTGTGCTGAGTTGGTCAGGACCAGGATCTATTTCTTTGACTCTGGTTTCAGGGTCAGGTTGTGCTTCTTTCACTGGCCCTGTTTAACCTTTTGGCTCTGATTTCAGGTTCAGTGAATTTGCTCTGGTCTCAGGGTCAGGGTATATTTCTTTGCCTGTGGTTTTAGGGTCAAAGTGTGTTTACTTGACTGGCCCGTTTACCCTATAACCACAATTCATAGTTTTTGTTTATTTGTAACTAAAAACTTGGGAGAATTTCAAACTTGAGTACTGTATTTAAATCATTTCATCTCCCCCACACCCTCCAACTCCTTTCCTGTTCCCCCAACTCCCTTTCAAAATCATGCCCACTTCTTTCTATAATTACTATTATTATTTATGTATGTATACAGATATATATGTGTAGGTATATTTGTATCTACGACCTTACTGAGTTCATTTAGTATTGCTCGTGTGCATATGTTTAGGGATAACCACTTGGGACTGCATAGCCTATCAGTGGGCTCATCCCAGGAGAAAATCAATTCTCCTGCTCCCTGCAGTTGTCAATGGCCCATAACTCTTCATCTAAGGGCGGTAGCTTACGAAACTTACCCTATCTGTGCTGACATGTTAACTGTTGTCAGCAAGTTCTTGTTTAGGCAGCTACATTGTCAGATTTTATGGGCACAGCATTCCTATCATGTCTAGAAGACACTTTGATAGCAGCCAGCCTGATCCCTGAACTCTTAAAATCTTTCTGTTCCACCTTCTCCAGTTTTCCCTGAGCCTTAAGGCAAAGAGGTTACATTGTATCTATATCAATTGGGACTAGGAACCCCACAGACACTTACTTATTCCCTACATTTTGACCAGTTGTGGATATCTGGAAGAGTCTATCTGCTGGGAGGAAACAAGAAGCTTATTTGACGAGGAGGGTGAGCGCTGCACTTGCCTGTTGGCATAGGGATAAATGTATAGAAGACAGTTAAAAACGATATCAAATTTTTTAATGGCAGCAGTAGTCTCCTCTAGGGCCAGTGACCTCATCTGCAATGGGTAGGTGGCTAGGCTTACAGTATCAGGCATGGATTTCCTCCTACGGTGCAGCCCTTAAATCCAATTAGACAGCCATTTGGTTAGCTCCCAAGATAAAAGTGCCAGGATTGCACCACTGGGGATGTCCCGCTGTGCTGGTCATTGTTGTGGCTCATAGCTTTTAGAGCTGGGGGGGAGGGGACTATTGATGGCTTTTCTTCCCCAGGCAGCTTGCATAGCACCTTCCAAAATCAGGAAAGTTAGCCCTCAGGGAGGAGGCTCCGAGGACTATATCCAAAGTGTATGGTGTCTGAAGCAATAGGATCTTACCTTCAAGATCTAGAAGGCCACCAAGGGCAACAGCAAAGGCCTTTATTGCTTTGGGAGACTCTTGGATTCAAATGACCAACCGATTGAATGGAGGTTTTGTTAGCTAGCCTATGGCTCTTGGAGGGAACATTACCGCCCCATATGACAGAACTCCATTTAAGGAAGCTGTAAAAGAGTGTTTCCCTGTGTCTTTCCATTAGTGATAATTACTTCTTCTTCCTTCTGCTCCCTCTGCATTACCACCCTCCCTGATCCCCAGGTAGGTCCCCTGCAGGTTCCCTGCAACCCCCCCTCCCCACTTCACAGCACCTGGGTCCTATGGCGCCACATCACCCAGGATCCCTTTCTGCTTTACTGGCTTCTGTGGATCCTCCAGGCTGTATACTCAACTCTGAAGATATGGAGCTATGATTCCCATGCTGTGACTGAGCAGAATTGGCCCTGTGAAGATGGCGATGCTATCAGAAGTGATTTACAGATTAAGTGCGATGCCAATAAAAAAAAAATCTCTGACATTCTTCACAAAAATAGAAAACCCATATCTGTCACCCTGCATAAAAATCAACTCCAAAGGGATTGAAGGCCTCAGTGTGAAACCTGGAACAAGGAAACTTCTAGAAGAAAAAATGCAGTATTCTACAAGACACAGGTGCAGCAAAGGGCTCTCTGAGCAGGATTCCGCTCACTCTGGATTAAGGCCCGCACTTGACAAATGGGAGCTCAGTAAGTCAAAAAGTTTCTGTACAGCAAAGGAAATAGGATTGTAGAGGAAGGCCATAGAGTGGGAGTGAATCTTTGCTGAATCCGAAAAATAACCCAGTGAAAACCATGGGCTGTGAATATCAACAGAAAGTCTCAAAGGGAAAAATAAAATGGACTGAGAAATTTTTTTTTAAGTATTCAATCTCCTTAGCACTCAGGAAGGGCAAGTTAAAACTACTTTGAAATTTCATCTTACCCTAGTCAAACTGGCTCAGACTAGGAAAGCATATTGATGACAATATGGGAAACGGGGACTCTCAGTCACTGCCTGTAGACGGCCAACTGCTATAGCCACTCTGAGTCAGTGGAGAAGTTCTCAGAAAACTAAAGCTAGGCCTGCGGTATGACCCACCTCTGCTGCTCCTCCACAGGGATCCAAAGAACTTGACAATGCACAGAATCCTGCTCAACCATGGCCTTTGCCTCTCTGTGCACAACAGCCGGGAAATAGGAACAATGTAAATATCTTTCACTTGATAAAAATGTAGCCCATACGCAATGGAATCCTATCCAGCTGTGAAGAAAGAGGAAATTGCAGGTTAATGGATGGAACAGAAAAATATACTGAAAGAGTTAACCCAGGCTCAGAAAGACAAATGTCACGTGTTCTCTATTATTTGTGGATACACAGTCCTGATTTTCATTCACGGCAACCAGGGTCCCTCTGCCTTTCTTATTTTTATTATTTCCCTGTTTCTAAAATTCGATGATTAAAAAGTGGCACATTCTTGTAATCCCAGCTACTCAAGAGGCTGAGGCAGGAGGATCTCAAGTTCGGGGCCTGCTTGGGATAATTGGTGAATTCAAGGCCATTCAGGGCAACTTAGACTCTCTCTCAAATAAGAAGACAACTAGGCATACACTCCATGTTAGAATGGTTGCTTAGCCTGCATAAGGCCTTGGTTTCCATCAATATTCCAGTACATACATTCCACATTTGTATATAAAGAAAGGCAGAGAGACTGCTCGCAGTCAGGTGGAGGTCCTGGGAGCGAGAGAACTAGACCGTCTCTTGCCCTACAGTCACACTCGGGTTTATCGCAAAACCAGACTCTCATCCCTCACAGTACCGCTCTGTTTCAGACACATTGAAACGATCGCAGAAGAATGAATGGTTCGTTAGGGGTGTGGAGGTGCATTTGGATAGTACTATGTTACTAGAGGTTGGGCCGGATGCCTGGAACCCGGGGCAGTACCCAGGCCTGTGAGTTTTTAATCAGCTCTGCAAGGCTTCAGTGCCTGCCATATGCTTTTTGCGGGCATCATACATAAGAGGCAAGCTGCCTATCGGGGATCCGTGCCGGGATCAGTCAGACATGTTCGTGAAGTCTCCAGAAAGCCACAGCCCCCATCTTCCTGCCCCAGGGGGTTTGCTCAAACTCTTGCGGTTTCCGTGGTGACAGAGATGAAGATGTGACCCAGAAGTGGATGGGCAGGACCCATCAGAAAACCACAAAGCCCAGCAACCTTCCTTTGCCAGGCTAGTTTTTGTCCCCGAGGGCAGTGCTCGCTCTGGCGCTGCTGCCACCTGGTGGGAACTCTGCTGCTCCCACTCTGGATGTCACTGCATGGCAGTGCCACGCTCCGTGGAGTCCGCCGAACATGAGCAATGATATCAGTGTGAAAGGCATGCGGGCAGGAACAGGAAGCCGGCCAGCCACACTACATCTGCGGTCAGGAAGCAGCGTGAATAGGAAGTGGTGCCAGACGATGAAGCCTCAAGGCCCCCGCCAGTGACCTGTTTCCTCTAGCAAGGATCTACCCTCTAAAGGTTCTACAACCTTGCCAAACTGTGCCGCCAGCAGGGGACCCAGTATTCAAACACATGAGTCTGTGGGGGATATTTCTCATTCAAGCCACAGCAGACACCTCCAGAAGTAAAACCTGTATTGCAGTTCTAAGCAACGCAGACCTGAGAAATCTCACGTGTTTGTTTTGTAGTGTTTGTTCTAAGAGTTGAAACTGATGGCCAGCTTTCCAGGAAAACCACCAGCAATTACTCTGTGGAGCTGAGAGGGTAATGTCCTCCTCCTCCCTCTAAGACCTCTAAATAGGCCTGAGATTCTGTCAGCACCAGAGTTTGTGGGAATCCTGAGCCCATCCTCCTAAGCCTCCTGATACATGCTCTATGGGGCACTGGATATTTGGATTGCCCAGAGGATCTGTGGATGGCTGCAAGTCTTCATATCACCCCATGCATAACAAGCACCAGCATTGGCCATACTCTTGGCTAAGCCTTCCCCTTTGCTCAGGAGATGGAATTCTGCCTTCCCTGTCTCCTGGCCAAACTCATTATGTCTTTCTATTTAATTATGGCTTGAATGGCTTCAAGACCATTGGAGACGATTCAACCCATTATGCCTTCATATATGTCTGAACAGAAGGACCAAAGTGGTGTTTAGGGGATTTGCAGACAACAGCGACCTCTAAGGGTTGAAATTTCCTTGCCTCCCAGAACCTTAACCGGGAGAGCTCAGCATTCAAGGACACCAGGAAGGCACAGCCTCAAGATGGAGCATCACTCAGCCCACACCCTGCATAAAAGGGCCCTTGGAGTCTTGAGACTCCAGATGCAGAGGCTCCAGAGAGGGACATGCTATGCTTTGTCGTTCGTGGACCTCCTAATGTCTCTTGACTGTCACTACAAGTTAATGTTCGACTCCTCAGAATGACACTTCTCTTTCTTTTCTTTCTTTTTTTTATTAAATCCTTCTCATTTTAATTGTTTGGATAGGAATGTGTTCTGCATTTCTCCCCAATCCTCTTTTACCCTCCCCTCCCCTCTTCCACCCTCCCCACTGCCCTCCATGCTCCCAATTTACTCAGGACATCTTGTCTTTTTCTACTTCCCATGTAGATTAGATCCATGTATGTCTCTCTCAGGGTCTTCTTTGTTACCTAGGTTCTCTGGGGTTGTGGTCTGTCGGCTGGTTCTCATTTGCTTTATGTCTATCATCCACTTATGAGTGAGCACGTATTGTGTTTGTCTTTCTGGGTCTGGGTTACCTCACTCGGGATGGCTTTCTCTAGTTCCATCCATTTGCCTGCAAATTTCAAGGTGTCATTGTTTTTGTTTTTTTTTTTCACTGAGTAATACTCCATTGTGTAAATATACTGCATTTTCTTTATCCACTCTTCAGTTGAGGGGCATCTAGGTTGTTTCCAGGTTCTGGCTTTTATGAGTAATTCTGCTATAAACATAGTTGAGTCCTTATGGTGTAAGTGAGTATTTTGGGTATATGCCCAAGAGTGGTATTGCTGGGCCTTGAGGTAGACTGATTTCTAATTTTCTGAGAAACTGCACGATGGCACTTTTGAGCAAATTTTGCAGTTGGAAAAAAGAGTTCCTGGAAAGAAGTTGTGTCCGCCAAAGCTGACCAATTAAAACTTCAGGCTCGGTGGCAAGTTTGGAGTGTTACAGGTCCAGAGCCTGATTACGGTTTCTTTTGGGCTCTTTTTAGCTTAGCTAAAGAGCCTTCCCTTGCCCACCTCAGTGTCAGACCTAACATCATGGTAAACAGATTAAAAACAAACAAACAAACAAAAAAACCACTTTGGAATGCATCAACTCAGCAAACCTCTGTTCTCCAGCAAAGGATCCAGTATATTACCAGGAGACACTCAGGACTGGCAGCTGCGCTTTTCCGCTGTGCCGTAACACCCTACTCAATGTCTCCACCAAAGGATCTGCAAAGTGTCTGGATTTATGACTTTTACTTTGTTCTATTACTATCAGAACTTCATGAAACTGCTTCCACATGGAACACAGTACTCAGGGAGACCTAAATCTATGTTCCCAGTTCATGGCCACCTAAATTTGCTTCCAGATTACTTTGTCTGGATTTTTGCTTTTCACACACTAATGATTAATTCAGGTTTTAAAGGCAAAGCCAGACTGCTCTGTCCGACACTGTCTTCCCCCATGTTCAAGAGCCCCCATACTCAGAAGGGGCTCTTGAAAGATGCCCTGGGACAGGTGTCTTGGGCCACGACCTCCTTCCAGTGGGCCATAACAATCTGATTAACAGCCAGGGAAGTGAAGCATGACAAGGGGAAGGTAGACACTTTGGCACCATAGGAATACGCGTGGCTGCCCGTGTCCACTGACCCGCTTTCTCCTTCTTAGACGGAACCCTCCTGCTGCTCACTCATGTGTCCTCTTGTCTCTTTGCAGGACTCCTCTTCAGCTGGACCTGTCCCCACAGCCCTCCCACGAGCTGCCGCGGTGGCTGGAGACCAGGGCATGTCTCCCAAAGTCCAGCTGCCCCTCAACGTGTGAGCTGCCCCTCATGTCTGTCGGCATTCTCTGCACACTGGCATTTACACAAGTGGTTTCTCGTGGGGTTTTCAGTTAGTTACTAGTTGTGCTGTGGAGTTACACATGCGTGCTAATGCTGCTGCCCAAAACAAAAGGGTGAAAACAAAATCCAAAGTGGTCCCTCGGATGGTTAGGAGAAGTGGGTGGAAATGAACAATATTTGACGACTCTCGGAGGTCCCTGAGGAAAGAGAGGGTGTGGCGAGGTCAGTAGGCATCTTTGGAAGTGTGGGCAACAGCTTGATACTGCCTGCTCAGAAATGCCACCCCGAGGCAGGCCAGCTGCATGCCAACCCCAAATATAATCACATGAATCACTGCTAGGAAATGAGGTGTTTATCTTGTTGAGGAAATTTTCTCTGGTAAATTACAGCATTTAAGCGAAACGTGGAATTCTAAAACTCCCATTTAAATAGCCTTCCCAAGAATTAGATAGCTTCTGTATTTGGCAATGAGCTCAGCCTCTTGAATGGACGCTTTAAGGTGGAGTGGATAGATGTGGCAGACGGACAGACAGAACATTACATCAGTCCAGGCAAGCCAGTGGGGCAGTCGGAATCTGTGTGGTGCAATATGTAATACACTGTGGGAAAGCTTCTACAACCACCTTGACCAGCCATTGGACTCTGGCCTTGCTCATTCTGCCAAGTCCAGATGTTAGACTCAGGCATGGATAAGAAAGTTCTGAACCTTGATGCTTACCCAACTTAATGAAAGAAATTTTAAATGTATCCACTTTTCTCCTGGCTTCCCAAGGAGACCAAATTAATAAACTATATCCCAGATTAGCCTTCAGGTTAAAATTCACATATTAAGCAGGATTAGATATCAAGGATAGTTAGCCCTGCCATTTGTAAATTCAACTATCCTTTAATTCACCTACTCATGGATAGAAAATATTCCACAAGAAATTCCAGAAAGTTCCTCAAAGCCAAACCTGGGTTTTTTCTCACACCACCTGTATAAAGTGATGTGCGGATTTTGTATTCGGTATCACACCACTGAGAGATGAGTTAAAGGATACTGAAGAATGGCATGCATTATAAGCAAGTGTCAGGCTGTTCTTTATTTGGGACGTGAGCATCTATGGATTCAGGTGCATGGGGGATCCTGTGGATGCTGACTGGGTCTGGCCATGATCCTGGTCTGCTCCTTTGGTCTCATTACAAGCCAGCGGCCACGAAAAGCAAGTGAAAAGGCTAGAGTGAAGATCTGGGTGCCGGGTACCACCCCCAGGAAAGAAGGCCCCTGTCTACAGGCGATGGCTCTGGTGCCGTTCCCAAATGAGAGGCTGGGTGCAAACTAGGTTCAGTTTTGTATCCTCAGCTGAACACCTGCACTCAGGCTCTCATCAGCTACCCGCATTTCTTTGAAAATCAGGACATCATGTTCCTGGGTATGGAAGACTCCAATTCTTACGTGTCAGGCCAGCTACCAGAAAAGATATCTGTGTCTTTAAGATCCAGAGTTGGGAGTCATCCAACTATATTCTTGGGGTCTCGGTTGTAGACACTAAACACAAAGGGCCCTCTTTCTCCATAGCCCCCTCTACCACAGAGACAAGGTCACTAGGACCTGTAACATGGCCCTTTCCCCACTCCCTACCTCACCCCCAAGTCATGTTGCCACTATTTAGCTTGAGGGAGACATACTTATCAGATAATTCCTGGCAGTAGCAAAGACTAGGATAGGGGTGAGTCAGCAGTTAACACAGTGGTGGTCTTGGGTAGGGGTGAGACAGCAGGTAACACAGTGATGATCTTGGGTAGGGATGAGTCAGCAGGTAGCACAGTGATGGTCTTGGGTAGGGGTGAGTAAGCAGGTAACACAGTGATGGCCTGAGTAGTAGATGAATGGAGACCTTCAACGAGGCCAGAGAAAACTTAAGAGTATGCATCCGTGGCTGCCCACTGAGCATCCAAGACATGCTTAGAAATCCCACCCGTGTAGTAGCGATATACATGGTCCAGTTTGAAAGCCTGATGGTTAAAATTCTAGCTTTTATGTTACTGACGAGAAGGAGAATTTATCAAGCAGGTGCCTAGCCTGCCACCAGTCCGTTCTCTCTGGAACACTTACTTCCTTGATTGACGGCGCTTCCTGTAACAGTAACTGTAAGTCATGTTCAGAATCCTCCATGTGAACATGAGATAATTTCTATTTACAAAAACAACCACAGCAGCAGTACCCCAAGTGTGTTCAGGGTTTCATGGCCTTGGCAGTCCAGACAAGGGCCCAGGTGAAGACAGTTTGTGGACCAGTGATCACTGATGGACTAGTTCCATTATTCACTGTTGCCTTCACTCTTCCTAGGGAGATGCGGACACGCATCCATGCACTCTAGATAGGGCAACCAACAGACCAAAGGAACAATCTCACCCAGATCTGGATTAGTGAACGAATAGTTTATCGGGTTTGTAGGAGCATGGGTGAGGGGTTACTTGGAGTAGAGAGGTGTAGATTGCCCCCAGAGAGCTGCCCCATCAAAAAGATTTATTCCAGAAGAAACGATGGCCTCCCAAAAGCTGCCTGAGGAGTCTCTCTTTCAGTTAACTTTCTACCTTCTGTATACTCTAGCATACTGGTTCTCGACCTGAGGGTCACAACCCCTTTGGGGGTCAAATGACCCTTTCACAGATCGCTATCAGATGTCCTGTATATCAGGTATTTACATTACAATTCATAACAGTAGCAAAGTTACAATTATAATGTAGCAGCAAAATAATTTTATGGTTGGGGGGTGACCACAACATGACGAACTGTGTTAAAGGGTCACAGCATTAGGAAGGTTGAGAACCACTGATCTAGCACCTCCTCAGACCACATCCTCTGGTGCAGAATTACATACAGCTAATGGGTACAGGAGGGAGGGACTGGCTGGACCTTAGGGAAGGGTCTAATGACCTTCTCACCCCCTCCTTCTTTAAGGTTTTGTATTTTAGTTAGGGTTTCTATTGCTGTAGAGAGACACCATGACCACAGCAACTCTTATAAAGAAAACACTTCCTTGGTGTGGCCCACTTACAGTCTCAGAGTTTCAGGCCATTATCATTATGGTGGGGAGCATGACAGCATTCAGGTAGACATGCTGCTGGCTACATCTTGGTCAGAAGGCAACAGGAAGTCAAAGCTTAAGCAAAAGAGACCTCAAAGTCCGCCCCTACAGTGACACATTTCCTTCAACCAGTCCACACCTCCCAACAGTGCCACTCCGTGTGAGTTTATGGGGGCCAATTCCATTCAAACTACCACAGGCTGTTGGCAGGCTCAGTTTTACAAAGCTTTCCTGCAGGGGCCAGCTGCTATGATTGATGGTAATGAACATGTTACGCCTGGAGGATGGTGTTTCACAACAGACTCTCATCCATAGTCCCTGTGTGTCTTAAAAATCCTGCTGGTGACAGAGCCAGGCCAGTGATTGATGGCAAGTCGCTGCCTTTATAGAAAAGTTCCACGTCAGATTCCTCGGGATCTGGCGCACAAGAAGGCTCTCAGTTCACAGGCACACTGTGTGACAATGTGCTCCTCTGAGCCAGTGACTCACCCCCACGCTTTTCCGCTCCTTTTCTGCTGTTCTGTCATCCTGATTCTTGAGCTCAAATGCCTTTCATTTGGCCAATCCGCTAGCCATGATGCCAGAGGCCCATGAATGTTCGGGTCCTGGAGCCCACGCCCCAGGTCAGAGCCAAACCTTCTGAAGGGTCCGAAAAGTGATGGGACCGCATGTGAACAGGGTACCCCTAAATGCAAAAGAACTAGATTCTTGCCTCAGTTTCTCCATGGACATCTTCGAGTCAGCTTGGAAAGGAGGCCAAGAGAGCACACAGGGACCAGTGAGTGACTAAGCAGCACTGACTGGAAAGAGAATGGGAGAAAGGCAACAGAGCCACTGAGTCATCTCATCCAGCAGCCCAGTGGGAGGCAGCTCATCTGAGCAGTGCTACAGGCCGTGGACTGGAGAGGACAGCACAGCAGAGGCCTCAGATTTGTAAACCCATCTGTGATGTGATTCACCTGGGGGAAGGGTATCTGCCTCCTCCAGAACCAGCTTGCCAGGCCATGCAGGGGACAGTCCTAACTCCCAGGAGAGCACCACCTACAAACAGAAGTACTTGGCACAATCACCACTTGTCAGGAGAGCCACATACTTCCTACTGCAGGTGGCTCCCCGGATGTCACCTGGGAGACATCAGGGAATCCAAAAAAGAACAGGAAGAAGAGAGCTCGTCACTTAGGCCAGGAAAAGGAAGCTGGGGGGTTGGGGACAGAGGCTGATAGTTCTGGATAGATACCGGGTGTCTGAATCAAGGGGTTGGCACGGGTCACATGACATGTGTTTTGCATGACAGTGGGAGTCACTTATAGGCTAACACTCCCCATGACGCCAGCACCCTCCATACTGATGACCGAGGGCTACTAACCCACCCTAAAGAAGAATGTGAGCCCCATGTCCTGGGATACTGAGAAAGACTGATGAAGTCACGCCCAACTCAGGAAAAATGAGTCATTTATCACAGACCCATCAAACAGCCAGCTCTGTCCCACAGCGGGGTGCCATCATAACCTACTAATATCCATTAAGTAAAGCTGGGTCAGTCTAGAGCAGTGGTTCTCAACCTATGGGTTACAGCCCCTTTTGTGGGGGGGGGTCAATGGACCTTTTTACAGGGGTTATCTAGGAATATCAGAAAACACAGATGTTTACATTATGATTTATAGCATTATAGTTATGAAGTAGCAACAAAAATAACTATGGTTGGGTGTCATCGCAACATGAGGAACGGTATTAAAGGGTAGCAGTATTAGGAGGGTTGAGAACCTCTGTCCCCGGAAGTATCTTAGAGGCCAGTTTCCAGGTCAGCTTTGGCGATAGTGGACAGCACCGCACTGGCACCTTGCCTGTGGCTTTAGTTTTCCTAACCAGGCTAATGTCTGCCCGCAGTTGAGGGCACGGCAGCTGGTACAGGAGGCCAGTCACCTCTTCACCTCTCAGTGCCAGAGCCTGCCCAGTCTTCTGGAAGACATATTTAGTTTTCCTGTACGGACTCTCTCACTCGGCGTCCTTGCTGCCATGGTTTATGTAGAGAGAGCCTGCACAGATTCTGTCCACCATCTATAGCTCCTAGTCTACCTGGCACCCATCCTTTGAGCCCAATAGTTGATCGATGGGTGCACATCTTCACAACCTGTACCTGGGGGGCTCTAACAAGGCAAAGAGCAGAAGCGGGACCCCTAGAAGACGCAATGGGGACAGACTTTTCACTCGGTGATGGAGAAATGTGAGCCAGCCACCATCTGGAGGAGAAAGAATAGGTAATGAGCAGAGGCACCGGAAGGGTCTGATTCATTCCATGATTAGCGCGGAAGGGAGATCTGCAGACACAGCAAAGAGCTCGCTGAAGAGACACAGAATGGGCGAGCAGCGCACGCGCCAATGGTTGCACATAGACACACAGCGCCACACCTAGTCCTCACGGCTGCCAGATTGTCCAGTCTGAGCTCTGCCTTGGGACAGGCATGGGCATTAGCGCTGACGTTCAGCCTCTAACAATTGGCCAGCTTCGGTCAGGAGCGACTTGTCTTTGACTCACTGCTCCTAAGAGGCACCATTTCTAACTGGCACGAAAGCCACACACAGGCTATAGGGTAGCAGTGTGCTAGTCCCTCCTGTAATTGCCTTTTTCAGTGTTGGCATTTGTGCATTTGGAGAGGTCATCACCTGAACGTGGTGGTGGCCAGCTGATCTGGAGGTGGCAGGAGACTGCCTTCAGCACTTGCCCATGCCACGCTTCCGCTTCTAAAGCCTTCTGAAGTGAGTGTAACGTGACAGCCGGGAGGCTAAGGACCACGCCATCCACAAGCACACCTGTGTATTCCCAGTTCCATGCCAGACTCTGGGCACATGTGCATATTAGGGGCATCCACCCACACAGACCAGGTGGGGCGGCTGGATAATGTAGGGGAGAAGGAGCAGTAAAAGGTGACTTGCTGTCGCTGTCACTAGGAATCCGGAAGTTAGCAGTACAGGGAGTGGGCTGCTTAGACTCCGATCGCTAGAACCGGTCTCTGTGTACATTCACTTGTGTGTATGTGCTCCACGCTTTCCAACAGACTTGTAAAGGAGACCAGAAGCTTGGTGACATGCTGCCCAGTCAGTGTCCCACTCTGCACAAGTGCATGCCAGATTCACACGCCCCGAACACAAGGAAGCCCCCAGTACATCCATCTGCCTTGGTCACTCCTCCAAGGCACCCAGAGAGGGAAGGGAAGGGAGGAGACTATTTCTCACAATGAGTTTTTTATGGTAAAATTTTGCTCGCCCAGCACTGACCAGGTGCTTAAACGTGGAAGACTGAGACTCTCGGTGGGGTCTCGTGAAGTAAAGCACATTTCAAAGAAGGATGGCAAGGCCAAGGGCTGGAGAGGCAACTCAGAGGTTAAGCAGGAACTGCCCTTGCTCCAAGCACCCACGATGAGTGGCTCATAACTGCCAGTAACTCCAGCACCCAAGCCTCCAATGCCTCTAATCTGTGCCAACATAGTACATGTATACACACACACATGCAACTTAAAGGTAAATCTTTTACAGATTAAAAGGCGAATCTTGTCAGTGCCCTGCTGCAATCCAAACGGCACTCCCCTACGTGGCGAGCCTTGTAGGCCTGCACTCAGAGCTGGCCGGTGGTATCCCTGACTCCAGAGCTAGACCCACCCCATGCCATGTTCACCCAGGCTTGCGGCTCTCATGGTGTCCGGCCCCACCCTTGGGCCATGCTAAGGTCTAAATCACAGGCCTGTCCTTGATTCCGAACATACAAAATCAGTGATAGAGTCTCGGACTTTTCCGGCCTTAGCTTCCCCAGCTGTGAAACCTCAGGGCCCGTGGGAGCCCAGTACACAGTAGACACGACTTTCCCTCTTCCCTTGCCCTGTCTCACCAGTGCCCCGGTGAAGCCATATTTCTACAGGGCTGACAGCTGATCGATAAGGTCCCAAAGAAAGTCAAAGCTGGTGGCTGTGCTGTGAGAAGTGAGGCAGACAGGGCTTCGGTTGGGCAGCACCCGGAAAGGACGTGACTCTCCTGCTGGGCGTCAGTCAGCACCTCAGCGCTGTCCGTACCACTGAGCATGTAATGCATACGTTTCCTGGGGCATCCCACTCCTAAGAAGCTACTCGCCCCTGTGTGCAGAGGCTTAACGCAGCATGAAATACAAATCTTTATTTCTGAAAACCTAAATCATGCGTCTCTTGGCAGCTTCTGTACTGAAGAAAGTGAAGGGGTAGGCATTAGGCTGGGCCTCTGATCCAGTGGTGGTGCCTGCAGACTCAGTGCCAGGACAGTAACTGTGCAGCCATGTTCACCCTTTACTTCTCCACTTCCCTGCCTTATTATCTCCTTAGGGACCACGGCTGAGTGTTAGGGAAACGTGGGATGTTGAAAGAGGCCTTTTCTGGTTTTAAAAGTCTTGAGATGACTTGAAGCTACTGAGAAACAATCCTCATTTTCAGTGTTGTAGGAAAAGAGGAGAGAGAGGGAGAGAGAGAGAAAGAGAGAGAGAGAGAGGAAGAGAATCACTCCCTTCATGTTCTGGGGAATAATTGCAAAGACCGTGTCCCATTAAATCACATAAGGGACCCTAAAATACGGAGTAAAAGATAATCTCAAAACAGAAATGGCCTTCCACTATTTGACAGCTGTTCCTCTGCAGCCCTTCAGGGGTTGGTAGCCCATTTATCCCGGCACTACACACTTTGTAATGCAGTGACTTCCCAGATGTGATAAGAAATGTCTGCATCCCACTAATCGCACTCAGATCAGAAGAGTCAAGGCAGCTGCACTCCTGTCCCCTTGAATGGCCCCTTACTCAGCAAGTGAATGGCTAGAGAGAACTCTGTCCTGCTGTAGGAAGCTCACTGTGGTCTGATGATGTGGGATTCCCCCTCTGTATGCTATGAATAAAGTAACTTTTTTGGGTCTATAGCAGAGCTATAGGGGAACAGAGCTAGGTGGGGAAAACTAAACTGAATGCTGGGAGAAAGGAGGCTGAGTCAGAGAGAAACCATGGAGCCCACAGGAGACAGATACTGGAACTTTAGCCGGTAAGCCACAGCCACGTGGCGACACACAGATTAATAGAAATATGTTAAATTAATATGCAAACCAGGACTTCTGTTTTGCTTTAACAAGTATTTGTTGAGAATACACCAAATGCCAGGTAGGGAGCAGAAGCAACTGAACCATGGGTTAAAACTCTTTGTCCTGTTGGAACATGGGGTGTGCTGGGTAGGGGATGAATGTTGTAGGTAGATGGTGGTAAAAGTGTCCTGAGGCAGGAGCCTGTGTGATGCTTTCTCTGTACCCCAGGAGCACTGCCCCCTGAGCAAGGTTTACTGTGAGGACCCCAAACTTGCACTCAGCCGCTCATGAGGCGAGCATGACCTAATATCAGCAGCAGCTGCATCCTGCTAGGGGAGTTCTCCTGCCAAGAGAACGCAGCTGCTTCGATTCCCGCAGACCACATAGGAATTCCATGGGAAGGCTGGGAAAGAAGTGAGGGGAAGAAGAAAACTGAAACCCCGAGACCTTCAATTCAGGCAGTTGCCCAGTCTGAGAGTCTCTGAAGAGGGAATGAGCCACACAGGAAAACATTTCCTGAGGCTTGGAGAAAGCCTGCTGAGAGGCAGCAGTGTCTGGGAGGGAGGGGGGTTGTGATGCTTCCTCGGACATGTTTCGTGTGCCGTGACCTGAAGCCACACGTGCACACACAGCACGGGGCCCCAGGACTCCATGCTTTATGCAGGGGTATTCTGAAGACAGCAGTGGTCATATATTTGGCCTGGGTGTAGCCCTGAGTTAACCCACAAACCCAGTTCTCTGGCAAAGAACAGGTTATGGGGCCACAGTTCACTCCTGTACCCACCAAGCTACACAGCACCAGAGATGAACAGAGATAGGTCCTCAGGCCTTTCTTAACAGGGAAGCAAAGCCTGGGCCCTGCCCTGCTACAGGCAGTAGGTGAGCCCCTGGGCCACCTCCGTTCCCACCCAGGACATATGTTAACCTGGTGGGTTTGGCTGTCTAGAGACCCACACTACTCCAAGGAGCCATCCGTCACCGTTCTTAGCATTCTGCTGTGGCCCAAGTCACAGACTGATCTGACTGTCATAAAGGGACTGAAGGGGACAGCTTAGCCAGGATTGGCACTTCACATCTCCATCATGGGCTGTCGTACCCAGTCCTCCAACATAGCCACCTCTGGTCCTGTTCTGCCTCTCAGCACCTGTCACCAGGAAACACCCTCTCCCCTATGGCGCACATACAGCACATCTAGCACTCGACGAGTGCCTCTCTTAGGTTTTACTAGCCTGGCGATAAAACACCATGACTGAAAGCAACTTAGGGGAGGAAAGGGTTGATTTCATTCACAGTTCGTCCTCAAAAGAATAAGGGCGGGAGCCTCGAGGCAGGAGCTGATGCAAAGTCAGTGGAGGAGTGACACTTACTGGCTTGCTCCCCAGGGCTTGCTCAGCCTGCTTTCCTATAGAACCCAAGACCAGGAGCCCAGGGGTGGTACCACCCACAATGGGATGTCTTCCCTCATCAATCACTAATTAAGAAAATGCCCCTCAGACAGATCTTATATAGAGGCATTTTTTTTTTTCAGTTGAGGTTCCCTCCTTTCAGATAGCTCTAGTTTGTGTGAAGTCGACATAAAACTATCCAGCACGGGGCCTAGACACAGTCTTCATGTATCTAACTTGTTAGTAACACTTTCCTTCTGGCCGCTCCCATGAATCACACCCTGATTTTCTTATCTGTCACAGGCATGGGTGGACACGGGGACCTACATGTCCCTGGGGAGGAGGGTCGTCTCCTGATGGCTGCTTGCCTTCAGAAGCCCAGGGTGTTCCCAAACATCGGTGTTCCTGGCTTTCATCCTAGGGGCAGAAGCGTATTAAGAGGCCACTGAGCCCCCACTGAGTAGAAGAACTAGAAGACCTACAGAAGGTGGGGAGACCTTTGGTCTCCGTGGGACTCTCACTTTGTTCTAGGCTCTTCCTCGGGGCCTCCTCTGTCCTGACATGAATTCTAGCGAACGGCTGTGTTTCTGCTTCCCCTTCCTCTAAAGACCCTTTGCGGAGTCAGGAAGATGCCATTGGGATGCTGGGGATCTAGCAGCCCAGACACCTGCGGTCCCAGGACAGATTGATCGTGCCCCTGAGCCCACAGCTTGGGGCACAGTTCTCGAGATGGCTCGTCTGTCCTCGGCTGTGGAACTGAGGTGCCCATCTGCTTTCATGGCTGGATCCTGCAAGCAAGGATCTGATGCAGGTTCCTCTAACAGTCAAGTCCAGCTGTTCTCTAGACTCCAGAAGGAGGGGAGCCCTTCTGCCAGCTTATTCCGTGCTCACTCAGTGCTGCATGGAAGAGATGCACACATTCTCAGTGTGTCACACAAAGGGCTGATGTTTCTTCGGTCTTATCTGCAAATGAGGCTTGTAAGTAAAGGAGACGTGAAGTAATTAGCAGCAGGGCAAATGTTTCTAGGAAGTGTGGAGAAGCCGCCCTTTCTGAAAGAGAAATTAGAGAGTTCTTGTCTAGCTTAGGCTGACTAGAGAAACCTGGCAGGAAAACCAGGCCTAGCTAGTTTACTCGACTATCCCTAAGGTTCATCTTCCTTGGATACCAGACTGCAGAAAGCACAGAGAAAAGGGGGAAACGTTGTGAGCTATAGAGACCAGGCCCAGGATACAGGTAGCCTGGAAACCGAGCATCACTCGGCCTCATTGAGCTTCTCCCCATCTTTGACACAAAATAAAAAGCCCCTCACATCATCCACGTATCTCCTGGCTCTTCAGTGGGTCAGGGCAGTGCTGTGCTCCGGCAGGTCCACAAGCACTAGGAACACACCTGCTTTCCTCCTCCACCTCAGGGGCTGTGATAGGACTGAGGGAGGTAAAGGGTATGTGACCTCCGTGAATTCTAGTACCCTGCAGAGACCAGCTACTCTTTAGATGGGGTCATCATCACTCCGTCTGTCCTGTGCCTCCTCTGTCACCCAGCGTGCCCCTCAGACATGTCCACTGACCTTGTCCTTTCCTCTGTTCACAGGTACCTGGCCCTCTATGCATACAAACCCCAGAAGAATGACGAGCTGGAGTTACGTAAGGGGGAGATGTACCGCGTGCTTGAGAAGTGCCAGGACGGCTGGTTCAAGGGGGCGTCACTGAAAACCGGGGTCTCCGGGGTCTTCCCCGGGAACTACGTGACACCCGTCTCCAGGTGAGAGCCTGGCAACCTGATCAAGGGTCTACATACATTACATATACATATCAAATTCCTAATGCTGTGGAAACCCTGGAGGCCACACTGGAGGTTCCACCCAGTCCAGAGGCAGTGGGGACATTTGAGTTCCATTGGGGAGGAACTGTCAAGCTTAGTTTGCTAGGCTTTCTCAGTGAACACTGGCTACCCAGGGGATGAGTCTGGGGCAGGGGCTGGAGTAAGCAACAGCAGCTGAGTTGGGGGCTGGGATGGGAAGGTCATCAGAGAACCAGATCTTCAGGGTACATGCTCGTAAACCAGGCCAGCGTGGGTGCATCCTTATGCAATGTGCACAGGATGTTATCAAGTATGCATGCTCATATATGTGCGTGTATGCAGTGAGTACGGGTCGTGTGCATGCTTACAGTAGAGTTACGCTATATGTATAAGCATGAAAGTGTGTGCCCCACATTGGTGTGTACACCCATATGTGCACAACATTTGCATGTATGTAGAGTTTGATATGTATATAGTATGCACATGTGAGTATCTAATGTGTCTCTGCATGTATGTGCATGATATAGGTATAATACACAAGTGCATATAGGTAGTATAGGCATAGCATATATGGATGCATTTGTACCATGTGAGCATAACATATGTATACATGTATGATATATGTACATCACATATACTTTTGTAGTATGAGCCCAGCGTGCATCTATATATGTAAAACACACACAATCAAATAAAGAAAGTGATAAATGTCTTAAAGTAACAATGTTAATGATTGATAGCATTATGGGTATTTATTAAATCCCTTCCTTGTGCTGTGTGGCATTTTTACAAATCACAATTACATTACTTTTGAAATAAGGAAAGCAATTGTTAAAACTCACTGAAGAGGAGGCCCAGAGATGTCAGAAGTTTCTGTTGTGTTATGAGGTTCCCCGATTGGCTGTTTGAGTGTCACTGACAGCAGCCCCTCAAACAGCCTGTGTCAACAACAGCACACATAAAAGTAAACTGTTTTAAGTATCTTTGGAAGATGCTGAAAAAGATGCCATTCTGATGATTGCCTATCCAAGTGGCTCCAGAATGTGTCACGAGCCACCTTTTTGGTCTGCCTAACCATGATGTGAAGATTAGGAATGTTAGACAGGAAGAACAGAGATAAGGAAGAATCACAGAGACACAGGATCGTAACAGGAGGGTCACTCAGCGAATCCTGAATGCTGAATTTCCGAGTTCTGAGTTCTGAGTTCACCCATGCTTAATTTTCCATACACTTTTATACCCCAGTACAAGGCGGGGTGGGGGGGAGAAGGCAAAAGATACAAAGGACAACCAGAACAATTACTTGTGTCAGTACTTGAGACATCGAGCCATTAATTCCTGAGTAAAACTATTTGACGTCTGGGGCAGTGAACCCACCCTAGACCAAGTATCCTGCGGGCAGCCATTCCCTAAGTCAAACCTCCTATTTCAAAAGAAGGAACAGAAGTATGCTTGAACTCTCTGACCTTTGGTCGGGGTGGAACGGATCTACCTCCATAGGCCATCTTAATGTCCAAAACACCGAGTAGCCACACCCTAGGTCAGAATATCTTGTTTATAGCCACACCTGTTGTCAACAACTTTCAAAACACAAAAATAAGCTCAAATTCTCGGACCTTCAGACACGGTGGAGTAGGCTCACGTTTTTTGGGTCTCCATGAGAAAGTACCCAGGAGGACACATACATCGTTGGCGTTGTATCTCAGGTTGCATGGGTAGGCTCTTCAAGCAGGCCCGCCACGCACCACAATGTAGAAAGGCTGCCTTTGGTCTTATGTAGAGAAGCAGAAGGCTGTCCTTTTGTGCTCTGCCCCAAGACTGACACCATCTCTTATCCTCACTGCACATTAGAAAACTGCCAAAACCACCCAGCAGAAACAAGTGACAGAGGGGCAGCCTCTGTGTGCAGAACCAAAGTCGCCAAAGTAGTCTGAGCCTGGCAGGTACACATTAGAGCTGCCTTATAGCTGTCGCCTACAAAAGACATTACAGGTGCCTCTTTCTTGTTGCTTGTTTGGGGCGCATTTATTTATTTGCTTGCTTGCTTGTTTTACAAAAGAAAGGAAAGTCTGGCCTTGTGTGCTAGGGTACTTGTAAGAACAGTAAGGAAATAAACCCTGGCTGGAACATACCTGGCCAGACCGCGGCTACCGAGAGGGAAGGGGACTCAGCTGCCATAGAAGGCATGCTGTGGTCCATTGCCCTCAGACTTGTTAGCATGGCTTTGCAAGTACAAGGCCCACACTCTGAAGCTCATCGGTTTGGTTTGTAAAGGTCGAGGATGGGGTTATAGCAGTGGTTAAAATGGATGCTGTAGACTGACCCACTAGCAGGGCCATGAGAGGCAAATTTCAAACTACCTCTAAGGATGGGGATGGAGCACAGTGCTGGTAACCCCTTAGCAGTGACCCCCTTTCTGGGAGACCCTTCTTCTTTCCCATTGCTGCTACACAGACACTCCTCTGAGCTCTGCAGGGCTCTTCCCTTTGGAAGTCCCCACCCAGGGCACCGGGAGCTGAGAGTACCCCTGGCCCAGGAAATGTCAGTGTTGGGCAGAACCACTCTTCTCTGGAGCATCATGCCTCCACCCATGCCTCCACTCTGCTCCCACCATGCCTTCCTCCTGGCACATTTTAATCCCCCTTAACCACAACCCACAGCAGCCCATTAGCCCCAACACCATCCCCAGAGCCAAGGCTAATGCCCGTGTAGAGAGAGTTAAAAGCCATTTCCAAAGTGGCTGCTCTCATCTCATGGTGAGTGCGTTTATCTGGGAGTTTAGGGTGAGAGTGTCTGTCTCAGGTATAAGCCGCGAGTTCCCTGATGTTTTCAGGGGGTAATGGTGTTTCTACTATGCCCATGTTCAGTGGCTGGCAGAAATAAGATGGAGACATGTGTAGGCGAAGCCACCATCATGTCCTATCATGCTCCAAAAGTATCAGGCTAGTGAGACACGAGAGAGTCCACCATCTTTCTAGTAGTGTTTAGAAGCACATAGCTCTTGGTTAGGAAAAAACAAGCACAGCCAAGGCTACCCAGCTGCTCAGCTCGACCTCTGGGCATCCTTTAACTAAAGCATTGGCTTGATATTGTCTCAGGACTTCCGCGGACCTCGTGACCTTGCCCTACCTCTCCGAGCCTGCAGGTCAGAGATGGGTTTTGCCATGGCACATGGCCTAAATTGACCTGAACCCACTCACCTTCTTGGTTCTGCTTATTTCCCCAGGATTCCTGGAGGAGGGACTGGGTCACCCTGGAATAATGTGCTCGGAGGGTCCCCATTGGCCAAGGGGATGGCAACCATTATGCATCCTGGAGGTGGCAGTCTGAGCAGCCCAGCCACTGCCACCAGGCCTTCTCTGCCTCTCACCAGCCTGCAGGACCACATGCAGCACCCAGCCACCTCCCTCCCAACAGGTAGCTGTCTTCGGCACACTGCTCAACCAACAGCCAACCAAGCCGGGGGTTCCACCATCCCAACAGGTATGAACGCAAACTCCCAGGGATTCTCCCTGACAGGAATCAAGTAGGGGGGACCTGGGATACAGAGCATGAGATCTGTTTTGGCAGAGGTCTTTCACAAGCCACCATGTGGGGAGTCGGGTTTGCTTCCCATAATGTGGAATCTCTGATCTCCAGTACGTCTGCCCACCTGCTGGTGCCCAGCACTGGCAGCTGAAGGGGCACAGAGGATTTACAGATAGTTGTGCAATGTCTTGTGACATGCGAGAAGATGCCATGGGTGAGCAAGATTGGCAACGTATCCCCTGATCCCCTTGCTGATGGTGTAACTATAAGCTGCCCATGGATGTCTTCACTACTGGGCATGTTAAGGAAGGCAGTATCTTCCAGGAGAAGTAGGATGAGGAGTGCTGGCCAGAAAAGCCCTTTCCTAAAGCATTTTGAGATTGGTGCCATCAACCTATAGGCTGATGAAGCGGAAGGGCCAGCTGATCTGCTCTGGGGTGGTATGAGATAAAAAGAAACCCTGGGTAGACCGTAAGGAGAGAAAAGAAAAGAAATGGTACCACTTAGAGGCTTAGTGCAGAGTTTGTAACAACAGCTGGAATAGCAGCATGCTCTCGGGAGGCCACATCACCATGGCCCTGCAGAACCAGTGACATTGCCATTCCCCAGTGACAGTAACCCAAAGCAAGACAGCATAACCCAACGTTTTTCTTCCTTCCTTTCCCCACCATCCAAGAAACCATCTCTTTTCCTCTAAGTATAGATGAGGGGGAAATATGAGTTCTTTGAAGCTTAGAAACAGCATTTTTAGATAATCTTTATAGACCAGGGTCCACTAGATGGGCTTCAGAAAGCAGCTTCCCGTGAGAGACCATACCGCTCTATGCTCATATTTTCTCCAGTATCTATTGATGGGACTGTGTGTCAAACCCCATGGTCCATTCACCCGCCCACAGGACTTGAGACTCAGAAAGATATTCTGCCTTTACACTCTCAGTGGAGGCTTACATGAGGCTGTTGTGGGAGTAACTTCCGCTGCCTCAACCAATAGTCGCTGAAATACGAGCCCACAGTGCAGCGGGGAGCGACTTCCGCTCCGTCAGCCAATAGCTGCTGAAATACCAGCCCACTGGGGCGTGGTATATTTTTCTTTTAAAAAGAGAAACATATCCGGAATAGGCCCTCTTGGTTTTGGCTCTTGGTTCCGGTGCTTGTTCTTGGCTCCTGCTCCCGGCTCCTGCGACTAGGCTCCCTTCCTGACGGTTTATGGTGTATGTAAGTTTTACCCCCCAAAATAAATAACCCCTTAAAACATAACTGGTGTGGGATTGATTCGCCGATAATTAGCGCCCCACGTTGGGCGCCATATGTAACATGAGGGGCCGGCTTGTTGGGGTTTCTATCCCACCCGGTACCTCGTAGCTGGCAAATCCCAAGGAAAATCACACACAGAACTCCATAAGGTTATAAACTGATTGGCCCATTAGGTCAGGCTTCTTGTTAACTCTTATAACTTATGTTACCACATTATCTTTATCTACATTAGCCACATTGGCTCCATACCTTTCTCAGCTGGGCAAGTTACATGCTGCCTCTTCGGTGGCCTGCGCAGGAATGGCTGAGGAACCTCCCTGCTTCCCAGAATTCTCCTGTTCTCATTTTATCACTTCTACTTCCTGTCTGGTTTTTCTGCCTATACTGCCTGCCTGGCCAATCAGCGTTTTATTAAAATACATGATTGACAGAATACAGATAATTCTCCCACACCATGAGGCAAGAAGGGTTGGCGAATCCTTGCAGTCTGAACTTGACATGGTCATTCTGAGATCACTGCGGTCATCTCGCTTCCTCACTGGACAGGATCCATCATTACTCTTGGGTTCTCCTCCACTAGCTGACAGATTCACAAACTGCCCCTAGGGAATCGATGCCATCTTGGTGGGAGGCTGCGGGCTCTGGAGACCAAGCATGCTCACTGTCTAGGATGACGACGTGTGGATACTATTAAGACATACTCAACAACTCTTAGCTGCTCTGTCGAGGATGAGAATGTCTAACATATACGAACAAAAAGGAAACAGGAATCATTACTAAAGGTTCAAAGAAGTATGGAATTCGAGGGCTGTGCAGGTACTCTGAGGGACCTTAAACCAGGGTATAACATTTTACAAAAGGCCACCATGACACAAGGAAGAGACCTGGTGTGCAGCCTGGGCCTAAAACAGGAGCCAACCAGAGAGAGTAAGCAGTTTCAAGGGGTCTGGTCCCACAGCATGGGCAGAGGGTAATAACCAACCCCTGAGCTGTGGTAGTTCTGTCTGCGATAGGAACTCCAGGGATGGACTCGGGGATCTAGAGGAACCAAGTCCAGAATTCCAATTCTGAAACTGGTTACCTTGGGCATGTGACAGTATCATGCCCAGTCCAGAGGAAGTGGCTTGTGGGAAGCCAGGTTCAGGCATGTGGTTATGAGATGCAGTGGCCATGGTGAACCCTGGGTGTGCTGGCTGCCTTGGAACAACATTCCAATGTGATATCCTATACTAAGGATATCTCTGTCTCTCTTACCCACTCCCTCATCTCTCCCTGTGTCTTTCTCTGTGTCCCAGACATACACCACACATGGTAGATGCAGCTTCACAGGTCCAGGCTACCGTTCATATGGAAGAGGCACTAGACCCTCTGAGGCTACATGTTCCTTTATTCCCAGATTCAGGTCTGGGAACACAAGCTCCTGTACCTGCTTTTCCCTGGGAAAAGAAATGAGGAGTCATGTAGACCCATGTTGGGAGTGAAAGAAATGCTTGAAACATCCAGTTTTTAAGGGACGACAGAACACTGGTGCCCCATCAGCAGTGTCTAGTGTCCTCTGTGGATGCAGGGTGGGCTCTGGTGCCCCATGTCTAACACCACCCTTGAGCATAGGGTGAACTTGGATACCTGTTATCCAACTTCATCTGTAAATTCAGTCTGAAGCTCTTGGGAATGTTATGATGGTGTCTGTCTTAGGGTTTCTATTGCTGTGAAGAGACACTATGACCATGGCAGCTCTTATAAAAACATTTAATTGGGGTGACTTACATTTTCAGAGAGTCCATTCTCATCATGGTGGGGCATGGTGGCATGCAGGCAGACATGGTGCTGGAGCTAAGAGTCCTGCATCTTGATTGGCCAACAACAGGAAGTGAACTGAGACACCGGACATGACTTGAGCATATATGAGCCCTCAAAGTCCACCCGCACAGGGAATACTTCCTCTAACAAGGCCATACCCACTCCCACAAAGCCACACCTTCTCCTAATAGTGTCATTCCCTTTGGGGACCATTTTCTTTCAACCAATTATCAACCACAGTATCCATGTCTAAAAGAGGCAGAACTGGCACCAAGCAAGGTTTGCTAGGCAGGACCCTGTTGGAAAGTCCCTAAGCCCACCTCCAGTGACCCAGAGATAACTATTCACAAGTCCTTCATAAATATCCGTGTGTGCTTGTATTAGCCACAATTCCAGCCTGTGCTTAGCCTGTGGCGACCTGAATGCACAGCCGTGTACACCACAAGTGCTCTTCAGTCATCTCAGCTTCTCCCAGACACACCCATCCCCCTCTCTAACCCTCAAGTCAGCCACACTTACACTAATGTGTTGCGGCACTATGCTGCTGGCCCGGGATACCCTCAAGTTGGCGATACAGCTGTTGGGTCTGGCTAATTATTTTCAGCTGAGTTTCCAGACTGAGGCAACAGCAGTCCAAGATGCTGAGCTCGAAAATGCTGAACTAGAGGGTGCTACCATTCTCCTGGTTACAAATATCTCACCATCGATTCAGCCCAGCCAGACTGCTGTACAAATCCATCTAAGCTGAGCGGCCCTGTTGGCACAGCAGTCATGGCTTATCTGCACCAAGGGGCCAGAATAATGGCCTTTCCACACCAAGCCTCGCTAGCCGCTTTCCCAATTCAAGAAGAAAATGAAGCCCTGCCAGTCATTACTCCTGCATGCAATGACAAGCAGTACCAAAAGAAATTGGTTTGGCTCAGGGCAGCACAACATCGTGCATAGTCCATCACCATAGCAACCACGAGGGTGTGACAAGCATTCTCTTCTATCGGCTTCATTTTACATGGGAGGAGAGTGAGACACAGGATGGCTAAGTGGCTCCCCCAGTGCCCTAACCTCATGCTTGTCCCTGTGCCATTGTGCTGTTTGTCGCGGCCAGGTTGAAGAATGGCTCCTACCGAGGCACATCAGTCCATTAAATGCCACTGAGTTCCCATAGCGTTTCCCGCTCGGTTCCGCATTTAGACAGAGAAAAACACTGTTGACAGCACAAGTAATGGATTGTTCACTGCAGTAATTGCCCATTTCAGCAGCTCCTGTCCTGAGTTGGGAGGCGTTTCAACAATGTTCTCATCCAGAGCCCAAGGCAGGCAGTTTGACAAAGGTTTAATTGCATTGGCCATAGCATTCGATATGACTGCACCTCCCTTATGACACTTACTGTACGTCCCTGTTGCAAGGCAGAGAATCCCCTGCATAGTGCCCATGTCTTTCCATCCTCATGTTAACATTTTACAGGGCGGAGAGCCCCATACAGACCTCTGTTCATCAAGAACAAATTTCTGTTTGCAGAAAGCAAACAAACAAGAATCAGCACCCAGGAAAGGACTAAGTGTAGACACAGGGCTCCACAGGATTGGAGGAAGACAAAGGGGACCACACAGACCCTATCACTCTCCCAGTTAGAGGAGGGGGCAGGGTAGGTTCTTCCAGTAGTTGGAAAGTGCTATGATGGAGGCAGGGGTGAGGTATTAAGGAAACACAGAGAGAGACCATTCATCCATTCAAACCTAGAGGAAAGGAGAGAGGGGTGGGGAACGTTCAGGCAAAGTTTTCAAGAGGACCCTTCAAAGGCAGGTAGGTGCTGTGTTGGCAGACAGGGTGGGAAGCGTGTTCAGCAGGAGGACTAGCCAGGGCAAAGGCATAACATCAGAAATGAAAACACCTCCTCTTCAGGGCACTTTCATCCAGTCTGGTGTGGGCCCAAGGTGTGGGAGGAGCAGTCCAGTGTGGACGGGCAGTTTCTCTGCAGAGATCAACATTAAATCTGAAGGACTGATGGGATTCAACATATAACAGTAGACAGAGGGGGCATCTAGACAGAGAGAAGGTGTGTAAAGAACCCCGGAGCAGGCAGAGACCTGTGGCATTTGGAAAGCAAGGAGGGTTCGTGTGGAAGAACCAAGAAAGGCTGTAGTGGGTGGGCAGACAGGCAGGCAGACACAGGTCACGAGGGTGCATTCAGGCGGCCTCAAGGAGTCCAGGTTCTTGTCTGAAGGGGAGGACATTAAAGGGTTTTAGAGCAGATGCAGACTGAAGTAATAAGGAGTGGATTTACCCTCTCACCCTAAGCGACTGAACATCAGACATATATGGCTGCAGCTTTTGAGACACTAGACCTTAGACAACTGGGGACAGTGGACAGAAAGTGACTGTGGCACAGGAGGGCAGTCAGGTGACGCCGCACAGGTCATGGCAACAGTGAGACTGGAGGACCAGAGAAGAGAGAGATGCACAAAGAAAGCCCTGTCTGCTGCTGGGAAGTAGTGCATGTGCACTGAGCACATCGCCCGATGCCAAGGAGAGAAGGGGAGAAAGGGTTGGCACGAACGGCACCCAGAATATGTACATATCGGAAATAGTGCCTGAGCGCCTGCCTTCCCAGTCAGACACATTTGCAAAACCAATGAGCTTGGCCTCTGTGGGAACTGAGCACAGCTCCAGTTTCAATACCCAGGAAAAGCAAGGATCAAAAGGCTCAGACAGCTTCCAGTTCGTTTAAACACACGGCGAGACAAAACTCAGGGATATTTATTGGTATACAGAAATACCTTGCTCTTTAAAAACATAGAAATCAACATATTGACTATGCAAAAAAAATTCACTAGCTGTATAAACAGGCCAGAGGATACAGCCCCAGCCCATCCAATTGATAATCAACCAGGCATTTGAAAATTGGGAATTTGAAGACATTGAAACAGAGCTACATTCTATACGTTCATAAATGATGTCAAAGAGAATAAAATTAAACTCCCAGAATAAAAACAGTGCAATGGAATAATACAGTGCTAAACCAAAAATATTAATGAATTGAAGTTGTCGCTATAGAAACTACAAAAAAAGGGGAAGAGATAAAAGAGATTTTTTAAACACTGCAAAGAAAGCAACCAAGTGTCGTGGAAGCCCACAGAGTGGGAGAGAAGCCTTGCCAGCAATGCATCTGATAAAGGGTCCATGCCCCATAATATCCAAAACACAAAGAGCCAGGAGAACAGATGACCCAGTTAAAATCGGGCCATGGATCTGACCAGAGACTTCTCAAAGAATAAACAAAACTGGCTAAGCTATACCTTAGACGTGTTCAGCAGACGTAGCAACTAGGGACATGCAAATAAAAACTACTTTGAGATTTCATCTTGCTCCAGTCAGAATCAAGCCGAGATCAAGGAAACAACCAATGACAAATGCTTGAGAGGATGTGGGAAAGAGAGGTACTCGCTCGCCGTCCGTGGGATGGAAAGCTAGTCGAGGCACTCTGGAAATGGGTGTGAAGAGTTCTCAAGAAGCTAAAAGCAAATTTCCCGTATGACCTGGCTATATCACTCTTTGGCCTGGGCCCAGAGGACTCGGCACCCTGCTTCACAGACACTTGCTCAGCCATCTTCATTGCTGTTCTTTTCACAACAGCCAGGAAATTGGAAAGAACCCAAATGTCCTTCAGCTGGTGAATGGATAGACGTGAGTCTGTCACCTGGAGGGATGGTAAGACGAGGAGTATTAGGGAGGGGATTAACAGGACACGGGTGCTATGAAAGAGGAAATGGGAAAAACAGCCGTGGCATGCTCCCTAGGAATAAGGAAGGGAGGAGGAGTCAATTACAAGAAGAATGTTTGAAAACGTTATAGGGAAACAGAATTTTATAAGCTTACTTCAAAATACATACATAACATAAACAGATATATAGAGATATACATACACACATATGTATGTATATATTTTTCTGTGTGTTACATATAAAATGAAGCTATGCCACTTGAAGTGATAATGAACAATAGACTAACAAAATTCCCAGGATCGGGTATGGAAAACCTCCCTTGAAGTTGCTGGGCAGAAAACATCCCTTAGGAGCTGTCAGTCCGAAGAGTTCAGGAAACTCCTCAGACTACATAAGCAATTGCTGTTGCCCTTGGCTGCCTCGCAGAACTTGGCAATAAGACCCCGTTGCTAAAGCCACCACACACAGCAGACACAGAACTCAGAGGATCCCACCTCGAGCTGACGGGGAAGCCGCATCCCTGAGGACTAGGTCTCGTAGTATGTAAAGGTGTTGTGTGAGCTGTGGAGAGAGAAGAGCAATCCGTGGTCCTTCCTCGCTATAAACCCCATGAACCGTCACAAGAAGATGTCCCACTGATGCTATGGTGCCACTCGTAGCTCGAGAGTCACCAGCAGCCATCCCATTGGACTTAGGCTTGCTCAGTGGGAGGGAATCCACACCTGGTACTGTAAACCAGTAGCTAATGAGGTCATGGGTTCTAATGTCTTACTCAATCCAAGTACTTATCCTTACCCCCACATGTAAGCGTAGCTCTCACCCACCGTCAGAGAAGCTTCCGTTCCTAGCAGGTGGAAACCATTACAGATATCTGCAACTAATCAAAATACAGAAAGTAAGGGACTTGGGGTGCCTGATCCCAATTATGACATCTGGGACACAACCCCATACCTAAGGCTCGGAGAGCATTGTTGAAGAGGGAGCGGAAAGATCCGGCTAGCCAGAAGACCAGGATAGCTGCTGCTGGATAGCGTCTTGTCTATATGACAGGGAGGCTGCAGCTGTGTGAGCTCAGCAATATGACTGCCTACACAAACACACACAGTGACAGCACCGGTTGACAGGGACCCATCCCTAGAGGAAGAGTTACAGGCAGTTAATGGCTGCTGAGAGGGAGATCTCCAGGGATAAGGACCCTGATAGGTTATCTGATTCTAACTGGTCAGCCACTAAATAGAGACTCAGCTGTGTGTGTGTGTGTGTGTGTGTGTGTGTGTGTGTGTGTGTGTTAATTAAAGAAGCAGTGATGGAGTTAGAGTTAGAGGACGGATAGGGTGGGGTGGAAATGATGTAAATACAGTACTTATCTGTGAAATTCTCAAAAAAGTTAAAGTCATAAAAGTTAACTGTCAGTGAACAGTGGGGCCACTTTAAATGACCCGGCATGTGTATAATTTGTACCCTCAAAGGACAAACAGACAGGACGGAAATATAACTTGAAGGAATGAGGAGCAGAGTTGCTCTAAGTTTGATGAAAACTATAAATTCATACCTTAAGGCAATTTGTGGGCTCTAAAACAGAAGAAGCATAAACAAAACTGCAGCAAGGCAAATCATTCTCAAATTGCTCAACATCAATGATAAACGAGATCTTTAAAGCAGCCAGAGAAAGGGTACGGTGGCAGCGATGAAACAGGATGGTGTAGACATCGTGTAAAGAGGCCAGGTGAGGAGGCCGTGAGGGATGGAAAGAAATGTGTTTGTCAATCTCTGGTTTGATACCCAGAAAAAAGTGAAAACAGTCAATTGTCATCCAGACAGTGACACCTACAGAAAATACCAGAAGCAGACCTGTACTATGAGAATTGTTCCAAGTTTGCTTAAAGAAGTTGGAAGGGTGGAAGTCCACACTGCAAAGTAGTGAAAAGCACTAGAAATGGTAATTACATAAATAAAAATGTAAGGTTTTTTTTCTTATTTAAAATATCTAAAATACAACTGAGTTTAAACACAATCAAGACAATACTGGCTATGGGATTTAAGCTGACATAAAATTAAAATCTCTAACAACGAAAAGACAGAAAGGTGGAAAGGGAAGTGCTGCGATCTGCTGTCGGCTCTCCTGTTGTGGGGGAAGAGCTGCACAGTGGCTCTAGAGGGCCAAGGGCCGTGGGGACAGAAAGATGCAAGCAGCCATTTCCCACAAAAACAGAACGTTACAGTAAAGGCAACAAGCCATGTGATAGACGTGCTCAGTTGGTCCCAAAAAAAGACAGAAATGCGGAAGGAAATGGAGAATGCATAGGTAGAAGAGGATAGCTGTGGTACGGTGATAGGCTTACGTTTCGTCATACAGATCACGACATTAGACGTAAAAGGTCTAAATAGACCCATAGAGAGCTGGGATTGCATTCCTGGATTTTATTAAAAACAAGCAAACAAAACAATACCAACTTGTGCTGTGAACAAGAGACACATTTTCCTACTTCAAAGTCACAGCCAGGATTAAAAGGAGAGGAGCGGATCTACATGTTCCTGCCACTTGCAGCACGGACACTGCATGCCTGCACCTGTGCTGCTGCATCTCATGGGTGAAGCAGTGCATGTCTGCACAGGTGCACACGTGTAGATGCCTACTGCATGGAGATGACAGTCTCACAGTAACTGCTTCCCTGCTCCTTATTTTATAGAAGAGAAAGTGGGGTTCTGAGGTGTCAGGTGACTCGCCAGCAGTGAGACTCTGATCCCTCTGTCCATCATGGCTCTGTCCCCCTGTCACCTCTGTGTAAGAGCTAAGACAAAGGTACAGAGTCACCTCATTCAAACTCCAAGGAAGATTCATGACAGGCAGCTTAAATATTCTGCCCCGCTTCACCTTACAAGATGGCTAGGAGGGGACCAAAGGCATTGATTTGGAAGTTATAAGTCAATTATAGCTCGTGGGACAATATGCAAATATAGATCCTGTCAGTAATGAGAATGGAATGTGCCATGCTAATATTAATCAAAAGGAAATTGATCTACTAATGTCAGACAGGAGAATTTATAGCCACGAATCACTAGGGATAATAACGAGGACATGATGGCGAAGACTGAGCTCATTAAGATGGCATAACAGTTCTAAGTATTAATGCACCAAATTATAAAGCTCCAAAGCTACACACGCAATAACAGATAAAGCTGCTGACAGAATAGGGAAATCCACAAAAGTAAAATTGCAGTCTCTCTCAAAATTGTATCAACTATTGATAATAGTATAGATCATGAGTACAGCTATAACCACTTATAATTTAATTAGCATTTAGGGACTATTTTACCCATCATCATCAAAATGCACATTATTTTCAAGTGCACACATATCACTCCCATGTTAACCCATAGCTGGGCCTTGACCTGTAAAACCTCAGTATGTGTAAAGGGACTCGGTTACACAGATTGCATCCCTGGCGACTGTGGAGTTGAACTGGAAATCAGTATCACAAATAATTGTTTGAAAATATAATAATATACCTCAAAATAATCAGTGGATCGAGGAAGAAATAAAAAGTAGAACACATTTGGAGGTGAATAAATAGGAATACAACATATCAAAATTTATAGGATACAGCCAATGCAATCTTTTTTTCTTTTCTATTTTTCTCCAGCATGGAATATCTGGTAGGAAACAAAGAAGTGTATCAAGTTAATAGGCTATGGGCTAAATGGAGTGATGGGTGGCAATGGGGTGGAAAGAAATCGGTAGAGCAAGACAGAGAAAGGGTAGTGAAATTGACTAAGCTAAAAGGGGGTCCTTTGAAAAGGTCAATAATCAAATTAATAAACTTCCAGCCACCTGAACTAAGTAAAAAGGGGAAAATCTGAAAGTCAACACCTCCAGAAATAACAAAGGTAGCATCATTTTAGAGTTTGCCAGATAATGTCTTAAAGTCTTTGTGTGAGTAAGTTCTCACAATAGATGAAATAGACATACTCAAATAGGCCTTAAAGACATTTATCATCAGACATAGTCAACAAGAAAGAGCTTGAACAGGCCTGTATCTATAAAAGAAACTGAGTCTCTAGTTTTAAAATACCCACAAAGGAAGTTCTGGGGAGATGTGACTTCATTGGTAAATTACATAAAACAAAGGAGAAATTATAACATTTAGATTTAAATATGCAACAATGGAGCAGTAATGAAACAACTTTCTGGACTTGCCTAGAAAATTGAAAATAAAAAGAGGGTGGGAGAAAAACTTTGTCCTTTTCCATAAAGCCAGCGTTGCTTTAATTAAAAAATTGTAAGACAGTAAAATCACAGACCATATTTAATTGGGCAACAAATGAGAAGGGTGGAACTCCAGGTGGGGTTATCCCAGGAGAGCAAGGCTGGGTTAACATTAAACAACTTAGATACTTCATCTTGGTAATGACCAAAATAATGTGACTATCTCAAAAACAAACAAACAAAAAAAGTGTCTCCCAGAACAGGAAATCTACTCCTTATTTAAGGAACTCTAGAAGACGAGGGATGGCAATGAGCTTCTGCGTGATGATGCCCCCTGGGAGAACACACAGATGCGCGCACACTGGTGGTGAGAGACTAGGCTTTCCCTAGACCAGGAAGACGGCCCATCGCTTCTGTTCAGTTCTGCACTAGAAGTCCCTGCTGGGGCGGAGTGGGAAGGTACACAGATGGGGAGGGAGGGAATGAAACTTCCTAGTTGTAGACATATGGATCTTAGACATGGAAAGCCCTAAGGATCACACACACACACACACACACACACACACACACACCTACCTACAACTTAAAAATGAATTAGGCATTGCAAGATACAAACTCAGTATATAAATAGAGAAAAAGTTGTATTTCTATATATGGCCTACCCACCATAGCGGTTGACCCAACTAGTAATGGATCAAAAGATTTAAGGGACGAGAGCATCTGGATTGAAAAAGCACAGATTTGGTTGTTTCTTGGTTAGCCGCTAAGATGATGTCAACTGACCTTGGACCAGCCCATTCTCTCTGGCCACCATACTGCCCCTCACTACTCTCAGAACAGGCTGACTGTAAAAGAGCAGGCGGTGTTTTCCCTGGGTGGATCATGAGCTATTCCAGACCCGCCCGTACTGTTCCACCTTCTTCCTGCAGTGTTTGTTGGTTTGCTGGGGATGTCTTGTTGACACAGGGTCTCACTGTGTAGCCCTTATAGGGCTGGAACTCCCTACGTAGACCAGGCTGGTCTCTGGCTCACAGAGCTCAGGCTGCCGTGGCCTCCCAAATGCTGGCATTAAAGGCAGGTGCCACGGTGCCCCACGTCTTGCAGCATCAGTGACCTCCTGACTAGAGGACAGTTGGATTCAGTGCCTTCCCGTGAACTCCCTGCCACTTCTCTCCAACCCTAAATTCCAAACACCAATGGCAGACCAGCAGTCCAAAGTTTAATTTGGCGAACAACTTAACTTACTGGACATACTTTAACGTAGCATGGGTGAGGGGTTACTTACAGGGACACTAGTGACTCCATAGCAGTCACATCACAAAAGCCCCCCCAGCATGATGGGTGGAGGACTCAGGAGTTCCATATACTTGCAGCTGACTGCACAGCCCACCTAAGAGTCTTCCACCCTCTCCCCTCCTACTCTGCGCATGTCGCCCACTGGCTGGGCCTTGTGAGCCTTTTAAGCTTCAGTTCCCAGAGAGCTGGAGGTCTTGTTTACTTGAGTAAATAAAATCATACAAAAGCGAGCTTCCCTGCCTCCCTCAGGGAGAGAGGGTTTCAATTAGGAAGAGACTGCTCCACAAAGAAGAGGCACCGAACTAGCTGGAAGACCCAGGGAGGGCCCGGGATCCAGAGACAGCAGATGGGGAGGAGGAGGGAAACTAGCTCACAAAAGGGAACCAAGAAATGGAGAAATCAGACAGAAAGAATCATGCAGGGGCCAGGGGAGGGTCTTCCAAAGCAAGGAATAGAATAAAACCCACCAAAGAAGGGAAAGAGAAAGCAGGAGCTGTGAGGGAGAGAAATGAAATATCTATCAGAAATAGCCAGATAAGAAAGACATCCCCTTTTAAATTTGGGGAAAGAAAACTATGTGGGTAGCATGAGCTGTGGGGTGTATATATTTCACACTGGCATTCTACAAAGGGATGGGCCAAGATAACAGGACAGAGGTGGACAGGTTGAAAGAGCAGCTTCAGCTAGAGGGTGGACTGGGGTTGCTCATGACGGGGCTTTCGAGACAGAAGCATCAAAAGCACAGTCACAGAGAATGTCCCGGGCCTGAATGAGTTCCAGGGTGATTCCAGGAACCGGGGACAGATCAGGGAGCTGAGTGAGGAGAACCAGTGTTAGTGAGACCGTGGCATCACCAAAGTGCAAACCGTAGACCAAAGACCACAACATGTGTTCTCTACCAGCTTCTTCTGCTGGCTTGAGGCTTCCAAGACTATGTAGCTGCCCCGGCATTGCTAGCTAACAGGATCACTGGTGAGTCAGAATCTAGGCAGCCTGCGCAGGGAGCCATGCCTGTGTCGTTGGACATTTTTTCCTTCTTCTGATGATTAATTTCTGTGAAATGATTAGTGATGCTTCAACAGGGAGCTCTCTCCTCGCGAGTAATCATTCATTCATTAAAAACTATATTAAGTGTCTTCTACATGCCTGGCGCCATTCCAGGGGTGCGGGACGCATTATATTAGCGAACTGAACAGCCCTGGTCTTCAGCTTCCCAAAGCAGAGCTGACAGTAGTGGGAGACAGGAACACTTGATATATGATAAATGAATAAACTGTATAGACTACTAAGTGGTGCTAAGGACCTATAGGAGGAGACAATTCAAAACTTCAGATGGTGGTCACACCACGCGTCTCCATTAACCGCCTGTATCTTTCTAGAAGGCAGAGCACAAGGTTGCATAGGATGCCCTGAGCAGCCCTAAAGATGAGTTTCTGGGGCCCCAGGGCAATGGCTTTGGCTGGCTGCTGTCACTTCTTCTCAAAGACTGATAGGTTGGAGTAAAGGAGGGTTCGGCAGTAGGCAAAGCATAGGAGCCTACAATCCTCGTCAGGAGTCACAGGGTGATGAATGACCCCAGTGCCTTCATTGCCCTGCATAATTACTGGGCCTTTCCCTCAAGATGTGAGGCATATTGTCCAAGATGTCCAAATGCTAGGTTCCCAACCGCTCTGAAACCTCAAATAATCACTTTAAAGAAACCAATACCTACCTCAAGCCTTTTCCTATATTGCCTTGTATATATATATATATATATATATATATATATATATATATATATATATATATATATATATGATCACCTATAGCCTTAAGACACCACGGCATGAGAGGACCTGGCAGTTGTCAGGAAGGACCAGCTTATAGCTAAAGCTCTAGACTAGAGTGTGGTGTGGAGAGGCCTCCCAACGCAGACACTGTGAAAATTGTCAAGTGTATTTTATACTCGTGGTGTATTTAGAACCTGAGGATATTGTTTGCATTGTATATTTGTCTCATATTTCTGAAGCCTGGAATAGTACAAATTTTGTTGATAAAAATTAAATACCATGCCAGGCGATGGCGGCACACACCTTTCATGCCAGTGCTTGAGAGGCAGAGGAGGCCAGCCTGGTCTACAGAGCTAGTTCCAGGACAGACTCCAAAGCTACAGAGAAACCCTGTCTTGAAAAACTTTTTTAAAAATTATATAAAAAGTATGATAAAAACATAAGAAAATACTAGATTAATATGGCCTGGCATGCCGTGGACACTTGGGATAAAGACTATCCTGGACCAGAGTAAAGAACGCAATTTCAGGGTTGTTTGGCCTCAGTTTCTCCTCTGGCAATGGTAGGCAAGCCTGGAGCATTCAGAACCCTCAGAGGTCAAAGGTCAGCCTGAGAGGAGAATGCCCGGCAATCACATAGCCAAGTGCACACTAACCTTTCAATTCACCATCTCTCCAGCTACCCATCCTTCAGCCCAGGCCCTGGACCGACCAACTGCCACCGTGTCGCCCCTGCGCACTCAGACTTCTCCATCCCGCCTACCTGCCACCAGCCTCCGCCCCCGTTCCGTGGTGTCCCCACAGCACAGCCAGCAGCCCCCCACGCAGATGTGTTCCCGGCCAGTCATTCCATTTACATCAGCAGCGTCGGCCATCACCCCTCCCAACGTCAGTGCTGCCAACCTCGGTGGGGAGGTTGGAGGGACGCCCATCGGTGGCCTCTCCATACCCAGCCCCATCAACACAGGGTACAAACCAGAGGACAAGAAAAACGAAAAGGTAAGTGAGCCATCCTGGGCCAACCCTGAGCTGGCCGGTTACTGGGTTCTTCTCACACAGTTACCTGTGGTGCTTTGGACGATTGAGGCTTCAGGATGTTTACTGAAGCCCTTCTATTGTATACACCGCCGGGCCGCTGGTAGGGCTAAAGGCCAAATCAAGAAGGCAGTTCATTAAGTAGACGCGGGCAAGCCTCAAGGTTCTGCCAGGGCCAACAATCCCGCAACCATTTTTGCGTGAATCAGAAAGTGGCATCTCCCTCATCCATACGCTGCGGTCCCTCCTATTAGAGGCTCATTGCAATATACCCGTCTAGTCAGAACAAGGCTCTTACTGCCATGTGCCAGGCTAAGACAGTGAAAGCTAAACAAATCTGTGGTATGAACAGCACCCTGTCCCTTGGATGTGTCATCCGTGCGCAGTTTGCAGCCTGTTCAGCCATATGGGAAGGGCTTGTTTCTTGAAAAAAAGAAAGCTGGGGGGAAAAGGGAGGATGCCAACCTGCTAGTGGATACGGATGACATTTTCAGCTGTCTCCTTTTATAAAGGATTTGAGTCGATGAGCTAGCTGGTCCTGGTGGCCAGCAGCTAGGTGGTGAGCAGCCAGGATCAGACTCCGCTTTTATACACCAATGCTCTCCAGCTGAAACTGAAGCCACAAAACTAATGAAGAATCTTCTAGTAGCTGTAGATTTAAGTAAAATAAAATTGAAAGGTCGGATGCCTTATAATTGCATAAGATCAAATGCACTCTCCAGAGATATTCGGCGTGATCTAGCCTTGCTGCTGGGCTGGCTGAGGTTGTTTGCACAGTGTCTTCAGCAGTCACCTTGATTTGCCCATATCCTGTAGCTGCTTTAGGACATGTCTGTATGAATTCAAACTCTGGGTTCTAGGGTGTTGGTCACACATGTTTAAGGCGAAAGACAGTCCCCTTCAGTAATTCCCCAACCCTAATTTTTCAGGTCCCATTATTCAGACCTCTTCCCCTGGAACCTAGGTCTACCACCACAACGATCCAAACCCATCTCCATGGGTGACACTCTCAGCTGCCTCTTTCACTGTGGACTGGGTAGCAAGAGACTGTCCTCTGCTGGTAGAACCAGAAGAGCATCCCCTCTGTGACGTACAACAGGGATGCTGTGTTTTAAGTTCATGAGTGTTGGACAACCAGGCAGTACGCTGGGCTATGTGAGGCTAGGTGGGCGTGAGCTTTTGGCTCAGCAAACTCCAGGAGAAGAGCCCATCATCCTGAACATCTCTGTAACACAGGGGTCAGGAGTCCAGAGTCCTCGTGTCAGCTCAGCCCTCTGAGCCCAGGCAAGTTTCCCAGTATCTCTCAGCTTCAGGGTTATTGAGGACAATGTGGGATATGGTGCAAAGGCTCTGGAGATTCTTTCCAGTTCCCACAATTCATACTTCTATAAAACTGAAACTGTGGTTCATCCATTACACAAAGCTAAATCTTTTCCCAGTCCACAGATGAGGAATTTCCCATGCTTTTTGATATCAAGTGTCATCAGATGTCTTCTGTAAGCCTAAAATGGCTTTGCTTTCGGATATCTCTGTAACATTCGCCTAAGTAGCTGTGTTTCTAACCACATCCTTACCATCTCTTTCAGTTTATTATCAGTTACCAGGCCCCTAAACTTCAGTGTTTAAAGTGGGGATGTCTTTTATTGCTTATGCAAATACTATAAAGAAAATGACTATAATAGAAAATGCAAATGCTATAAAGAAAATGTCAAGACTCCCAGAGAAACCGAATCTGTAGGAGATAGATGGATAGACTGATTGATGATAGATAAGGTACCGCTAGCCTCTTTATTTTAAGAAATTAATGCACATAACTACTAGAAAGTTAAAAATCTGTGAGGTAGGTTTGAAATTCGTGGCACAGGGCAACAAACAAACAGGAAACCAAGGCAGGATTTGTTGTTCAATTTGAGGCAAAAATTCGTTGTCCTTGGAAAACCTAGATTGTTCTGAAGGCCCTGAACTGATTGGGTGAGGGCCACTGTATTTTCAGGATACATACTTGAAGTCACCTTCTAAAGGAGATTTTAAAAAATCAATTTTTAAAATTTACTTGATTTTAGCCTATGACTTGCCTTCACAGCAACACCTAGACTGTGACAACTATGTGTCACAGCCTGCCCAAGCTGATACATGGAATTAACCATTCTTCTCTCTCTGCTACCAAGTGGACATTGCTCTAAGCCACAGTCAGTCCTCAAACAAGGACAGTAGCAAAATTGGGCTCGGTCTGGCGTGGTGCAGCTATCTTGAGAGCATCCAAAACACACTCACCCTAAAGGAAGAGGCCATCTTTGGAAAATGCACCCTTAGTAATCTGCAACTTAAACATTATGACGTAAAAGCCAACATAGTCAAATGCTGACATCTTATATTCTGTCATAAGAAAGGGGGGGAAGCAGAAATATGGCTTCTCACAATGGCTGTTGTCCTTTCTCTAACTGGCCACATGGTCCCAGCGATCTTCTTCATCCTTCATCCTTCATCCTTCTAGTGCCCATCCTATGTCCCTTTTGCACACAGGAAGTGCTTTGGTTGGTTGTGCATCCTTGCTTGGTAGCGTAAACCCATACCTCCCTTCCTAAAGTACTTCCACTTGTAATACTGCTTGTTGTCCCTGCCCCCAGCCCAAATTACAGAGGATTACCAAGGGGTCTCAGGTGTCTCATGTTCCAGACACGCTCTGATCATCCTCTACTGTGTCTCCATGGGATCAAAATTCCTTCTCATGCCAGTGACTCAAAGACACAGGGAGCCCAAAATGGCCGAAGCATTCCGAACTGGAACTTTGGCAGAGTGGGCGTTGCTCCTCAGAGGAATTGCTGGAACTAGAACGCATCATCTCAAGGATAGGACAGTCAGCTTTGCTAGCGAGTCACTGAGAGTAATGGTGGGTACCATCTCCATTTCCTCGCTGGTCCCTGGAGCTGTGAATCTTGGTCATGTGAGCCATGTCTAGAGTAAGTGTCTACTCCGGTGACAAAGCTCTGCCCCTGCCATTGTAATCCACCTGCTGGGCACCGACTGGTTACCCTAGGAAACGCTACCTCATTGGGTGCTCTGTGGTAGTCTCTGCCGCTTGAAGCCAACAGTGAATATAGCTAGGTCGACCTTGGTGAATACAATTCCATGGTCTTTAGCTAATGCATCCCCACCATCCCTGCCTCCATTGCCCTTGAACCTATTGGTCAATGATAGATGACTAGAAAAGAATCTGCCTAGTACCCGCACAGAAGAGGTTATCCTGTCCACTTCATCACTGATGTCCTTGGCTGAGGTCATCCTTTAGTGATCTTGGAACACAGATACCTATATATATTTTGTTCTGAGTGGGCTACTCACACAACTTTTCCAAATTTCCTTCCAATAGCCTAATTACTTCACTAAGTCGTTGAGCATGAATGCGAATTGCTACTCAGTCACACATCTGACCTTTTACCCTCCAAGGAAAGCGCATATCCAGGGCCTACTGCCCTCAGAGATGTCTGCAAGGGAGGGTGCAGTACTGAAGCTGTCCGCTGGGGAGCAGTGTCTGGCACGCCATGCAGAAACATGTAAACCAGGCCTACAGCTTCCCTTTGTCATGCGATTATTGGAATACACCCAGTCCAGGGCCTCTGAGGTGGGGATGAAGAGAGGCACCAAGGAACCACAAGTCTCGCCTGTCCCATGTAACCTACTCATGTCTCCTTGGGCCAGTCTTGGATATGCTATTTTCATTTGAGGATGGACAGCTAAGCTACATGGTATTTTGGTAGCTTATAAATATGCTTTCCCTACTAAGGCCTAGTAGTAAAAAGACAGAATCTAGTACTTTGTGAATTTTTTTTCAGATTTATTTATTTATTATGTATACAACATTTTGCCTCCATGTATGCCCGCATGCCAGAAGGGGGCACCAGATCTAATTACAGATGGTTGTGAGTCACCATGTGGTGGCTGGGAATTGAACTCAGGACCTCTGGAAGAGCAGCCAGTGCTCTTAACCGCTGGGCCATCTCTCCAGTCCCTACTTTGTGAATTTTTAAATTGTTCTTATGAGCGTTTTGCTCACAGGTACACATGTGTGCTTGGTGCCCTCCGAGTTCAAACAACAGTGTCAGGTGTCTGTAGCTGGAGTTAACGATGGCTGTAAGCTTCCATGTGGGTGCTGAGCCTCAAACCCAGGTCCTCTGCCAGAGCAAGTGCTCTTAACTGTTGAGCCATCTCGCCAGCTCCCAAGATGCACTTCTTTAGAGAACAGTTATTTGAAAAGGAATGATAGGTCTTGCTCCAGGATCATAAAGGCCAGATACGACCAAGGCTACAAACGGCACCCCATCTTTACTGATCTTCAAGCACCATTGACCCTCTGCTATGTGTGACCCATGTAGCCGAGCATCTGGCCTTACAGGATGGACCAGTGATATAGCCTTCTGTTCAAGGCCTTACTCAGAACCAGGAGAGCTGAGCCCAACTGATGAACAGATTAGAATAATACACCCGGGGAAAGAATATGATAGCTCCAGAATCAGTGGGGGCCTGGTATAGGTGGTGTACATAAGAAGACAGATACAGCAAATCATTTACTTTACATGGAAAGTCTTCAGAGGCACATGAGTGCCATGTCTTTTCATAGCTTGGGTCCTGGAAGCCTGACTATGGGTGACCGGAGAAAGAAATGACAGGCATGTGGTATGTCCCCATAGGATCGTATATTTGAATGCTTAGTCACCAGGGAGTGGCACTATTTGGAAGGAGTAGGATTAGGAGGTGTGGCCTTGGTAGAGTAGGTATGGCTTTCTTGGAAAAGGTGTGTGTCACTCGTGACTTTGAGGTTTCAAAAGCCCAAGCCAGGCGCAGTGTCAGTTCTTCCTGTCTACGGACCAGGATGTATCTCTCAGCTACTGGTCCAGCGCCACATGTGCCATCACATTCTCCGCCACGGACTAAGCCTCTGAAACTGCAAGCAAGCTCCTAATCAAATGCTTTCTTTCCGAAGCGTTGCCTTGGCCATGGGGTCCCTTCACAGCAATAGGGCAGTGACCAAGACCTATAGAAACACAGAAAAGCGGGGATGGGGAGTTACCGGCTCTCTGATGGAGAAGCCACAGTACCAGAAGTTCAGCGTGTTTATTCTATACAGTTGAACAGGCAGGCGGGGTTATTACATAAAACTGAACAAGGAGGCATAGCCATGATTAGCTTTTTTATATGGTTGCTGGGGATCCAACTCAGGCTTTTCAGGTTTGCATAACAGACTAATCCATCTTCTCTACTTTTCGTTTAAAAAAAGACAGTGTAAAATATCCTCGTGAATATACAGATTTTAGAGCCAGAGAAAAGGGATAAGCATGATTTGCCTATCTGTTTTAGAACCGGTATATGAAGCAGTATCTCTGCTTTGCTCTGTCCCTTCACTTCTTTCTAATACATCTTGTACGACTCAGGGGAACGTAACAAATTAAGGCACAAGGATCTGAAGAACCAGTGTCTTTCTCACGCAAACAAACCTCTCGCGCACTGTGGCTAGAATGGCCAGTCCCTTCCCCTTCTTCCAGGATGCAGGCTCACTCACCGGCTACCAACATCGCTAGAGGGTATGGATGCAGGTGCAATGGAGGATTTCCCTCAAGTAGGTGATGTTATAGCCCAGAAGTGATGCATATCTTACTGGCTCGCACATGTCCCACAGTCTGTTGATCAAAGCTATGCCTGGCCCCACTGGATCCCAAATGGACCGGGAAGCAAGTTTCCTGTGCCTGGAAAGCAGAAGGTACGTGATTACCTGACAGAACAGCACAAGCAGGGTCACGGCAGGGTCTCCCAGTGGAGTTTCATAATCCCCAATGACTGTCATGGGGAACTTCCTTCTCAGTTGACAGTGGCGTCTTAGACCCACCAGAAGTGTGTCATGTTCAAGGTATTTTCAGAGGGACGCCAGGGCCTAGGTCTGGTCTAGGAAGCCAACGTGCTCAGGAGAGAGCTCAGGAGAGAGGTCAACTTCAAGCATCTTCTGGGACAAGCATTTAGCTCTGCATCTTTTGGCCCTTGCCATGCCTTTTCTCCACCCCACGAGTTCAGGCAGCAGCAGCAGCTACATTCTACAACACACACACACACACACACACATAGAGGGAGGTGGGCAGAGAAGGAGGAAGGGAGATAGAAAAAGATGAGAAAGAGAGAGAGAGAGAGAGAGAGAGAGAGAGAGAGAGAGAAAAGAAAGCTCTTTCTTCTCAGGACACCATCCCAGGATATTTCCAACAGATAGGAACTGACCAGGAGGCAGGGCCTAGAACCAACTGTATCAATCACAGGGCAGGTGTACTCTGAGCCCTGGATGCTTACCATGAGGCTGGGTCCTCTGTGGCTACTTACTCCTTTGTTTTGGAGTAGGAACCAGTCTCACAATGTCACGGCCTAAGCAACTTTTCTGAGTGAATCTGCCGCTGACGCTTTCTCAGAGGGCCTGGCAGCGAACAGTGCTGTGTGCAATTCAAACGGTCTTCCTTCACCAAAACACGGAGCTTAGGCTGCCTAAAAACAATAGTATTCCCTCCATGAATGACCACTCAGCGGACTGTCAGTGAGAGTGGGACCAGGATAGCTCGTTTACATCACGGGGATAGCTCTCTGAGCTTCCCTCCAATGGAAGGTAAATCCACACATTCTATGCAAGTCAATGGCCCTGATGTTGCAGACGCAGAATCACCTGGCCAGGATGCTGCCGACAAATCAGCCAACTGAAGGCCACACCTGTACGAAGCCCGAAGCCCGAAGACTGCATTCCCCTCACACTTGAGAAGGCCAGGCCAGCTGCCTACAGCACCCTATGTGTGATGCTTGGAGTCAGTTTTCAATATCAGGTCACTTCAGTTAATGCTTCTGTGCTGGGTCTGCACCTAGAATGTAGGGTGCTCAGAGCATATTCCAGGATGTGCATGGGATACAGTGGGCCCGTGAGCGGATATGCACTATCCGACTGTCTGAGGTTGTTCGGTGTGGACTACTTTGATAGCGGAGGAATATATATTAGAGGTTATCGTGGAGTCCATCTTGGCCAGTGATAAGCATGGGAGTGTTGTGCTTAGTCAAGGAAAATGTACAGTTCTGACTATAAAGGTGTGTCCTGTCCCCTCTTGGTGGCAGGGCCATGCCAGATAGGCTGAGGGCATTCTTCATCAAAAGATCTAGAGGCCTTGTCACTACAAGGCAAGGCGTGGCTGTAGGAGGGCTCCTTTCCCTGTCAAGAGAGATGGGGTAGAAAGCAGGTGCAAGATTTGCAGTGTAAAGATATAACCTGAGCACACGCTGCCGGGCTCCCCGCCTCACACCCACTCCAGCCACCTTCCTATGGCTGTGATACTCATCAAAAGCAACTCATAGGAAACGTTACAACCTCTCATTGTGGAAAATCGGGGTGGGAACTGACTGCCAACTCCCTCTCTGGCTCGCTTCTCTAAGTTACCAGGACAACCTGCCCAGGGTTAGTGCTACCCAGAGTAGGCTGGACCTCTTCTCTCAACTGGTCATCAAGATAATCTCTTACCAACATGCCCACAGACCAATCTAATAAAGACGAGTGCTCAAAGGAGATTTTTTTTTCCCCAGACGATTCAGGTGACAGTTAATACATACCAGGACAGCATCCTGTCTGAAAGACTCATCGTCACTGATCATGGTGCGTTCTCCAGTGTGGTTCTCAGAGTTCACTCTTTTCCTTACTGTAACCCAGAAGAGGCACTGCCCTCCGTAAGTGTGGCTGCACTTTGCCCATCTGTTCATCATTTATCCATCATGTAGCACCTTCTTAGAGCAAGCCTAGCTCCATACTCTAAGCCCAGAGATGTACAAGCTAGTCTAGATAGGGCTGGCTCTGACCATGCATCCCAGAAGAGGACAGGCAATTGGCTGAGATATGGAGCAATTCTGACAGTGCTATGCGCAGGGTGTCGGGAAACCCAGCACAGAGACCTAGTAATGTCTAGAACAGCCAAGGTGGAGGACTTGTTAACTAATGAACAGCCCTTAGAGAACTCATCCTGTCCTGCTCTGCATGGAGAACTTCTTAAACTCCCTCCCGCTCTCCTTTGCTAAGACAGCCAGAGTTCGTGTCTCCTCTGGGAGGCGGGAGCTGTGTGGATGATCCATCTGTTACTCGGACTTGGAAGGATGCCACATTCCCTCTGGTCCATGTTGGTGACTCACAGCCAAGCAGGCCAGCCTCAAAAGCACGTGGACTCACGAGCATCTGGATTCTGACATGAGCATCTTGGCTTCTTTTCATTCCTATCCTTCGCTATCGTTTTAATGAAATAATAACAACCACATGTGACCCCCACAGTGGTGACTTCTTAAAGAGATATTAAGAGCAGTTGCCAGTTAAGGATCAGTCAGAATGAAATGTCAGAAGAGGGCAGTAGTTTGGGGTGCCCGATTAGGGTCCAGAGCCACTCACACCGTGGTTGACAGCAGGGCTGTGCCACATGAGCCCTTTCTCACAGACACCTTGGTGGCCCTGCTTTGAGTGTGAGCTGTTTTTCCTGGAATAGACTCTCCTGAGAAGCACACAGATAAGAAGAAAGTTCACCTCCTCCTTCAAACCCAAAAAGCATGCCTGGCAATGCCTGGCATGCCGGGCACCAACAGTTAAGTGCCAAGGGAAATAACAGCTTCAGTTTGTCACTGTTGCCTCAGGAATGCTAGGCCCACGCACCGAGTCTGCTCTTTCCCCAACACGTACTAAATAAACCCACCTGCTGCTGCTTTTCTGGTTGGAACCAGCTTCCCTCTGTTGAAAAACACACAGGGGCGGGTCACACCTGACTCCATGAGAGTGCATACATGTGGGCGGTACGAACTGGATTCCGTGGGGTTTATAATAATGAGAGGGCATTACATTGGGAGGGAGGGGTGATGGGGAAGTGACCTTGGGAAACTGAAGAAGCCTGGAGAGGTAGAAAAGGTCAAGATGCATTGTATTGCATGTGTGTCATTTTCAATGACTGCATTCCAAAAGAGCCCTTTTCAATTTGCCTGAAAGGGCCTTGTGAGGTTTTTTCCTTTGTTTTGTTCTGTTTTGTTTTTTTCCTTCAACTTAAATTGTCTGAATTATGAGGCTAGACATTGACACCCCAAAGTAAGGTTCTTTGGATGCCCTAGGGTGCTGGCACGGTATCTGACCGACTGAAGTGAAGAGCAAGAGAGTTGACATTTGTGGCAGACTTTGACAATTGTGGCATATTCTGAAGCTGAAACTCTGGGTACTGGGGGGTACTCGATGCCCCCAAAAGGTAGGGGGCTGGATACACAGATGTGAAAGTATTACTGGGTAACCCAAGTAGTGAAACCAGGTGACCCTTACATGAAAATGGCATCAGACCCTTCGGAAAATTCTTAAATCGAGTCTAACACAAAATACTGGGCCTTTGGGTTAATCTGTGCTGACATCACAGACTCAGAAGTAAGGGTCTGGTACACTCTGGAGGGTGCTTGCATTCTCCACAAGCCTCCACTGGGTGCCTGAAGAGACAGGGCTCTCTGAATGACCCTGCACTTTGGGGAAACTGGAAGTGGTTGCTGAGTATGTCACCCACCATTGGGAGGATAAGACCACCAAGGACCTGGCTGAAGGCATGCAGCTTTAGAGGAAGCAGTTGAAATGTTTGTGGTCTAATGGCCTTGTTAAGGTATTTGTTTATTCCCATTGAGATAGTTCTGATTTCTCTCTCTACCCCTCCCTCCCCCCTTTCTGTTTCTCTCTCCCCCTTCCCCTCTTGCCTCTCCTCTCTTCCCCTCTCTCTCTCTCTCATATTGTTTGGAATTGGAACCATTGGCTGTCTGAAGTGTGTGCTCGTGCAATAAAATCCTTCTACTGCACCAGGCTTAATGGTGCAGGCCTTTAATCCCCGGGCTTGGAATGCAGAGGCAACAGAGGCAGGCAGCTATCTGAGTCTGAGGTCAGCCTGGTGCACACAATAAGTTCCAGGACAGTCATTGCTACATAGTGAGACCCTGTCTCAAAAAACCCAAATACTTCTACCTCAATTCCTGGTTATGCCTTAGGTTAAGATCAATCCTCTCAGCTTTTAGCCACACCATCAGTGTGAAATGCTAGCTTGTCGGTCTTGGTGCCCCTGCTATTCGGTTTGATTGTATTTGATATCTAGAACCCACTTGTTTTCAGTAAAACTCCACTGAATTCTTGTCATCTCTCCTTGCAGAATTCCCGTCAATTATTTGAATGACTGCATGCCTTCAATTATACATGTTTCCAATATTCCTGTGGAAACACTTCCAGGAAAGTCTGTTAGGGGGTACTTCTGTGTTGCCCTCCTGCATTCGCTTACTGGAAATGCAGGGTGTACACCAGAGGCTGGGGATGCAGAAAGCTTATGGTAAGATTGTGAAATATTTGAACTCAGGCCAGTAGCTCCAAGAAGCTCACCATGCAGGTCCACTCTGGCCCCTGAAAATCTCATCGGAAGTGTCATTGAAATCTGCTCTAGTCCTTTGCTAGTCCATGGTCCTAACTTGTCACCCAACCTCTAACCTATCAGCTCACTGCATTCATGGCTTCTGTAGGTTAGACTGTGGACAGAGTGCAGCTCTGGGCTTCTTCACCACTCCGAAACATCTAGACTTCAACTCAGAGGCCTGAAGGGGTGTAGTGGTCAAGACCAGACCAGGGGGCCTCTATGGGCATACACTCCAATGTTGGGTAACCCATTCCTCCTGCTGGCTGGAGTCCCAGCTACACCAGGTCAGAACTCCAGCCTGTGTCGTGGCACCCATGTTCCTAGAGCAGATGTGTGGCCACTGTGGACCCAGGGTCTGTCACATGACTGTGTTTCCTCTGTGCTCTGCCTCAGAGGCTCACTAGCTAAGGGAGCACCACGGTCCCTCTCTAAGGACATGAGTGAGCTGGGAGACAGTATTGGGCCATATTTAGAAACTAGGATGTGGTACATTTTCTTAGGTGTCCTCTTGGCTCTGTAATGTCGCAGTTTTCTTTCCTGTTCTGATTCTTACAGTTCTCTTTGGTCCGGTGTTGTCTAAACAGCATTTTCATACAACATATTTTGAAAATATTCATTCAAGTTCCCCAACTCTTCCCATCCCTTCCCACCAGACACTGAGATATCGACTTTCTTTTTCTTGGCCCTTGGAGTCCAGTTTCTGTTGTCCAGTTAGTCTTGGGAACAGGGTCTGCCCTGCTCTGTGTTCAACCTTCTAGCAGTCGCGCCATTAAAGAAACCGACTATCTCTGTCTCTGCAGCTAGGGATGGGATTTCATGCCCACCTACCCCCGCCCCCACCCTGTCCTGAAATTTTATCTGCCTGGAGCTCCTGCAGGCCTTGTGTGTACTGTCACAACGGCTGTGGCTTCATATGTGCCACAGCCTTGTTGTGTTTGGTAAACACTGTTTCCTCGATCCTGGCAAGGAACTTGGGCTCTTATAGGCATCCCACCCCTTCTTCCTGGGAGACCCCTTAGTCTCTTGGGAAGACTGTTATATGGACATCCCATTTAGGGCCGATCCCTTATTCTCTGCAAGCTGACCAGTTGGTGTTCATTGTTTTATTTTTTTTAAATCAAGTATAAAATAGAATCTGTTGCATCTGCCCCTTCCTGGGGAGCCTTGCTTCCAGCGTCCCCTGAACTGAATGAGGCTGACCTCAGTCACTACTGTCCACCCCGCAGAGCTCCACAATGCATCTCCTCACTTTTCAAATAAATTAACCATCTTCTTAATATTTTTTTTGGGGGGGGGAACACCTTGAGACTCTACTCCCAAGTCTGCCCTTCTGTGCTTGCTCAGACCCCTGATACCAACATGAGCACTGATTTGACCCTGGCCTGAGACCGCCCCCCGAAGGACATTCACGTTCAAGTTCCTGGCAGACCTGTGATCACAGTGGAAGCAGACCCTAGCATGCTTGCTTCTGCTCCAGGTTCCGGAAGCAAGGCTGCTGTCTTTGCCAGGGCTCTGAGGAAAACACCATGTCCTGGCTCTTTTCCTCTGGCCCAGAGTAGAAGTGATCATTTCCTATCTAGCGAAGTAAACGCCAAGTGTGAAGCGATGACTGAGTACCACCCACGCCACGTTTCCTGTGGAGGATGAAGCCTTATGTCCACGTCATCCTGGTGCCAAGACTCTGTGAAGTAACCGTACTGATGGTGGTATGCACATAGGTGAAGTGTCAAATGCCAAGATACCCTCCCAGGTCATGTAAGCTATTACAGTCCTTTTGCATTTGGTGGGCCTGGGACTTGGAAGAGTTAGGTTAGTGTTTAAAGGCACCAAGGTAGCAAGTAGCAGAGTCCAACCAAGATGGCCCATGGGCAGGGCAAAGGTGACATGGCCATTAAATGTGAACACTGTGTCCTTGCTAAGGACAGGGGAGTACTTTTCTCCTCAGGTTCAGGTCCTAAAGACATGGCATGAACGTCATGCAGCCAGGATCAGGGCTGTGATGTCAGTTCCGTCAGCCTGGTGATCACTCACAGTCTCTTTACACTTGCCTGTGAAAGGCTCCTGGTGAGCCCAGGCAGCCTTCGGAGTTCATTAGAAAGACCAGTATCTCTGAGCCGTTGACTTTCAGAACCTAGCTTAACTTAAAGGTCTGAATACTTTGTGTGTCACACTCCATTGGTCACTTCTGCCCCACCCAGAGCAGCTGATTGGTCATGCTAACAGGGCATCCATCTGTGTCACTGAAGGGCCTGAGCTGAGACCCACAGCCTAATTTCTAGGCTGCTGTTCTCTCTTAAGGAATAGAGAGGGGACAGGAAGACTCATGCGAGTAGTACAAGGATATAAAGATCTTTCTGGAATATGAGTTTCCACCTTTCATCTTAGCCTCTCTCATCTGTCGCTGGACTCTCTGGTCACTCACTGAGGGATGTTCTAACCTCTGGCTCTCTCTAGCTGGGGGTAGGTAGAAGGAGACTCATTGAAGCTTATTTCCGTGGTTTTATTTGTGTGGCTTCTATATTAAAATCTAGAAGATCTATAAAGCCTATAGTTCATGTGATACATTGGGAAAGAGATAATCCTATCATAGACGAGGGAGAAGGTGAGGAGCCAAGCCTCTGTCAAAGTCTCATGTGAAGGGACCTGAGAAAGGTGTCCAACCTGGTGCTGGAGCCAGAGGATGACCAGAAAGGAAAGTGAGTAGCCATAACACAGGAAACTAGAAAGTGGTACCCTGGTGGAGAGGTGACCCAAATGTCAGTGCCCTGGAGACACCCAGTCACGGGGCCAGGAACCCAACTGAGGGCTGTGCCTCTTGTCTCTCGTGTACTCAGGTTCCAGCACCACCCTGTCACCATGCACCGTGTGTGCTGATAGCTGGAAGGCATGCTCAGTGCTTCCACCAACATCCCAAGTTTGAACAAGACCTAGAAAGATCTATTTCTTGTAGCTGTCTCCTGCAGCATTCCCACCCCCACAGGCCAGGGGCTGGGATGTTTCTTCAAGTTTGCAGCTTCTGGGACATCCTCGGTCACTGACTCAGCCTGTGCTCTTTCAAAGACTTAGAGAATATTCTTGTCTCTAGAGGTGTCCAAAGGATCATAGATAGATGAATTTTGATTCCTATTTATTTCATTCTTTTTTCAATTACTATAAATGATAAACTTATTTTCAAACAGTTCTTTGGTATACATGCAATTTACCATTTATTAAAAGCAGAAGCAAATGTGCACACTAATGAATATGCTTTTTAAAATTTTATTATTTTGTGTTTAAATTTTATTATTTTGTGTAAGAGTCTTCTGCCTGCATGTGTATCTGTGCACCACCTGTGAGCCTGGTGCCAATGAAGGCCAGAAGGATGTGCTGGGTCCCATCTACAGGTGGAGTCATGGACAGTTGTGAGCTGCTAAGAGGTGCTGAGAGTTGAACCTGGGTCCTCTAGAAGAACAGCAAGTGCTCTTAACTGCTGGTCCATCTCCCAAGTCCCTTGCTTGGTTTTTGTTGTTGTTATTGATGTTTTTATGTAAATTAGTAAACCGCGACTGAGTGTCTAAAATACCGTAACAAGGCAGCGTCAACAGTTTTGAGAGCTGTTTTAACTGTTTGCTTCATTTTTGTGCCAACGAAACCAGACCTGCTGCAGCTAAGGGTATGTGGCTCAGTGGTAGAGCGCTCGTCTCTCATGTGGGAGAATTCCAGGTTCATTTCCTGGCTGGGATCCTCTTTAATACAAGCTTGATTGGATTAAGAAACGCTGAGGGAATCAGCGAAGCCCTCCTCTGCCTATCCTGTAATCTCATTTCCAGATGGTTAAATGATGAGGTCTCTGACCTAATAAAAGGATTAATCCCTCACTAGCTGCCTTGCGTGGTAGCGTCACTGGGAGCTGGTGGAAGGCTGGTGAGGCGCAGTTGGAGGAAGTAAGTCACTGGAGAGGCTAAGACGCTGTCACCCTGACCCTTCCTGTGTTCCTCCATTCTCTGCTTTTGTCCACCAAGAAATAAAGCCCCCACCATGGCCCCTGCTGCCATGACGCTCTGCCCCAGCAATGACGCACTCCATGTTTTGAACCAGGGGACCGAAATCAATTTTCTCCATCTGAGTTGTTTCTGCTCGGCATTTCGGTCACAGTCACTTAAAATAAGACAACAACAAGATACTAGCACTGCAGAAATTAAAACAAGCTGAGTGCACTGCAGCTCCTCCCCTCGGGCTTGTGATGATAGAAGTCTTGGCAGAGGCACCAGATGCCTAAGGAAATGCTCCGGTGTGATCACCTCACACCCCAGTCACACCAGCTCCTGCACTGAGCGTGGGCAGGGCTCTAGCCTACCTGCTGCCTGTCACGGGGTCCCTTGAGTCACCGGAGCTTCCTCTTATTAGCACAGAGAAAGCCGCTCCACTGAGCCGTCTCAGGGTGGGCGGGAGGTGTTTCCGGTGCCATAAGGGTCGGGACTAAGCGGTTAAGCTGCTGTTTCACAGGTGCGGGAAACCTGTTGAGAATGTGGGGTGGTCACTCTGTGACCACCTCAGAGCCCGTGGGCTGGAACTGCAACAGTACAGAGTGCCTGTCACTGAATACCAGCTACTGTTAAAGGCCCAGGCGCTGAAATCAGGGTTCTCGTGATGATCATGAGATGGAGCCCCTTTAAGCTGATGTTAGGTCATTGAGAGTGTTGCCCTCAAAAGAGGCTAGTGTGAGTTTCAGAGGACCCTGGCTAGCTCCCCAAAGTTTGAAAAAGAGAAACTTGGCCCCTAAAGTCTTTCAGGATTCCTGTCTCGCCATGTGCTCCTTCATCTCACACATGCACCCACCTCAGTGATGATCAACCATGAGGCCCTGTCCAGGGGCGGAACTGATGGCCCCACCTGCCCCCAGTCTCTAAACTGTGAGCTTAGTACGTCTCTCTTCTTCATATACCTACTCAGCCTCTGATGCTCTGATGAGGCCAGCACGATCTTGAGATGTCATACAGTGACGTCTACAGGTCTCAGGCCATGTCACTAGAGCCACAGTTAAAACTCTGACTCAGCAAATCCTAAGGCAAATCCAGATTGTACAACTTCCCAGTTATCACTCTGTGCCCACTGTTCCCTGTCTCCCGGTCTCCTTGCATCCTATCGGGCTTCTTAGGTGAGCTACCGTAGACGACTCAATGAGTAGAGAGGTGCTAAGCAAACATGAGATTTATTTTATGTGTGAGTGTTTTGCCCAAATGTACCATCAGCATGCAACGAAGAGTAGACCAGAAGAGGGCAAGCGACTCCCTGGAACTGGGATTGCAGGTGGCGGTGAGCCTCTGTGTGAGTGATTGGACCACATCTGTGTCCCCTGCAGAAGCGGCCAGCACTCTTTAACTGCCGAGCCATCTCTCTAGCATAGTTGTTCTCTGAAGGACCCATACCTGCCTGCCGTCTGTCCTTTCCACTCCCTAAGGTGCCCAGCACCCTGCAGCAGGCAGCAAGTCACAGCAGAGACTACACCGGGCAAAGCAAGAAAACGCCACCGCGCAGCAAGCAGAGCATCCATCCGCAAGGGAAGCTGGATAAGCTAGTTAGATTGTACCTGCTCGCCGCTGCCTCCTGCTCCCCACCGTCTCTATGAACCAGGATTTTTCAGCTTTCTGTCTTTCGCCAGGGCAATAGTTTTGAATGTATATTTTAATGTTTAAAATTAAACATTAATTAATCCCGATAACTCACCACCTAACCTTTCTGTCTCTTCTAAAAAGCTTGTTAACTTCTGTCTCTCTATTCATTATGGAAACTATTTCTCTGCTTTCTCAGAAAAAGCACTGCATATTTATACTGCCAGAAACCTTCTCTGCTCTTTTAGCAACTGTGTTTTCATGCACAACCCGAGCTGTGCTCTTTCTCCATTAAACTTTCAGCAGGGCATAGCTTTTAATTACCCTTTCTCCCAACCCCGTCTCCGAAGGGAAGGTTTCCAGACATACAGTAATCACGGAGCTTTCAAGTGGAGCCTTGTGCCTTGGAGCCAGCCGCAGAGAAGATAAGGACACTGTGTCCCCAGCTGCCCCTGTGTCTTGTCTGGAGGCTTCTTAGGGCCTCAGCTTTGTTTCTCGCAGTCACCTCTCTCCGCATTTGCATCTGCCCAGGTTTTCTGAGGTGGTTCCCACTGCTAATCAGGAAGGAGATATCTATTCTCCCTTCTCTAAGTCCGACCTTCTTGCCTGCCTCTACCTAATGGCCCCTCAGATGGAGATGGCATCTGAGATACACCTTTCTAAATGAATTCCGCTTCTTTCCTTTCTGTCTGACGAGCCAGTCAAACCACTGAGTTTTCTCAGCAGACTTGTGGCTGTAGGCATGAAGTCAATCGGAGACTTCTCCCCACCACGTGGGCAGAGAGTAAGGTTTGGCATCGGCCACCTAGTGGTGCCGCTCCTAGTTCTCGGCCTGCTGCCCCCATCTCATCTTCCCGGAGCCATCAGCCATCTGTGACCATCCCTGTCACCATCAGCTCCATTATTGCTCAGCTTCTCAGCAACGTTGCCTTCCTTCCATCCCCACAACTTCACCTCCACTGTAGCATCGTGGTCAGCCTCTGCGATGCGAGGTGTGCCAACCCCTTCCTTCTCCCTACAGGACACCAAGCCCCTTGGCAGGTACCCTCCAAATGCAAACACCTGGTTTTTAAATCTGCTCTTTCCACACCTTATGACCCGGGACCACACTACCTGCTAGGCCACCCTTTCATTACCTTCACGGCAGTCGGGCCCTCCGTACCCTTCCTCCACCAGTCGCCCCTCGTAGGGGACCAACTCCTGCCCTGTAAGCTAACAGTAGGAATTCTCTCTGGTTCATACCTACCGTGTTCACGGGAACAGGCTGCAAACCGCACCCCCCTTTCGTGTTTCCCCTTTAAGTGAAAAAGCATCACGTGTTCACAGCAGTAAGTCGATCATACAGAATATAACAAAAGTTGAAATACAGGCCCAGCCTGCTTACAGCCCTGCCCATCCTGGAGTCCCACAGCAGCAGCCTGTGGGCTTGTTCTGGCCTTCCTGGCTAATCTGCAGGTTCTTGAAGGTCACCAAGGTCAAAACACAACCTGAGTATCTCTCACCTGAGACAACTCTCAGGTCTCACAGAAATGCCTTTGGATGCACCTGGCGGGATGAAAATGAGAGATTTTGCTCGGGCCTTTGTTATCAGCACTGATAAGCTATCAGCATCAGCACCACTGTTATTAGATTATATGATCACCACCTCGTAGCATGGCTTGTGACTCTCCAGACTAAGGCTCTCCTGGGTTATCTGGAACTCGCTTCCTGTCGCCGTGGTAGGAAGGAGTCCCTGACTGACCCTGTGCCAACCCCCATCCTGAGTCTCAAATAACTCATCAGTTTGACTGACTCAGCAGACAGAGTGTGAAAGGAGCAAAATGATTTTAAAACGGGGGTAAGGACATTTTCAGCACCTCCTCAATTGGTACGCCATCGGGAAGGTTGTCTGTAGCTGCCTGCCTCCTGCAATGCTTATCAGACCCAGTGTTTGGTATGTACGCAGACAATCTAAGCTAAAATACTGTCACAAAAAATTCATATGGTAAATCTGAGGGAGATGGTGTCCTGGCTACCTCCGTTACATGGGTTAGTAAGGGAAATCATTTGGAGATTTAGCTAGTAGTAACATTTGCCTAGTGCATGCAAGTAAAGTTCCATCCCCAGCAGGACCAAACAGTGTATGTAAACATACAATACACACATACAATATGTATTTATGAGACCAACATGTTGCCACTGCACCAAGACGGTGACAGTGTGCGTGTGTGTGTGTGTGTGTGTGTGTGTGTGTGCATACGCATGCACACATGTGTATGTATTCATGCTAGGTATAGTGGTGAAGGCTGATAATTCCAGCTACTAACGGGGATGAGGCAAGAGAATTTCAGGTTCTGGGATAGTCTGAGCTACATAGCAAAACATCGTCTCAAAAAAATAAAGGATCTAAATGTATGAATTTTGGTGAAATGCATGGTGAAAAGTTTAGTATTTATTCTTAAACACCAAATCCTATCCCATGTGACAATTTTCTACCATTTGATTGGCCTTCAGCAGTTGAGTCGTTCAGCTTTAAGCGTCTTTGTCCTCTGGCTGCATTTTTATACAGGGACAACACAAAACAAAGACATTAAGGCGTCAGACTTAATCATAACCCAAAATAATATTTTACAATCTGTATGTCTTACAGTGCAGTACCAATAAACATCAAAAATCTCCTGAAGTGCTTGAGATGGAATCTGGGGGGAGGGGACTTATGCATATTAGCCAAGTGCTTTACCCCACACACACACTACATCCCTACCTCCACCCCAGTCTCTTAATATTGGAGTTTGTGATGTGTTTTGTCTGCATGTATGTGTGTATCACATGTATGCCCATTCCCGTGGAGGCCAGAAAGGGTGTCAGATCCCCTGGAACTGGAGCTACAGAGTCTTCATGCAGATGCTGGGGACTGAACTCAGGCCCACTCAGCCAGCCCTCCAGCACAGGTGGTAACTAGATTAAGAGGGTATGTGTGTTCAGGTTTGAGTATGTGAACACTGAATATGTACAAGTGTGAGCATATGTGCACAGTGCACACATGCAAATGTGAGCATGTGTGTTCAGTGTTTTCTCAAAAGCTCTCAATTTATCTCCCTCCCAAGACTCCGGAGTTGGTTCTCAACCTCCATCAATATGCAACCCTTTGATGCCGTTCCTCATGTGGTGGTGACCTCCCCAACCATAACATTTTCCTTGTTACTTTTAACTGTAATTTTGCTGCTGTTAGGAATACTGATGCAAATATCTGATATGCAGGATGGTCTTAGGTCTAGAGGGAGAGATGCTTTCACATGCACATCTTGACAGTGGGAGCTTCTGGCACACCTCCTGCTGAAGGTCCCAGCCTGGCCTAGTCCATTACCCTCCGGCCCTTTGCCCTGGTCAGAGCCCTTGGTCCCCTCTGACTGGATCTTGGCCACACAAAGATGCTGCTGGGATAAGGGATGTAATTCTAGAAGGGTTCAGATGGACTCCAAGAATCCAGAATGATCGGTTGGAAACATGGGATTCTCCTCTTGCCAGGCTTGTTAATTCTCTAATTTATCCACTGTCCAGAAGAAACCCTACAGTCCATCCTTTTTCAACATAAACCCTTAGTCCAGACTGTTCCTATAAAATCTGTCATCTCCCCTGTTATTCCCCAGACTGAGTCATGAATCTTTCCCCATCACATATAGCAAAGTGCCTCTTAGTTAATCCTTATCGGTGTCATACGTGATGACTCCCCAGGAAGTGCTCAGAACATCTGCTACCGTATTCCATGAATTGCACGGGCCTGATGGCTGCTATTCTGAGGGCTCCCACAGCACAGAGATCACTAGATGCTGCAGGCATTGGCAGACTCCCACTCCAGAAGGCAAACATTTGGGAGAAATCTCTGTATTCAAGAAATCAGTGTTTGTCCAAGTTAAATTCAGAAAATCGTGAGTCACGTTTAATCCCGAAGAACTGAGACAGGAAAATTACCCATACGCATGGCCGCCCTGTCCCTTTTCAATATATACCAGTAAAGCTGGATGTAGGCACCAAGAATCTCAGTGGCGTGGGGTGAGGTGACAGGGACTTGTCTTCCTCTGGTTCACTGCACATGACAGCAAGGTTCTCACAGCCTGGAGTGCCTTGTGAACGGCCCCAAGTGTCTCTCTACTCAGGCATCCTAACAGCTCTGATGCTGAGCTCAGTGCATCATGTGCACAAGTATGGAGTGCCCACATGCTCCAGGCACTGTTAGGCCCTGCAGTGCTGTGATAAACAAAATGAAATACCCCTCCCCTTCCAAAGCTTGTATTCCAGAGGGAGGCTGAAAAGGAAACGGGTGAATAATAATCCAATGGATGAAGACACATAGGTGGTCAAGGGCGGGGAGGATATACATCAGGGCCTTTGTTGGCTGCTAGATTTCACCTGTCACGCTGGGAGGGGGGTGATGCCTTCAGAGTAAGTGATAGACTTAGGCTAGACACCTGGGTGGACCATCTTCCCTACTCACACCATGGACCTATTGCAGCTTTTGGAATGTTGGAGGCTGTGTCCTGGCATGCTGAGAGACACTAAGCAGCACATCTGGACCACTCAAACTGTCTCAGACTTTGTCCCCTGTCCTCTATGGGCAAGATTGCCCCATGAGGAAGCTTTGCTGTCCTTTTGGGGGAGCCTGCCCCCCTCCTCAGACCCTAGAGTCCTTCCAGTCCTGACCGGGGCTAGCATCCCCTCTCCCCTTTGCTCTCACTGCAGCTTCCAGTGACTTCCTGAGGACACCGCCCTCTCCAGCTCTCCCCCTAGGGTGGCCTGGGTATACATAAGCTTGGCAACACTACACCTTAAGCCCCAGACAGCATGGCAGATGCTCCAACTGAACTTGCGTATAACTAAAGACTCTGGTTCCATTTTCCATTTCCTATCCAGCTCCCAGGGCCTAAAGCAAGGCACAAGAAATTTAGGCAAAGTTCTTGGAAGAAGCAAGGCTAATGTGGCTGCAGGAGCATTCAGCATTAAGTGTTCCATGCCCGACGCTGGGACTGACATGTACATGTTTGGGAGGAAAGGAAGAAAAGCCAGCTCGGGGAACCCTGAGCCATGTAGGGAGGGGTAACACAGAGGAGGGACTGACTAGAGGTTGCTTTGTATGATGCTCTCCAAGTGGGGGGATCCTGAACCCTCCATGCTGATGGCGGGGGGAAACCTACTTAAAGGGAAGAGATAGTGTCTTCTGGAGCCATTCTGAGTGACCATGCCCAAGAACAGACTTAGGTTATCCTAAAGTCCATGTTCCAATGTGGAAGCAGTTTCATAATTTTTATAATCTTACTGAGCAAAGGAAGTCATAAATCAAGGTAAGTTTAAAATATATTAGTGTCTAAGAGAGGTGCTTATAGCCAATGGGGGAAGGTTTTCTGTAGGCCTAAGATGCTATCTGATGACGTTCTTAGCCTTTAGGCTGGTGGAAGCCAGTGGTCTGCTAAGTTAATAGATTCCAAAAGGTTTGTATCCATTAGTCACAGGATATTACCTCTAACACAGAGGTGAGAAAGGAATGGCTGTTCTAGGGGATAAAGCTAGCCCAGGACAAGGCTGCAACATCTCAGCCTCTCCCCTGCCCTGTAGTTCCAGTCAGTCAGTCAGTCAGTCCTGCAGACAGCTTCTTTTCAGTTGTCATGCACAGTACTCAGCAGCTCCCCCATGATCAGCTGCCACGAGACTGTGCACAGCTCAGAAGGATGCTCACGGCCCCCATGTATGGGCTCATGGCCCTCTGGCTGCTGAAGGTGGAGATCACGGTCCAGTTAGCCACCCTGACAACAAAGCACCCCAAAAATTGCACATCAGCAGAGCCAGAAGTCTTCAGATAACCACGCTTCAGTTACGGGCCATATAGACCTGTGATGCTACACACTGTGAGACTTGAAATCACACATTATACAACACTGTATCCTCACATACATTATATACAATATATCTATCTATATATACACATCATATCCATGCTACATATACTATATATACATGTTATGTACACTATATATACACAGTATATATTTTATAATTCTACATATACACATGCTATATACACACTGCACATATACATACAATATACATACACATCATACATACTATATATGTGCGCACTATATATACATAAATGTTATGCACATACTATATATACACATATACATCCTATATACATATAATATACACACAATATATACATATACACACTATACAGATATATGTTATATGCCCACACTGTGCACACATGCATATACACACACTCATGCATTCACACACACACACATGCATGCACACATATACATACTCCACTGCTGTTTGTGTGGAGGAAAGTTTAAATGCCCAAGGATTCTAAACCAATTGTCCCAAAGACATATACTGTAGCTCCTCCTTGGATGAGCGACTGTATGTCTGGGTGCGCTGTGAAGAATAATTACCCTCCCAGCAGGGCTAAAAGTCTTGCAATTTTCTTTAATTTTTAAAAATAATACTAGGGAAAAATAATAGTAGGATATGACATAGAGACTGTCCAGAACTCCTCTCAGAAGATCCAAGCCACAGTATGGTCCAGATCCATGAGACGCCCCACTAGAAACATCTCCCCTACAGACCAAAGCATTCACCCTGACCGGGTTCCTCCGACACAGGTCCTATCATGGGGAAGTCCTGTTTTGTGGGATCCCTAGCCAGCAAACCTCCCATGGGAGCTGGCCTTGTGAGATGCTCCTTCCAGATTGCAGTGAAGAACACTTGAGTTTTCAGGCTTGTCTTGGTTATCTTCCTCGGACTAGATTAACAGGACTGTCTTTAATGTCTTTAATGGGACCGTCCTCCCAGATACTACCATATCCCATTTAACTGTGTGTGTTTCTGCAGAAGGAAAAGAAGACTGGGCTGCTGAAGCTGCTAGCTGGGGCATCTACCAAGAAGAAGTCACGCTCCCCACCATCCATATCTCCAACCCACGACCCCCAGTCGGCCCTGGATACCTCACTGCAGGGTGCTGTGGGCCCTGAAGTGTCCCCATTGACCGTCCACGGCAGGGCAGGTTCCTGCCCCATAGAGAGCGAGATGCAGGGAGCCATTGGATTGGAGCCACTGCACAGAAAAGCTGGCTCTTTGGATCTGAATTTCTCTTTGTCCCCTTCTCGGCAAGCAACTCTGTCCATGGCTTCCATCCGCCCTGAACCTAAGCCACTGCCCAGAGAGAGGTAAGGAGGTGAGGGTTTTTATCTCTTTAGGACTATCACCCAAGTTCTGGAACCTTCTTGGGGACTGGGAAAAATGGAGTTTGCCAGGGATCAAGCTTAAGAAATGTTCCTCTTTACCCAAGCCCTGGGGCATACTTCTTATTCCCAACCTACCTTGTGTCTAAGTTAGAGTTTTTAGTGCTAAGAAGAGACATCATAACCATTGCAACTCTTATAAGAAAAACATTTAATTGAGAGGGCTCACTTAGTTTCAGAGATTTAGTTCATCATAGCAGGGAGTATGGTGGCATGCATGCAGGCATAGTTCAGAGTCCTGCATCTTGCGGTCAACAGGAAGCTGACTGAGATACTGGGTGGTATCCTAAGCTCCAAGGGAGATTCGGTGGCAAATTAAAAAGCTTTGGGAAAACTTTAAAAAGATAATTTTACAAAATATGAAAAGTAACCCCACACTGTAAGAACTGACACAGAGAGAAGAGGGTCTAGAGAGCTTGAAGTGGGCGGGTAGGATCCAGGGCACAAGAGGGATAACCTAGCGCCCCCCCCCCATCACATGCTGTTCCTTCTGTCCTCCCAGGTACCGTGTGGTGGTCTCTTACCCTCCACAGAGTGAAGCAGAGATTGAACTAAAGGAAGGTGACATCGTCTTCGTACACAAGAAGCATGAAGACGGCTGGTTCAAGGGGACTCTGCAGCGGAATGGCCGCACGGGCCTCTTCCCAGGCAGCTTTGTAGAGAGCTTCTGAAGGCCGCTGCTCATGTCCAGTTCTGCCTTCCCGGAGAAGGTACCCAAGAAAGCACCATGTGAGCAGAGGAAGCCTTGTCACCTAGGTCCCAGAGCCCTTCTAAAGCACCTGTCAGGAACAACCAGACTGGGGTGATGACGCGGTTGTGAAGTCCTAGTTGAAAGCACATATGGATGTCGTCTTGGTTGTGACAGCCGTACCCTCATGTGACATGTGGATGTCGTCTTGGTTGTTAAGGCCATACCCTCATCGAAAGCACACATGAGTGTCCTTCAGGATCATGCCATGAGTCTCAGTGACCAGTACCACAGAAAAATTGCCCACGTAGACAAATGCACTACTATTCCACCCAGCAGCTAAGGCAACCTTAGTTGTTGGTGCACGGTTGGGAGCCTGGGTGTAGAGTGGGGCCGTGTGCTAGGGCTGACAGCAATGTGGAGTACCTTCCCCGGCTGTCCTGGGTACCATTCCTCTATATACCTCTGACACCTGCCATCAAGCCCCACAGACAGGGCATTTGTGGTTGAGGAGCCTCGCATAAGGGCTCTGAGTCTCCCAAGGTGTCCAGTGGGGTCCTGTTGGGTACTACAGAATCCTTATGGCTCTATCTCCTACCAGGATGATAAGGAACACATTTTGGTTTTGCCACCACTGTCTCTGCATTGCTTCCTTCGTATGGCACCTTTTTAACGTACAAGTCTTAAACTTTATATATTTCTAATAGGTCGGACGCTGCATATTTTTCATGCATCTGGTGCTGATTTTTGTAAAACTAGAAATCACTTGGGTAAGCTTCAAGGGAAAAAAATGGAGGTAACATCAAAGAAAAGTTTTATATATTTCCCATATGAAGTTGGGAGCATACTGAAAAATTCCTATCTGTAAAATCAAAACGTTGCCTGGTGTTCCGCGAGGTGAGGGAGAAAGTCTGCCGGGACGGTCACGTGGAGTCGGAGAGGGTCTTCCTAGCTGCTGGCAATAGCCTAAACCACATGCTCCGTCTACATAGGAGTGGTTATGATTTTTTTAAAAAAAATGGAAACATTTTGAGAAATTTATTCTGCCTTTTTGTGTGGAAAGGAAACACATACGTGAGTGTGCGCGCACACACACACTGACCCCTGAAGCTCCCTTTGATTGCTTTAGAGAGAGTGGCTAAAAATAGCATTCTTAAAGTGTGTCTTGCTGCACAGCTCAGATGACTACCTTACAAAGGTTTTGTCTCTGTTTCAAAAATAAGTAACTTCCCATATCAGGCCAGGCAAAATTCCATCTGCTAGAGACCAAAGGTACCGGGATAATAAGAGTCTAGCTCACGACTCCAGGCTTACAGGGTCTGGGGACGCTGGAAAAGGGAACAGGATGGTTTCTTTGGCCCTGAAGCCTTCCTGTAAAGTTCACTGGGACAACAGCTTGCTTCCCAAGAGGCTGGCCTGAATGGCCATCAAGAGGTGTGAGTGGCACACTTAGAAACACTTTTTTCCACCTCAGAAATCTCAATTTGTGAACCTCTGTGTACATTTTTTACAAAACCACCCAGCCCTGTGTCAGCCTTTGGTATCAGAGGCTATCACTAGTTTTTGTAATAAAATAAGGACCACTTATCCTCAAAGTTCCTATTCGGGGCTATGATTTAACTGGGCGTTACCGCCACATGAAAGTAATGACACCCAGGGAAAGTCTCTTCCTCCTTGATAATAGACTTATTGCATAAGAAAACTGTTCTGAGCCAATGAGCTTAGGCATAGGGGTCCCTGTGTGCAGGGTCAGTGACAACCACAAGGTCTCTGGTCACTGCCACTGCTAAACTACTTGCCCATCCGTGCACAGATCTGTGTATGGTTAAATCCATGCCGTCACCAGGGAGGTGTAGCAGGCTATATCCTGGGAGAGACATGTTTTTAGTGGAGCCAGAGCTAACTCTGGTTTCTAGACAATGAAAGTCCCCTTTTTTCTCCTCAACAAGATCGATTTGGAGTCAACATGTCAACTTTGACTTGTCCTCCTTTCTCGTGATGGTGAGGAGGTAGCAGCTTGATAGAATGCTGAGGAAAGTAGCAAGGTTCGGACAACACTAGGGGGACCCTCTCCTAGCAAAGTCCTGGGTTTACACAGGAACTGCCTTGGGAGGGAAACAGGGCCCCAGGGCTCATTCCAAGGTGGGGCTCTTAAAAATGCATAATGAGCCCCATGGTCTGAGTATTTTGAATACTCTCAAACCCTTTAACTTTCAAAATCATGTATTCCACAGTCCAGAACAGAAAAGAGGTACCTTTCCTTATGTACCTTTGAGGACACATGTCTTGGCTACCAAAATGTGAAGCCAGCAGCCCATCTAGAAACTTCTCTTTCCATCCTGGCCAGCGGCATGTACTTCTTACTCATACAACAGCATTTGGTGGCCAGGTGGTTTTCCTTGAATAGTTCTCAGCCCTTCAGATTGAGGGTCACCATGGAGACAGTTCAGTCCAGCCCCAAGAGGATTGAAGGAAGGAACAAGAGAGATAAGACAAGATGGTCTGTGGTGGGGTGAGACTATAAGGCTGGACACTCCAAAACCATTCCAGGTGACGCGGAAGCCCTTGTACTTTGTACAACACACATACACACAAACGTGCAAGCACATGTCCCCACCCCCACATATGTTTCTATTATACACCAATGTCAGTCTGTGATTTTGGATGAATTGACAGTAGTGGCAAACTCTGATGCCTGTGTTTCTGAGTCTTTAAATAAAAATGACCATGGAGAGGCTGTGTGTCTCAATAGTGGGAACAATGCAGTTGGGGCAGAAGATGTGAGCCCGAGAGTGGGCGGGATTCAGGCCCTGGATGGGACAGAGTTGAGAGCTGTCTTAGTGTTCTATTGTTGTGAAGAGACACCATGACCAAGGCATCTTATAAAAGAAAGCATTAATTGGGGTCTTGCTTACAATTTCGGAGGATTAATCTATGATCATCATGGTGGGGAGCATGGCAGCAGGCAGGCACACAGACACGGTAATGGGGCAGAAGCCAAAAGCTCACATCTCATCTGCCAGTTGCAGGCAGAGAAAGAAAGAGACTGAACCTAATGTGGCTTTTGGAACCTCAAAGTCCACCCCCAGTGACACACCTTCTCCAACAGGGCCACACCAACTAAGCCCTCCCAAACAGTTCACCAACTGGGAATCAAACATTCAAATATACAAGCTGGGAGGGGGGACATTCTCATTCAAAAGGTGAAACTGCACAGGCATTGCCTACATGCCCCAGTCAGCCCCAAGGCTCATACTTGTCACCCTTCTGTTCCTTTGGGGGGACATGGGCTCTACGTATATCAGGGGCACTAAGGAACCCAAGAAGTTACCAGCAGGGAAGCTGAACATGATTTGTCCCAAGCACATGTTGGATGTCAACTAGTCAGACAATAAGAAGCAGTCATAGCTTCCACTGTGGCAAGGAGTCGTGGTCTCTTTACCTCCCTTCCAGGAGCACACTTAGACTGACTAAAGTCCTCATCATCCAGAATTGCCTAGTTCAGACCGGGGCAGACTTCCAGCTCGGCTCTTCCCTCTGGCCCTCAGATGTGTGAGCCATGAAGAGTTGTTTCCTGGAGCACAGGGTGGGAATAGACAGGAGACAGCAGAAAGGCGGGTCTGCCCCACACCAGGCAGACAGGTGGGCTAGCAGCAGTGTCTGAGACAGGATGTATCCCTAAAACAAAGCATTCATTGGCTTCTCAGCTGAGATGTGGCCCCACTTTGCGTTCTGCTACTGTGAAAAATATCAGGACCAAAACAAACGAGGAAAGGGTTGGTTTCATTTTACACTTCTAGGTCACAATCAGAGCAAGAACTGGAGGCAGAAACTGAGGGAAGAACTGACATGGAGACCATGGACGAATGCTGTTTACTGGCTTTTTCTCCCTGGCTTGCTTAGACAGCTTTCTTTTTTTTTAATTATTTCTTTTCTTAGTTGAGATTATAGCCATAATTACATCATTTCCTCCCTATCCTTTCCTTTGTCCAAACGCTCCCATAGACCCTTCCTTGCTTCTCTTCCAAAGACATGGCTTTTTTCATTGTTGTTACATGCACATATGTATATGTGTGTATATATGCATACATATATGTATATATACATTCCTACATATATAACTATAACCTGTATAATGTTACTTGGGTGTATGTCCTCAGGGCTGACCATTTGGTAGTGGATAACCAGTTGGTGTGCTTGTCTCTAAAGAAGACTATTTCTCCCTCTCCCAGCATCAGACACTGGACCCAGAGGCCCCTGAGCAAGAACTTTGAAAGCCTCCTCGAGGATTGGCTTTCATAGTACCAGAAGGTGACACGAGAGCTTCAGAGGAGGGACATAACCAACAGTCCTACCCAGCTATAAAGCACAACAATGACCATGGCACAACAACCCTACCGATTCAGTAACAGCATTCATACCTTGGTGATTAGCAACAGCTCTCTGATTGGAGCTCAGACTCACTCAACAAGAGGGAAATCATGCCTGGTACTGGACACATAGCCAGCTACCGGGGACTAGTGAAGTATTGGTTCTCAGAGTCTGTAACTGTCACTTTAGTGAACTAACATAATCCCTAACTCCATTCTAAATATTTATCCTCACACCCACATAGAAGTGGTGTCCTCACCTCTCAATAAGGAGACATCGCCACACAATGGACAAACCATTTCAACTAGCTTTCCTATACAATCCATAGATGGGCACCATCCACAGGGCTCCAGGCCCTCTCACATCCATTACCAACTGAGAAAATGCCTCCCAGACATGCTCATAGGCCAGTCCGATGGAGGTGATTTCCTGAGACGCCTTCGGAAAATGCTAGGTTATGTTGACAGCTGGACTAGATGCACACATGCATACAACACATGACAAAGAGTCCTTTTATCTTGCCATAAAAATTATATGAATTTGTATAGGAGCAAGTAACCCACCATGGGTAGTATGTAGACAGGATAGTGCAGGGAGGGACCTGCTGTGTCTGCCTTGCACGAATGAGACCCTCACCTTGGTGTGCTGGATAAGCAGCTAACATAGGAGATTAATAACTGTTGCAGATGCCTACAACCTCAACTACAATCCAATCGTCCAACTTCAGGTGAACTCGCATTTTTAAATTCTGGGTGCTGGTCCACAGCCTCTAAATAAGTACAGCAATACATTAATTATGTGATGATGTATCAACAAAGGAAGACTGCTTAGATGACAGTGGTCCAGCGGATTATAATGGAGCCAAGGAATTCTTGTCACCTAGGGACAATAAAGTCTTTCTAATGCCTTAATACAATGTATTTCTCAAGTGTAGGAGGTAATGCTGATGATATTTACTACACTGTCAGTTTAATACATATTATAGTATGTGCAGAACACCACACTTGTTAATACATGACTGTTGCCAGCTTGTGTATTTACTATATTTCTTATTGGAAAGTGTATCCCTACTTACAAGTTTACTAAGACATTATGTAGCATATGCTGATAGCAGTTCATAAATATGCTTACCTTTTATGAGTCCATCAAGAGGCCAGATTGAGTAATTGACTTCTGCTGTCTAGGTCTGTGGAGGTAACACAATGAAAAACAAGCACCTAACAACATAGCCCATCATCTGAGAGTGTGTCTCATCATCATTAAAGACATGTGGTCGTAATAAACCAAGTACTGGTGTGGGAAGCAGAGGCCCAGAAGAAACACGGACTACGTATGCCAGAGTATCTGGGGAAAAAAAATTGCCTGGCAAGTTACCAAAGTTGTTTGTAAGACAGAAGGGAAAGGTAAATCCCTAGGGACCAATGCCATTTCATACTCAAACTCAAAAAACCATGTTCACAAACCCTCACACTCTCTAAACCAACTAGCAAAATAATTTAACACAGTGAGGCTGGTTGGGGCTCTTGAACCATTCAGTAGAAGAGACATTTCTTCATCAGATGGGCTTCCTCCAGAAAGTGGTGGGAGCAGATCTAGAGACCCACACCAAATGTTAGGTGGAGCTCAGGGAAGTCCTTGGAAGAGGGGGAGGAAGGATTGTCAGAGTCAGAGGTGTCGAGGATGCCAGAACACAGCCCACAGCCTCAAGTAAGCAGGACTCATGGGGGCTCACGGACACTGGCGCGGCAATCACAGAGTCTATGCTAGATCCTCTGTACACAAGCTGTGGTTGTTTGGCTTGGGGTTTTTGTGGGACTTCTAATAATGAGAGTTGGGGTGTCTCTGACTCTTTCACTTGCTCATGAGACTCTTCCCTCCTACTGGGTTGCCTTGCCCACCCTTGAGATGAGAATTTATGCCTAGTCATAATGTGTCTTCTTATGCTATGTTACGTTGATATCACAGGGAGGCCTGCTCTTTTCTGAGTGGAGAGAGAGGAGCAGTGGCTCCTGGGAAAAGGAGGAAGTATTATATGAAAGAAAAATAAATAAAAAGAGAAAGAGTGTGAGATTTTTCATTACCCATCAATGAATGAAGCTGTCCATTGAAGCTCTCAGTCCCTATAAATTTTGTGAGGGGAAGTCAGCATTCCTGCCTCTGACTGACACCAATATGATGTGTCTACCCTTCATTTCAACCTCACAACAAAAGATCACAAGAGGCACTACAGTGTGAAGCAATGAACCATGAGGGCCACTGTTATGGTTGTCACCTTAAGAGACAAGCCATGCCCACTCCCGGCGACCCCTGCCCTCCTCTCACCATCTTGATTCTCACTGTTCCTTCTTGGCGCACGTGCTCCCTCTCTCCTGCTCCCCTTTTCTCTGTCTCTCTCCTTTCTCGTCTCCTTCTTCCCCCCTCTCTCCTCTAAATATTAAATATTCAGTTCTATTCTGTACGATGTGTCTGTCCATGAGGCTTCTACCCACTGCCTGCTCACACCTCTGGGCTCTCTGGGATTGACCAACCCACCCGCCATGTCTCCCCGCCTGGAACCAGCCACCACTCGGGACCCAGCAGTCGTCTCTGCCTGGGACGAGCTGCTCCCAGGGCCCGCTGCCTGCTGCCACATGGCCCACTACCACCATTTGGGGACCTACAGCATTTCTGTTGCCAACTGCCGCCGGGGATCTTGCAGCATTTTTAACAGCCACTGTCCTCAGCAAGCAACAAAGACATGGAATGAGGTGATTAATGTCATGAATAACTAAAGTGTCATTGAGAGGGTTTCTGAGGAAGAGAGCCAAACTGGCCAGAAGCATCCATATTATGTATACCAAAGGCCTGGGCAGGAAGCCCCTATGGGCTTTTCCAATGAATGGAGGGGAGACTTACCAGATGGTCCCTATCATGATGGTGGTTGAACCAGTGGCTTACCAATTTTACTATCATGAAAAAGCAATACATTCAGTAGAAATCATACTTCAAGTTTTTAATCCAGGTCTTTTCTGGAGGGAGAAACACACAGTCTCACCCTCTCTTTTGCTGATAAACAGTCACAGAAAACTGTAGTTCCATCAACCCTGCAATACAAGGGAGACAACCAATACTGCGGTGTGCTGGGCTGCTTACATTTAATGTATATTTGCATGATCAGATTTTCAGCTTATGGTTTGACTAAGACGTAATCCTATCGTGAAACAAGAAACATCTATATTCAAAGTTTTTCTTTACCTAGAATTTACATATATTACCTTATTTAATCCATGTGTCCGTGTGCGTGTGTGTGTGTGTGCAGGCATGCATGAACAGTGACACACATGTGGAGGGCAGAGACAACCTCAGGTGTCAATCCTTGCTTTCCACCTTGTATGAGACAGGATCTCTTATTATTCACCATGGCATATGTCATGCTAGCAGGCCTGTAAGATTCTGAGGATTCTCAGCACGGAAGCCCTGGGGTTGCAGGTGTGTGCTGTGTGTTCGCAGTTCTGCGTGGTTCTGGGGGTCCAAACAAGTCCTTACACTTGCAACACGAGAGCCATCTCATCAGCCCCTGAAGCACGGCTTTTATCCATTATACACAGGAAAAGGTTCACGGAAGAGAAAGGGAAACAGTCTTAAACATGAGAGTATGGGAAAGAATACATTTCATGAGAATAAATGAGAAGAGAACCAGAAGGGAAATAACCACATCCAGTTCAGCAAACCAGCTAGTGTCTGTGACACATGAGACAAAGGGAAAGAACAAACCGCAATCCAGAAACTAGAAAGAGAAGCAGCAAACATCAGAGAAATCAGCAGACCCTTCTCAGCACACAAACAGCCTTAATTCTAACTGAAGATGCAGATTAGTGGGTAAAACCTGCATTTGCCCCCAGAACCCAGGTAAAGGTGAAAGGAGAGAACAGCAGAGGAAGTTTTCCTCTGACCTCATGCATGTGCACACACAAACACACTATACACACACACACACACACACACAAACCATGCATACACACAATACAATAAGAAAATGTATATTAGCTTATTGGATAAACACAAACCTCAAATATTTGCTGTGTGTAAGAAACGCATCTCACTGGTAAAGACACATACAAAGTGAGAGTTAAAGACTACAGGTCAGTAAAGCCAAGCAAATGGAAGCTAAAATAAAACAGGAATATCTATGTTTTATACATGATAGGTATACTTCAAATCAAAATTACCCAGAGAAGATAAAGAAGGCTACTACTTATTACCACAGTTAAAAATCTACTAAAATAATAAAATCCTAAATACATTATATACACCAATTGCTGAAGCATTCAATTTCATAAAAAGAACAGGACTGGAAATAAAGAAAAACAGAGGCACAAATACCTTAGTAATGTTTGAGTTCAATACTATATGTTTATCAAGTAGATAGATCATCCAGTCAATAAATCAAAGAATCTTCAGAGTTAAAATTCACCGTACAAGTGAGCTTGACAGAATATTCCACCAACATCTATGAATACATGACCTTCTCAGCAGTCAGTGGAGCCTCCTCTCAAATTTCTCTAAAGTTTCAGCCACAAAGCAAGTCTTTTGTGGGGGAAGAGTTTATTGTACCTTAGAGTTTACACCAGTTGATGAAGTAAAGACAGGGCAGGAACCTGCGGTAGGAGCTGACGCAGAAGCCATAGAGGAACACTGCTCACTGCCTTGCCCCCATGCCATGCTCAGCTTCCTTTCTCACGCAGCCCAGGGCCACTTGCCCAGGAGCAGCACCACTACTAGTGAGCTGGTCTTTCAGGGCAATCGTTAATCGTTAATGTAGAAAATACCCTACAGGCAGTGATGGGGGTGTTTATCAATTGAGACTCCTCCTCCCAGATAGCTTTGCTTTCATCGAGTTGACATAAAACTCACCAGGACAAAAGACACTTTTTTTTTTCACTTTTAGCATTAAAGGGCTCCTCTTAGCAAAACATGTTCTTATCAGAAGGCAGGCAGATGTGATGTTTTAACTGGTAGCAGCGGTTGCTAGTGTAAAACTCGGCAGAGATTAAAAATGCAAACCTGCTCACATGTGTACACATACCATTTAAAGACTAAGCGGAAGCCTAAGGAAAGTTGTGTGACAGCCGTGTGTCCTTGGACCCCGTCACCCAACGCTACAGCTGCCACCATGTCACATTTGCCGAGATGCTGCCACTCCTAAGAACTCATATTCTCCCCTAAAAATAAGGCCACTCTCCTGAATAACCACACCTGCAGTATCCAAAGAAAACGCCAGCATCAGGCTGCCGTGAAAGTTTGCCAGCTGCCCCCCAACATGGTCTCTGGTTCCTTTCTGATGCAGAATCTAATGGCTACAGCATTTAATTGGTATCTCTTGTCTCCTTCAGCTTGGAACAGTTCTCGGTCTTTGTTATCCACAGTTTTAAACAGTGAAGGCTTGCATTTTGTAGCATGAGTCCACCCCGTGTTTCCTCACGTTAGGCTCAGACCATGCTTTCTTGATAGACATTGCAAAAGAAGTATCTAACGTGAGCCTGTCCTGCCATATCTGACATCAGTCTTAATATCTGGTTAAGTTTGTATCAGCCCCCTCCATCCACTGTCAGCTCATTCCCTTTGTAGTTAGTGCAAAGCAAGTCCTGACAAATACGGCCTAAATGAATAGTAAGCTTCTGGCACCTTATTAGATCACGGTGGAATAAAGATAGGAATTATAGAAACTAACAAATGTACGGGGATTGAAAAGGGCCCTCTGAATAATCAGTGATCATTAAAGAAATCCAGGAGCACTATTTAAATGTTCTAGAATCAAATAAAATAAAAGCACAACTGTCTTCATTAGGGCATCTATTGCTGTGATGAAAGACCATAACCAAAAAGCAAGGTGGGCTTAAACTTCCAGAGCATAGTCCATCATTGGAAGAAGTCAGGGCAGGAACTCAAGCGGGGCTGGAACCTGGAGGCAGGATCTGATGCAGAAGACTGTTGGGAGCTGTGAACCTTCCAGATCCTGAATTTCTGGTAAACTTGTAATGCTTGCAGCTGCTCTGAGCACGAGACCCTCGGGAGTTCCTGATGGCAGGGGAGTGGTTTCTGGTGGGCTTGGCTGGGGCGTAGCTATCAGTTAACGATCTCTATATAAGCTCTATATAAGCTTATAAGCTGTCCCTGGACACAATAAAGGGGCATTCTAGCATCAAGGATGACCTGTGTCTCTGGCTGCGTGTCTTTGTGTGTTTCAATCTCCAGCCCCTTGCCCAGCTCACAAACTGTATGGTAGCACACGAAGTGCAGACGGATGTGGTACACTACAGAAGCCATGGAAAGGAGCTGCTTACTGGCTTGCTTCCCCTGACTGGCTCAGCCCACCTTCTTAGAGAACCCAGGACCAATCGCCCAGGGATGGCAACTCCCACCATGGGCTGGGCCCTCCCCCATTGATCACTAATTGAGAAAATGGATCTCATGGAGGTATTTCATCACTGAGGCTCCTTCCTCTCTGATGACCCTACTTTGTGTTAACTTGACACACAAAACCAGCCAATACAACTGACCCCTTGTCAACTTGACACACAAGCATCACTACTTAGCAACAACCCTTCCTTAGTCAGCAAAGGCCTCACATTAAAATCATAAATAACTTTCAAAGTCTCACAGTCTTTACAAATTCAAGCACATTAAAACTTCAGTCTCTTTAAAATACCCAATCTCTTTTAAAAGCTCAAGTCTTTCATCTGTGGGCTCCTTTAAAAAATAAAAAAGTAAGTACCTTCTTCAAAAGGGAAGAACAGGGCACCATCACAATCTGAACTAAGCAAAATCAAACTCCAACAGTATAAGTAACTCAGTGTCAATTATCTGGGATTCACTCACAGTTTTCTGGACTACTCCAAATGACTCGGGTCACTTTTCCAGCTCTGCCCTCTGCGGGACACACAGCTTGTCTTCTAGGCTCCGGCTGGCTCCACTCACAACTGCTACCGTTGGTGGTGGTCTTGCCATGGTACCAGCATCTCCAAAAGACTGGCGTCCCTTGCTGCAACTGATACGCACTTTCACCAGTTGCCTCCCATAGGCTCTCTTTATGGTGCCAAGCCTCAACTTCTCCGCATGACCCCTTCAATCCTGGGCCTTCAACTGCCCCTGCAGCTGCATCTTCACCAATGGTCTCTCCTGGCCTCTCACAGTGCCAAGTCTCAGCTGTGCTCTGACTCCTTCATGGCTTCAAAACCAGTACCACCTGGATGGCACTTACACCTTGCCAAGTCCTGCTGCCAACGTGAAGTACTACTGTGGCAGCCTCTGGAACACAGCTTCTCTGAGCTCTCAGAAAACGCATCCCAGGTTTCACCTCAGTACTGCTGGTCTCTGCTTCATCGCCGCTAATTTCTCAGCCCCGGCCGACCAGTGTCAAGTGTCCCAGTAACTTAAAGGTTTCACTTCAGCAGTTTCAGTATTTTGTTCATCACTGCTGATTCTTCGGCCCCAGCTGACCAGAACCACAGAATCTTAATTCAGAATAACAAATGGCTCTGAAACTCCACAAGCCAGGCCCCCATCCTCTGCACTGTTCTCAATGTTCTTATCTCCCAAGCTCTCCCTGAGTGTCCCACAGAGCTCTTAACACCAGCCCAAAGTTCCAAAGTCCTTCCATAGTCTTCCCTCAAACCACGGTCAGGTCTGTTACAACAATACCCCACGAGGCTTAGTCTTAGTTAGGGTTTCTATCGCTGTGACAAAACACCATGACCACAAACCAAGTTGAGGAAGAAAAGGTTTATTTGGCTTACACTTCCAAATCATAGTCTATCATTGGGGGAATTCAAAAGAGGAACTCAAACAGGGATGGATCCTAGAGGCAGGAGCTGATGCAGAGGCCATGGAAGGGTGCTGCTCACTGGCTTGCTTCACTTGGCTTGCTCAGCCTGCTTTCTTATAGAACCCAGGACCAGCAGCCCAGGAATGGCACCACCCACCAAGAGCTGGCCCCTCCCCCACTGATCACTAACTGAGAAAATGCCTTAGAGCTGGCTCTCATGGAGGCATGTCCTCACCTGAGGCTCCTTCTTCTCTGATGACCCTGGCTTGTGACAAGTGGACACACAAGCCAGCCTGTCCACACAACTTGAGTGCAAAGGCAGTTCTCAGAGGAAAGGTTACAACTATAAGCATTAAAAACATTAAAAACTCAGAGACTTCAAATGAATAACTTAATGATGCAGCTCAAAGTTTTAGAAAAATGTAAATAGGCTAAATGACAACCAATAGAAAGAAATAAGGACCCACACCACATATTAGTGAAATAAAGACTAAAAGAACAGAAAATCAATGAAACAAATACTTGACTCTTTCAAAATGAAAAACTCTTAGCCAAATTTATCAAACAACAAAGAGATCATCCCTAAATTAATAAACCTGGAGTTGAAAAGGAGCCATTACAACAGATATAAATGAAATCCAGAGACACATTGAGAGAAACACTTTGAAACCTACACTGTGAAAATCTGAAAATTCCAGAGGAAACAGAAGAGTTCCACGACATTCAGACACACTGACTGCAGCAGTTCCTGGGGGCGGGGGTGCAATTCTGTCCACCCCAGACAGAGGCCAACAATGCCAAGGGAATGATTCTGCCCATGTCTAAGCAAACCATTGAATCTAACTGGAGTTATTTAAAGGTGCATGGAGGAGAAATCAGTTACGTGAGCACAGGGAACTCGTAAGCAGCTACACCAATGACCAAGTCTCTCCCACCAGGCCACTGTTAACCACTTACATTCTTAAAGAGGAAAGGGCTTCCTGTGCCCTGAGTGCCCATTCGTCTTGTAAAATTCTCCCTTCCCCATTCCACACAGAAACATCACTGCTCCCCAGCATGTGAGGGCTGCACACAGCACTTGCAGCTTCTGCTTTTAAGATGGAAATGGCATTTCCTGTTCAAAGAACGGAATCCCTTCCCTCCCTCCAGTTCCTACGTTCTTTCCTCAGCCTTTTTTACAATGTGCTCTGAGCCCCAGACGGAATGTTATGGATGTACAATTATTTTCTTTCACTTAAGGGTGATTTCTGGACTGGCAGTCCACAGCAATAGTCACTGACTTTCAACACCAGGACCAGTGATGTGTGTCACCAGAGAAACCATCACCCACTGTGAAAGACGCTTCCCTGATCAAGGCTGATATAGCACTAATAATTTATGAGTGTAAATGTAAATATTTAGAAAGCATTTTAATGGGCACATCATATGCATTTAGACAGGCAGAAGTGTCACCAGACACACTAATCTCCCTAGTCACAGGTGGTTTGGGTTTATTTTATATTTTTATTTTGCCTATTTGTTTAAATTCTGGTCTTCAGGACCGAACCCAGGTTCTTTCCTGTATAGTGGGTGCTGAGTACAATTGGAAAATAACTGACTGTACCCATGGGAACTATGCTACTATTACATCAGCAGGCCTTTCATGTTGATAGTATTGACATGGCGTGTCCACAGCTTACTATGATGACTGGCAACAATTCTCTCTCAGCAACCTGCATAGCACCTTCAGCATTGCAAAAGCTAACCAGCAGTGATGGTGTGTGCAGCTCAGTACCAAAATGGTGTGTATGTGTGTGTGTGTGTGTGTTTGCACGTGTGTGTGTGTGTGTGTGTGTGTGTGTGTATGCCATAGCCCAGTGTCTATGCTATAGCCATGTGTCAATATGCAGATACCCTTTGAGGTCAGAGGAGGCCTCAATCAATCTCCTTCTTTAGGGAATGCAGTGTCTTCAGCAATAAGGTCTTATCACCTAGTTCTGAACAGTGGAAATAGTCTGTACCGGGTGGGGGCTTCCCTATCCAGCAACTTGGCATCCATGGCAGGCAGTTTCAGAGTCTTAATGGCTAGGGCAATTCTCACCAGCATGAGAGCTCTCTCCTCCAGAGCTCTAGGCACAATGGTGATCAACTGTACTTCTTTATCCCTTTGGTGAACCATCTTTGAGCATCATCTTTCAAGTATTCCTGGCTCTAGCTATGACACACTTCAGGACCTTATTAGCATAATGTTTGGCTTCTTGTTCTTTTCCCCCGAGGAACTCCAACTCAGCACCAATCTTGCCGTGTTTACTGTTGAGTAACTGGACAGGCTCCTTTGTCCACTTTTTCCTTTCTCCTTCCCATCTTAACTGCCTTAGCACTCTATAAACCTGATGTGCATGTCTAACACAGTCTGCCAAAGCCTCCTCACCTCATAAAGACAATGACGATCGGTCCTGAGGCCCCTGGCAAACTAACTTCCTTCTTCCCTCTCAGGCGAACACAGTACTATCCGATCCCATATCCCGGACACTAAACTTAACCTCTCTCGGGCTCTCTCATTCTCATTCTACCCTATTTTCTCTCTCCTCGTTGTTCTTTAAGCAGGTTCTGATTCCAGGAGGGCCTCTCTAGCAGAGATCTAATCGTACTCTCTAATTTACCTCCAGCTGTAAGAAAGGACACGACAGACTGGTTTCCTGTTAGTTCAGAGACTTGTGCAGAAGAGATCATCTATTTCCTTTTTCCTTGTTATAATTTCCTGTCTACACAGGGGCATTCTTCCTGGGAAGTCAACTCCACCTGAATTGCATGGCTCATCACCCTTAGCAGTGCCAATGGTTCCATTCATGTCCCTTACGGTGCTACTTCCTCCACATAGGCTGCTTTCTACAATATATTCTCTGCTCCATCAACCATGTGAGAGGCAGCCCTAGCTAACTAGCATGGTAGACCCCATTCATCAGGAAGTGTGCCATTCTACATAGTAGAAAGTCATCTGGAGATATCACCACCACCACCATGGACACTTCACCTTGAGCTAGCGTAGAATCAGTAGTATATCTCATCACCCACAACAGGAGCAATGCCTCTGCTTCTACAGCATCCTACTCCACACAAAAAGGAAAGACCACTGGATTAGCCAGGGCTCTGGAAAGGAAGAGAACTGACAGGTGAATATATACCTAAAGAGATTTAGTGAGTGTCTCACAGGCTGAGGTCCAACAGGAAAGCCGAGAATCCAGTAATAGTTCAGCAGTCCCGACCTGGTGCTGGACCTCCAGGGGATTCCAGAGAGCTGCAGGTCTTCAGTCTACACTGGAGGCTGAAGAAGCAGGTCCTAACATGAGTGGAGGAAGGACTGCCTCAGCAGCAGGATGATGAGCTTGTCAGCAAGAGGGAGGGCACACAGGCAAAGAGCGGACGCTGCTTCTCCAGTGTTCTTGCCTGTGTGCTGCCACCAGAAGGGGACTCTTCTGACTTCAAACGATTCGGTGAAGAAAATCCTTCACAGCTACCCTAGTCTGCGTTTTAGTTGATTCCAGATGTAGACAAGCTGACGGCCAAGATTAGCCATCACAGACCTAGGTCACATTGATAATGCCCCACAGATGCTCCACCCTCAAATGATTTAACTTCAGTCACATATCACCTAAGCAGGGGCAATGCAATTGCTCCTCCCAAACTCACCTTTGGGTCTGCCATGCCCTGTTTGCGTGTGACTTTTCCTGAAGAGTTTATTTCTATTTATTATCAGATAGATATGGCCATGATAGAACAGAGAAATTATTTCATCTGTCTGGCTTGGTGAACCAATGAGTGCAATTGGAATTACCTATAGAACCAAATGCATTCTACAAAGCCAGTATTACCTGGATACCAAGGCCAGATAAAGACACAACAAAAAGAGAAAATGAAAGACTAATTTCACCAATGAACATTGATGCAAATTTCTAAGTCCTTGCTCATCAAGCTCACCAACATGCTCATAAATCATATATTACACAATCAAGTGGCTTTCATTCTGAGTATTCAAGAATGACTCAATGGATGCAAATCAATACATACGTCACATAGGTTGACTCAAAGACAGAAATCACATGACCACTTTAATATGAACTAAAAAGATCTTTGACAAAATTCAGCATCCTATTTATAATGATAAAGGCCCTTAAAAAGCTAAGGATAAAAATAAAATACCCTATTAGAAGGGTTTCCATAACAGACCTCTCTCTGGGCAACATAATACTAAGCAGAACAGGACTGAGAAAGCATTTTCTCTAAAATTATGAGCAGCACAACTGTACCTGCTCCCTCCACTTACTTACTATTGTACCTGAAGAGCAATTAAGAGAAAGAAATAAAGGGAACACAAATAGAAAAGGAAAAATTCGAATCTATCCTTATTCTTTTGATATGATTCTATACTATGCTGGTTAATATTAACTGTAATCTCGACACAATGGAGGAGAATTTGGCTGAGAGCGAAATAAGTCTTCCCCAGAAAGGGCACACCTTTTAGATATCCGATACCAGTGCTCCTCTCTGAAGGCATACACATACAGATGACATTACACAGACTGAGCAGATTGTATTTATATATTTAGCAATACATATGTACCAAGAATTAAATAAGAGGGGACCATGAATTTGAAAGCAGTCAAGGGGGAGCATATTGCTGTATGGATTTGGACATAGGAAAGGGAATGGAAAAGCGATGTCATTAAATTATAATCTAAAAAAAATCTTAGAAAATAAAAAGGGAGTCAGAATGAGGACTTACCTGTATCAGGTGGCCTGTGGGTACATCTGTTGGGAAGTGCCTTGCTTGTTAACTGATGTATGAAGGTTCAGCCCACTCTGGACCATGCTTTCCACGCCCCACCCTTAATAAGGTCCTATTGGCAGCATCTGATAGTTTCTCAGGAAGAGAGGCTGTTTAGTTTTGAGAACACTCCCACTAGCGGGCTGCCCTACATGCACCACATGTGACCCCATGCTCTCTATTGAACTCACTGGGCTCGCAAGAAAAGGAAATGGGAGACATGAAGTTGGGAAGGAAATATGTTAAGGGACCTGGAGGGTGTTGGAGGACGTTAATGCGGTGAATGCAGCCATACTTCACTGTGTGAATAACTAGCCTGGCAGAGGAAGGTAGTTTAAAGACGTGTGTGTCTCTCGATCTGATTATCAGACTATTAAAGCAATAAATGGACCTAAACAAATGGAATTTCCGCAGGAAGCTCCTGCTGGCAGAAGGAGAGGCCCCAGCTAGAGGAGGAACTTGTCTCCTGGAGATTACCTGCTCTAACAGCTTGTCAGAGCGCCTTACAGGGTGAGGTTGAAGCCCAGATGAGGATGAGTCAGTGGCGGCAAGGACTGCCCCTCAACGGGGACCGCTCAGGTGTACATATCCTTGGCCCTCTAGTTAAATTTTTATCTCAGGTCAGGACTAGGAAGACAGACATAAGGGGGTTGCTGAATCCTTTTGTCCATATTCCCACTGTGCCCACACTGAGTAGCTCTCTTTTTCCTGCTTCCCACGTATAATATGACTCTTTTTATTGGCTTATTGAGGACAGATGGCTGAACCTGACATGGGGCACAGGTTGTGACCCAAAGTTTGATAAAAATATGCTTAAATAAAATTCTCAAGAATAAAGAAAAAAATTTTTTTAAAAAAAGACTCTAGCTATCCCAAAGGATATAAACCCTACAAACCATAGCAATACCCCACATGGCGAGATATACCCAAGGGTACAAAAGTGGCACTCATAGTTGAGGTTAGCCCACAGCCTTCTCATTGCATGTATGACCCACTCAGTAGGAGACGGTGCGTTCCAGGTACTGCAAACCCAGTCTATCATCACCCGTGGCTGCGGAGGTCATGAACCTGAGAAGGGAAAGGACAGCGGCCACTTTCCTAGGCCACTAGAATGTCCACCTGCAACCTAAATAGGGTTCCTTAAACTTACAGAGGCCCCCCCCCTCACCAAAGAGACAGAGACCATCACGGGAAGCCACAACAGGTCAAGATGCAGAAGACAGCTGGCGACGGTGGGGTGAGCAGCTCCAGGCGATACATCTACAGCACCATCACTACAGCTAGACTCAGGGAGAACTGAAGGAAAGGGAGCAGGAAGACTGCAGGAGCCAGGGGACCAGGACATCTGCTGAGATGTCTTCTGTCTATCACAGGAGAGCAGCACCCAGGAAATCAGCAACAGAGTTATCCAAACAGTCCCTGCAATACAGCAACAGCAACTGCCCCTCGTGCGGCGGTTCTCAACCCAGGGGTTGCATATCAGAGAGCCTGCATATCTGAGACTTACATGATGATCCATAGCAGTACCAAAATTACAGTTATAAAGTAGCAACAAAGTAATTTTGTGGTTGGGGGAGTCACCACAACATGAGGAACTGTATTAAGGGTCGAAGCATTAGAGAGGTCGAGACCACTGCTCTAGATGAAGAGCTACTGCAATTAATGTTGCCGAGAGAGAGGGAGGATCCGTCTTCTCCAGGGACAAACCCCAAATGGTTATCCAACTCCCAGAGGCCAGCTCTAAACACATGGCAGCAACACTAAATAAATACAATAGGTTGTAGTTATAAATGTGTGTCTAAAAATAATTTTAAAAATAAGAGACCTTGAATTTCTGGAGTGGGGAGCATAAAAGGAAATTTTTTTAAAAAATAATAAATAAATAGGCTCTATGGCGGAGTTTATCAACATCTAGGGGTATTGGAGCGCCCTCTGATGGCAGTATAAGGAATAGATGGTATAAATGGGAAGCCACGGAAAGTGCTTCCCATTCCTGGAACGCGGCAACTGGATCCTTGCTCAAAGTGCTAAGATGACCTGGACAGCAGTTGAGAGTTCTAAGAGCCTTCATAGCAAGCAAGACTGTAGCTCTTGGGGGCTAAGATAATGGCCATCCTCAAAAGACAAGAGTCCGGTGAGCTGGGAGAATGCACTGCCTGCAGCGCCTCCCCCTGCTGCACCTGTGCAGACTCAAGCACTTTCCCCAGCCTCCGCCCTGCAGGAGGTGCAGGGGTCCTGTGCCAGCCCTTCCATTCTTGGAGCAGTCTCCAGGCTGAGATGATTGGTCTACCATACCACCAGCAGCGAGGCAGGTGTCTCAGAGCTGCCTTCCCGGCTAGAAAGGCCTCATAGCAAAGACCAGACAAGGAAGTCCCAGTCCTCCAGGCCTTATTCCGGGCAATGTGGCCACAGTCCTGGAGCCAGATTACAGTTATATTGGTCTGACTACTACCAAACTCAGTCCTCACCAAGAGGAAGAATCTAGGAGCCACTGATCTTTGACCTTGCCCCTGCTGTTCCACTGCTGGGGGTGGGGCTAGGGAGGGGGCGGGAGGACATGGCCTCTCTTCTGGGGGCAGAAACTGAAGTTGGTGCCAACTGGTGTCTTGAACAGAGAGGGACCACAGTCAGCACAGTGATAAACTTCCAGTATAGTTTTTTTTGTTTGGTTGGTTTTTTTTTTTTTGTAACTATGGGACACCCATCTGACATCACAACTGGCTGTCCCAGCTCAGTGGCAACCATCTGTTGTTTTAGAAAGTCTTCTCTTGGACCTGGCCTGTGAGCCCCCCTCCCCCCTACAGCTGATGTAGCCCTCACTACACTGTGTGGGCTTCAGCACTCTTGCATCTGAACTGTTCTTAGTGTCGAAATTCTCCCATGATTCTCTCCCTGAAGCCAAAATGTCAATTCCATCAGCCCCAGGCTCCTTGGTTACCAGTATTATGCCATAGCTCACACGGCACTTCCTTCATCCTCTTCCCCACAGTCCAGCTTTATTCCCAATATCTGCACCTCCACACTAGACACTCCGGAGGACCTTGGCTGAGCTGACTCAGGGACCTAAGAAACAGACTTACATCAGAACCTGGGCTATAAGGAATGGGAGCTTGGCAACCAGGCCCTTGCTGCAGGAGCATCCATAAATTAAAGCCCCTCTACCCTGGAGACACACATATCTCCTCAAAGGATCCAGTCCCTTTCCCCACATGCTCCCTCAGTGATGACGGCTTCATCAAGGTAACTTTTGGCTGCCCCACCTTGCATCCTTTGGGCCTACCTTGACGTGAAGGGTTTGCCAGTGGTCTCCTGGCACTGTGGCACATGTAGACGCTGAGGCTGCTGGTCACGCAGGGAGAAGCCAGTCATAGCTCACACGGCACTTTGGCACTTTCGCTTGGGCAGTACTCTTGGTACACGGCTCGCTTTGCCCTAGAAGTTCTACAGCATCCTCCTGGCACTGTCTCACCTGCCCTCCTTAGCCTGCTTCCTGGCCATTGACCCTGGGTCCCTGGGATTACATTCCACAGAAAAGCCCATGCAGAGCAGATAAAGTCATCTGCATCCAGGCCCCAATTATTCCTGACCCATCACACCGGGCATGGCAAACATACACATCCTACCTGTGGCACATACAAAATGCATGTACACACCCTCACAGACATGTATCCTACCTGTAACACACATCACATGTATGGTTAAACATATGCACATTTACAGCCATATCCTTCTCTCTTCTGGTAATCAAATACTACAACATTCCCTTCTAGACTATGTTTTGTAACATGTTTTTCTGAATCCAAAGCAGAGACTACATACGTAAGGCATCATGGGAGAGAAAAGAGGGAGGGCTCCGGGCTGTGGCCTGTGCCCTCTGTATCCCAGGGAAAGCCTAGGGCAGCAAATGATATGACCAATTCCAGGAGTATTGGTGTCATTAGCTGTTGCGGAATATTATTTTAAGATGTGTTACATTCATTTATGCTGTGGAATATTTGTTTAACGATGCAAAGATGTGTTGCATTCTTTTATGTTGCATTTGTTTAACTCTGAGAAGCTGTGTGACTTTGTCTGGTTAAAACACTTGATTGGTCTGATAAAGAGCTGAACAGCCATAGCAAGGCAGGAGAAAGGATAAGCAGGGCTGGCGGGCGGAGAGAATAAATAGGAGGAGAAATTTGGGGATAGGAGGATCAGGGAGCAATAAAAAGACAAAGAAAAAGAGAGGAGGACATCAGGGGCCAGCCACCCAGCTACATTACAAGCCGTGGAGAAAGAAGCAAAGAAAGGCATATAGAAATGAGAAAGATAAAAGCCCAGAGGCCAAAAGGTAGACAGGATAATTTAAGTTAAGAAAAGCTGGCAAGAAACAAGCCAAGCTAAGGCCAGGCATTCCTAAGGATAATTTATTTGGGAGCTGGGCCCCCAAAACAGTAGAGTGAAAAACAGCTACAACTGGCAGACCAAGCTCTCAGCACAGCCACATCCTGGGGAACCCTCCCCTCATCTTAGTGACCTCAGTACCCAACACAGTGAACTGAGGACCCAGAGCAGTATGGCAGCCTTGGCGGGTGCTACTAAGATGCCTCAGTACTTGCAGAGGAGCAATCCAGAGGCCCATCCGGAAGCAAGGGCCTTACAGGCTGTAGGTTTCCTGTCTTCAGTCTTCAACCTGCCATCAGAGTTCCCTTTACCTGGAGGCAGGGGTAGAGAGAGACTTAAACTGAACGTGTTCTCAGATCCCTAAGCAACAAGCCCAGCTTCTGTCTCCTCCAGGGTTCTCGTACTTGGGAGATTTTCTAAAATTTAAACCCCAGCCAGATTCTGATCTTACTCAACTCTCCAGGAATTCCTATGTGCTAGGGTAGCTGCTCCTACGATGATATTATGTTTATGCCTCCCAACTGTATGCATAGAGTTTCTGCTTTGGACGCAGAAGATCACACTAGGAAACAACACAAACCAGGGCCATTGGGAAGAGACTTTGGATATGTGAATGCCAACTGCTGCACCTCTTATGGCCCCACGCAAAAAGCCTACTGCATCCCCAGACGACAAGAGAAACCTGACATTGGCATCAGACTGTGTAACAAAAACCCGAGCAGCAGGCATGAGAAACAGCCTTTTGAGATGTTGATCGGGGGAGTCCAAGAAAATCCTAACATATAGGCCATTATTGTTGGCCTTGCTTACTTCCCTGAGGTTGAAGAACTCCCTGTTGCTAAGCACAAGTTCGGACACTAGACTCTGAGGCTTTGTGCTGGATGTGAACCGAAAGCCTCCTCCCTGAGGCCGCACTTCATGCTGCCAGAGAAAGGAAGCAATCATTTGCGTTTCCCTTTTGCCTTCTCTGTAAGTTGTAACCAAGGTGTGTGGTGTTCCACACAATAGGACTTTATTATCACCTAGTTCTGATGAGCAGTCAGAAGGCATGTCAGTAGTCTATTATTCTGGGGGCCTCTAGCACCTCCCTGACCTGTTATGAGTTCTTATTTATTAGAGGGTACCCAATACCCAGCACTGAGATATTTTGTTTGCTAAACAGTAGCTTCTGGAAGCAGCATTATTCAACCACATAGGCTATCTCAACTTCTATTATTTAAAATGATATTTTTAATTGGTTTATAGAAGTAGTGGATTTCCACGTATTTTTCTTGTTCATAGATCCTTCATTTTGGTTATAGATCCTTCATCTCTGCCCTGTCATCTCTCCTATTCCCCTATCTCATCCTTGTTTGGAGCTTTCTGCCCACATCGTTCCCTCTCTGTACTTGTATATCACTAATGTACTATTAGTTCCCTTCCCTTAACACATGCTCCTCAGTGGCCCCTTTCCAGTTTCCTATACACCTGAAGAATCAAAGCTAAGATGCACATGAGAAAAACAAGAGACATTTATCTCTCTCGGTTTGGGTGGCCAAAGTTAGTACAGTTTTTCCAGTGCTTGGTCACCAGGGACTGGAACTGTTTGAAAGGATTAGAAGGATTAGGAAGTGTGGCCTTCTGGGAGGAAGTGTGTCGCTAACGTGAGCTTTGAGTTTTAAAAGCCCACGCCAAGCCAAATCTTTCTCTGATCAGGATGTAGCTCTGAGCTACTACTCCAGCACCTGCCTGCACACTACCATGCTTCACACCATGATGGACCCAACCTCTGAATCTGTAATCAGGCTGCCAATTAAACACTTTGTTTTATGAATTGCTTTGGTCATGGTGACTCTTCACAGCAGTAGAATGGTGACTATGATACCTGCAAATTTCATAATTTCATCTTTCTTCACATTTGAATAAAATGTCTTTGTAGCTGTCCTACATTTTCATTATACATTCATCTGTTGACAGATTTTAGGCTGAGTTTATTTCCTAACTATTGTGAATAGAGCAGCATGGATGAGCACTAGTAGGATATAGAGTCCGTTGGTAATATGCCAAGGATGATATGCCTGGGGCATACGATAGTTCTATTTCTAGCTTTCACATTGACTTTCATAAATGACCTTATTTCCCCGTAACATGGCCAAATGTTATCATTACAATTTAGGGGGTGGGACATGGTGAAAAAGAGTCTTTGTAGTCATGTCTGTCCTGGAACTTACTATATAGATCAGGTTGACCTCGAATGCACAGGTCTTCCTGCCTTTGCCTCTCAAGAGCTAGGATTAAAGGCATGAACCACTACACCTAGCCTGTACTGTTTTTGTTGTATTTTGTTTTTGAGATAGAGTTTCTCTGTGTAGCAGCCCTAGCTGTCCTAGAACTCACTCTGTATAGCAGGCTGGCCTTGAACTCAGAGATCCACCTGTCTCTGCCTCCCACATGCTGGAATTAAGGGCATGTGCCACCATCACCCAGTTTACCTACATTTTTTGAGAATAGCCATTCTGAATGGGATGAGTTGGAATTGCAAAGTAGTTTAAATTTGCATTTATCTAATGGCTAAGGATGTTGAACACTTTTAAAAGCGCTTATTAGCATTAATATTTCTCTGGGCACTCTAATCAGTTCCAGATTCCATTTCTGGTGGAGTTGTTGTAATGTTTAATGTTTAGGTTTTTTGAGTTCTTCGTATATTCTAGCTATTAGTCTTCTGTCCCATTCTGTCGCTGGCCTTTTCACCAGAAAGACCATTCCCTCTGCTGCACAGCAGCTTTTTAGCTTCATGATGTCCTACTTGTCAATTGTTCGCTGTGTTCCCTGCTTAGAAAGATCTTACCTATGTCTTTATCCTGTATCCAACTCCGTTTTTTTCTGGCAGTTTCAGAGTTTCAGGTTTTATGCAGTGGTCCTTGAGCAATTTTGAGTTGATATGTGTGCAGTTGGAAGGATCGAATTTCGCTCTTTACCTGTAGCTACCCAGTGTTTCCAGTACCATTGGCTCAACAGGCTGCCTCTTATCCTGTGTGCACTTCTGGCTTCCTTCAAAAATCAAGCAGCTGTTCGAGATGGGTTTTCTGGGTCCTTTATTCCACCCCACTGATCTATGTGTCTGTTTCATGCTGGCATCATGCTGTTTTATACTATGATTATGTCAGGTATGGTAATACCTCCAGCACTATTCTCATTGCTCAAAATTGCATTTGCTATGATCTTATTTCCATATACATATTTGGCCCTTGTCTTCTAAGGCTATGAAAGTAGAGTTGCAGTGTTGATTAGGATAGCAATGAATCATTAAAGTTGCTTTAGGTAGCATGACAATTTTGGCAATCTTAAATTTGGCCCACCACAGATCCAGGCTTTCCATCCTCTAGTGTTTTCTCTCTTCGAAGTTTTAAAGAGTTCACTGTACAAGGGTTTCACTTCCTAGTTAGGTTTATTTCAGGGCATTTTATATATTTCAGGCTTTTGTGAATGGAACTGTTTCCCTGGTTTCTTCCCCAGTGTATTTGTTATGTACATAGGAAGGCTACAGAATTTTGTGTGTGTTGTAGAATATTTAACTATGTAAATATGTGTTACATTGTTTATGTTGCAGAATATTACTTTAATTATGTAAATATGTGTTACATTTGTTTCATCTTGCCTGCCTAAGGCACCTGATTGATCTAATAAAAAAATGAACGGCCAATAGCTAGGCAGGAGAGGGATAGGAGGGGCTGGAGAGCAGAGAGAATTAGTAGGAGGAAAAATCTAGGCTGGAGAGAAAGAGAGAATGAGGGAGAAAGAGAAGGGCATACCCAGTGCCACCAGCTAGACAGAGAAGGCAGTAAAAGATATACAGAAAGAAATGTAAAAAGCCCTAAGGCAAAACATAGATGAAGGAAAACAGGTTAAATTATAAAAGTTAGTGGGTCAAGCATAAGATAAGGCCAAACATTTGTAACTAACAAGAAGTCTCCATGTCATGATTTAGGAGCTACTTCATGGCCTAAAAGAAAAAGTCTAGTACATGTGTGCTAATTTTGTATCCTGTCAAGTTGCTGAAAATGTTTGTCAGCTATTTGAGTTTTCTGGTGGAACTTTTAGGGCCTTTAATGTTTAAGATCAAATCAAGAGCAAATAAGGACACTTTGACTTCTTTCCTTTCCTTTGTATTCCCTTATCTCTTTCTTTTGTCTGCTCCAGCTAAGGTTTCAAGCACAAATGAACAGCAGTGAGAGAAAAATGGACATGCTAGTCTTGTTCTACTTTAGTGGAAATGTGTTGCAGGAACCTTTCTGGAATAAGTACTCCAACACCAATGAGACAGGAGATGTCACTGGTGGGCCATAGCTAGGATGCTCCCGACAGGCTTTGTTGCTTGGGTCTAATTTGTATTCTCATTTTATACCACAAGGTGCGGCAGGCAAGCAAGCAGCTTTTACAGAAGCATATGTGGCAGTCAGCAGGTTATTAAAGACAACGGCCCCCTGTTTCAGCTTTTTTTCCAGGTCATTGTGTTTTAGGTAGCCAGTGAAGCCATGCTTGGGAAATAGGCAGTACAAGTAGTGCTTTAAGTAAACCACTAAATAAATTAGTATCTAATAATTGGTTTTTTTTTAACCTTATTCTAATTCAAATGTTTCAAGTTTTTCTCTGTTTATGATGATGGCTGCGGGGTTTTTCGACACAGCCTTTACAATGCAGAGATATGTCTCCTGTATCCTAGGACTTTTATCATGAGTGAATCTCAAAGGCCTTTTCTACACTGAATGATATGATCATGCTGAATCTATCTTTGAGTTTATCACACTTATTGATTTACATACATTGAACCATCTCCGCATCTCTGGGATAGAACCTGCTTGATTGTGATGAGCTTTTTGACAGCTTTTTTAAAGTTTTGTTTTTGAAAAAGTCATACATGAGAACTGTATTAGCATCATTTCCTCCCCTCATCCTTCCCCTACAACTCCTGTGCACTCCCCACCCCCAAGTTCATGAATTCTTTATTATATTGTTAAGGGACAGTTGACTCCAATATCTTTTTAGTTAAACAATGTTAGATTTTGATCATGTTCCTAGCTAGAGGTCAACTTTTTTTTTTACTGGTTCCTCTTCAATAATCTTGTTAATTACACATCATCAACTGTTTCCATTATTCTGAGACCATATGATATTTCATGGTATATTAACTGTCTGACCATTAATCTATACATGTATTTCTGTGAATTCCACTTTTAATCTTTTGCTCACTTGGTCCAGAAGACTCTTCCTTTAACCTGGGCCGTTTTCACTCTCCTACTGTGGGAAACTGAAAATATGGCTCGGCTATTATTAAATTTTTACTTTGAAACATCTCAGTGTTAGCTCCTGGTTTTCGACACCATTAGCAATTATTAGATAGATACATGTGTTTCGGGCTGCCACTCATGACTGGGTAACCTATTAGAGAAGGCTGGTCCCTGGAGAACATTTAATCTCCCTCTCTCGGTGACACTGAGTGTCTAGAGCTCCTCACCCAGAGGTTTGGCCTTACTAAACCCCCACCTACCTTAGCATATGGACTGATGTCTTAGTCACTGCTCTGTTGCTGTGAAGAGACACAACGACAACTCTTATAAAGGAAAACATTTAATTGGAGGCTTGCTTACAGTTTAGAGACTTTGTCAATTATCATCATGGTGGGGAGCATGGTGGCACACATGGCATAGAAATCATGCCTGGATCTGGAAACTTAGCTAACTACTCAGGCCTAGTGAGGTCATGGTTACTGGAGAAGAATCTACAACCTCTAATTTTCTAAAGTAGCATAATCCTAAACAGCAATGCACTAGCATCTGTCCCTATCCCCACAGGTAAGTGCAGTCCTCACCCTCATCAAGGAAACTCCTCTTTGCAACAAATGGAGACTACAGTAAACCACAACCAATCAAAATGCACAGCTGTGGAGTCCCAGTCCCAAGAGATACTATTATAAAACACTTTTGCACCTGAAGCTCTGGGAACACTGTGGAAGAGGGGCCACAAAAATTGTAACAGCCAGAGGAACAGGGAGCTTGCTGTGTCTCCTAGAAATATCAGAAGTGACACCCACAATGTCTCACCAATATGACTTCCCAAATGTGAGCTGAACAAGGAGGACACCAATAGACATGCCAAAGTAGACTGGGAAAAGCCGAGGTCCCAACCTTACATAAAGAACTAACTATAGGCAACCAAGGGGAACTGGGAGTAGGAGAGGTGATTTTCCCCAGGAAGAACACATCAACTGGTTGTGTACCACCAAACAGCTCTGAAAACACATACAACCAACATCATGTGGACTGAGCAGCTAATATTCATGAATATGTATTATACACATATACATATGTTGATGTAATAACAATTAGTGAAGAGAACTCACAAGCCAGGCGGTGGTGGTGCACACGCCTTTCATCCCAGCACTTGGGAGGCAAAGACAGGCAGATGTCTGAGTTTGAAGTCAGTCTGGTCTACAAGAACTAGTTCCAGGACAAGGTCCAAAGCTACAGAGAAACCCTATCTTGCAAAACAGACAGAGAGAACGAGAGAGAGAGAGAAAGAAGTCATGAATTTGGAGGCAGTAATAGGGAGAGCTGGTTGGGAGGAAAGGGAAGGGAGAAATGTAATTATAATTATATTAATCTCAAAACAAAAATAAACAAAAAGAGCCCCCACACCTAGCTGAGATTCTAATTGATGGTTGATGGCTTCTAAATGAGGAAAGGTCAGTTTTCTGTAAGAGTGTGGCTCCTGGTAGACTATCCATGCTCAAGTGGATGGCCACACCCTTGTCAGTATGCAAATCTATTAGCATCATAAATCAGAATTTGTAGGGAGGAGTTAGGGTAACTATGATAAAATACAATGGATATAATGCATAAAATTCTCAAATTAATTTTAAAAATGCAACAAAAATATACTGGAGAAATAGTTCATCTAAGTCAGAGATTTCTAAGGACTAACACCTGAGGGGGTCCTGTCCTCTGGCCTCTGTACATAAATGCAAAACATGTTCATGAATGCCTGTACACCCTCTCCCTGCCTCCATTTGGGTCATGATCTATTGGCTATGATGTTCATCCATCACATCCAGCATCCTAACAAGGGTTCCCTTGCTGTGTCACAACACAGTTAAAAAAAAAAAATAGTGTAAGGGAAGCCAGAAAAATAATCAGGTTTATGGAGGCATAATTTTATATGGTAAGCATAGTTTTAGAAGTGAATTTCTACTTGTTTTCATACATTTAATATACATGTATAATAAACATGTTTTTATACAGCCAAGTATCCACCTTCAAAGCAATGGGACTGACTACTCCCGCCAACATTTCGTGAGCATTTTAAAGTCATCCTGGCAAGAAGGTGATTGCTTCTTGCTTTGAGAGAAGTATCCACTAAACCTATTGTGTCGAAAACCAAAATCAAAAGACATGAAAGATGGAAACTTGGTGGGAAGGGGTAAGGGGCACAGGTAGGAAGGTAAGAGGACGAATGTGCACAACCAGAGTGTATTGTATCCATGTATGAAACTGTCAACAAAGAAGTTCATTTCAGAAAATTACATAAGTGGACTCACCTAACACGAACCTTTTGCCTGGCTTGACTTACCATAATGTTAAGGGTTTTGTCTCTGTTACATATCATCATGTGAACCACACAGATTGTTCATGACACCATGGTCATTGTGGTTGCTCTGAGCTTTGGCAGACTGTGAAAAAGAAGAAGCTGTATATACATTTAAACAGGTCCTGGAGGGAAATATTCTTTTGAACTCTTGAGCACATTTCTAGCACTTGGATTACTTGGGGACAGGTAGAACAGAGTCCTCGTAAAAACTAAATCTCCAGAACTTATGAATAGAAGTTACAAGGTCAAGGAGAATTGGGGTGGATAAAGGACACTGACCAGGTATCCCAACATAACAGAGAGTCTTTGAGAGGAAGGGAAGAGAGCAAAGTCAGATTCATACCATGGCATAACCTGCTTAGCTGACTTTCAGGATATAGGGAGAGAATAGGGAGAGAAGGAAAGTTAAGGAATGCAGGAGCCATCTCTGGAGGGTGGAAAGACAAGGCAAGGTGTTGTAAGAGCTTGCTTGTTTGTTCCCGGCTGCCCAGACTCAAAAAAAAAAAAAAAAAACGCATAGAAACTATATTATTTGGAATGCTGTTTGGTCAATAGCTATTTTTATATTTTTTATTTTTAGCATATTTTTAGCTAGCCCTTATATTCTAAACTAATCTAGTCCCATTAATCTGTGTATCATCACATTGTGGTTTACTGTCTCCGATGGAGCTAAATGGTGTCTCCCTGACTCTGCCTTCTTTTCCCCAGCATTCAGTTTAGTTTTCCCCACCTACCTCTGTTCTGCCCTGCTATATGTCCAAAGCAATTTTTTTATTCATTGACCAATAAAAGCAACAAATATACAAGAGGACTTTCCACACCACTTCCCATTTTCTGTTTAAATAAAAAGGAAGGCTTTAACTTTAATACAGTAAAATTACATATAACAAAACAGGTACCAAGCAAAAATTATAGTTACAATGTTTATATCTACTTTATCTTTTATCATAACTAAGGAAACCCTTCATTTTATTTATTTATTTGTTTGTTTATTTATTTATATTTGATCACAAAAGGGAAGTTACCATGGAGCTGCCAGGGAAGAGCAATTTATTACATGATTTAGAGCAGGGTTTGTGTAGCTTGATGCAGGTGAGGTCCCAGCACACACACACACACACACACACACACAAATTCTTAATTCAAGCATACAAAAGTTTCTGCTATCTTTGTATTGATGTCTCACTGAATTATGACCAGAGAACATCATCTGTGTCACTTAATTCCTTTAAAGATACTGAGGCTTGCCTTCTAGCCAAGCATATAGGCATATAATGCAGCTTTTACTCCTCACCCACACTGGGGTGGGCTTTTAGTGCCTCTGCCTTTCTGGCACTCACTCCTCTATCTATTGAAAGTTGTCCAGGTCTCCACTGGGAAAGTCAAAAATTGAAGGTTTTGTATTTTAATCTCCCCCAACCTTACTAATTTCTGCTCTTCCTGATCTCTCATCTATAAAAGGTACGCTAAAAATCTTCCACTACAATCTACAATTCAATGTATATCTCTCCAGATACCTGATATTGGCACAAAAAAGCCTAAAAAATTAAATAGGACCACAAAAGACCCTACATAGTCAAAATCATCTTGAGCAGAAACAGTAAAGCTGGAATCATCACAAATACCAGACTCCAAACAAACAACACAAACCGAATCAGACCGACAACACAGAACAAAGAGACCAGAAATAACTCAAGTCAGTACAGACAACTGATTTTTTAATTTTAAACAAAAGCAGAAAGGACAGCTACTAGAGAAGAGACTGTCTCTTCAAAAATGGCTCTGGGGCAGTCAGGCTGCACAGGGGTCTAAGGTGCCACCACACCTAACAACCAAACAACCTGAGTTAGATCCCTGGGACCAACACGATGGAAGAAGAATGACCTCCATAAGCTGCCTCTCACCTCCACACAGTTCCTGTAGCACATGCCTGCCACCCCTCACACAGATAAGCAATTTTTTACATAGTGATAGTGTTGGGAAAACTGGGCATCCAAATTGGGGGGGGGGAACTAAGCACCTATCACTCACTACACACACACACACACACACACACACACATATATATATTATGTATGGAGGATTAGAATGGATTAAATTTTACTATAGGTTCTGCCTTTGTACTCTTGCTTGCTCAGCTAAATCCTCCTTCTCCTTATCTTGAGAAAACAGACACTTACAAAATAGCTGCTTTAACTTTATCAGTTCCACTTCTGCACAAAACGCTGCTATAGAGAACTCCTGCCAGCCCCCAGGCCACGTAGGCAGATTCAAATGGACAAGAATAAAAGTGTTTTTCAACCTATAAAATCTGTGGGTTGGGTCGACTACTTGGAGTGGATGACACCTGACTTATGGGTAATGCATGTTCATCTGTTGGTTGTTTTCTGTACCAATAAAAAAAATCAACTCAAAAATGAAAAAATACTTAACCTGAAACCATTAAAGAAATTATATGGGAATCAATATAGGGCATCTGTCTGGACAAAGACTGTCTGGATAAAACACCAAAAGCACAAGCAGCAAAAGCAAAAATAAACAAATAGAATGATGCCAAACTAAAAAGCTTCAACAGAGCAGATGAAACAGATGTAAGAGAACTAGAGAAAAACAGAACATATTGTAAACTGTTGGTTCAGAAATGGACTAAACTATGGACTAATCAGAGGCCAAAAACACACTACAGTTAAAAAAAATCCAATTACAAAACAAAGAAAATGAATATACAGATCTCAACACACTACAAGTGGCCAATAAGAGCATAAAGATTGTTTCACATTCACAGTACGAGCTCACTCCAGTTAGAATGGCGACCATCATTAAATGTTAGTGAGGACATAGGTAGTTTACAAAGATAATCAGCAAATACATTAATAATAAATGTTGGTGAAGATGTAGAGAAAGAGCAACTTTCATACACTATTGGTGAAAATATAAATGAGTATGATCATTATGAAAACGGCTTCTTAAAAATAATAGAAATCAAACTATATTATGATCCGGTAGTTCCACTACTAGGAATACAGCCAGTAGAAATGAAATCAGTACATCAAAGACATATGTGTGGTCCCAGGTTTAACGCAGCATTATTCAGAACACTCTGGATATGGAATTAACAGGAGACTATCCATGGATGCACAGAAAGGACAATGCAGCACAGATATACACAATGGGATGCTATTCCCATCATAAGAGTGAAATCTTATCACCTGTATTACCAAGGAGGAACAAGGTGACATTCTAAGCCAAGTACAGAAGACAAATACAGCATGTTCTTTCTCACATATAAAGCTAAAAAATTGAGTCTCAGAAGAGTATGAAAAGAACAGCAATTAGTAGGGACTGAGAAGGAAATAGGGAAGGTGGGGATACAGAGTGTAGGTGCAGGGGTGAAACTGGGTAGCATGAACTTTCTAATAGTCTACAACACAGTAAAAATAAGTATGGCTGATGAATAAATATAGATAGATATTTACAGGAGAACCTTAAATGTTTTCTACACAAAATGACTATTTAGTTGATTTAGTCAATTACCTTGATTTGATCACACATATTGTAGGAAAGTAGTGAAACGGCACATTCTACTGCATCAAAGTATAAATTATGTGTCAATTAAAAAGAAAAAATTTAAGCAATTTAAATACATTTTAGGAAATATGCAGATTTGTCAAGAATATCAATTTTATTCAGAATACAGAATATTCAAGTACAAAAGAATGAAAACATATATATGTATATAAAGATAAAACATTGTCCTAGGACTACTAAGGCACTGATGTAAATGATTCCTGAAATATGAAGTATCAAGTTTTAATATATTTAAGATTCAAATCTCTAATACAATTTTCAGCTTTCTTATCCCCTGAAAGGCAGCATTTAAAAAATATTTATGATGGCTTAAGGAAAATAATATGATAACCCCGTTTCAAATGTATTTTTGAACTTTTAAATTTTTTTTGTTTTATCAAGCAATACACAACAAGGCACAATGATGTATAAAAGGTTACATAGTTTGACATGAAACTTCAGAATACTGATAATTGAGTCACTGTATCAAATATTTTAAAGTTTTCTACTATTGGTATTAGCTTTAACTTTGTAATACACTCCAAAGTATATGCCTCCAGTGTCTTCTGTTTAGTATACAACAAAAATAAGTTCATGCTATAATAAAAACTACAGATATTCATAATATGAAGGAGTTCTGTAGTTTTACTGGCAATAACCCTTTGCCATTTAGAATACCATGCAGCAAAGTGATAATTTGGCAGTAAACTAGCAACTTACAGATTCCTAACGACAGCAAGGGTGGGAGAACTGCACACTTTGGCTGGCAGAGCAGCCTTCTATGTGAAAATAGTTTTCTATAAATGTGAGTAACTTTAGCACTTTGCTAGATAACTGAGTTAATGATTAAGCAAAACTAGCATAAACTCAAAGCACACAAATAACTTTTGATTGTGACGACCATCTGTGCTCTGGAACTCTTGTACTACATAAAATTGAAGCTGAAAAGAAAAAAATGTTTTGAATGCAACAATTCAAAAGACAACATAAGAAGTAAAAATTATCAAAAGCATTAATTTCACAAAGCTTTTATAGGAAAAGCAAATAGTCAACACATACAGGATATTTAGTTATGGGACTTTGAAAAAGAAAAAAACTAGCAAGTCCCAGTGCCTTGAGGGTGAGTCCTAAGCTCGTACAGCTCGTGCTTGGGCAGGGCATGGATGTAGCTCAGCTGGCAAAGGATGGGCAAAGCTCTGCATTAGATTCTTTAGCACTGTGTAAACTCAAAAACCAGACGCGGTGGCACACACTGTAACCCCAGCACTTGGAGGTGGAGGGATGATGACCACAGGGTCAGCATCATTCTCATCTATGAGAGAGTGGAGCCACCCTAGAATATATGACTCCCTGTCTCAGAAAAGAAACAAAAAGCTTGTGCTATAACTCAGCCGTAAGAGTGCTGCCTCTTAAGGGAAGCTGCAGGCTCAATCCCTATTAGGATACAAGGAAGAAAGAGAAAAGAATCTGCCGGTTTGTCTGATTTTGTAGACAATAGCATGACTCTCTAGGAGAATGGAATGACAACTTTATTGGGGGGATATATATGGGAAAACTGGGGGAATCCTATTTTGTTACTCTAGATTACAATGAAGAGATAATAAAGTAAAAAGAGTTCTTTTTAATTCAAAGAATGGTAAAACTAGTAATAAACTGTAATTGTAATTTATATCTTAAATCCATTACTTCAATCAAAATACATCTATTATACATTCTTTCCTTCAACACATAATTACACAATATATAGGCACTGAGTTCACAGAAGCAGGAGTCCCGTTCTGTGAGGAACACAGGAGAGCACTGCCCTCCTAAGACGGGGACCAGTGGAGCAGAAGACCCATGATGGAACATTCCCAACAGAACAAATCATGACGGGTTTCTTGACAGTAAAAATATTGAAGCAGACAAAGGATATTTAAAGTAGGAGGAATAAAGCAAGGGACATGGAGTACTGAAAGAAATTAAGAAAAATGAAAATAAAGTTGATGGAGGAGGGTTATCTGTCTATGTGTACTTTCATTGGTTAATAAAGAAACTGCCTTGGCCCTTTGATAGGACAGAAAATTAGGTAGGCAGAGTAAACAGAACAGAATGCTGGGACGAGGGCAATGAGGCAGACGCCATGGAGTCAGCTACCAGGTCAGACATGCTGAATCTTTTCCGGTAAGCCAACACCTTGTGGTGCTACACAGATTATTAGAAATGGGTTAATCAAGATGTGAGAGTTAGTTACTGACTAACTCTCTAGAGATAATGGACCAGGCAGTATTTAAATGAATACAGTTTCCGTCTTATTATTTCTGGGACTAAGCTAGCTGTGCAGGAGCCAGGTGGGATGAAAAGCAGGCCTGCCCGCAGCTCCTCACTTCATAAACTCATTTTCAAAAACTGGTAACTTTAACACATATCCTAAACCTATAGGCTTGAGAGCATCATCCAATCGCTACTCAGGTCATTCCTCTGCATCTTTATTTCTGTCATTGATTTCACCAGCTCTGACTTCAAAGCACAGGAGTTCCAGCTGATAGCCTGATTCCCTAATTAAAACAAAAGATCCTCACTAAAATCAGTGATCAGTAGAATTAAGTCTTTTTAAATGAGCCTAATAACTAAGGTTTTATTAATAAGACATTTAATTCTGTGATTCTCCATCACAGAGAAGACATAAAATAAAGACTAACTCATGGTAGCAGCTGTGTACTAGAACTATGGCAGGGCTGTGACAGAACACTAGCCACTCCCCGACCTGACTCTGACTGTGAGGTGTTTTACTCTGCTCACTCCTCAATTCTGGTAAGCACTGGCGACCTGCGACATGCCAGGCGTAGTCCACCTGCAGACAGGACAGTGAAGAACAAGGACAGGCCTGTTCTAGTGTTGGCAGCAGGAGGCAGACAGGGAGGAAGAAAACACAGGGAAAGAAGAGCAAACAGGGCGAGGAGCCAAACGGGAGGGGCAGGGCCACAGGGACAGGGTGGCAGGACTCTTACTTCTTTCGGTCTTTGTCCTTCTTAATGCTGCTACCTGCCGCCATAAATGTCTGGCTCTGGAATAGATCACAAGTAGCTTTCTTCTTAGAGAAAGCAATTGATTCTTCCTCCAACATCCTTCTCTTTTCTTCAAGCTTCATTCTCTCTTCCTGGTGGATTCTTTTAAGGTGCTCGAATTTGGCCTGAAGCTGTGAAACAGAAGCACAGTTCCCATAACTGACACCACGCGGCAGCACACGCAGGAGCAGTTTCTATCTCACAGTACAGTAGGTACCCTCCCAGCCCTAATCCAACTGTCCATGCTGCCAGTAAAAGCCTTCAGCTGCCACGGGGACTTTAATTTTAAGAGAGTTCCTTTATGTGATTGAGCCAAATACATGAAAGTCATAGCCTCAGGACAAAACTTTTGTTTGATAACATTTTTATATCCTTGTTTTACATTTTATCTATAATGCCCATTTAACAAAGATCCTCAAGTTCATGAGCAATAAGAGCAAGGAAGACAAAAGAACAGGAACAAATTACCAAGAACAATAACAAAACTATTTTGTCACCTCACTGATTCATTTCCCTCCCCTTACAAATGGGAATCAAGACTGCCTTCTTTCCATCAGACACCCCATGAATGCATTCAAAAAATTAGGGTAACTTTGACCTACACAGTCTTAAATGCTAAGGGGCAGAGAAACCTAGCCTCTGGATGGTATCTTAAATTCAAACAGCACACTACAGCTCGATCCACTCTGCAGATGAAAAGGTAAAAGAGAAATTCCCTATGACCAGGCTTTCTTCTCCCTAGGGACAACCTCAACTTCTACAAAAGCTATAAACTGGATCCCACTTCTGCAGACAGTTTGTTTGAACACTTACATACTTGACATTGATTCAAAATTCCATGGAGAATAAACAGAAGTGCAACCTGGCCCTATTATAACACAGAGGCCACTAGACAATTGTAAGTTTGAAAACGTCAGAGGATGGCTCTTCAAAATCAAGCATTTCCTCTCTGGTAGCTTTCCTTTACTTCTGGGTAGAAGAGCAAGCGATCTGAGCAGGAGAGAGCACTGGCTCTGTCTCCCGACCATACTTACTCCTGCACGCAATGCAGCAGACAATGGTGGCTCATCTCGTCAAGTTTATTTGTATTAGAAGGAAGACGACCATTCTGGGTTCTGCCTAGCCCACACCACTGAACTCCTCCTTCCTTCTCCAGTAAAAAGTAACCATTTGCTATCTGCCCCAGATTCCTGAGGGAAACAAATTTATCTCACTCTGTAATTACAAGGTAAAACAGAAAGATGTTTTGCTCTCTGTGTACAAGATGGGTCATGATCTGAGGTCACTGGGAGCTCCGCTTTCTTGGCCAGCTCGTTTGAACATTAACATTCTGAAACTCTCCATTTCTTGTGGAGCCAAGGGAAAGATGAATAAAAGAGAATCCAATGGCAACCGTGTCTCCTAGGACTTACAATAGACAAAAACTACAGTTTTTTATGGATAGGTAACCTTAGATCACATTTTCCATGAATGTAATTTGTTAAAGCTTTTCATTCTGTTCTTTCTTTATGACATTGAGTGACATAAAAAGGAACCAATAAGCTGGACGGTAGTGACACAGGCCTTTAATCCAAGCACTAGGGAGACAGAAGCAGGAGGCTCTCTATGAGTTCAAGGCCAGCCTGGTCTACCAGAGCTAGTTCCAGGACAGGCTCCAAAAGCTACAGAGAAAACAAAACAAAGCAAAAAGGATGTAAGTAAAAGGTTTGGGGAAAAAGAGGTTTCTGAAAGATGAAACTTAAAAATGGAGTATGTATGAGTAAAGGTTATAAAAATCCCTAAGGTAAAAATCAACATTGATATAAAAGTTCTACTTGAATCAAAGGGGTCCTCTTAAGATACTGACCAGCTTTATAAAAATTGACTCTCTTCATCAGAGAGGACAAGAAGAACCCTGGATTCTAACCCGTCCCTACAAAGAGAATCACTGGAGAGGGAGGCATTCCCTTCTAAGGGAAGCCACTCGATTAGCATGACCCTGACCTATTCTTATGGACAGAGATATCATTCAGCATGTTGAGGTAAAACTACAAAAGCCAAGGGCCTCACCTTAAGTTCCCAAGAGAAATTGGCTGGTGTTATCACTAAAAAAGGTTAAATTTTGGCCACCTACACAATCATAAACACACAAAAGAAAACAACCAGAAACAATAAAACAATTCTACCAGTCCCAACCAGGATTCCTCGATATATACAGTTCACCTGCTCACCTCCGTGTCTGGAAGCACAAGAATCAAGAGCCCCTCTGAAGGTGCCCCTGAACCTAAATGTCAGCTAGTATCAATAAGGCACAGACTGATAAATAACTTATTCATACAAATACAAAGTCATGACCTGTGTGGTCTGAATAAGAAGTGCCCCCCATAGGTATATTTAAACGTTTGGTCCCCAGCTGGTGGTGCTCTCTGGAACCTTAGGAAACACAGCATTGCTAGAGGAAGCGTGTCACTGGGTGAGGGCTTTGACAGTTTATAGCCTCACCCCACTTCCAGTTCATTGCTTCATGCTTGCATTGAGGAAGTGATCTCTTAGCTTCCTGCTCCAGCCACCTGCTACCATGCTCCCTGCCGTTATGAAGGCCCACTCTAAAACCATAAACCCAAATAAACTCTTCCTTCTACAATTACCTTGGTCATATCATTTTACCACAGCAACAAAAAGTTACTAAAACAACCTCTGAATTATCAAAGTAGACTGTGAACACATGGACCCTATTATGAAACAAAAAGGAAACATACCTAAATACATATCAAACACGCCAGAAAAATAAAGAGTTCAACATTCTCACTTGAACTCCAAACAAAGGACAACTAACACTGAGATGTCGTGACCCTATTAACCTGTCATCTGACACAGTGGGTATGTCAAGGGACTGAAAAGATCCCTACCACGTGACAGCCCTCACTACTTGATGCAGTGCAAAGGATTTCTGGGCATTCACCCATTACATTATGTCTTTGGTAAATATAGAGAGCAGGCCAGGGGCTTCTCCATAAGAGTCCTACGACACCTACCTAGGTCCTGCCTCCCTTGAGAGGCATCTATGTTCTTTAATGTCTTATCTAACCATATGCAGTGATACCCCCTCCCAGGAACGCCTCTTTGAACCTGTAGTATCTTTTTACAGCCCTTCTCTAGCCGACTGATACTCTAACAAACAGGCACACGCATGCCCGCGCGTGCGCACACACACTCACACACACACACACACACACACACACACACATATTATTGTATGCAGTGTATGATCTAAGAGTAATTGAGAGTGTAATAAAAGGACCTATGATTGCTAGTAGCCAACTATTAAGGGAAACTGGGATTGTTTGGCATCGTAGTCAATGAAACATATCTATTTATGAACTTGTTATTGAATACATGTTGACACTGTGGAAACATCATTGTGTCTGTGTTTCTGACAGTTCATTCACAAATGGTTAGAGATATGCCCATCAATAAAGTGTCTGCCCCGCCTCTTTAAGTAACCCTGTAAGGAAGCCCAATAAATCCATTGGTTCCCCAGAGTGAACTTTGGCAAAATTGTGGCACAATTTGTTGCTGGGACCTTGGGACAAGGGGAAGACACTGCTTTGTCTTCCCTAGGGAAGGAATTTTAACAACAAAAACACTTTAAAAGCCACAGTTAAAATGTTTCTGGTTATAGTATTACAAAATTTCTTAATAACCTAGTAGTTACAAATCTTTGCTAAACTGTTCCTAATGGAAAAATGTTTGCTCCAAAGACTAAAAGTTAATTGGATTTCAGGTTGTAATTTCTTTGAAGTCTCTATTTGAAGACTATTGTATGTGCCATAGTTTTCCAAGGATGATTACAAGATGAACCCTCCAGTTTTACAGACCATCTAAACAATAGCTACACATCACATCGGATCACATTCACCTCTCTTTCAGCTTCTTTCAAAATGGCTTCTTTCTCCTTTACTCGCTGCACAAACATCTGCTTCATTTCTTCTTCCTTCCTCTGACGTTCACCATAGAATTCGTGTCTCTTGGCTTCATAAGTCTCTTGAAGACTAAAAAAGTTACTGTGTTATTCTTATGTTAAAAAGATGATATAACAGTGTTGCAAGACTATTTATATGCCTCATTTAGACCTGATTTTACCATACACCATCATTTCTGAGGACCCCCAAACATGCCACCACCTACAGCATCAGATGAAGGGTTTCCAGTACTACAGTTAAAAAAAGCAGAGACTAAGACTGATTTATTTTTAAAACGTGTCCTTCACAGGTACTCTCCTTTTATCTCAAACATGCTCCTTTTTCAATCTTTGTTAAAAGGCATCTACCTACATACTGAAGTAATGAAGTACTTTGCTTATCTCTGAGCACCCAGGCAGGTTAGTTAGATCTGTGAAGCTGACATCACCAAAATACAGTCCTCTTTCCTTTTCTGCAGATACCATACAATAACAAATGTGATTCCTGACATCTTCTGCCTTCACTATTGCAATATTTTCTTAATGACCTCTGGGCTACTAGCTCCTCTTCTCTCTGTGTTATTCTGGTCCCTCCCTAGAATCTTCATCCAAACCACAAAACTCCTTAGCTTTTCTCCCTGAGTTACAGTTGCACCATCTGTAGAATAAGATCACACCTGATTTAAACAACAGGCAAAAGAACTACAATCTGTCCTACTTCTTTTACGGATTAATTCCTCAATAAACAAATCTTAGGTTCTGGTCAAAACAACTCACTGTCCTTAAAACATACCTATAGGCTGAGTTTTTGCCTGTTTCTGTTTGCTTGTTTTTGTTTTGTTATTGTTTTTCAAGACAGGGTTTCTCTATGTAATAGCCCTGGCTGTCCTGGAATGAGCTCTTGTAGACCAGGCTGTCCTCAAACTCACAGAGATCTGCCTGTCTCTGCCTCCCAAGTGCTGGGATTAAAGGTATGCACCACCACTGCCCAGCTATTTGTTTGTTTGTTTGTTTTTTGTTTTGCTGTTGTTTTTTGAGACAGGGTTTCTCTGTGTCACAGCCATGACTGTCCAAGTTTTCGCCTGTTTCTGATGTCACTGCCCTCTTCCCAAGCACATTCTGCTCTGCCATTTCCTCAATCTCTGAAAGTCAGGCACAAAATGCAACTTCCTCTATGAAGGCTTTCCATTCTCCTCAATGGACTGGTCCTTCCAAAGCACCTCCAGGGCATTTACATCCTGTCTCCCCTCTTTTTTAATGAATCACAAATACTGAAAACAGGTACAGGATCTTTGGTGAGCTTTGTTACCTGTCTATCCAGCAAAGCTATCTAGACACTAGTTTCTTCTTAACTATTTCTTTAGAGACAGGCAGGTAGAGACAATTCTAACCAAGCAGAGACTGTCCTAAAATTCTAGGGAATGCTCTCTTTGCTTACTTGTAAAATTCCAAAGGTGCAACAATAAACCTTAAAATATATCAAAAATGACAAGCCCTCCTATTTGAGCTTTATCAGAGAATACAAAATCGCTTTCCTGTTATGCCAGTCAGAAATTTTTGTTGCATTTAAGACACTAAATATACCTGGATTTTAAAATTCATATTATTTTTTGAATTAAGAGTTTTATTAATATTCAGTAAGTTGAAGGAAAACAGAAGGAAATGCTGCATGATAGCTATCAAGGCTGGAAGTTAAGATATACACAGCAGGTCTTCTAAGAACATCGTATCTGAAACACTTGTAAGAACATTTCCATTAAGAACAAAATACATCACTGTGTAAAATACCCTAAGGACTGCCTCAAACACCAAGAAGGCCACTTACACAGCACTAGGCTTTTTGGTTTTGTTTGTGTATCACTTTAAAGAAGCTCCTAAATGAATGACCCATTTTGACAAATTTCAGAAACTTCACTCCATTTTGCAGGAAGACCTGATAAGTCTTTTATAACATATAATGTCTTGACTTCTTATTAAGTGACATTTAATAATGCTTCATTATTTTATCTACACACACACACACACACACACACACACACACACACACACAGAGAGGAAGAAAATAAATGGAACTGGTGAAGAGAAAGGCCTAAACTTTAATGAATGTATGCCACCAGCAAGAGATGCACCAAACAGCACACGCCTCATCTTCACAGCAAAGCTGAATAGCAAGCACTGGATTCTGACTTCCAGGAGAGGAGACAACAGCTTAGCAAATCTAGCTACCACAGCTGCAAATCCGACTTGGAAGTGAACCAGTCAGACTTCGTTAGAGTGCACAGCCAACCACACTAGATCTGACGGCCTCAGCTGAGATCTCAGCAACAGGACAGAGATGTGCTGCTCCTGTACACTTCCATCATGCCGCACCACGTCTGACTTTTCTGGGCATTTTATGGGGCCAATTCCAGTTTTAGAGATCTGTAGCATCAATCTCAGGTGCCACAGAGACTCTTAGTAGCTCTGAAGGACATGGTGTGCAGAGTTAATACAGTGAGACGAACAGACCACTGTTAACAACCATGAAGAGTCCCTGCTATACGATGTCCCTAAGATCAAATTAGTTTGTTGTCATGATCATGAAAATTGTACATTATCGTACATCTGACTAACTTGAAGCAAATAGGGAAAAGAACCAATTTTTAGTTCTTATGCCATCAAGTCTACAAGCCTTTCCACAGAGATGTTCATGTTACTTGTACAGTTCAAATAAAAAGATGAACTTCTAAGACTATTAAATGCACTAAGTTACTAATTTCTTCAGAGTTTCAAAGATAAAATTTCAGTATTAACTTAAAAAGTTAACAAACCCTGTAGTACTATATAAATCTTTCTTTCAAAACTATGGGTCCTAGCTAGATGGGGCACATATCTGCATTCCAAGTGCCTGCAAGACAGAAGGAAGATGATGTGCATGTGAGAGCAGCCTGGGCTACACAGCAAGCTCCAGGTCAGTCTGAATTGCATGGGGAGGCCCCATCTCCACAAACTGGGTACAGTACTTGACTGCATTTGAGTCATCACAAAACAAGAACTACAGGTCCTAATGCACTTCAGTGACAATCATTTGTGAAAACAGACTAGATGTGACCATCTAAAATTATTAAACTTGGGTATTTGAATTTTTGTCAAAGTATCTTTCATATAAGTTAAATAATATAAAAATGTTAAAGTCTGGTGTGGTGAGGACACCTGAAATCCCAGTACTCAGTGGGCAAAGGTAGGGAGATCTTTGTGAGTTCAAGGCTAGCACGGAACTCTATACAATGAGTTCCAGGCCAGCTAGGCTACATAGTGAGTGGAGTGTCACAAAAAAAAAAAAAAAGTGCTATTGCTGGGTCCTAAGGTAGGTTGATTCTCAGTTTTCTGAGAAACCATCATACTGATTCCAAAGTGGCTGTACAGTTTACACTACCACCAGCAATGGATGAGTGTTCCCCTTCCTCCAGTCCTCTCAAGCATAAGCTTTCATTAGTGTTTTTGATCTCAGCCATTCTGACAGGTGTAAGATGGTATCACAGAGTTTTTTATTTGCATTTCCCTGATGGCTAAGGATGTTAAGCAGTTCCTTAAGTGCCTTTTGGCCATTTGAGATTCCTCTGTTGAAAATTCTCAATTTAGATCTTACCCCATTTTTAATTGGATTATTTTACATTTTGATATGGAAATCAGCATGGTGATTTCTCAGTAAATTGGGAATCAGTCTACCTCAAGGCCCAGCAATACCACTCTTGGGTATATATCCAAAAATTCATATTCATACCACAAGGACATGTACTCAACTATGTTCATAGAAGCATTACTCATAAAAGCCAAAACCTGGAAACAACCTAGATGCCCTTCAACCAAAGAGTGGATAAAGAAAACATAGTACATTTACACAATGGAGTATTACTCAGCAGTAAAAGCAAGGACACCTTGAAATTTGCAGGCAAATGGATAGAACAAGGAAAAAAAAACATCCTGAGTGAGGTAACCCAGACACAGAAAGACTAACACGATATGTATGCATTCATAAATGGATATTAGACATAAAGCAAAGACAATCAGCCTACAGTCCACAACCCCAGAGAAGACAGAAGACAAGGAGAACCCTAAGAGAGAGATACAGATTCCCTCTGGGAAGGAAAAGTAGACAAGATCTCCTTGTAAATTGGAAGTGTGGGGTAGGGGGGAGTGGTAGGGAAGTGGCGAGGGAAGAAGGGGAGAGGGGAGGAGAACCTGAGGGATCAGGAAGGTCAAGCTGTGAAGGACAGAAAGGGAAAGCAAGAAAAGGGATACCTTGAAAGAGGGAGCCATTATGGGGTTAGCAAAAAACCAGGAACTAGGGAAATTCCCAGGAATCCACAAGGATGACTCCAGCTAAGAATCTAAGCAATAGTGGAGAGGGGGCCTAAACTTCCCTTCCCCTATAATCAGATTGATGACTATGCTAACTGTCATCATAGAACTTCCATCAAGTAACTAAAGGAAGCAGATGCAGAGATCCACAGCTAAGCACTGGGTTGACCTCCTGGAGTTTAGTCATAGAGAGGAAGAGTGAGAATATGAACAAAGGGTTTGAGACCATGATGGGGATACCCACAGAAATAGTTGACCTGAGCAAGCTCACTGACTCTGGACTGACAAATGGGAAACCTGTGTAGGACCAAACTAGGCACTCTGAATGTTACTAGCAGTGGAAAAAGGATTTATCCCTAGTGTGTGAACTGGCTCTTTGGAGCCCATTCCTTAACCCTGAGGGATACCTTGTTTAGCCTAGATACAGAGGGGAGGGCCTAGGTCCTGCTTCAAGTGATGTGACAGACTTGTTGACTCCCCATGGGAAGACTTACTCTCTCTGAGGAGTGGATGGGGGCTAGGGTGGGGAAAAGAGGGAGGAGTGGGAGAACAGGAAGGAAAGGGAACAGGGATTGGTATGTAAAATAAGATTGTTTTAAAAAGAAAAAGAAGTGCTTATGTATATATATACAAATACATATCAGTTTATTAAAACTCTAAGTGTATACTCTAATATTAAATCTCATGACAAGAATAATAGATTGGGATATCAACTATGACTCAGTATAACCATTCAAAGTAAGAGGAAGATGGAAAAACAAACAGATCTGGCAATAAAGAAATAAAGGGCACCCTAGCAGGTCCATGTAACATTTCTTTTAATTGTTAGGTTGATATAACACAGATTTTACAAACCAAATTAAGATGAATTAAATAGGAAAGAGTTCTCAGAAAATAGAAAGTAACTTCACAAAACTACAAACAATGAAGGTTTTCCATGTATTAGGCTTCAATGAACTTCTTACACAAACCTTACCAAGTCTCACAAAATGGAAAGTACTACAAGCAGTAGTTTGCCTCAGCCTGGCCTAAGAAACAGAATTTGGTTTAGAGAAATTCCTCCCTCCTTAAATGGAGCATCCTGGGAAGGACAGACACTGTCCTCACCCTGGGGTCTGCTTCTCCCTCTCTTATCCTCTGTAGGAATCTCCAGGGTTGCCCCTCCGCCTTCTGCGCTTTGCTCTGGTTTTTCCCATTTATTATAGTTCAAAATACATTACTACCCCAAGGGTATCTCTCCTAAATTTCCAGTTAAACCTCACACATCCCCCCATCTCACAGTCTGTCTACCTTTCCTTTAGTGCACGCATCACAATTAAAATCTACTTACTGTACAACTGAGAATTTAATTTTGGTTAACGAGCTTGTTAACTCCAGACTCATCCTGAATGCTTAATGAGCTGCTTAGATTTATCGTTTCCAATTTCCTGATCATGGCCCACCATGAAACTTTTTACCTTTCCCCTCTTGCTTATCTCAGTGACCACCACTTGCCCTGTTTCTTGGGTGGCTGAAGTAATTTTTAATTCATCTTTTCTTGGCATCCGATATTCAAACCAATCTTTCAATGACTCTTTAAAATGATTTATACTAATAAATATGTTACCATTCTTGTCCAAGCCTCTATTTTACTGTGTCTGGTCTCTTAGCTTAGGCTCTCCACGCCACTTATGGCTGCCGCAACCCATTATCTCTTGTTCACACAAGGCCATTTAAATACCTTCTTCACACTTCCTGCCCCCAAGTACTACAAGGGCAAGGGTACGTCTGTCTGACCCATGTGCATACATACCCAGGAGCTAGCATGCTGAGCAGACGGACGGCAGATAAACAATAATTACTGGCTGAAGGAACATTTTAAAATGTAGATTCCTAGGCTCCATCCCTGGAAATTCTGACCCTGCATTTCTTAGTCATCTACAGGTGGCTGATGAGGAATCCACCAGGCAACCCGGATCTCTCTTCTTGGAGATACTTCAAAGCTGTCCTGTTTGCTTTCACTTGGGACCTCTGCCTCCTCAGTACACACAGACCTCTGAATTGTCCCTGAGACTTGGAAGAAATGAGAAGCGAAACCTCCTTGGGGAAACACTAGGGAAACCAACTTGAAATAGTTAATCTTCAGTAAAGATATATGATCAGAAAATCATCAGCTTATCAGAACTACTGCCATACAGCATTAATTTGGTGGGAGAGGTTAAACACATACAATTCTTAATTTTTTATGTTAGAGTAACGAAAACACTAATAAAATTTAAAATTTAATTTCATCTATGATTAAGTCTTCCACAAGGCCAACTGAAATCTAAACAACGATATAAAATATTCTCTTGCTCCTTCCTATTGTGTCTACTCTGTGGCAGGTGTCAACAGCTAAGGGAATTAAAGAATACCAACAGTGGAGTAGAAAAGGAATCCTACTCTCAGAGAAATCAAAACAGTGCTTATCCTAAAGGCTGTTTCTTTACCCATGCAGAACTATTCTAGAGGGTTTTATTCAATCAGATTTGATTAAGTACAGAAGGAACTAGGATTCTATATATGTGTGTTTATTTTTAAAATTCAGGGTTATCATATAGCCCCATATAAACTTACCAAAGAAATCAAAATACAAAAGAAAATTTACCAAAGAAACATTAAATGGTCTAGTCACTGAATAAGGTCTCTCCGTCTAAAATTCTTATAACTATAAGGAACTATTTGAACCAAAACTCCCTTCAAGGGAAAGATACTACATTTTTGGCTAAGCTTCAGTTACTCCAATGTTCCTTTATAAAAAGAACAAGTAATGAAGATTTGAGTAATTTAATATGACTCGTACAATAATAATTATATTTTCATCTGTTTCTAGGCACAAAAAAAGAAAGAAAAGGAAAAAAAAACAAGCAAACAGGAAGTGAGGAGATTCTGTTATTCATATACTGAAGTCACACATCCTAATTACTTATCTATTTTATTTTTATTATTATTATTTATTTTATTTTTATTTTTATTATTTATTATTCCTTTTTTGTTCAGGGCCTCACACAGACTAGCACTCTTAACATTGAACAAAAGGCCCCACACCACCCCACCTTTTTGCACTTTTTAGTTTGAGACAAAATGTTACTATATTGCCCAAGTTGACCCTGAACTGGTTCTGCAGTCCAGGCAGACCTTGAACTTGTAAGCTTCATGACACAGCTTCCTAAGACACTGTATAAAAGAACTGTTTTTCCTTTGCTCCTTTAGTTAGACATTATCTTCAGAAGCAAGGATAATCAGCTGATTGGAGAAGTCAAATGAATCAGTTTCATAGTTAGATTTCTAAAACTCCACTCCCATCACCCTGGGTACTTAAGAGAGGGCAGCCCTTTCTCACTGCCTCTGTCCTGCCTTCCTCCCAAAGCCTCCTCACCTGAGGGGCTTGTTCTCCGGGCCCACGTCTGCAAAGCCCATTTCCTCCAGCTTGCAGCGCCTGTACAGCTCGTAGTGCCGTGCATGGGTCTGCTCCCGCAGATCCTCCATGTTTGTACAAATGAGCATCTCCCGTAGCTTTACAAAGTCACAGTGGTTCTCATTTTCCACTAGCCAGAGGAAAACAAGACAGAAAATGCTAGTTTTTAATTCCTGGCACATAATTAGTGCTTGTCAAATGAGCAAGGAGATGAAACACAAATGAAATAACAAACAGAAATGGCCAATTCTGATTAATGGCTACTATCATTGTATACAAGGAACTAAGGAAGAAACTCTTACATTATATACACTGAATTACAGGTAATATTAACACACTGAGAGGTCTACTTCAAATATAGTAGCAAGTGGATAAAAATGAATTAACAAAGAAATATTTCTCATTGCTGTATGCTCCAGCTGCTTCACTAACATTTAGCTAGTTCACCAACTCTACACTCAGGACATCTTACACAGTACTTTAAAAACAGCAAGAAACATTATCTCACTCCAAAGCAGTAAATTCTGTTAAGAGCTACAATGATCACATTCTTTTTCTAAAATATTACATTTATGAATTTGTATTAAATATTATTCAAAACTAGTAAATACACTGGTATGGTCATTCTATGTTTATAATTGCCAAAGTACTATAAATAGATATATTACAGTGACCAAGACTTTCAATTTTAAAATAAAACTTTTTAAAATTTATTTATTTATTTATTTATTTATTTATTTGAAACAGGCTTCATTGTGTTCACAGATTGACATCAAACTTGAAATCTTCTGGTTTTAACCTCCCAAGGAGCAAGGTAGGACTAGAGGTTTGCCATACCCAGTTTATTTTACATTTTAATAAGTTTAAAATTTTTCTCAGTGTTTTACATTTATTTAAAATTATTATCATCTGGAAATTGTGGTATATTCCTATAATACCAGTACTCCAGAGGTAGAGACAAGAGTATCATAATTTCCAAACGTGCTAGGCTATACAGCAAGACCATTTCATAAAATCAAAATCAACACTCCCCCAAATTCAATTAAAATATTTAAAAAAATTCTCTGAAGCTAGTGACAGTACAGGTAATATATTTCTGCCATTATATTAAGGCATATTATTAACTGCCATTATATTAAAGCTATATGGAGTGGTACAGGCTGCTCAAACTCAGGGAAGTTAAGCAGGAAGAACTGAGTTCCAGGCTGGCCTGGGCTACAAAGCAAAGCAGAATCTCAAAACTTCAAAACAAAATAAAACAAAAAACAAGTAAAAAGTCGATGATCTTACTTGCTTACTATAATGCCAGATTAAGTGGATTTACTCTTTAAAGTTGGCTTACTAGTTCTTTTGGAAAACAGTTTGGCAATACCGTGATGAGAAAACATATAAATATTTTCAGGATGGTACACTGTGCCCTGCCCAACACAGTAGTTCATTCACATATCAAGCTTAGGCACTGCTTTAGATTTCAGTTCTTATCAAGGACAGGGACGGAGTTGCACAGAGCATGCAAGAACAACACATCCATTTTCTGTCATCATTTATCTATTTACCTTGTACAATACCCCAAGGGTACTGGCGAGCTTTAACCATCTTATTTCCAACTTGTATCTCATCCATACTTCCGACAACAGCAAACGGCAAATGTCCCTGGGAAGGAATCAAACATCAATCTCATTACCTTACACCACAATATCAGTGACTAAAATATCAGTGATGAAAATAGTAGAGAACAATTAAACAGCGATTCTACTTGGGATATGTACTAATTATCCTACAAGTTAATTTTGGACACTACAAAGAAAATTATTTAATGCGCATTTTCATATGCAAAGCACAATGTTATTTGGAATTTTAAAAAGAAGAAAAGGAGAAGCAGAAGGAAAATTTTGATACATGTAATACTACCATCAACATTTCCCCCCAAAAAAAGATGTTTTAGAAACTATGCACATTATATAATATGCAAAATAATACTGTATCTACACTTAGTATATCACATGTACTATTAATATAAAATGATGCTAGGGACAAGAGCTATAGAAAGCAAAAGGAACAAGAGATTACTGAGAACAGAGGTATAATCCAAGCTGAGCTGGGAACATGGGGGTTAGATCCAAGGGTAGGAAGGTCTAGCATAGGGCCTTCCAGTAACATGCACAGCTCAGCCGGGGGCTAGGAGTATATGAGTCTCTCTAATGCTGAGGCCTGAAATATGGGGGAAGATTCATGCACAAAGAAATAAAGTTTAATATTTAACAACTGAATGAAGTTTTCTTAACTGTCTGATAAATTACTAATGAGCATGTGAATAAAATTAAATATAAAGGCAGTTTAATATCCAGGAATCAAAATCACCTCATTTACATTATCAGGATTTTAGAGATTTAGTTTAGGGTTTCTAATTTTCATGACTATAATGGCTAATCTTCACTGTCAACATGACTATATTTAGAACCACCTGTGTGTGTCTCAGAAAGGTTTAACTGAGCATGGAGACCCATTCCGAACATGGGCAGCACCACCCATGGGCTGGGTATCCATAATAATAGAAGGAGACCAGACTAGTGTTTCCTGACAGCAGATGCACTGTGAACAGCTGCCGTCCACGCCTGCTGCCAGGACCCCTATAGCGTGACAGATTGCAATCTCAAACTTCAAGAAAAAAAGAAAGTTAAGTTGCTTTGTCAGAACTTTTGTCACAGAAAAGTATCCAATACAGTAGCATATGATAAATAGAGAAGGAAAGGGGAGAAATGACAGTTACAGAACGTTACTGTTAGGCATTTAGTTAGGAGCGCATCCATTAATCCTCAGTCAGTTTGTATGAAGACTACTAACCACATTTTACAGACAAGTCTCCAGATGTTACTGTCACAAAAAGCATCAACCTCAAACTTACAATCCTTCAAAATACAACAAAGCATTTAAGAAATGTGAAACACCAAGAAAAATAATGAGTTATTTTAGGTACATTAAATTTCGCAAGCATTTCATTTGTACAGGAGACACTAGAAGGGAGGACGGGGGTCAACATCAGCTTCAGGAGTTCTTCTTAAAAACTCAGATTCTAAAGCATCCAAGGGAGGTTGCACGGTCCTTTTGTGTTTTTAAAACAGGAACCGTTCCGAGGTAATTAAATATGGTTCAACAAAGGTAAACCCAAGTCTTACAATAAATTACTTTACTCAGGTGAAAGTAAGAAAAAGGAAAGCATTCATAAAGCACTCAGTATCTGTTTTTCAACAACAGCAAACATTTATTCTACTGGGCTTTTTGACTGATGTCTTTTTGGGGAACACAAGGTAAAATATATCCCATGGGTCTCCCTTTGTTTATGGGTGGCACATTCCAAGAACCCAGCAGATGTCTGAAAGTATGCCCTGTGCACAGCCCATAGATAGTATGTTTTCTTCTACTCAGATGCCTATGGACATTTATAAATTAGGTACCATAGATATTAATAACTTATGGCCAAGTGGGACAATAAACACTTAAAACATAACAATACATGACTGTGTCTCTTTAAAAATACTATTGTATTAGAATCACCATTGTTTTGATGACATTAGTTGTACAATGCCTATGGTAAGATTTTATCATGCTATACAAGTTGACACACAATTGAAAACTAGCAATTTATTTCTGCAATTTTTCATTTTCACAATAAAAACCAAAGCCTCAGAAAGCAAAGCCTCAGATAAGTAGGGCTATTGTGTGAACAATGTTACTCAGAACTCAGTTTTCCTTTCTACAAACAGAACAAATGTATACTCAATGGGGAGCTCACATTCATTGCACCATTGATCTTGGCAGTAGTGTCGTCATCTGTTGGGAACTGATATATCTGAACACCATTGATGACCAATTCACTCATGAGCTTCATCTTAAACTTCTGTAATTCACTTTTAGAAATTGTATCTGCCTTGGCAATTAATGGTATAATGTTCACCTATTAAGAAAAAAGATCCACAATCTCATCATGGAAGGTTTGTTTTTAATCCCACAGTCACAGCTTTTCCATACAAAACCAGTCTCTGACACTAACTTTCTCTGACCAGGAGTTGGCAAAGTATAATCCAAGTTGCTGCCTGCCTTTATAAATCAAGCAAACTGAAACACCACCACATTTATTTGTTTATTCTGCTTTCCTGCTACAACAGCGGAAGGAGTTGCCATAAGGAACGCAGGAAGCTGACACATTTTACTACCTGCCTTTTATAAAAAAGTGTAGATTTTCCTAACCACAACAATTACTAGTTTCCACTCTCTTTAATGTGCATATGTAATATTCTTATACACCCATTCCTATTGATGCTAGGTTACAATCATTTTTTAAAAGGCTCTTGTAAAATTAAATTTGCATTTGTATTTAGGTTTGGAATCTCATTATCTTCTCTCCCACTCAAAGTCTTTTTCAACTCCACACAAGGTAAGTAGAACATAATAAACTATAAGCAAAAAATCACCTGTTTAATTCACTCACTTTTATTTCTTTGTAATCTGAGCATTACAGTTATTGGGTAACTGATCCCCAAGAACACTAAGAGAACAGGTGACGCTTCTCTTTCTGCCTCTTCTTTCATCCTTTATTTACCTCTGTCAAGGCCTAGTCATCAGATGCCTACCAGCTTCAGAGTTTGTTCCCAACACTTGAATAAAACAGAAGAGGGTGCCAGTCTTCACATGCATGGCCACTGCTGACGAACTTTTACTGTCACCAGAAACCACTTCCTCGCCAAGTGACAGGTGCTGTGTAGGATGCGGGACTCTCGGGAGGTCAGGGGCTGGACTGCTGAGAAAGCGCTCACAGTCGCTTCTGAAAATTCACTAACACAGCTTACTAACACAAACTGCTCCTGGCAGAGCTGTGGTGGCTGCTTGGCCAGTACAAGAACATTCTAAATAAGACTTTTTGGCTATTAATAAAAAGTTAACAGAATGAGTAACACAGTTGCTTACTATGTACAAAGGTAACTATACTGCAATATATCTCATATATCTTCATAGGAGTCTTAATGTGAGCTCACTATCCTTACAAAGCCTGGCTAGTTCACTCAGTGCTGCAACAAGCTGGTAAGTGGCCAAGCTATTCATTATTTAATTTTATAAATGTATAGAGTGTTAAGGGCAGAGCCTCACACATGTCAGGAAAGTACATATCAATGAAATGTGACATTATTATTTTTACCTTTCTTAAATAAAATACTAGTATTAGGTTGGTTTTGATTTGGTTTTGAGACAAGATCTCACTCTATTGTCAGGCTGGCTTCAAACTCCTGTCTAAAGCAATTCTCCTGCATCAGCCTCCCTAAGCAGCTGGGATTGCAGGTATACCACCACATCCTAGCTTCTACTGCCTGTCTCACAATAGAATGTTATATTAGGTAGTTCAGCAGGCCATGGCTACAACCTTCTTATATAAAATACAAAAAAAGAGGTTGCTTAATTTTATAAGAAAGTTTACACTTTGAAATTAAAATAAAAAAAGTGCCAGGTGGTAGTGGTGCACGCCTTTAATCCCACCACTTGGGAGGCAGAGGCGGGCAGATCTCTGTGAGTTTGAGGCCAGCCTGATCTACAGAGTGAGTTCCAGGGCTACAAAGCTTCACAGAGAAGCCCTATCTTGGAAAAACCAAAAAAAGAAAGAGAGAGAGAGAGAGAGAGAGAGAGAGGGAGGGAGGGAGGGAGGGAGGGAGGGAGGAAGGAAGGAAGGAAGGAAGGAAGGAAGGAAGGAAGGAAGGAAGGAAGGAAGAAAGAAAGAAAGAAAGAAAGAATTTATTTAAAATCATCAAACCTGGAGATTAGGTAGTTTGTGCTTATACACTATAATAAAACAATTCTCTGTGTGACATACAATTATATTCTGGCAACTGAGAAGAAAGGTAAAGCAGCGTGTTTACATGCCTATATATTATATATACTGAATGCATAATTGAACAGGGGCTCTATCCATTATCTCATTAGCTCTTACAAGGTAATGATAATAGCTGTCCTTTCCTGGGAATGTCTTCTTGCTAAGCTCTTTATTTTTACAGATTAATTAATTTTCACATCTATACTTCAAGGCAGGGCTTAACCTGCTTTGTATATTAGGGAGTGAGGAAACTGAGGCACAGAGCACTAAAGGTACTTGCCACAGATGAAATAGCTAATAAGGGCCAATTATTTAAAATCACCCCCACTGATAGCAAATTCTATGACCTTTATAATACTGTATCATAGTGATCTTTTATATAACACAGAATTTCACTTTTGATTTTATTCCTTTAAAAGCACAGATTTGTATATGAACAGATTTCCTTTGGATTAGGGAAGAAACTAGACTTTTTCAACTTTTAAATAAACATAAAAGTCTTCCACGAATTAATTATGGAACTGTTTTTATAACCTCCTAAATTTATAAATAGTTACTTGCTTCAAAAATTCAGGAACAAATTTTCTTGGTATGTTCCAAATAAAAACATATTTCACCAAGATGAAATATTATGCTTTATAATCTTTGTCAAAGAAGTTATTCCTTTCACTATGTCTGAAATAAAATTATGTCAAAGAAATTCTACATGAAAATTTAGAGAACAATTATAACAAATGCAATCACTAAAAAGAGAACTTGTTTAGTCTTTGTATCTTATTTTCCAGATTGAATTTCCCCAGGGGGAAAAAAATGTTTTAAAGACATACAGAATAAAAGCTACAAAGCATGTGCTTATTATAATAAAAATACTTTAATATTTCAAGTATACTAAAATTCGAGAAGTTGGTTGCTTCCCTAATCCACCTTGCTGTCCAGGCTCTTCATGGTTAAGAGGTCAAGTGTCCTTAGAGAATGGCCTGTTGGAGCAATGAAGTAGAGGCACACGTGGATACGAGAGTCATGGTAGTTAAAAAGAGCGCGCTTGATCTTCAGTTCTTCTTGGAGATAGGCCTCAAATTGATCATCTATGTAATCAACTATTGGTTGGTAGCTGAAAAATATAAGCATTTAAATATTTAGTGCACACACCCATGCTATTTTAGTAAGGAACCTGTATAATTTCCAAGTCTGAGGTCTGTATCTTCCAGTAAAATCAGTTAATATCTATACCAACCAAACAGGTAACTACAGTACTAACACATGATACGTATAATATACACACATGAAGGTAATTCTGCCAAAACATTAGGATAATCTAGCTCAGTAGTTCTCAACCTTCCTGATGCTGAAATCCTTTAATACAGTTCCCTAGTGCTGTGATGACCCTCAACTATAAATTTATTTCATTGCTACTTTATAAGTGTAATTTTACTACTGTTATGAATTGTAATGTAGATATTTGATATGCATGATATATGAAAGTGGTCAGGACCCACAGGTTGAGAACCACTGATCTAGTTAAAAATCATATTAAATTCATAAAGATTCATTTCTACATCCGTTCACATACTAGGTCCAGTTCTTTTAAGACTTTTACAACTGCCCCAAGCAGTTAAGAGCTTAGCATACAATTAAAATAACACATGGCATGTTGTTTAATTGGCTGAGAAAAGTAAAAGATATCAATTAAAATATGCAAGTCAAGGTGACTGACTTCCTGTTTTCAGTACGTCTATAAGGCATGAAAAAGCTTAGCCCACAAAAGAGGAAAGGCCAGTATCAGCTGAAAATATCTAACTGGTAATGTTGGCATGGTATTATTTTCAGTGAATTAGAAGCAGGTCAATTATATCTTGGGCTCCATTTCTAGCCCAGATAACTCTCACATTCCCTCTAGCTGTTTCAGTCTATTATTCATCTTTTGAAATACAAATCAAATCAGTGTACTCAAAAAACAGTATACTTAATCTCAGCTTATGAGTTTGTCAACTTTCTACTTCATGTTGATATGATAAAACGTTTATGCAATGTTTTTGTATGTGTTCACGTGTGCAGGTCCCTATGTATGGAACCAGAGGACATGAGTCAAATGCCTTGTTTATTGAAAAGGGCATCTCATTGGTGTGGGGCTTGCAGATTGTGTAAGACAAGCTGACCAGCAGGCCCCAAAAATCCTCAGTCTCCAACTCTCCAGCCCTGAGATTACAAACATGTGTCACTGTGCCCACTTTTTAAAAAATTAATATGGGTTATGGAGAGTAGACTCAGGTCATACTTCAGGACTTTACTGACTGAGCTATCTCCCCAACCCTTCTACCTTTCTGCTGTTAACTGACTGCACTGAATAATCCAGACCAATAAATAAAACAATAGCAAGTCAAGCATTATGAAGATTTACAGAATAAAAGCTACCATAGAAACACCTATCTATCATGAAGCTATTTTAATAGTTCAAAAACAGTTTCTTTCCTAATACGCCTTGCTGCCTGGGCTCTGGACACTCCATGGACATCCTTGTAATTGTACAGAAGAGCAATGGAAGTAACCTTATAAAACGTAGATAGAACTGAATTATTTTATGATTGTCTGGTAATTCTAGTCCTTGGAGACCAGAACCTAAAACACAGAATAGTGTATTCTCCCACTATAGACAGCAAACAGTTGGGGAGAAAAGCCAGCATCTTCATAATTCTGTTTTCTCTAAGAATTAGCATACTACCTTCAACATTATAAGAACTAAGTTCATCATCAGAATGATTACTAACAACACCAAAAAAGGTTCCTTAGAATACTGGTCTAAATATGACTCAGTAATATTCCCTTTCAAAAAAACCTAAATAGTAAAAATCTTTAAGTACATATTTTACATAAAAATTTCAAAGAAGCATTTGCTAATTACTTATTACACGGTCTCAGTAATGACTTATTACACGGTCTAAATAACCAGAAATATTCATGCAGATGACTGTCTTAAGGTTTTTCAAAAAATGAAACATAGATACTGTTGGATAAATAAACAGAATTTTTTCTATAGTAATTTATCCTGTTTCTAATTCAGGTAAATAAAAAACCATTTCAGTGAGAAGACAGTGACTTAATATTTAACTCACATCCTTAAAAAAATACCAAATAACTCAACAGGTGTTAAGAAATCAAGGCCAAAACTGAAGGAAAAAAAGGAAAACTAGAGAGTTAAGCAGACATAAACTGACATCCCCAGAAAAAGCCACATTCTACAGGCTACATGACTAATTAGCTGAAATGTTAAAGTTCCAGAATCCAATTATTTTTAGACTCCCTAAAGAGCTATTTACTACTTGCCTGTCTTGTCTGTCTGCCCTACCATCCTCAAGACAGTCAGGTCAAGTCAAGGGTATGAAGGTCAAGAATGACATCAGAGCAGCGGAGGCCTTCAACTGACTTCGCTCATTTAACCGAAACCAACTTAACTGATATTCCCACCAGAGCACCTGAAAAGTATTTTCATTTGTGACTTTCATCTGTTCCTACAAAAACTTCAAACGATCGGCCACATGGGAATATGTTATCTTGGACAAACTGAATCTGCGTTTCAGGACCAAAATCATTCACCTTTGGCTCCAAAAGAAACTACCGACTATTCACTCAGAGGTGAGAACTGTTTTTGCAACAGTGGTTTTGGGTACTTGATATTGCCAACGCACGATCCATATTTGCTGGAGGAGTCACCTGGATCAGGTGTCATGCCCCTTGTGCCAACTACCTGGGACTGCCTCCTTCAATGTGTGTTCTTTCTAGGGCTCAGACTTCGCTCGGTTTGGTCAACCGCCCACTGTTCTGAGCTCGGTGTTAGGACGCCATTTATTTCGATATCTTTCAAGCTGTTTCAGAGCATTTGGCTTATTTGTTTGTTTGCAGAATGTTCAGCTTATCTGACACAGGCAATCTGTTCTTCTTGCATTCCTCTATGATTTAATTCAAGAAAAGAGGAAATATTTGGAGGAAAACAATCATTTGGTAATCCAGTTGGCTTTATGCTTGGTAATTTGTGTTGACCTTGCAAGTATTTGAGGAAAAATGAGAAAACTTAAGTAAAAATAAACATTTAATATTGTATACTGTTTGGGATTTTCCTCACACACTAAATTCAAGTCCTAGGCAAAGGGTCACGAATGGAAAGCTTGCTGTAACTGAAAACCTAAAGCATCTAAAGGCAGAAAACAAGATAAAATTGGTGGCCCAAAAATCAGTTACATTTTAGAAACTATCTACATTAAAAGAGATGAGAAAGGACTAAATGCAGGTCATGTAATGAATGTGAGCTATGAAAGAGGATACAGCTGGGTGGTGGAGGCCAGACTGGTCTGCAGAGCGAGTTGCAGGACAGGCTCCAAAGCTACAGAGAAACTCAGTCTCGAAAAAACAAAAATAAAGTTTAAAAAAAAAGAGGCTATAAAGCTAATTGTTTCTCTTGTTCTGACAAGCATTTTTGTTTGAGTGGTCGATGGGTGAATAAGATATATTTGATACTAAAGCATACATTTTAAAGTGGAGCTCCACAGCTGCCGTTCCAAATGCCTACTCACACTATGTAGAAGGTCACTAGGTTGTATAGACTTTCAGTCTAGTTAATTTTGGTGTGTAATTTTTCATTGATTAGCAACTATTTTAATAATAAACTTATATTTCAAAGAAAGAACATTGTCACAGTTTGCTTTCTGTTGCTATGAATTACACCATGGCCAACAGCAACCTGGGGAAAGGTTTCTTTCATCTTATACTTCCATGTCATAGACCATCATGCAGAGAAGCCAAGGCAGGGACTCAAGGCAGGAACTGAAGCAGAGACCAAGAAGGAATGCTGTTTATTGGATTTGCTTCCTCGGGCTTGCTCAGTCAGCTTTCTTTTGTAATTCAGACCCACCTAATTAGGAATGGCACTGCCCACAATGGACAAAGCTTTCCCACATCAATTATTAATCAATAAAATACTCCTACAGACATGCTCACAGGCCAATCTGATGACAGCAATTCCTCAGTTGAGGTTCCCCTTCCCAAAAGGTGTATCAATTTGATTAACAAAAAAGTAAACAAAAACATGAATTTATAAGAAAAGTTTAGAGACTGCATCAGAACTAAAAATAAATTCTGAGAAACCTAACTATGCCCAACCCATTCTTATATATCCTTATACCATGATTCCTCTCTTCCTTTATCTTCAAGCAAAGTAAAATTCATTATCAAAAGAAAAGATTGTATGGCTTATTTAAGGCTTATTTGGCCTCACCTGCATAAAATTTGATTCTTGGTAAAGAAGGGAGGTGTGAACTCAGGTTCCCAGCAAACACAATATCTGTGCTACATTCTATAACGTTGAATGACTGTAGCTTCTGTGACTATTATTAGTAGGGATGCTATAGTTAGATTAAAATTATCTTGGGGTACCATATACTCCCTATATAGTTCCACATCTGTGTGTGACCCAAAATCCTCTATTAGGCAAATCCTTTTAAAATGTATAAAGACATCCCTAGCCACTAGCAAACCAAAAGGAAGAAGATTACTGGATGGTTCTGAAGCTTGTGACAGTTTTGCTGACTTGCTGTAACCTGCTACCTAATATTTCCCCCCAACGTATTTGGAAAGTATCTTGATTCATGTCTTTCTCTCTTCTGTTGCTGTATAAATGCTACCAAACCTCTATCATACTGGAACATGGTATCTGTGGTAACCCCAATCTATCGTCCAGTCACTCAGATTCAGCTCCAGAATAAATGATCTTTTACTTACTACCTTTGCCGTAAGGTGTTTTCCTGCTTGTTTATTGTTGTTGTTGTTTTGCACTAACACAGAAAATTAAAACAGGATGCAACAAATTATTGCTCAAGGACTATATCAACTTAAACGCCTGTTCTTATAAATACATATTTCACTGAGGCACAGCCATATTCATCTGCTTATGTACCCATTCTACCTTCATATCAAAATGGCAGAGCAAAGCAGTTCATAAAAAGATACATTCCACAAAGCTTGAAATATTTACTCTTTACCCTTTATAGAAAAAGATTACAAAGTTCTGTACTAAAAGTGTCAATTCTAATTTTAGAATTAAGATCAATTGAGATGATTTATAAATCCAGCTCTTTGGCTTTACTTCTGAACTCAAGGGGCATGAAGAAGAAATCAAATCCCACACTAGTGGGATTCCAATGAAAGACTCCCTCCCCACATTGAGATGTGATCTAAAAGCCTATACTGTAAGGGTGAGGCTGAACCAGAAATAAACCTACAACTATCCCTTTCTTCCCAAAGACAAACAGCGGTGTTTATTGCTTTCTAAATAAAAGGAAAAGTAAAATGGCAAATTGTTGGGAGCTTCAGACCCTTTCATGTAATATAAGAAGCCTCTTTACTTCTGGAACCTCAAGGCATGAAATGGGTTCAGTGATCTCTCAAGAACTAGTAGCAAAGAAAAGTTAACACAAGCAAACCCAAGTCTTTCTATCCAATGATATGCAAAGAGGAATAACCATAAATGAAAATTTTCAAAAAATTACTAAAAGTACACAATATAATCCAATGAAATTTATTCAAGAGATCAAGTGCTTTGGCTTTAAGGTCATTTAAAAAAACTTACATACAAATCAGTTCTAAGTTGATGTATGTAATCATTAATAATATTTAAATCATTTAAATTGAGGTGTCCTGTGCAGTTTGCTGACTTTTGTCTGGAGAGTCCACAAGAAACATTTCCTGATAGGATGAAAGACCTCACCCTAACCTGGATTACACAGACTCTGTTCATACAAAATGACTCTAGAAAACAACTTGTAATAATGAAACTATTCTAAAAGTAAAATGAATGAAAGTTTACAGCAATATATTCTTCACTTTCTTATAGTTCAAAATCATTATAGAATATACAATTAACCTCTACAACACTACTAGGAAAAATGGACAAAAATGACATAAGATAAAACATAAGCTAGAATTTCATTATTAAAAACTGTGATACAGATTCATCTAAGATCAGCAGTTCTCAAACTGTGGGTTGCGACCCCTTTTGGAGGGTTGCATATCAGATATTTACATTACAATTCGTAACAATAGCAAAATTAGTTATAAAATAGTAACTAAATTATTTTGTGGTTGGGGTCACCATAACATGAAGAACTGTATTAAAGGGTCACAGAATTAGGAAGTTTGAGAAGCACTGATCTAGAGGTTCTCACTGGAGAACATTTCTATAGGGCTAATAAGCTTATGGGGGTTGCATATTATCTTGTTTTTTTCATATTGCTAGTGTTTTTGCAATGGGACCTGGACATCTGGAGTTAGTTCACTGGTCACGTGTATGAGATAAATTTCTAACCCATGTATGTTGACTAGGGATTTAGTCCTGTTTTCACTGTCTCTCAAACATGGTTGACTTTAGATGGTGTAGGAAGAACCTATAGGTCAATCCACTAGACTTCTTAGTAGAGAGGCTGGTGTGACACTGATTCAGTGGTTACTTGGGGGCTCACTGGGGTCTTAGTAGTAATGTGAGGCTGTTTAAGTAAGGCCCCAGGATAGGGAAAGAAGAGATGGGCCAGTCCTTCGGGAAGGTTCTGGGGCTGATGGGGCAGGGATTAGAGCTAATGGATTTATTAACAGAGTTGTGGTGTGGGTTACTGCGGCAAGGTTGGGGAGTAAAGGGATGCACCAGGAAAGTCCATAAGTGTAGCTCATTTCTGGACCTGAGTTGGAAGAAAGGTAATGTGGGATGGGAGGGTAGGGGAATTTACCAAAATTGCCTGCCATGTGGCTTCTGTCTGGCTCTAAACCTAGGTAGACTGACTGTCTGACTGGATTTACGGCCTGCTTAACTATAGGGAACTCATGCCTGCTACTGCAAACCTAGCCAAGAACCCAAATAAGACATATATTACACAACTCAAGGTCTGCTAAGAACCAGAGAGCCAGGAGAACTAAGGCAAATACTGTCTTCTGGATAGGACAGAGATGCTGGACCTATGTCCCTCAACAGCTATGGTTGCCAGGAGAACTAAGGCAAATACTGTCTTCTGGATAGGACAGGGATGCTGGACCTATGACCCTCAACAGCTATGGCTGCCAGGAGAACTGAGGCAAATACTGTCTTCCGGATAGGACAGAGATGCTGGACCTATGTCCCTCAACAGCTATGGTTGCCAGGAGAACTGAGGCAAATATTGTCTTCTGGATAGGACAGAGATGCTGGACCTATGACCCTCGACAGCTATGGTTGCCCACACAGGCCACAGCAGTCAACATTCTAGTGTAACAAGAAAAGGCTCATAAAGCCTCAGCTCTAGCTGAACTACAGACCCGAAGGTAAACTAGATTACCTATGCCATGCCACGTCAAATATACGTGTGTGTGCATGCATTATAGACATACATTTTACATGTATGTACATATCTATATATAACATGTGTGTGAATGTGTGTATGATATATATACATATATATTATAGACATAATTTTGATGTGAGACAGGCAAAGGACAAGTTGGAGGTGGGGAAAGAGGAGTGAATATAGCCGGACTGCACAGTACCCATGTATGAGAGTCTAAATAAGTTTCCTATAATGCTTAATAATGTAACTGGCTGTTTTGGTGGGAATTGAACAGGGAAAAAAATTAATTCATAAATAATATATAACTACTGTATATGTTTGCCCTTATATGTCTTATACATCTTTTTCTCAACAAGGTAAGTCTAAAAATTAGTAAAAATATTCACTGACTATACACTAAATCACATAGTATTTCTATAAAATATATGTTTTAATGCTGTGATTTAATTATTCTAAAGAAATATGACAATTCGGTAGAAAAATACCATCTTGTCAATAACAACAAAACATTGAACAATTGGTAAAGAAAGAAAAGAAAAAACTCCATCTGGGAATCAAAATCGTGTATTATCTCAGCAGAAAATAAAACTGCAGCTTAAGAGGAAGAAGACAAAGTTTCCACCCTGAAATAAAGCTTGTCTTATACAAGAAAGGAAACAGACAAACAGAAAACCCCACATACCTCTCTTCTTTATTGATCTGGTCACCGAATCCCACTGTATTCACAACGGTCAGTTTCAAGCGAACATTACTTTCCTGGAGTTCGTACGTCTGAGCTCTCAGTCTAACGCACGGACAAAAGTGGGAGGACTCAAGCTCTTCAAAATTAGTATTGAAGAGTGTGTTAATCAGTGTGGACTTTCCAATTCCAGTCTCCCCTGAAAGAAACAGAGCACATGTTCACAAGTGCAGAGTCACTGGGAACAATCACACATCTAAACTCTAGCAGGGCAGCAAGGCTGAAGCTGGTCTAAACCACTAGGGAACAATGACTGCACATGCAATCTTACTCTGACCTCTCAAGAGAGCACTAAAAATTAAAAAAAAAAAGTTTGAAACTAAGCAAAACAAAACTAGTACAATTTAAACAACTCATAAAATCCACAGAGCTGTTAATCTTAGACACAAGCACCATCCTGCTTATACAAAGAAGGAAGTGAGCATAAGAATATGAATTCTGAAAAACTGGAGGAGTTACTGGCACTCACCCACACAGAGAATGTTGAAACAGAAGCCTTGCTGAATGGATCTATCGACCAGCTGATCAGGTAAACTTTCAAAGCCAACATGGCCACACATAGTCAAGGAACGGGGATGTTCTTTTTTCTGAAGAAAAACCAAACAAGTAACTTTGATTTTATTATTTTTTATATTTGGTATTTGATTTAATTAATGTACAATATAGGCACACTTGAAAGAAAATATAATTTAACAAAGCAACTGAAGATTTCACGACTTCTACTTCTCACTGAAAAGCGGCGGGGCAAATTTGAGAAAACGGAAACCAGTGCTGAGCCTCCCAAAACACTCATTTCTCATTCCTTTTATGTGACAAAAGTCTAGCACAAATTTTGACATTAAAACATATAACCTCCAATTCCAAGAAAACATCCAAGTAAACTATGCATATTCACTGACAAAAATGAAGAATTTATGTCATCACTTGTGGGAATAAAAGACATTATTAGATTAACCCCAGTCCCATCCAGACCAGGTACCAGCAATGGCCTCCTATACCAAGCCATCTAATGATATATACTGATAAGTTAATTCTGGGGAACCCAGGTTTCCTGAACTTTGGTTGATGGTTTACTCTGATCCTATTTGTTGAATGCTTTTTTTGTCTGCTTTCTTATCATTTGTTTAAGGTATTCACTTTGTTTCCTTTGAAAGCTGGTTTCTCACTCTTCAGTTTGTTTTTGTTTGTGTTTGCTCTCAAACTTCTGAAAATGCCCCCAGGTGCTTTAGTTTTTCCTGAGCAACTTTTTTTCTATTTTAAATAAACTCCAACTTGTCTTCATGCTGACTCATCCTGAAATTCAGCTCAAAGCCAAGGATTTAGTTTTACTTGAGATAAGGTCCTAAAATATCAAGGGAACTCAGACTACTGAGAGTGACTGGAGTTTGCTCCACCTCTGTTACTAACAGTGGGGCAGATAGAAGTGCGGGGACAGCAGGACGCACAGAAAGGAAATAAGCCAGGTGAGATCTTCGCAATGCCCCCACAAAAGCAGCCTGAACAGTCAGGAACTGGCACCCACATATATCATTCTATCTCCACCAGACCAAGATTTGCAGTAGTTCTGAGCACACTGAACTACTGTCACCAAGGAGATGCAAGTCCCTCCTGGACATGAGTGTTCTGGGAACAGCAAGCTGGAGAGAGACTGAGCAGGTTGTGGAAGACCACGGACTGGATATATTATACACAGAGAAGACTGGAGCAGCTCTGGCTGTATAGCTTGCCAAGGAAGTATAGCATGACAGTATAGCATACTTTGAATCAGAAATTCTCCATGATGGCATGGAACAGCTAGTCCAAATATAGGAGAGCAGCAACATGGGAGCAAGAGAGGTGTGGGGAACCTGGTAAAGACTCACCAATGGATGCAAATAATCTTAGGCAAAAAACTATGGACCATAAGAAAAAACTAACAACTCCCCCACACACACACACACAAAGAATAAAACCTCTGGAATCAGGCAAGAAGAGAAAAGCCTATGAAAAGTTAAACAAAAGCACCAGTGTGACTTCCACACCTCCTCAGTCTTGGACTCAAAAACAGTGAATGCTGAGTACAATAATATTCAACACAGCAGAGAAAATGTTCTTACTAGCATGTGGATGGTCTCAAACTGAGAAACTCCTCCATAAAACTGAGTCCTAACATAAGAAAAAGGTGGAGGGAAGCAGCAAGCCTAAAGACCAGAGCCTGATACCAGAACCCACATGGTAGGAAGACAGAACTGAGTCCCAGATCTCTCTAGAGCATGCGCTCTCTCTCTCTCTCTCTCTCTCTCTCTCTCTCTCTCTCTCTCTCTCTCTCTCTCTCTCACACACACACACACACACACACACACACACTCACTCACACACACACACACACACACACACACGTCTTAAACAGAAGCATCACCATCAGTGAATAATATCCAATTCCTTTTCATTTCAGAGCCTAGCAGCCTTCACTCTACTCACTTATGAATTGGCAAAATCAATAGCAAAAAAAATAGTTACATTCCCTAAAGAAATCTACAGATTCACTGCAGTTCCATCAAAAATCCAATGATATTCTTCACAAAATTAGAACAAAAATCATAAAATTCATTTGAAGCATAAAAGACTCCAAATAGTCAAAGTGATCCTAAGTTACAAGTATCACAGAGCTTGTCTCAAATTATACTACATAAAAACAGTAAGAGAAACTGTACAATACTGAACAAACACAGACAGGCAGAACAACAGAACAGAACAGAGAACCTAGACATGAGAGAACACAGTTATAGTCACTTAATTTTTTGTTTGTTTGCTTTGTTTTGTTGTTCAAGAAAGGGTTTCTCTCTAGCTTTGGAGTCTTGTCCAGGAACTCGTTCTGTAGACCACACTGGCCTCAAACTCACAGAGGTCCACTCTGTCTCCCCAGTGCTGGGATTAACAGCAAACAGTCACCTAATTTTATATAAGTATCAGAAACACATTTTCCTTTTAATAAAAGACAGACAGCCTCTTCTACAAATGATACTAGGAAAACTGGATAGCTCCATGTAGACAAGGGAAGCAAGACCATCTCTCTCGCCCTGCACAAAACCCTACTCAAAATGGACAAAGACCTTAAAGAAAAGCCTGAAACTTTGAAGCTGTGAAAGAAAACTGCAGGAGATTACTTCGAGCAATAGGCACAGGCAATGACTTTCTGAGAAGGATCCAAACAGCATAGAAAATAACCCAAGAATTGACAGGGATTATATGAAATTTAAAAATTTGGGCAAAGCAAAGGAAACAGCTACTAGAGAAAAGAGACAGGACATAAAACTGGGGGGAGGGGAGATTCTGCCCTCTACAAATCAGTCATGGTATCTGGAATGGCTTGAATGAGAAATGACCCTATAGACTCAGGTATTTACTTGAGTACTTGATTCCTGGCTGGAGGAGCTCTGGGGTTGGTTTAGGTGATGCAGCCTTGGGAGAGGAAGTATGTCACTGGAGGTGGGCTCTGAGAGTATACAGCCACACCCTAATCCCAGTTTAGTTCTCTTGGTGCTTGCACTTGAGGAGCTGAGCTCTCAGCTTCCTGTTCAGCCATAATGCCTGCCTCCTGGAGGTGGACTCTTTTTCCTCTGGAACCATAAGCCAAATACACCCTTCTTTCTATAAGTTGTCTTGGCCATGTTGTTAGATTAATAAGTATTAATAAGTATATTATTAATTATTACTACCTAGAATATATGTAAATGTAAAAAACATTAAATATGAGTTTTTAACTTATCAAATGCTATAAAACTGTGTTTATGACAAGGAATTAAATTTTTTTTAATCTTCCCACCTTGTAAAACTTTAAAGCAAATGTTTTAGCACACACACCCAAATACAGCAAAACCTTTTTATACTAAGGTTCTGCTATTTTGTGGGATTAAAGTGGCTGACTTCTTTCCCTGTCATTTTCTGTGTGTCCATTCCTTTAAGACTAGCCATCATGAAAGACTCAGTTACCACTACCCGCATTAGGATAAAAAGTCAAGTGTACTTTCTGTTCCCCTGGATTTATTCTGCTGAGGCAAGCAGGGCACACTCTCGACCAAGAGTAAACAGAGACACTTTGATTAGAGTAGTAGTCTTTGTGATCCCCAAACTTACTTCTAACATAAAGAACTACAAAAATGAAAAAAATAAAATAAAATACAAAATATAAAAAATCTTTTAAATCAATAAACAGGCTCAGGAACTGAACAGACGGTTCTCAAAAAGAATATATATAAACAGGCAATAAATACTTCCAGAAATTCAAACTAAACTGCTTTCAGATTCTGTCTCAATCCAGTCAGAAAGGCTGTCATCAAAAAATAAAAAAAAATAAAAATTCCAGTAATGACTTGGGGAATGAAGAACCCTCACATTGCTGCTGGGACACAACAGTATGTAAATTAACATGGAATTTCCTCCAAAACACAACAGCTATGTGACCCGACTACATCACTCTTGCACTATCTACACAAAGGACTCTAGTCAACAAAGCACCGAGATAATGCATGCCCATACCTATTCCTTTACCTATTCCTGTAATAGGCAGGAAAATGAACCAGGCTAGGCATCCATTAATAGATGGACGAATAAAGAAGTGTTAAATAGACACAGACACATATTGTAACAACGCATTATGATAAAAATATTTCCTACATTCTAAGACTGGAACTTTTGCTGAGTTAATAATATACCTTGAGGTCATTTAAGCCTTAAAACTGCTTTCCAAATGAGTACTCAGCCTGTTCGCTTAATCTGCTTTTAAGAGAACAGCGCAGCAATCAACTTTACTTTCCTTGGATTCCCCGTGTAATCAACTTTTACAACCTAAACTAAGCATAGCTGTAATCTTAAATTATGTGCCCTTCCACACCCCAACCCAGAACAAAGCATGTGTATCATTTTATGAAATCAGCAAATAGAGAAGATGAAAGCAATCTTCTACAGTGAATAGCCACCATAAATGCTCAACACAACATTCAGATACAGATACTGATTGATGTCATAACACTGTTTGTTAAATGGGTAGGTTGAAGCCAGTGACGTCATCCCTTGTAAGATAGATTTCTGTAAAGTAGTCCACTCCTGCCCCATGTGATGCTTTCTGTACAGCTCAATAAACCAGCACAGAAGAAACTGATTCTCTGTTAGAAGGATGAAGATATTGGGAACATAAAGTGGAGAATTCAAATCTGGCCTCAATGTGGATTAAATGAATCCAAGGGAAAATGCTCTTATTTCTTTACTTAATGTGACAATGATGCGATACTGATGACTCATTAATTAACTCAAAGTTACTAATGCAATTAACCCATGCAATGTAAGTGGGATTTTATTCAGACATAAAGAAATATGAAATACTTCCAGGAAAATGGATGGAACAGAAAATCAGTAAATAAGCTAAACTCAGAAAAATACCATATTTTCTCTTTATTAATCTAAGGAGGGGTGTGTGTGTGTGTGTGTGTGTGTGTTTAACTAGAAAAGGATGACCATGAGACAGAAGGAAGAAATCTTGATGTAAGGTGCAGGAATAATGGGCAATGGAATACATGTGGGAGGATCAGAGGGGGAGAGAATCAGCAGGAAGGGGCAGGGTGATGGGAGAGTGCAGTGGGCAGGGCAATGAATAAGAATGAAGTATATTGACACATATGCATGAAATTGTCAATGAAACCATTACTTTGTACGACGACTTGAAAATTTTAAAAGGAAAAATATTGTAACTTTCTTGTGCAACATATTCAACATATAGACTAATGCTTTTTTTTTTTTTTTTTTTTGCTGAAGCATGTATGGGCAGCTCGTATATGGCAGTTCTGTTGAACTTGCCCCTATTGGACTTCATGGTCTAAGTTGATGGGGACAATTGATCAGGCCTCTTCCTTAATGCATTAATATACACATACACAAATTGTAAGCTCTCACTTGCAAGGAAAGGCAAGAACACTATTATTATTTAGAAGTCATTATAGGAATACAAAGAAATTAACTAGCTTGTTTTAAGAAATACTCTAATAAGCCAAAGCAGTGCTCAGAATTAGGTACATCCCACTATAGCATGACAGGAAAAAAACAAAGTTATGAATGTTTCTGTACCAGCATAGCTGGGAAGGCAGGGATAGTTACACGGAAACAAGTTGTTTAGTCAACCTATTAAAATGTGTGTGTGTGTGTGTGTGTGTGTGTGTACAGAAGATCTACTATATATGCCACACTATACTAATCCAGGAAACCATTTTCTTATGCAGTCCTTACAAGAAAGCTGAGCTCTGCATATTACTATTCCTGAAGTTTCTATAGAAGAAACGGGCTCAGAAAGGCTAACAGGTATGATCTGAATAAGGAGGTTACTACCCCAATTTGTAAACCAAATCTAAGCATACAATTCCTAATAGTTGAAAAAGGGAAAGCAACAAGCTGTGCCGACTCAGTAACACTTCTATATGACTTCTGAGTACAGCACAAGACATACAATGAAAATAACTGCTTTCTTTAATATTAAGGAGTTTGGATTATAGATCAGATGGCAGAGGCAGAGTACATGCATAGCATGAACGCGGCCCTGAATTCTATTCTTCACATTACAAAAGATACTACCATTAACACAGATGTATAACACAGCTTCCATACCTAATGTATAGGAAATACCTCAAAAGAGGAGATGGAAAGACTGTAGGAGCCAGCGGACCTGGATACTCACTTCGAGATAGGGTCTTCTATACAAGACAGGGAAACTTAGATCCATGAAATCTCAACAATCTGGTTGTCTAAATAAAACCAGTATAGCGACACTATCACTTGACATGCCGGTGTGAACAGGAAAAATCTCACAAGGCCCTATACCTACATGAAGAGCTACAGGCATTAATTGTCACTGAGAGTGAATCAGTCTTCCTCAGAGAAGAGCCCCCAATGGGTTATCTAATCCTAAGCAGTAAACCCTAAACACATATACATAAGAACAACAGTAAATTGGATTCAGCAGGTTGTACTTATATATAATTCTATATACAAAAATAAACACATACAGATACATAATTAAAGAAGATGTCATGAATCTGAGAGAAAGTAGGGTAGAGGGCATGGAAGAGTTGGAGGGGGAGAGGCAGGAAAAAATGATATAAATAACAGTACTGTTATATAAAATTGTCAAAGATAATAATAATAACAACAACAAAGGAGTATTACAAAAGCAGCTGATTCTTCCACTCCTGATTTCTTAGCATCAAAGGTCTCTTCCTGTGAGGCTACCAGTCTCATGAATCCCTCTAGGGGAGATGTACAAATCTAAGTACATGTGTGTGCTGGACTCCTTTGTGTATCTAGCAATAGCAGCCAATTGTTCTGCACTGTGCTGTTTGATGCTGTTGCTTTCTGGGTCTCCTCAAGAGATTGTTTAATGGCTTCTTGGGACCCTAGTCTATTTGGATGCACACCTTCCTAGGCCTGGATGGGGGGGGAGGGAGGCCTTGGACTTTCCACGGGGCAGGGTATCCTGCCCTCTCTTAAGGAGGGGGAGGGAGGAAAGGAGTGGGGGAGCAGGAGGGGAATGGGAGGAGGGGAGGAAGTATAAATTTTTGAATGGAAAAATAAAAAAAAGAGGGACCTTCTGCTACATCTAAGTAAATTTTACTAACTCAACTACGTACTAAACTACTTGTCACAAAATCTAATCACAATTCATTGCTGATTAAAAGCTGAAAGCCACTTTCTTGCTAACACTTTTTTCTTAAAAAAGAAAAGCTTAAGTGGCGTTGTTCTGTAGCACAGTTCAGAGAATGTGGGGGCGGCACTCACAGAGGATACACATGCTCAGGTGCGACACTCATCACTGAGTATCCTACTGGTTTTTCCATATTATCTAATATAACATAGGGACAAATATTTTCTTCGGCACAAAATGAGAGAACATTTCAGATTTTTTAAGCCTGGCACTCAAATATCCCAAATCTGGTACTTTTAATCTCAGACATACCTGAGCAGCCCAAGACCAACAAATAAATCTTTTATTTCTCACGGGTTTACTTTCTCCAGATACAAAGTTCTGCCTCCCTGTTGGAGGGCAAGGCTCCCACTGACATGATTTATATTACTGTTTAACCCCTCCAGGGCCCAAGTCCAGAGCTTACGGGTAAGCTTTGGGTAAGCTCCACCACCCTTTTGTTAGTCGTCTCTAGTTCTTGGGAATCTCTTCCAATTCTGTTAAAAATCTGCCTCTCTAATCCACTCCAGCTCCTAATGAGTTTCTTCTCCATAAAGCAGACTACAGATGTTTGAATACACTCCTTCCCCGTCATCCTTTGATGATATAATAGGCTAATATCAGGGAAGCCAGGTATCGCTAACTCACAGTATGACAAAGTAATTTCCAGAACATTTAAATTCTGTAGGTAATGCATAAAGAAAATGGAGAAAATTCAGATGCATTTTGTTAATTCTGGCACGTAAAAAGGCAAAACTTGTTTTGGAAACTCAACGGGATATAAAAATATTGATTTTCTTGGGTCCCTTTCAATTCGAACTATGAGTTCAAGCAAAGCATCATGAAAGTATGATGTGGTGAAAATGAAAAATGAGTCACAGAAACCGCATGTAGAGGCATGATGAATTAATAAAGAGAGACACCCTAAAACTGTATTTTGTTGTTGTGGGAATTAAATCGGATTTACTTGGGCCCTGTTCCATGCAGGCCAAATGATAGAAAAACTAGGCATTGAGAAGTTGCTGGTTTTACCAAGGCCAGGGAAAGAAAATGAAAGAGAAGCCAGAGAAGGGTAAGGAAGAAGAAATAATTATTCACAGAAACATCTTAAAATGGACCTTACTGGAGCAGGGAGAGGAAGTGACACCAAGGAAACAGAAGAAAGTCTACCAATAACATGCTTTTCATTTACTCCCCAAATGAACTAATTATTAATAAAAAGCCATATATTTTAAAGAAAGTGTAACTTCACCAGGCAATGTGGATCAAAGCTAAGTCAGTCAATATTCTTGGAATTTACATTTTAGTACAGTTGAGACATATGCCTATAATAGGATGAGCGCTGCAGTGTCAGAGAAAGAACTATGGAAGAAAAAGCTCCTCCCCACCCAGCCGGCAAGTAAAGTACAGAGGGTAGAAGAAGTGACAAAACTGTAAACATAAATGGTATGGCAACAAAGTTGTGAAAGAACTGTCACTCAGGCCTAAGGAATCCCCACGCAAGTGCAAGGACGACCGCAGAGGAGGTGAAGCTGAAGAGGAGGCTGTGGGTCCCATCAGTGCTACAGAAATTTGACAAGTGCTTCCGTGAGTCGTAAACTAAGGTCACTGGGTGGATGTTATGATAAACAGAAAAGAAAATAGGTTATGAACCTGGATAGGTTTGGTGCAATTAGGGGAGGAACATATCCCAAGAGCCTAGGCAGGTGAATAAAACTACAGTCCAGTGACGCAGAACCATACACACCTTTTCTATCTTAATTAAGCATGTATTATGACTATAACTTCTGCAGTTTGTAATAAAATTAATACATTTCATTTTTTCTCACAATTTCATAAATAAAATTTTTTCTTCCCATATTTATCTTTACAATCTTAGCATATGATTTGATGTTCTTCCCGTATTAAGTGTAGAAGAGTCTACTTTTTCACTTAAAGGAAGCACTTTATAGCATCTCCTTGGCATACCCAAACATGTCACTATGTTTTATTTTACTTTTATGTGTAGTGGTGTGCTGTCTGCATGTACATCTGTGCAATCACGTGTCTACCTGGTACCCACTGGGATTAGAAGAGGGCACTGGAGACACTGGAACTGGAGTTACAGGTGCTTGTGAGCCATGGATGTGCTCAGAAAGGAACCTAGGCCCTCTGAAAGAGAAACCATGATATCAGTCACTGGCATCTCTCCAGGACCAGAATTACAACTTTTGCACTTTGGGATTAGTAAGTAAATAAGAGTTGCTTGTCTACAACCAATACTTTGACAGTCGATGTAATAACACAAAGATCTATTAAGTATCACATGGGTAATGAATTAGCACTGGGCTACGTTTCACTCAGGAGTCACAGATCATCTAACAAAAACCCAGCACCAGGCATATGAAGCACTCCTTTGAGTTGTTGGTCAGAGTTGTCAAGAGACTCCCCCAAAATTACAGGCTTTTGTCTATTGTCCTTGGTTGCTCCCCAAAGGTGAATGGTAAGTTCCTACTGTTGAAGACAGCATGCACTTCTAACACAGGCCTAGGATACCTGAGCTAGATCTGACATGAAAGTCTCCTCCCTGAGGACTAACTTTCATGGTACCAGAAAGCACAATGCAAGAATTCGAAAGAGATAAGCAACCGAAAGTCCTATCCAATTATGATGCTAACAACCACAACAATGACCAGCATGATAACTCTAATGGTACAGTAGTGGTATGCATACCTTGGCAGTAACCAACAGCTCTCTAATTGGATTTAAGACCGCACAACAAGATGGAAATCATTCCTAGTACTGGAAACCTGGTCATTTACCCAGGAACAGTGAAGTTATGGATCTTGAATGATCTTAGAGAACCTACAATCACCACTTGTCTAAATCAACATAAACCCTAACAACATTCTAAATATTTGTCCTTATACACACAGATAAATGGAGTCCTCACCCCTTATCAAGGAAACTTCTCTTTGTAACAGATGAAGACTAGGACAGAAAATCACAACCAATCAAAACGCAGAGTTGTGGAGCCCAGACCCAACTGATAAATCTCCCACAAAACTCCTACACTTAAGGTTCAGGGATCACTGTGGGCAAGGGGACAGAAAGATTGAGACGGAGGAAGAGGGAGTTTGCTATAAGATTGTGTCTCCTAGAAATGTAGAAAGCTATGCCCATCAAGTCTCACCCAACATGACTGTTTAAACCTAAGATGAACAAGGATGATACCAATAAACATGCTAACATAAAAAAACATGAGCAAGAAAAGCTCCAGAGGCCTCAACCTTGCACAAAGAACTACAAACTACAGCAAGTGAGGAACGCTGAGAGCGAGAGAAATGTCTTCTTCCCCAGGAAGAGCACACCAATTGGTTATCTAATACCAAATGGTCAGCCCTGGAAACATATATGAGGAACATTATACAGAGTAGGGAATATATTTTATGTATATGTGTGTATGTATGCAGTATATATGTATGTACATGTATATACACATATATGTGTATACATGCATGTGAGTATATATAACAACAACTAAAGAAAAAAGAGAATTTAAAAGGAGCAATGTGAGTGGGTATATAGAAGGGTTTGGAAGGAAAAAAAAGGGAGAAATGACGCAATTATAATCTCAAAAAAATAAAGAATAGCTTTGAAATGATTCTTGCATAGAAGAAACATGAATTTACTTTTGTTTTAAAAAGTTTAGTATGGAAGTAGATCAAAGCACAGCAAGTAGAAACAATCCTTGATCAGCCCTAAATATATATACATATGGGCAATACTAATTGGGTTCTATAGGTAGGTGTGTGTGTGTGTGTGTGTATGTGTGTGTATGTGTATGTGTGTGTGTACAATAAAGATCATTAACTTGAGAGGAGGTTGTGGGAGGGATGGCACTAGAGTTGGAACAGGAAAATGGAGGGGTAAACATGATATACAGTATATTCTCATATGCTGATAATATAACATTCTCAACCAATTGTATTTTTATAAAAGAGAAAAGAAAACAGCCTATAGGATCTGTAACAGAAGATCCCAACTGAAATAATTAATGATCAACTGAAAGAAAGCCACAAACAACAAACAGAGGAATCACAGGACTGAGCCATGGGGAGCTCTGGTATTTAAATATGGAAGAATTTAGAAACAACTCCAAGAGTCAGAGACAGCTAAAGAGGAAATCTACGAATGTGCGGAGTCTAGGCAAGTGTTAGAGTGCCATTCCTATTCCTTTACATGCTCAGCTTTCCTGGCAGTTACATAGCTTCTGCAGACTGCAGGGCTCGCACACCTGACAAAAATGTACTACCTGTTCCTTTTACAAAAGGTATTGTCATATCTTCATCTGAGATAAAAAAAAAAAGGGTGGGGGAACTAGCAAAGGGCTATAATAGTTAGTTTTTGTCAACATGGACTAGATAGAGTCATGTCCTCAACTGAAGAGTGAGCCTCAACTGAAGAACTGCCTCCATCACAATGGCCTGTGGCATGTACATCTGGGAGTCATTTTCTTAATTAATGACGGATAAACGAGGGTCTAGCCCCATTGTGGGCACTGCCACTCGTGCGCAGATGGTCCTGAGTTGCATAAGAAAACAGGCTGAGCAAGACAAGGAGAAATAAGGCAGTAAGCAAACTTGGTAAGTCTCTGCTTCAGTTCCTACCTCCAAGTTCTTGTCATACCTGCCTTCAATTCCCTGGAAGGACTGTAAAGTTAAAATGAAATAAATCCTTCTCTCCTCAAGTTACTTTAGGTCAATGTTCTATCACAGAGTCAGAGAATCTAACTACAATAAAAACCATTTTAGGTCACATAGGAGTTCCTGATGTTGCTAAAGTTTGAATCTGGAATGTCCCCCAAAGGCCTAAGTGTTAGAAGCTTGTTCCTTCATTGGTACAATAACCAAAGGAGGAAACAAGATGTATCTTACTGCAAGGCTAAGATACCCTCAAGTGTGCCCTCAAAATAGCCTGTTCGACACTGGTCTGTTTCTCTTTTGCTTCCTGGCTCTTTGATGGCTACCTCTTTAGCCATTTATTCAGTCCCTATCAATAAGTGTGACTCCTGCCAGGGAAGGCACTGCCAATAGTGGGCTGGGTCTTCCCACGTCAACTATCAAGACAATCCTCACAGACACGGCCAACGACCATCTGATCTGGGCAATCCATCCATGACAACCACCACAGATGACTCTGTACTACATCAAGTTGACAGCTTAAGCTAAGTAAGACACGTGAGTAATGGCTCTCATCTCTACATACAGTACTACCTTAGTAACACTCTCCCTCAGTAAGATATCTATCTGCATTTTCAAGTATTCAAGTAATTCTTGCTAAGTAAAACACATGCAATCAAACAAAATATTACTGTGTATAATGTTCATTTGTCTTGAAAAAAACAAGTGTAGACAACTCACAACATACATAGGTATCTGTGAAATAGGTATCTGTGAATAGATTCTATATTTATTTCACAATGTATGACCTCTCTCTCTCTCTCTCTCTCTCTCTCTCTATATATATATATATATATATATATATATATATATATATATATTTCTCACCATCTCCATAAATATGGCCAACATGGAGGGTAAAATAAACTGTTTTGCTTTTGTTTTTTTTGTTTTTTTGTTTTTTTTAAATATTTATTCATTTATTATGCATTCAATATCTGCTTACATGTGTGCCTGCAGGCCAGAGAGGACACCAGATCTCATTACAGATGGTTGTGAGCCACCATATGGTTGCTGGGAATTGAACTCAAGACCTTTGGAAGAGCAGGCAATGCTCTTAACCACTGAGCCATCTCTCCAGCCCCCTGTTTTGCTTTTGTTGTTGTTTGGTTTTTGGTTTTGATGTTTCTCTGTGCGACAGTTCTGGCTATCCTGGAACTGGTTTTGAAGACCAGGCTGGCCTCGAAATCACTGAGATCCACCTGCCTCTTCTTTCCAAGTTCTGGAACTAAAGGTGTGCACCACCACTGCCCGGCCTTTTTTGTTTCTTTAGATAATGTCTATCTACCTAATCCAGGCTGGTCTTGAAGTCATTATGTAGCCTAGGTTGACTTTGAATATATGATCCTCCTACCTCATCCTTCACAACACCCCACGCCCCCCCATCCCACCCCAAGTGCTTATAGGTATGTATCATGGTAAACTTAATCTGCTTTTATTATCATTAGCATATATCATTTATATAAAATAATGGTTTTCAATACATTTTCACGATATTTTAAATACTATTCACGGCCCCCCTTTTAGCCTCCCTTGACCTTCTATTGAATCCCACTGGTTCCTCTGCCCCCCAAATTAGAAAAATATAAAATGGTCTCCAAATCTGCATTCCAGTTTCAGTATGTGTTCTGCTGGAGCAAAAACCTGACTTGTTGGTAAAGAGGAGACAGTAAGGAAGTCAGATGAGATGCCTTGAGTTCTCCTACCGTACCTTTGCTAAGCCCTTTAGCCTTTCGACCCATGACTGCCTAAAGGACCCTGGAGGGGCTGGGGAACCCGCCATATCTAGACTTCCAAGATTCGTTTAACTAAATCAAAACCAACATAAAGAGCAGCTGCTAGGTAAGCAGTGGTGGCACATGCCTTTAATCCCAGCACGCGGGAGGCAGAGGCAGGAGGATCTCTGTGAGTTTGAGGCCAGCCTTGTCTACAAAAGCTAGTTTCAGGACAGGCTCCAAAGCTACAGAGAAACCCTGTCTCGAAAAACAAAACAAAAAAGAAGTTGCTAAAATTATGACTATTGCTCCCTAAAATTACGACTGTTGTATCCTCACAGCAGAATTTTACCCATAAATGGATGCTACCACTATTAACTGCAAATAATAATTCCAATGTTTTCAGCTTTCCATAAAAGTATATGAGCCATAATATAAACCTCTCCCTACAAGAAGCAATAAAGAGATTTACAATATGGTAGAACTTCATTTACATGTAGATATCAAATAATTCACCCACAGCAGGCAGTATCATAGCAAATATGGTGATAGATGAGAATGCAGTTAGTGTGTCCAATGTATGTTTCCAGAATAAGATCTTGTATTAGTGAGCAGACATCTAAGAAGAAATCAAGGTTTCACCGTGCTGAAGAATTAGATGGTACTGGTAAGTCACTACATGGTGACAATACCATGAGAGGGTGGTTTTACTGGATGGCCATTAAGTTTTCGTAGCTAAAAAATATGATGGTTTTTTTCATGTAAATGGCCATAGTTCAAGTTCACATTGATATTATAGCATTTAACTATTTTGTATTATTTTTATTTTAGGCTACAGAAATAAGTTCTACAACTAAAATGAAGTACAGAAAGACAATAAAAGCCACTAGTTTCAGGTAAGTAGGAAATTATTTGGAAAATGTTTATTAGAGTAATATTGCTTGAGATTAAGAATCCTGCGAAAATGTTACCAATATCAAGGTATTTCATGGTTAAGTAAGAGGATCATTTTCATTAATACTAAATAAAGGCAAAACTGGAGTTTTTAAGGTAGCAAAACAAAAAATTATCTATTGCATGCAGCTGTTAGGGAAGTAGACATAGAGAGGCCATTCTACCCATGCAGCATCTGGTAGACTCCAAGAACAGTTCTAAAACGATGGGAACAAAGGCAAGATTTCAAGAGATTGATATTATGAAAATAGTATGGCCATTCGGATAACTATGACTATATCCAGTATCAAGATAAGTTATGCAAAAGTTACTTGAAACGCACAAAATATAGGATCGGTCATACGTTCTTTTAATTGCAAGGAGAGGGGAAAGCAAAACAGAACCACCGCGCAAAACGGTAAAACCGCCAAGTTTTGGAAAAGCCAGGGAAGCCGACTTCCCGGTTAGCAGTCGGGACGTGTACACAACTGTACAAAACTAAGCGGATGACAAGGCCTGCTCACAAAAACCGTTACAAAGTGACAGCCATCAGTCATCATCCCGGATTTAATTTAGACCCCCCACACACACACTTTTCGGCCAGGATCAGGAAGCCTGGCGAATCTAACTTCCCCCCCACGTCCATAGTCGCTCGCCAGAGCTCCTCAGTCCTCGCCCTGGGGCAGCAGGGAGCCCACTCTCCACGGCACGCGGGAGTCACAATCCCGCTGGCCCCGAGGCTATCGGGCGGGGCGGGGACTCAGGGGAGGGCCACCGGGACTGGGGAACACAAGGGCGCGGGGCTCACCAGCTGCCGCACCTCGTCGAAAGCGGCCATAGCCCTGGTGAGACGTCACGAAACGGTGGTCTCAGGCCGGACCCAAACGCACGTCCCGGGCGGCTGCTTACAGAGGACCCGCTGGGCTTAACCGGCGGGGCGCGGGGCGTGCCGGGCGACCCGCAGCCGTTAATGGGCGGGGCGGCCTCTGCCGAGCGGCGGCTGGGGCGGAGCCAAAGCCGGAGAGGGTGGGAACTCGCCCGTGACTGCCAGGAGTTTTCCCGCGCTCCGGGCGTGCTCCCCCGGGCGTGCTCCCCTGGGCAGTTTGAGGCGAAAAAGCCACCGAGCGTGGGAAGAGGGTGACCAGAAATATGGCACTTGGGGAAAACTCGAGGCGACTCGACGCCCCGCCATGGGCGGAACCAGTGATTGCCGGCCCGCGCGGAGCCCGGAAGTGGGCGTGGCCCGGGGCCTCAGACTGGCGCAGAGATTGCGGCCTAAACGGAAGTGGGCGTGGTGGGGCGTGTCTACTGGGACACTGCCCCAGTAAGGCGGTGTCAGCGCTCGCGGGACGGGCTCTAAAGCTGGCGTCGCGTGCACCCACTCGCTCTCCCGGTTCTCCAGACGCGCGGCTATGCTGTCGGGCTGAACCGTCCCGGGGCCGAGGAGCTGAGCTGCGGGATGGAGCCGAACTCTGAGGCGATCGTGCGCTTTCTCACCGAGCGCGGGGGCCGGGCCCGACACTCTGATTTGGTGCAACACTTCAGGGACGCCCTGGGCGGCCCCCGGGAGCAGCGCACCCGCGCCCGCGAACACTTCAAGGAACTGGTCAACGCGGTGGCCACCGTGCGCACCGATCCCGCGGATGGGACCAAGTACGTGCATCTCAAGAAGAGGTTCTGTGCAGGGGGGTCCCCTCCACTTGAGGCCTCACTCCCCCGGGATCCACCGCGTATCGAGGTGACCGAGGAGCCTGAAGTCCCGGACTTTCCAGCCGAGCCGTGCGAGGGCAGCCAGCACCAGGAGGGGGCAGATCCACAGTTGTCTCTCGGCCCGGGGTGCGAGCTCAGCGACCAGGAGCCTCCGATCCCTGCTCAAAGTGGGGCCCCATGTAAGGACTTGCCACAGGAGGTCCAGGCCGTGTCCTGGGCGTCAGTCCCCGGGCCTGGCGAGAACCTGAAACTCCCTGCACACGGCGGTGAGGAAGCTGAAGGGGGCAGTTCCCCTAGTGGGCCAAATACGCCGAGGTCGGCCCGTCAGAACTTTCGGGACCTGGTGATGGGCAGCTCCCCTCAACTAAAGAGGAGCGTGTGTCCCGGGGACGGTAACTCCGTTGGAGGTCGCAGCAGAGGAGGGGGCGACTCCGATAGCGCATCCTTGGCTTCGTCATCCGCCGAAGAGGAGAGCAGCGGTGGGGGCTCGGTGACGCTGGATCCTCTGGAGCACGCCTGGATGCTCTCAGCTTCGGAGGGCAAGTGGGACAGCCTAGAAGGACTGCTCACTTGTGAGCCTGGCCTGCTGTCGAAGAGAGACTTCATCACCGGTTTCACCTGTCTCCACTGGGCCGCCAAGCACGGCCGGCAGGAGCTCCTGGCCATGTTGGTCAACTTTGCCAGCAAACACCAGCTGCCAGTGAACATCAATGCCAGGTCGAGCGGAGGCTACACGGCCCTGCATTTGGCAGCCATGCACGGGCACGTAGAGGTGGTGAAGTTACTCGTGGGGGCCTACGACGCAGATGTGGACATCAGGGACTACAGCGGGAGAAAAGCCTCTCAGTACCTGAGTGAGAGCATCGCAGAGGAGATAAAGAACCTGGTAGGCGCTATGGACGAAGATGATGGGGACAGTGCCACCGGCCGCGGGAGTGGGCGCTGGAGACTTTCAAAGGTGCTCCCGTCACACCTCATCACTTACAAACTCTCCCAGGGCGTGGAAGATGGCACCGAACATCACCATCACCACCACCACCACCACCACCACCACCACGTCGCCGAGGCTGGAAGCAAGGTGAAAGATTCAGGTCGCAAAGCCTTGGGCAGCTCCAGCGGACGGATAAAACCACGGCTCAACAAAATCCGATTCCGAACCCAGATCATTCACACCACTCCCTCATTCAAGGACATCGACCAACCACTGGAGGAGGGCGAAGAGGAGGAAGAGGAAAGGTCCCTTAAGGGCCACTCATCTTCCTTCAAACTGAGACCAAAGTCCAATGTTTTTGGGTAAAAAACAAAATAATTCCTGCTAGAGATGCTAAGGTTTAGTTTTCTTCCAGGTAGACTAATACTGGCAGTGGATAAGAAAGGAACCCGAAAAGACAGGATAAATTAGCATTGTAACTTGCAGACTTGGGGTGGATCTGTAATAATCCTTCCCGGATAGCATTCTGGGGCAAGAGAACGTCTGAAATGATTCATGATGCATTGATTTGTGCCTCTTCCCCCACCCTACCCTTTTAACCAGGAACATGTGAGAACTGGAATTGATTGATGACTAAGAGCCCCTTGGCTGTCACCATTACTAGACACCATGCACAGTAAGGACCATCAAGTATGTTTTTTTGAGTTACTTGTAGGACGACAGAAAAGGCAAACTGTGTGTGCGAACCTGGTCATGGTTGTAAGTGAACAAACCTGCAGGCTGCCCTGGTTTTCTGCCGTTCACACGTGCTAGAGAAGGTCCAGGTCAGAGTTAAAATGTGAAATACAAATGAGAACTATGTGAATCGAGATGGGAAACTTGTAAGTAGCAGTTCCCTTTTTTTTTTTTTTTTCGAAACAAGCAATTTCAGTTTTAATCACTGAACTGAAGAAATAAGCAGCATTTGCTTTTGAGTTACTGTAATCTGGTTTGTACCTATATAGGGTTGTGCCTATGTAACACTATTCAGTATACGGTGCATTATTAATCGCATTTTTTATTTAAATAGAAGAACACTTAACAGCCTATGGTACTTGTTTTTAATGTGTGTCTTGATTATCGCTAACTTGTTTTGCTTCTCTGAAATTCTAACCGTTCTGGGGTTTGTACTCTGGGGATTCTTTTTGATGAAGCTTACAATACTTAGACTGATTTACTTATTACCTAACAAGCCTTTTCTTGTTTAGAAAATAGTCAAAATCAGCGTAAGTATTAATGGCCTATGCTTCTGTGAAGTAGTTAATAAATCAACTTAATACGGTTCTCATATAAGAGATATTTAATTTTCTTAATACATTCATAATCTCGATGCTTCATAGCAACATTTTACAAATGTTCAAATTCTTTCACTTGATTTCTTTGTATCTACTCAAAGAGGTATGGTGTAATTACTGAAAAGCTAAATAGTTTGCCCATTTAAAAATGGGCAAATTTAGTATACTTTATAAAAGGAAAAAGAAATGGAACCATTTCTGTATTTCAATGCTGCTAGCTATTACATTTCCTTATATAGAAATGAAAAATGTTATTCCTTAAAATTAAACACTTTTATAACTGTGATCCTTATTTACATTCCATTCATTTGTGTTAGAGTAAACGGCTTTATAATTATTTTAAAATTTAACTCACAAACGTATTAAATCTTGTAACAGGATTAGAAATTTCTGTAGGAGACTGATTTGGCCATCCTTCTCTCTTTGTCTTTCTGGTCTGATTGCTGAGACCTAAGTTGTTACAGCCTACAAGATAGAAGAAGGAGTGAGCAGCCAAGCCCACAGAGTGAAGGAGACAACACGGTTGTAGAGAGCAGCAACATTTTGTTATTAGCTAACTCTCCAAGTCATAGAAATTCCTAACAGGTTTGTCACCTCTCTCTCAAGATAGCAGTTAAAACTGCTTAAATATGAGTTGAAGATGCTCACATGAAATGCGTAAGTTGTGGCTAAGGAGACAGATGCTCAGTGGGTATGAGCACATGTCCTGCAGGCATCAGGGCATGTGTTTGGATCTCCAGCATCCATATAAAAGGCTAGGTATAGGGTTGAGGGTGCCTGTAACCCAGCATTGAGAGGTGAGACAGGTGAATCCTGAGAGCCCAGTGGCCAGCCAGCTTACCTGAAACAATGACTTCTGGTTCAGGAAGAGAACGTCTCAAGAAAATAAGGAAGGCATAGAGGAAGTCTCCTGACATTCCACTCTGGCCTCAGAATAAGCACACATGGGTGCTCCCAAACACTCTTGTGCCTACACTACACACACATAAGTTGTTATCCACTTATGTGCCTTTATCTTTGTTTTAGGATTTAAGAAGTAGATCTATACATTGATAAGCACTTTCTGTATATATGAGTGAAAAGTCAGTGTAAAAAGCAGTCACGTGTTCATGTATAGGCATTCACTATATCTAGAGCAGAATAAGCTTACAATTCCCATAGTGGACTTTTAATTTCCATTTAAGGCAGCTATACAAGTAGATGTTTTGGAACTACATAAAGGTTCTGTTGAACAGTCATTAGTAATTCCTTCACATGTATGTTAGTAATTAATTGAATAAAATCTGTAATTTTCTAGATTTTAGATATCAAGTAAATACATCACTTAACTTTCTTTTCACACTAAAAGTTTAAAGCTATAAAGCATTTAAATTTTATGGAATCATTCCTAGGCTGACAGAAAGCTCAGCAGATAAAAGTGGTTGTCTTACAAGCTTGAAGACCCGAGTTTGACCCTAGAACCCACAATGGCAGGAGAGGGCTCATTCCTGAAAATTGTCCTCCAACCTCCACTTGTGTGTCATGGCATATATGTTCCTATACTCACGTAACTGTTATACGCACAAACACAAAATAAATTTAAACTTTAAAAACACAAAACAGAGGGAACTCCTAGCATTCCTTGTCATAATGTACTTTGCACAGTAACATTTTAAGCTATTTAACTCCATTTCTCTTACTTTTTAATTTCCAAATCAAAAGTAGAAAAAATGATTTGTATAATTTGATAATTATTATGAAGTTGTTATGTCCCAATAGTGGCAATATAGTAAAATACAGGCGTCTGTTAACTGTACTTTAAAAATGAGTGTGTTCTTGTGTCTTCCAGGTACGCTTGTAACTATGAATGTCATTTTGCATTTATAGTATATAAAATGCAGGTAATGTGGTACTAGTTCATTCACACCTGAGATATTGTAATGTGATGTTTGTCTTTTGCTTTTTAAGTAGGTCAAAGCTTGTGAGTTTAAGAATCTGTAAGTTTTGTCAAAATAAAATGTTGATAGTAGAAATCGAGTTGTCTAGGTTTCTGTAGTCCTTTAGCTACTTTGCGTGTGCCGTGTTTTATGGTTTGCAAAATACTTTTCAAAGTTTCATTTTTTTTTTCTTATTGTTTTCCTACTCGCTAAGCATATGGGCTACAGTGTCCCTAATTATAGGTAGAAAATGAAGGTTCAGGACCTCGAGTCCGATTTTTTTTTTTTTTTTTTTTTGCAAAGCTGCTGTAGTTTGGCAGCAGTGATGTATGAGTCTCTTTGAACGAAGAATAGGACCTCTACCTCCACCTCTACCTTTTAAAAAGGAAAACCTAGAGGTTGAAAAATGGCTCTGTCGGTACAGTGCACGTACCAACATTGCAGTCCCTCACAGGCACCACAGGCACGCCCAGCTGCTTGTCTCCTGGGTGGAGCTAGATCCTGTCAAGTTAATCAGTGTTAAAGATCACAAGGCAAATCTCAAAATTAAATACTCTGGTAATTTCCTGAAAACCAGCGTTCTTTTAAATTATGCCAGTTGTAGGAAGATGTATGAAACTGAGATCATGTTAACCTAAATAAGCTATACTCAGAAAAATGTTCCATGTTTTCATTCATGCAGAATCTAGATTGTTGTATACATTCAGTTATGTCTGTAAACACACACACACACATACTCGAAGAAAGTAGAAGGGAACTTGTTAGGAGAAATGGGGCTAAGGAAAGAAGAGGGGAACAAGAGAGGGTCATGGGTGAACATAAGCAGAGTAGACATTACGTAAAAATGTCATAATGGCATCTGTTACTTTGTGTGTTCAATAAAAACATGAAAAGGAGTCTGGAGAGATGGTGTAGCAGTTAAGAAGCAATAAGCTTGCTTCTCTTCCAGAGGACGCCTTAAGTTCCCAACACATCTGGCAGCTCACAGCTATCTATAACTCCAGCTATCAGGGAATCCGCCACCCCATACTGGTACACACATGTACACATGCACACACATATGTGCCCATAAATTTTTTTTAAATGATCGGAAACCCTTTTTAAACACCACCAAACGTGACGAGTCAAATCTGTATAGGATACTTAACATTTGGAGGATCGGATGACAATTCCACGTGAACTTGTTTCCCGGGCGTCAGTGGTGGGATTTGCTCACCCGTCATTTCCTCCTTCGTGTCACCGCGGTACATTTTTCCCTTGATCATCTTTCTAAATGCCAGTTTCATTTCAAGAAGGGGCTTTTCTATTCTGTTAACGAGTTTCCTACTTTTTCACGTTAATGTATCGTTGAGAGGTGTGTGGCTAAGGGCCTCGCCCTAGCTTAGCGCCTTTCGTGTTAAGGTGCTGTAGAAGTGGGTCCTTAAATGGAAGCCTTTGCGCTCTCATAGCATGAACCATAATAGTCAATAGCAGACATGCTAAGTGAGTAAAAGGTATTTTTGATGCAATACAGCCTTTACATGCCAGCCAGCCACCTCATCCCTACTCACCCAAAAGAGCATCTATCCCAACCCGGCAGGTAAAATCAGCTTTACTAAGATTTTTCAATTTGAGCAATTTAAAAGAAATTGTGCCTTAGAGGATGCTTCAGCTGCAGACTCTTGGCACAATATGCTAGCTAGCCTTTTTATTATTCTAAGTACAGTAGACTATGCAAATAGCTACTGATTCTGTGGAATGACCGCTCCCCAAAAAATGGGGCAGGGAAATAAAGTTTAGGGTATCATAGAGAGCTTTGTTTGGGGAAGAAGGCATGTTTTGATATATTTTTTCCACAATATATACATATAGTTCATATGTATACGAATATATATGTGTCTTTGACTACATTGCTCCTCATAGAGAAATTTTTAATAGTCATTATAGACATGGCAATGGGCTACCTCGTGACACAGAACACTCACGTCTTTGAAAATAACAAGCCAGGGCTTGGAGAGATAGCTCAGTAGTTAAGAGCACTTGCTGCCCTTCCAGAGGACCCACCTTCAATTCCCAGCACCCACATGGTGACTCACAACCACCTGTAACTTTAGTTCCGGGAGATCCAGTGCCCTCTTCTGACCTCCATGGGCACCAGTCACACACACGCACATACACACACACACACACACACACACACATATATATGTAAGCAAACACTCATACACGTGAAAATAAGCAAATCTTTTAAAAAAAAAAAAGAAGGAAGAAGATAGAAAAGAAGCCAGAGCCTTGAAAAGTAAAAATTAATTATTTTAATTATTTGTTCGATTTTAGTTTTTCAAGACAGGGTTTCTCTGTGTAACAATCCTGGCTGTCCTGGACCTCACTGTAGACCAGGCTGGTCAAGAACTCCCAGAGATCTATCTCCCTCTGCACCTGAGTGCTGGGATTAAAGGTGTGCACCACTATCACCTGGCCAAATTTAACATTTTAAAGCATGCTTTTCTTGACTTTTTTATTTTTTGGTCAAGAAACAATAAGCCATCCTGACCGCAGCTTTAACCAAAGGTAGCCTGATACAGAATGGCACTAACCAACTCTTCACAAACCAGGAAGACCAAAAACATATAAGTTCGTTTGTTGTTGTTTTTAACCCAACTTTAATGTTGTTCTAATCAAAACCTGAAAGTCCCCATTAGAGTGCCTTTCTCAGAGCTTCAAATGCAGTTCAATAAAAAGCATGCCAAACATGCTAAAGCTTTGATCCCCAGTGTGGAGAAAACACCACCTCTACAACAACAAAAATCTTTTTGGGATCTCTTAGTTTACAATTTAGTAAGTAGAACTAAGCATTCTTGACAATGGTCTGGAAATTTCCTGTACTGGTTACTGTGATCTAGTTTGCCTCTGAGAGGAAAAAAATTTCCCCAGTGATGTGCCCAGCCTCCTGAAGTTAGCAGGAGTTCACACCAAAGAACCACACAACTGAGAAACTAAAAACAAAAACACAAAAAGAATGCTCAATATTTTATGTAAAGTTATGATTTTGTATTAGGTCACATTATTGGTGGCTCTACCTGCCCACATATATGCAACTTCTACACATGTATGTATATTTTTTTCAATTCTCTAGCTAGAGTGCACATGTATGTATAATACATTTGAAAGTTTTATGGACATTATATGATTACTTGTAAAAGCAAAGCCTTTGTAGCTGAGAATGTAGATGGGTGGCTACCCATCCTGGGTAGTCTGCTCTGACTCACCCATCCTGGGAGGCAATATACCACTGCTTTAATCTTTCCTGGGTCAGACACTGGACAGCCAAGGATAACTCCACAGCCAAGTCAGCAGCCTTATTTACAGAAGTTTTCTTATCTGTCGATATGTTTTAAATGAAGCCTCAGCAACGGTTCTCCCAATATTCTCTAAATGACTGACTCATGGGGGCATGGTCTAAGATTCCCGGAACTGTTCGAGGGGCACAGATTTAAATGGGAAGGCAGTTGCATTGCAACACTTATGCTTTGTAAAATCCCCCTGGTTCTTCTGACCCTATCCACCATGGCTTTGGGGAGAAGGAATGAGTACAGTTAACGTAGCTGTCCAGGCAGGGATGAAGGTATTACAAAGAGATACTTGTATCCCTCCGTTTGGCTGTAAGACTGTTGGGACAGCAACCTCAAGAAGTTGAAATTCCCTTAAGAATCGTATGCTAGGTGAAGGAAAAGGATGGAATCTGGTACCAGAGGCAGAGGGGGAGTTTGTCTTTGTCTTCATAAGGTGCTGACTTGGAAGACCACCTGACAGAAGAATCCAGAACTCTTGACAACAATGCCCAGGGCCACACCCATGGAAAGGACTGCTTAGCTGTGCACAGCTCTTGCTGTTTGCTTAAACCTCAAGTCAGGACCCTGAAGATGGAGTCCAGATGGTCACTGGACTTCTTTATTAGTTCATCTTCTCAATGTAGCCATTGAACAAATATCCTTTCTCTCTCTCTCTCTCTCTCTCTCTCTCTCTCTCTCTCTCGCTTCTTTGTAGTAGGTCTGTTGAGACTGAGCAACAGAGCAGCTGTTGAGGCTGCCGGAGACCAGACTGCAGCTCTAACTACTCCAGTAACACCACTTGTTCTGCATGAACCGTGAGGCTCGGAGCAAGACCTTGTAAACCACAGCAGCCGGACCAGAACCAAAGAAACAAAAAGCCGTCTGAGAACTTTGAGCCCTGAATCCACCTTCTTTCCTTGTCATCAGAAGCATCATCTTCCACGCTGGTGAGATCATTCACCGTTACTGCCGATGGACCTTCCCTGAGCAATTGATTGCCCTGTCAGGAAATACCCAGGATTTGTCACCTTCTCGGCTCACTACTTTCAAACTTTGAATCAGAGCTGTGCAACCAAAGTCTGTTTCTAGAGGAGAAGCTACACTGGCTAAATGAATATCCAGAGGAACCTGAAAGGAAATCAAATACTGGAATTGACTATATCTGTTGCTACGGATACTGATGTCCAAGATTGGGGTATAACTTGCTGCCTTGAAGAGCTGTGTGTTGCTACAGTGATTGTTTGGGTGACTGAAACCTGAGCCCAGCATTTAGCGAATTCGGCTGTCAGAATGTCCCTGGTATAACCGAAAGGGAGGAATCCGAAAGATTTAATATGAGAAGAGTGGAAGGAATTTATCTTTTGTGTTTCTCCTGCCTGTCACCTGACTGGATCTTCCAGGAGTGCTGCGCCGAAACCGAGCGAAGGACGTCAGGATTGAACACGCAGACACCTCTCTAGTTGCTGGTAAAAGAAGGTCTTTGTGGAACAGCACCACGGAGGTTTTTATACCTAACACAGTCAGGCGGGCCAACAGGTGAAGACCTCCATTGCCTGATCCTCAATCAAGGCCAGGACTATACGTGCTCAGAAAGTTGTTGGTAAACAACTTTGACACGGCTTTCAGAAGCTCAAATCAGAAGGGCAAGAAAAGGTCACTAGCAGGGGAGAGCAGCTGGAGGCCAGGACTCCAAAAGGTCCCAACACAGGAGGACCTCGAGATACCCTTGATCGAGGCCATGAGAAGAAAAAATGACACGAGTGAGAAGATCCAGTAGCCTTGAAAAGCACTGGGCAAAAGACAATGGAACACAGTCCTCAAAGTGCACTCTCTGATTCAGCAAGAAGTCCTGAGTCATGGAGTTCACCCATCAATGCTCATCGGGCAGACAAGGTGGGTGCAATTACTGTGATAATTAAAGAATAAAGACCATGCAGGCATGAAGGCATGGATCCCAGTTACCTTTGGAATAAAGCCAAGGGCAGCCCGCCCCCTTAAAGCACAGTCTAACCTGTGTCCACAGGAAAGGGGTAGGCCCAGACGCAGAAAGATAATGGCTAAGCTTTTAGTCTCCAGTCATTACCAGTTCACAGCGGCAACAGCCGCCCTGGTAACAATGGCGACCCGATCTCTTTAGGAAAGGAATCATCGGCCTGCACTGTCAGAAATGCAGTAATTTATAATTCTCTGCCCAAGCCATCTTTTAAGGGGCCTGAGGCAGTGTAGGGGGATGGTAACCATTAGGATTTGGAGGTCTAATGCAAATTTCCAGAAAGTCAGACAGTTCTCAGCTATAGATCAAAGCAGATCCGGAGAACTCTCTGTGTGTGCAGAGATGCCTTTGTTCAGGGTGTTTAGGACGAACTTTCCCGCCTAATCAGCTGAACTGAGTAGGATAAGTTAGATTGCAAAGTCACTTTCACCCCTGAAGTCTGCCCCGTCTGTGTCCCAGGATGGAGAGATTGTCCCACAGATCTCTTCTGTGGTACATGATGTCCAGTTAAGGTCTGGGACCTTTTCTATAAAGAGGAAAGTTTTGAATCCTGCTCAAAATAGGAAAATGGTTCTGGTGTCTTTAAAATAAAAGAAGGGCCCCATGTCTGTTGGTAAGAGGGCCACAAAGTCTTGCCAGCCAAGCCCTACAGGGTCCCGCCAGGGCACCCTAGCCACACTAGGAGCCACCCTAGCAGGAGCTGCAGTATGGGCAGAAGGGGAACGGCCTCTCCCACTTCTTTACCCTTGCTGAGACCCCAGGCATCAAGGTAACCTTGCTACCTGATGCATCCAGGACCCCACTTCAGAGAGGCCAAGGGGTATGTGTCAGTTTTTCTGTGTGGGAGGTCCCTGAGCTGCACTGCTTGGATGGGAGACTGGACAGAGAAGCTATGAGCAGCCCTCTCTACTGATTCTCCAAGCCTGCTTCCTCTAACTGCGTTAGTCTTTCTGTTCTCCCAACTCCTTTGTCCTATGCACGTGGTCTGCCTGTGTTCGGCACCACCAAGCCTGGATATCCTTACTTTGTTTCTACTTTTCAGTCATAAAGACAACATAAGCGGGGGAAGGAACATAACCAGAAGTCACACTTTCTGGGTGTCTTAGATGTCTGGGTTTTTTTATGGTTTCTGTTTTATATTGATGGCCTCTAGGTTACAAGTACTTATAAGATTAAAAGAGGGCAAAAGAGGAAAAATATGTATTAGGAGTTTGATTAACAAAGAAGCCAAAATCTCCCTTCCTCGTAGGATCATTATAATATCCTGCAACTTTATGAGGGAGAATGCTTATTAAGCTTTTCGGGATGCCCACCCCCACCTACGGACGCACGCGTATTGGTTATGGATGTGTAGACAACGTGGTTCAGTCTTACAGAGAAACAAATGCCTTTGGGTGAGGATAGTATTGGAAAACTGTCCTACACGGAGCGCACTGAAAAGCTGGCTCTGGAGATGGCATTAGCCACTACTTCAGACCAAAGCATGCTTGTCTCAAAGGTTCGTCTAAAGCCCCCAACCTGGGTCAAGCTGGCGCCCTGACTCTGTGCCAAGAAGAACAACAGAACATCCCAGGAAAAGGATCGTGTGCTTGGGAGCAGCTAAGAGGTAAACTATTTCCAATAAAGGTTACCTTAATTTATATCTTTGCGCAAAGGTGTCTGTGATATCTATATTTTTAAAAAGAAACAGTTAACAGTATGTTTATACATGGAAAGGATAAGAGGGACCCTCTGGCTAAAATCTCTCAATAATAACCCAATATCATAGTCAGTGAAATTCTATTAGATGCTGTAAACATCAACTTAATAATTATCATAACTAATCCTACATCTTGCATAAGTCACAAAGCCTATCTTATCTTTTCTTGGAAACTTACAAGACCTAATGGCTTAACAATACGTACACAGATAATACTAAGTTTTTGCTTGTTGTTTTTTGGGTTTTGTTGTTGTTTGTTTGTCTTGAGACAGGGTCTCTCTACATAGCCCTGCTTGTCCTGGAACTCACTATGCAGACCAGGCTGGTCTGGAACTCACAGAGATCCCCTTACCTCTATCTCCCAAGTGCTTGGATTAAAGGCGTGTGCCGCCATGCCCAGCTGATAACACTATTTATTACATTACCCTGTGTATGTAGTTTGGATTCAACCTTCTACTAGGATGAAGTTGCATAGTAGCTTCTAAGCTGAACAGTTGCCATCTTCGTGACTCCACTATGTCTGCTCAAAACAATCACACTTGAGGTTAAAAGCAGTGGTGGCAAACGTATTTAATCCCAGCACTCGGAAGTCAGAAACAGGCAGGTCTCTGTGAGTTTGAGGCGAGCCTCCTCTATAGAGTGATCCAGGAGAGCCAGGAGCACACAGAGAAAAAAAAAACTAAAATAAGATAAAAATGAAAACAGAGGCCCTCTTGGTATGTTTGCTAGCCCGGTTTATGCTCTGGCTCACCCTTTATGAAGATAAATACATTTTCTTGCTGAACATTTCACTTGGTTCTTGTGTTCTCTTGTGCGACATGCATGACACTGAGATTGTTCCCCTTCCTACAGGCACTCAAGCCTGTGGTCATCTTGGAATCCAGAATGACAGGGTTGACCAAACACACACTGGCCAGTGACTGAAACTGGCCTCCAGCGTCATGAGCTAGAAAAGGCCCCCGAATATGAAGATGTTATCTACAGCATCTATGGCCACACCTTGGAGCAAGGTGGTCACCTGATGGAGTTCAGTGTGGCCTGTCAAGGCAGGATGTCCTGGAGTCGTTTTGCAAAACCAGAGCAGAGAGAAGCTTGCTTTGAAGGAGACCACTTAATTAAGCTTGCATCTTGCTTCCTTCCCAGTTCTTCCTCTGTTAAACTGAAAACTCTCCTTAGCACCCAGGTAAGACAAGGATCACTGAACCCGTTTATCAGTTCCTCTGCCCAACATGCCACATTGATTAAGACTCCTTTCCCTACTTCTCACCACGAATCACCTTCAGCTGGTGTTTCAGGATGGGTGGCAGAATGGAGGCATTTTCCTCAAAACTCTAGTAACACTTATTCTGTAGTTTTTTATTTATTTGATTGTTTTTTAAGATTACAGTTAAAAATCACTCATCTGAATGACTGCTTTTTTTTTTCAACCTTCCCACCTTTTGACCTGAGGTGAATGCTTCACTTGGCAGTCTAAAGCTAGAACCCCTTCCGGGGTGACCAGATAGCCCTTAGGAGGTGAGCGGCAGTCAACTTGGGGACCAGAAGTGTAACCAAGCAAGTGAATATAGGGGGGGGGGGCGTTTGCATAGGGAACTCCTCGGGAAGGGAAAGGAAGGCGACATGGGTTTGCCAGCAGCTGGAGGCTTTTCTCACACCAGACTTTATGTTTCCCTTTAAGGCGGATTGGGAATGGGATGGGGTCGAAAGTTTCTGAGCTAGATGACAGGCAGTTGTAAAGACTGAAAGCTCTTGGTCCGCTTTGGCTTCATTCAAACTAGGGGACAGAATTGAAAAAAAGAAATCTTTATTACAGGAACTTGAGAGAAGATATATAAATAAGACCCATAAAAGGTCACATAGGCCCTGTCTCTGTCCTTTTAGCCCCAAGTAAGGCCACAGGTGAAGGTGGCACACTTCCAAACTCTTCTGGTTTTTATTTAATAAAGCATCTCTTTTCCTGTAACTATCCTTGTGTCTCTGTACAATGTACTGAAAAAGGCAACAAGAACTTAGAAACGCCAGCATCTCCCATCCAGACACAGTCAGTGCTCTAACCCTTGAACTTTCTGACCCTTTGGCTCTCCACTGTGTCTTGATGATATTTTTTTGGTTTTGTGTGTTTCTAATATAACTCGTGTCCTTACACATACTAGGCAAGTTCTCTACTCCACTCCCATCCCCAGGCCTTGGAAGCATCCCAATCATTCCTGAGTGTGCTGGGAAGAAATAAAGTGTTTTGTCTGTTTCTTTAGCAGAAACTTCTCGGAGTGGGCATGTATAGTTTTGGGAGCTAGCCTGCAGGAGACAGCTATTTTAAGAAGTGTCAAATATGATTCTTTCCCATAATATACTAGCATGTATTTACAGCAAGGAATTCAAATCTTCTTGTCTTCCCCACCTTGTACGACTTTTATTCAAATATTTTAACCCCTCACCACACGCCCAGTAAAAACTTTGTTTACACCAAGACCCTATGACTGCATTCCAGAAATTTGATGGTCTAGAGCAATGACCTCTTCCCCCTCCCTTCTTCATTTCCTGTGACCAGTTCTTTAAAGACTAACTAATCGAAAAAGACTTTGAGATCGGACCTCGGCCAATTGGGGGAAAGGCACAGTCCACACTAGCATTAAAACCAAGGACACTTCCTGCCCCTGCTTGGGCGAGCAGGGCAACCTCTGCTTGGGAATGCAGCAGCAATTCCCTTTAGGTAGAGAAACAAGACTCTGACTGAAAAGATGTGTTTTGGACCTTGCTTACTCCTCGGGTATCAGCTACAAGGAGCTACTACTCTATGTCAATTCAGTAAAGCTACCAAGTTGTTTGTTGTCCACTAAATTGATGACGGTTCGTGATGCTTATTATACCACTGCTTCAGGTCTCTGCCTTCAGGCTGTCAGGAAACTCATTAGTGTAGAATTAGCCTGAGACTGTCCAAGACTGTGGGAATCCAGTTCTCAAGAAGGTCGTCAAGTGAGAGAAAACGGCCATTCTTGCTTGTCAACTACATCTGAAATGAACTCAAACCCAAGTGTCTGGGTACATCTGTGCGAGGTTTTTCATTAATTAAATCATTTGATGTGGGGAGATCCACTTTTAATCCAGATCCTTTGAGGTAGGAAGATGCACCTTAAATCCTGCTCTTTGAAGTGAAGACCCACCTTTAATCTGGGCCACATCAGCTGCTGGCAGCCTATATAAAGGACACGGGAGAAGGAAGCCTGCTCTCTGCCTGCTTGCTCTCCTGTTCACTCTTACTGACAGTCCCTTCCTTCACCGACATGAGAGCCTACTTCTTCAGGACACTGAAGACCAGCTGAGACATTCAGCCTCGTGGACTGAACAACTACTGGGTACTTGGGCCTTCTGTTTGTAGACAGCCTTTGCTGCACTAGCTGAGCCACAGGCTGTAAGGCATTCTAATAAATCCCATTTCTATATATAAATATAGACAGACAGATGAGAGGTATAAATTCATTCTGTTAAGTCCTGCTCTCTAGAGAGCCCTGACTGATACAACACCCTAGGAATAAAAACACCACGGAAGAATTTTGCCAAGGAACTGAAGAGTAATCTCACTCCTGGAATTCCCAAGGACATTTAGAATCCTGCTGGCCTGTGAATCCCGGCATTGTCTTTTGATGCCACACAGTCTGGGAGCCTAACAAAAGCTCCTCAGAGTTTGCACTCGGGTGCTCATTCCCGGGGCTGGAAGCTCCAGGAACAAGCCAGCTACGGTGAAGTCCCTAAACGTGACACAGTTTCACCAGTCTGGTTTTGTTGGCTTCGTTTTCTGTTGGTTTTAAGTGATGGGACTTGGGGCTTGCTTGGCAACCATGGCGGCCCTGTGATCCAGGCATGGAAGAGACAAGGATTCACAGCGCAGCAGGGGTGTGAGACATGAGAAATGAGGATTCTCTTTTGGGGCTCTTAGTCTCCTTGATAACAGAATTTAAGACCAGACTCAAATGGAAGCTTAAGGACAATTTTATTAGTGTTTAAAAGGAAAGCTTCCAGAGCAGGTAAGCTGTAAGTCTCAGCGGCCTCCTACAGGAGAATGGAGGAGAGAAGGGGACAAAAGGACTCGTCATTTCAGCAGACACGGAGGTCAGACGTGATAGCTAAGGAGCCACATGGCGAGGAGGGGGCTTTAAAAAAAGATCAAGGAAGTCCCAAACATTGGGGAAGTCCAAAGTGTTAGAGAAAGCGTGCTTAGAAAAGAGAGAGAGAGAGAGAGAAGTGAAGGGGAAGTTAGGCTTTTCTGAGTAATTCCCCAAAAGTGGTAAGGCTCCCAAAGCTGCAGGCCATTCCCTAGTAAGTGGCAGGGAAAGTACAGTATCTAATTATTGCACTTACCTATTTAGCATGGCTTAAGATGAACTCTCTTTCTTCAGGAGGTGTTTCCTTGGCTAGGTAATTGACCGGACACCATGGAATTTCAGGTCTCCACTGAAGTCAACCAAAATTTTTCTCTTAATGGGCTATCCTAACAGCTGAAAACATAGATTTAGGCAGCAGCTCTAGTCTTGGGAAAGCTGAATGAAGGGTAACAGTGGGTGACTGAATTTGGCAATGGCAGTGAGGTGGAAGGGGCTGGGGTTTCAACAGGGGGATGGGGGATTTCAGCAAGCCTTAGAGGAACAGAAAGTTCCTCGGTCTGACTCCGGCAGAGTTTGTTCCAAAATGACTGAGGTGACATCATCTGTGCTGACTCCATTCTGTGTTTTCTTAGACCAGGCTCAGCCTTCTACCTCCCTCCCCACAAGTGTCTGCCTTGGCAACACAGATTTCCATGGCCTTGACCATAGTCCAGTTGTATTAACCAAAGCAAAAGTAAACTAACAACTAAAAAAAGATAGAAGTCAAAAATAGTTGACATTCGTCTAAAATAATAACCATGCTCTACTAGGAATGACTATTTCAAGGTTACTTTGCCCCTCATCTAACTTTGATGTAAATGATGGTCTTTGTGATTTTAGCCTTTAAAAATGCTGCACCCCTGAGCCTAGGCACCAGGAATCTTTTCAGAGACACAAACCTGTTCTTGGCCTGGCCATCAATAAAAATGACTTAAAGCTTTTTTTTTTTCGGGGGAGAAGATGGGGGAGTTGAGACGGGGTTTTTCAGTGTAGCCTTGACTGTCCTGGAACTCACTCTTCAGACCAGTCTGGCCTTGAACTCACAGAGATTCGCCTGCCTCTACTTCAGGAGTCTTGGGATTAAAGGCCTGCGCCACCATCGCCAGGCAACTTAAAGCTTTTAATTGACTTGATCAACATGGTGGCCCCTAACTATCTTGTGTCGATCCTTTCAGTTCACGGTTTATTCCAACATCCCTGAATCCTGCTGAGGCGTTCTTCTCAAAGACCGCTACTCAGGTGAAAGACTCCACTACTGAAGAGACAGAGAGACATGCACAATGTAGTTAGCGGAGGAAAAAGGGCAGTAGGAAGCTTAATGTTACAGTCAGGCATGTGCTGGAAAGAGGTTGCAATTGTTAAGATTAATACTATTAACAAGAGTCCCTCGGGGACTGGAGAGATGGCTTAGTGGTTAAGAGTACCAGCTGCTCTTTCCAGAAGACCCAGGTTCAATCCCCAGCATCCACATGGCAGTTCACAACCGGGTATCAGTTCCAGATTGCCGACATCCTCACACAGACATACATGCAGGCAAAACACCAATGAACAGAAAATAAAAATAAATTAATAAAAAAAAATAAGAGGCCTCTTCTCCCCCTCACAGTACCAGAAGGAGCCCTGAAAGGGGCTAAGGGAGAAAAACTCAACCTCGCGGCAGTGCCTATAAACCACAGGTGTTATTCCTTTGGGACACTTTAAGAACTAACCACGCCCACCCCAGCCACTTCGGACCTCCCTCGCCGCCATCTTTTCTCTTCTCTCTCTCTCTCTCTCTCTCTCTCTCTCTCTCTCTCTCTCTCTCTCGTGTGTGTGTGTGTGTGTGTGTTTGTTTCGTGTCGTGTGTACGTGTGCCTTTGTTCTCTCTATGTTTGTCTATGTCTCCCTTTTTTAAAGTAATAAATGTCTAGCTTTATGTATAGCTTTATGTCCATTTACTCTGCCGTCCACCGCATCCAGTCGCCTGACTCTGCCGCTGGCCCGGGGACCCTGACTCCCCCGGCCGCATGGCGCTGCCACCCTGGAGATCTTGCGGGGACCCACAACCACTAGCAGCTGCTCCGCGAGCTGCCCGGGACATCCCATCATCATAATATTTTTAAAAAGAACAATAACAGGATTATAGAACGGCAAGACATCTTGAACGACCCAATAGTGAGCCTAGGTCCTGGGGATGGAGAGAGAGAGAGAGAATGATGGAAATACAGTACTCATATATGAAAATCTCAAAAAAACACTTAGAAAAAAGATGAGACCTCCTGTTCTGCGCTGGAACACTGGAAAGAGGACCCTCAGGTCATGAACCTACATAGCTGACCTTCCAGTGTGTGCAGGGAGAAAAGCTGGCTCCTAGAATGTACAGAAATTGCTTCAAAATCGGGTGGTGGTGGTGGAGCAGGCATTTAATCCCAGCACTTGGGAGGCAGAGGCAGAGGGATCTCAGACTTCCAGGCCATCCTGGTCTGCCAGGACTGTTACACAGAGAAACACTGTCTCAAACAAACAAACAAACAAACAAACAAAAAACAAAAAAAAAGAAAGAAAGAAAAGATAGAGAGAGAAAGAAAGAAAGAGAAAAAAGAAAGAAGTGCTTCAAATGTGCTTCAAGGAGGGAAGAGCCCACTCCAAGTTGGCAGCCAGACTTGGAACTGCCATCAAGCTGTATTGGTTTTGGAAGCATGAAGTCAAGATTGAGAGCTTCCGGGAGGCTTCCTCTTAATTTTCAGAGAGCTGCTGAGGCCAGGCACCATGTGAAAGGGGAATCCCTGTGAGGTCATGATGGGCCATTGTTGGAAATTGTGTAAGTGAAGCCTAGGGTGCCAGAGCTGACAGATGTCTGCCAAGGACAGCTGCATGCTGGCAGTAGAACCAGCCAGAGCCGGGGAGGGAGAGGGAGAGAGATTACAGGAAGCAAAGTTGGAGGGCTGGCTCTATCTAAAGTCCCAGACACTCTGCATGGAGCAACAGTTGGTGTCTGTCCTACTGAGTTTCTGTCTTTTGGTCCGGTATTTCCTCACTATCTCTCTTTTCCTCCCTTTGGAAAGGGAATGAATATTCTGTGCCATTGTAAGCTTAAAGTACGATGTTTGCCTTTTGGTTTTACAGGGGGCTATTGCTAAGAGACTGTCTTGAGCCGCAGAGGTAGCTGGACTTTTGAACGATTTTGAGGGCGTGAGGCAGAGTGGTTTGAATGAGCGCTGTTCCGTACTTGGTACTTGGACACTTAGTCCCCAGCTGGTGCACGGCTAAACAATGTTTAGTAGATGTGACCTTGCTGGAGGAAATAAGTCACTGGAGGCAACTTTTGGCAGCTCGTCATCTTGCCCCAACTCGGGTTGGTTTTCTTTGCTTCCTGTGTGTGGACGGAAATGTGGCCACCAAGCTCCCTGATCTGGCTACCTGCGTCCGTGTCCTACAGCCATTGTAGACCCTCTCTGAAATGCAAGCCCAAATAAACCTTCTTCTGGGGAATGTTTTTGGTCATGACGTGATAACACAACAGCGAAAAGTAACACACCTCAAACACCGAAACCAAGCCCTCTTCCTTCCGTGCTCTCCCCCCCCCCTTTGAAAATAAAGTTTTCATTTTAAAACTTGTCTGCCGGGCGGTGGTGGCACACGCCTTTAATCCCAGCACTCAGAAGGCAGAGGCGGGCGGATCTTTGTGAGTTCGAGGCCAGCCTGGTCTACAAGAGCTAGTTCCAGGACAGGCACCAAAGCTACAGAGAAACCCTGTCTCGGAAAACCAAAAAAAAAAAAAAAAAAAAAAAAATTTGTCTTTCCATTCTGTCTTAGGATATAAATTGATTTTCACTTCTTCCACTCAGTAATTTTTGTCTCATAGGCACAAATCAGAATCACACTGTCTGTTTGCGCACTGAAATTCCTAGTGGAAAGTCAGCCCTGCATTAAATATTCCACAAGGTTGATTGAGTCATTTGGAGTCCTTGACTATGGAGAGTTGGAATGGTACAGATTTCGGAGCCAAAGTATCTTTGGCTATTTTTAGCCTCATGAATAGTTACTCATTGTCTGCCTCTGTAATTGATTGACAGTGGGCATAAGTGATTCCGTGTAGCCACCCACCACCTCTGGCTCTTAACAACCTTTCCACCCTTCTGACTTTCATATGCAGGAGAAACATACAATCATCTATTAACTACTGCCATATTGATGAAGGGCATAGTCCCAATCTAAAATGGACCACAGGACCCTTTTCCTATTCTATCTGTTGGCTGAAGAGACCAGATATTGGTTTCTCTGTAAGAGGAGTTGTTTCGAGTCCCTAAATTATACGGAGTTTAGTTTGAAATTTGAATTACGTATCTTAAAAGCAAGTCACAGTTTTATAAGATTAAAATACAAGGTTTAGCCAGGCAGTGGTGGTGCACGCCTTTAATCCCAGCACTCAGGAGGCAGAAACAGGCAGATGGATCTCTGTGAGTTTGAAGCCAACCTGGCCTACAGACAGGCTTCAAAGCTACACAGAGAAATTCTGTCTCAAAAAATAAAATAAAATACGTGGTTTAAGCAAGATCACGGTCCCTCTGGTGTTCCCAAAGATTTCTGGGGAAGGGGTTGGATTGTGGTAGAAGAACAGAGACTAGAGTAAGCTACATCCAAGATTGACATATTAAAGAAGCCAATGGCCTAGAAAGACTGAAAACCCTTCCCTATCTGAGCTTCATAACAAAGCATTCTCAAGAAATGTCCAAAATATATAACCATGAGTGGGATGGGTCACATGGGTTATAGCCACGTGATCTGGGGGCAGGGGTGTTTAACCTCAAGTCACCAGACTACTTTCACTGTAAGGTGTCTTTTCTCTTCCTTAATAAACTGTGTTTCTATTTTTAACCATGTGTCCTTGACCTAATTCTTTGCTGTGGCCCTTTAAAGAGTCTAGATGCTTCAGCAGGTGGCCTGGGATTCAGATCCATGCCTGCCATAATGTTTCATTATACAGTCATCCCTAGAAGGTGTTAAGCGAGGACACACCCCATCAGAATAATACCTATTCCAGCTTCCATGAGCCAACAATTTATTAGGGAGGAAGATCTGAAGCACCACATGGTAGTCAAGGCAACCAGCCATGGAACTATGTAATGCCACTGTGTGGGAGTTGAATTTTGAGGGAAAAGTCTGGGACTTGGCCAGGTGGGAGGGACAGGAGAAGCGAGTATGCACAACAAGTTGGCACAGATACCTGAACCTACAGGAAGGACAGCTGTAAGGATTGCAAGGGAGACAAGGTGGGTTGGGGAACATGTAAACACTGACTAATGAATCTGTCACACAGGAGATTGGTAAGACTTGTGACGCTGCCCTCGCTCCACCCAGCTGTGCAATGGTGACCTGAGTCATGAACTAAGAGCTGGCATAGTTACTAAGCACAGAACAAATAGTGCTTCCAGAACTTTGACCAAAGTACTTTTTTTTTTTTTTTGAGACAGGGTCTTTCTATTACATAGCTCTGGCTGTCCAGGAACTCACTACATAGACCAAGTTGGCCTAGAACCGCCAGAGACCCATCTGACTCTGCCTCCAGAGTGCTGTGATTTAAGATATGTGCCTGACATGGTGAAGATTTTGTTTTTAAGAATAGTGGGTTGGGGGGGCTGGAGAGATGGCTCAGCGTTTAAGAGTATTGCCTGCTCTTCCAAAGGTCCTGAGTTCAATTCCCGGCAACCACATGGTGGCTCACAACCATCTGTAATGATGACTGGTTCCCTCTTCTGGTGTGCAGACAGAATATTGTATACATAATAAAAATAAATAAATATTTAAAAAAAAAGAATAGTGGGTTGGGGATGTAGCTCAGTTTGTAAAATGCTTGCTTAGCGTACATGAGGCACTGGATTTAAATCCACATGAACACTGGTGGCATCAATGCTACCCAACAGGTACATGCCAACCTCGTTGTCTTTTCTATACTTCTTCACGTGCTTTATGTTAGTTACCTAGTCAGCCCTGGTGTGCCCACAAAGTAGCCCTGTCTCTGAGGAGCACCATCACTCACCCCTGGACCTCCTATGGCTTCCTGACAATGTTCATCCACAACTTTGCGGTCCAAAGTTTAAAGTCAGGGGTTTTAAGGATGATCCAGTGATTTCGATAACATGAAAAAAGTGCTACTTGTAATTTAAAAACTGATGCGAAAGGGAAAGACAGAACTTGCGTGACGGGTTTCTTATTAGGGGAAAGGGAACGTAAAAGGGGAAAGGGGAGGGAGGAGACTGGCCTCTAGAGAGAGAAACAGCAGAAGAGAAGAGAGAGGCTTCTAGGTTTTTAGAAAGAAAAAAAGAAGAAGAAAAAGAAAAGGGTGTGAAGAGACAGAGAAAGAAAGAGAAACAGAGAGAGATAAATAAACAGGCAGAGAGAGAAAGAGAGAAAAAGAAAGAGATGGCGAGGTGGACAAGGCCCACCATTTAAAAAGGAGCATAGTGAATGTGCTCAGGAGGTGCTCTTAGTGGCTGCAGCTGAGGATGTATCCTGTCAGGACCCCAAGGGCAGACCAGTACAGATGCCTGAATACCAACAGTACTGAGGGATGAGACACCAGTAGAGACAAGAATGTAGGCCAAAGGAAAACAAAGTTCCAGTGCTGTTTGTTAGGGCTATCTATACCCTGCAAGAAAACTACTCTGAATTTGATGCTATGGCACTACCTGGGCAGTGTGGGATACTTGGTCTGGTCTTTAGAATCCTTGGAGTACTGCAGAACTACCTTAATGTACTCTTACACTTGTGGGGGTACATCAGGAAAGCTCTTCCCTCGATCTGGGTCTTGGCAGTCTACTCTGGGAGACCTGCTGGGTCAATTTAGTGTCTATTCCATCAGGAGTCTCTGCCCTCTTACTGCTCTGAGCTCTGGAAGATTCTGGAATGGCTCCTTCCTCTCCAGGCATCAGCAAGCCTTTACCAGCTTCTCCCTCAGTAGTGAGACTTGTGCAGGGACCTGGCTGGGCACTCTCCTATGTGCTGGTGAATCCAAGATTATGTCCTCTTTCATGGTGTTATGTAGCCCCCCCCCTGTCTTTCCCTTGCTCCCTGGGATGCAAATCAAGGACTGTTTTGGCTAACCAGCTAAGCTTCCTGCTAAGTTCTGTGCTCTGCTCTGTTAGCCTGGTGAATTAGCCCTAAGGCCTTGTATTACTTTGAAATGATAATTTCCCAACCTGCCCGGGAGAGCTCACAGTGCCAAGGTCCCTCTCACCTGTCTGCCACTGCCCCAATCTCTCACCCACCTGCCTGCAGAAAAGTTCTCACACGGCGCCAGTTCCCCCCAACCCCCTCTGGCTGGGAGGGATTTCCGTTACTGGGGGAAAAGGTATATTAACTCTGGATAAAGCTAAATAAATTGGCATTCACCTCTTGGCGAATGACTCGAACTCTCTATGTGTGTGTGTCTCTGTTTAACCCCTAGGCCCTTGCCCAAGCTCGTGGTGGTATGGAGCCTCAGTACATACCGGGAGGGTGGTGATGCGGACCTCAGGTGATTAAACAGTGTTACACCTGTATCTTTCTTTTCAGGCTAATATTTTATAGAAATCCAGAAGAGAGCTAAGGGTCATGGAGACCAGCTTTTAGAAAACCCAACACAGTGAGCATGGGCAGCAGAAGGACAGCAAGCTTGTAGACAAGTTGTAGACATTGTTCCGGTTGGACAATTGGACAATTCATAGGCCTCTGAAAAGAAGCCTACAACCTATAGTCTAACATCCACTTCCAACTCTGTTTAGGACAAAACACAGCAGGACTGAAATTTGAACCAGGTGCCTTCATCTCGCAGTCAGTGGGCAGGAACAACAGGCATGGAGAAGCAAAACTGTCTTCAGAGAACAATCACTCGAGATATTTAGCTGGCTGTAGCATATGTCCAATATCTGCTTCTCCTTAGCAAGGACAAACGCAGCCATGTCTTAGACTTGGCAAAAATCACATTTCTGTCTATCTGGGCATGTTTTATTGTTTCTTTATTAATTTTTGTCATACAATACATTTTGATCATTTCCCCCTCCCCCAAGTGTTGTCTTCAGCAATATGGCCTTACCACCAGGCTGTAAGGAGCAACCAGTAGCCTTGGCAACAGCCTGTGATGTTTAGGGGTTCCTATGGGATGACTTACTTGGTCAGTGACTCAACAATGTACAACCCATTTCTGGCACTGGAGGTTTTTTTGTTTTATTTTGTTTTTTGGCTTTTCAAGACAGGGTTTCTCTGTGTCACTTTGTTATCTGCCTTGGAACTAACTCTTGTAGACCAGCCTGGCCTCGAACTCATAGAGATCCTCCTGCCTCTGCCTCCCGAGTGCTGGGATTAAAGGCATGTGCCACTACCACGCCTTGGTACGGGAGGCTTTACTAGGTGGCATAAGATGTCTAATTGGGGTATTGTTTCCCTTGCTATTAGTGACTCCATTTAAATATCTTTCATATACATAAATATATATGTTTGTATATAATAGGAAGCTTCTCCAGTAGCAGGTTTCTATATGGATTTTCAAATTGTCTTTAGTGTTGGTTGCTCCCCCATATTCTCTCCTTTTCCCCTTATTTCCATTCCCCGCTCCTGTTTACTCCTCCTATTCTAGCTTTCTCTGTATCTCTCCATAGCACTATATTCTGCTTCCTCTTCTTTAGGGGCTCCTCTCCTTTCCCCTGATCATGGCAGGTAACCTTTTTGATGTGCTCTTGCGTTTGTTTGCAAGTGTTTTATTGATAATTTTTGTTCATCAGGGATATTGGTCTATAGTTTTCTTTTTTTGTTGGGTCTTTGTGTGGCTTTGGTATCACAGTAATAGTGACTTCATTAAAAAGAATTAGGAGATATTACTTCTGTTTCTATTTTGTGAAATAATTTGAGGACTATTGGTGTTAAAGTCTTCTTTGAAGGTCTTGTAGAGGTCTATGTTGAATTCAACTAGCTCTGGCCTTTTATATTTGGGGAATTTTTAATTGCTTCTTCTGTTTCACTAGGGGTTGTGGGTCTATTTAAAATACTTACCTGGATCTTGATTTAATCTTGGTAGGTCAAATGTTTATTTCTTTCCTGTTTTCTAGATTGGTAAAATACAGTTTCTGATTTTCCTCAGGGTCTGTTATTACATCCCCTTCCTCCTCTCTAATTTTATTAATTTAGATCTCTTTGTCTTATGGTTAATTTGACAATGGGTTTATCAATCTTGTTGATTTTTCTCAAAGAACTCAGTCTTCATTTTTTTAGTTCTTTGTACTTTTTGTTTGCTTGTTTACATTTTATTGATTTCATCCCTGAATTTTATTGTTTCTTTACATCTACACTTTTTTGTATATTATTTCTTGTTCTAGAGTTTTCAAGTGTGTTGTTGAGCGGCTATCATGAGATTTCTCCAGTTTTTAATGAGAAACTAAGTCCTTTGAACTTGCCTCGAAGAATTGTGTCTTATAGGGCTGGATAATTTATTTCATTCCATTACAAAGAGCTTTTAATTTTGTTCTTTGATTTCTATCTTGACCCAAGCTTCATTCATTGGTGAGTTATTCAATTTCCATGAGTTTTTACGCTTTCGGTTGGTTCTGTTGTTGTTAACGTCCAGCCTTAATCCATGGTGGTCAGATAGGAATTGGGGTGTTATTTCCATTTCTAATGTCTTTTCAGACTTGCTCTGTGTCCCAATATGTAGTCAATTTTGGAGCAACTTCCATGAGCTCCTGAGAAGAAAGTGTATTCTTTAGTGTTGGGGTGGAATGTTCTGTAGATGTCACCTAGGTCCATTTGATGTATGACATTAATTCCAGAATTTCTCTGTTTAGTTTCCATTTGAGTGAACAGTCTATTGGCGAGGATGGGATATTGAAGTCACCAACTATCCCTGAATAAGGGTCAATATGTGATTTTAGCTGTAGCAAATGTTTACTTTATGAACTTGGGAGTCCTTATTTTTGGTGCATAAATACTTAGAATTTTAATAAATTCTTGGTGAATTTTTCCTTTAATGAGTGTGTAACGTCTTTCCTCATCTTTTTCTGATTAGTTTTGATTTGAAGACTACTTTTCCAGATATTTTGATAGTTATACTTGCTTGCTTTTTGGGTCCATTTGCCTAAAGTATTTTTCCCAGTTTTTACCCAGAAGTGATGTCTATCCTTGATAGTGAGATGTGTTTCTTGTATGTAGCAGAAAGATGATTCTGTTTCCTAACCCTTGTCTTTTTATTGCGGAATTGAAACCACCAATATTGATCACAATATGAGCAGTGTTTACTGATATCTGTTGTTTTGTTGTGGTGGTGTGTTTCCCATTGGTCCCTCTTTTGATTTACTGTTCTGCATTATTTATTCCTCCTATCCTCTTATGTGGTGTTAACTTCTTCAAACTGAAATCCTCTGTTGCCTTCTGCGGAATTGGGTTGGTAGACAGAAATTGCTTAAACTTGACTTTCTTATGGAATGTTTTTCTTTCAGTGTTGATTGTGATTGATAGTTTTGTTGAGTGTAGTAGTCTGGGCTGGTATCTGTGATCGCTAAGACTTTCAGAATCTTAGTTGAAATTGATGTGCTATTCTAATGGGCCTGCCTTTGTATGTGACTTGGTCTTTTTCCCTTGCAGCTTATACTACCCTTTCTTTGTTCTGTTCATTTAGTGCTTTGATTATCATGTGTCATAGGAATTTCTTTTCTGCTTCCTTCTATATGGAGTTCTGTATGCTTTTTGTACCTTAATAGGCATCTCTTCTTTTAGATTAAGAAATTTTCTTCTATGATTTTGTTAAAGTTATTTTCTGTGCCTTTGACCTGGGTTTCTTCTCTTTCCTCCATACCTATTACTTGTAGATTTGGACTTTTCATAGTGTCCCAGACTTTCTGAATATTTTGTGCCTGAATTATTTTAGATTAAACATTTTCATTGACTGAAATAACCATTTCTTCTACCTTGTCTTTAATGCCTGAGACTCTTTCTCCTCTATCTTGTAGTCTGTTGGTGAGGCTTACTTCTGAAGTTCCTCTTTGGCCTCCTAGAATTTCCATTTTCAGTTTTATTTCAGTTGGGGTTTTCTTTAGTGGTTCTTTGTTAAATTCTACTTTCATGCCTTGAAATGCTTTCACTATTTCATTCAACTCTTTATGTTTTCACAGTCTTTAGTAAGGCATTTAATCATAACCTCTTTAAGGTACTTTACCATATTCCTAACTGTTTTGAAATCCTTGTCTTCTGCTTCAGCTAAATTGCTTTTCTCAGAGCCTATTCCAATAACATTGCTGACTTCTTGAAGAGGCATATTGTCTGGGCTGTTCATGTTTATGTTTTTGTGTTGAGATCTGTAGTTATTATGTGGGAGGTAGTTCTTGGTGTAGTTATCTGGTCTTGTCCTTCTCATGTAGATGTACACACCATTCTTTGGTTGCTGTTTCCTACTCTGGATCGCAGACAAGTATGATGTCTGTAGCGTCCCTGGTAGAGCATATTTCTGTGGGTCAGCAGGTAACAAGGGAATGTTGAATGTTGATAGGCCTGGAGGAAAGTCTGAGAGAGGCACGAAGAAAGACCTAGTAAGTCCCTGGGTCTACACCAAGAGTGGAACCTTCAGGGAATGGAGGTAGGTGTGAGGAGGGGCAAGATTTCCTCCATTTTGGTTCAGTAAACTTAATTTTTTACCAAATACTCTTCCCCCGCCCCTACTTTTAGCTTCTGTAATTCTAATTCAAATGTGTAATCATGAATTCTATCTGAAGAAGACAGAGGACTGTACGGGCAAGTCTATGGTTAGGGGACATGGTTTTTACATGTGTATCTTGTATGAGACATTTACTAAATCATGGCTGACGCCTGACATCCTGGGACTATGAGTCATCTAATAATGGCTGACACCAGGTGTCTGGGAAACTGTAAAAATTAGCAGTGATATAATCTCTTGTATAACTATCCCTGGCAAAGTGCTGCTTTTGTGTGTAATTGTTTTTAATAAATACAGACGTAGGATCAGAGGTCAGTGCCTTCACCTTCATCTTTTGGTTTTTCAGGCAGCCTGTGTAAACCTGTCTGTGCCTACCTGTGGCTTCTGTGTCAGTACCCACCCGTGTGCAGCCTGGAGGCCTGAATGTCTGCCTACCTAGTGGCCTATGTACTGGTAAATAAAGTATGCCTTATCTTCCAGAGACTGCTCACACGCTTCTTAATCTCTTGGCCTCCTATGACCCTCCTCCATTCTGACATCAGAGATTGGACCTCATACCATTTATATGACACGAGTTATACTCTTATGAGTTATCTCTGGGCAATGATAAAGTATTTTCCAAGAGAAAGTGATGACATCCAAAAGCAATACCTCCATATGCTCACTTTCTCACCTAAAATTTTACCCAATTTAACCAACATTTCCAATACTCGTCTAATGGTGATCAGTCCAGATTGGGACCATGTAACAGTGGCATAGAGGTCAGGGTTGTTGGTTTTGTTCTCTAGAAGCCCTTTGTCTACTTAGGGAAAAAGAAAGATAGCAAGGGGGCTTGGCATGTTGGTCCAGCGTAGGTGATGCACTGGGTTTGATCCCCAGCACCGTGAAACAGGTAACATGGACAATACTACATCCATCCTTCCTCCCTCCCTCTCTCCCTCCCTTCATTCCTTCCTTCCTTTCTTTCTTCTCTCTTCCCTCTCCTCTCTTCTTCCTCACCCCTTCCCTTTCCTTCCTTTCATTTCCTTTCCTTCCTTCTCCTCTTCTTTCTCTCCACTTCTCCCTTCCCATCTCCTCTCTTTTGTGCTAAGGATAGAACCTAGGGCCTACATTCATTCTGGGTGCTCAGTATTTCTGCTCTAGACAAGACCTAAGATGGCGCTATTAGCTCTCACCTAGCATGTTCCTGGCACCTGTGGTAAAGAAAGCTTCCGGTGCAGAGAAATCTCAGAGGCTTTGAGGGCGAGTCATGAGCTCAACTTCAAACACCGGGCGGGGATGGAGCTTGGCTTGCTCACCACGGATGGATCACTCCAGTGGCCATGAGAGCCACTCGGAGTGATGGGGAAAGAGTTTTTGGCAACCCAAATTGATTCCCTTTGTTCCTGCAGACTCAAAACCAGGAAGTCCTGAACCTCACCCTGGTGATTATCTGTCCTTAGAAGAATTTGGGTTTTATTCTCTTATCTCAGTTGTGGGTTCCTTGCCAACCAGGCAGATGGCAGCTGTATAGGCTTATCGTTGTTCCCCTTTAGACATCAAAGCAACCAGTGCGGCTCCCGTGCAATAAAAGCAAAGGCGCTAGGTCTCTCCCAGGACTGAAGAACTGGGGTGACACTTATGTGTAAGAGTGATGGGAAATGTTATATAATAATGCTGGCCCGAAACCGAATGGTCTGAGGTTCAAGTCAAAGACTCAGTCAAGGCCATCTGTGAAGTACTGAGAAGGAAAGGAAATGTCTTTTTTTTTTTTTTTTTTTTTTGGTTTTTCAAGACAGGGTTTCTCTGTAGCTTTGGAGCCTGTCCTGGAACTAGCTCTTGTAGACCAGGCTGGTCTCGAACTCACAAAGATTAGCCTGCCTCTGCCTCCCGAGTGCTGGGATTAAAGGCATGAGCCATCACCGCCCGGCTAGGGAATGTCTCTTAACAATTTTTAGAGAGTTGTATGCTAACAGTCCATACATGGAGATGTGGTGCAGAGGGAGCGCACAACCTAATGATTAACCAGCGTGGCCAGGCTGCGCTCAGCTGAGCTGCTTCTGAGGGTAGGGTGTGGTCAGCTGGTCTTGACTCACACCGGCTCTTTGCAAGATTCAGGGATCTTCCCTGCTCCTGACCCCAGCAGAGCCCTCTGAGGCTAGGCTGGAGCTGCTTATCATCAGTGACTGGTCTAGTCTAGAATGGAGTTCAGAAGTTGTTTTGCAAATTCTGCTACCCTCATGAGATGGGACGGATGCCGTTACCTCCAGTAAGCTCTTGGGTCTTGAGTTCTGGTCCCCTTCTGGTGACTTCTCTGGCTCTCCGATTGGGTCTAAGTACAGAGACGAGCAGCTGCAAGGAGGATCTACCTAGGAACACGGAGCTCTGGATGCGGGGCCTGCTCTACACAGCCCTGTTTCTGTGTCCTGCTCTAAGCATCCCAGGACCTGGGGTCTGGTCTTCAGATCTGCTGCCAAAATGCAAATCCACCTTCTGCCTTGTTACATGTTTATGTTCTGATCAGGCATGGGCGAAATACAGCAGCAGGAATAGATCATAAGTCATTCTATGATTCCATCTAACCATTGTACAGAGAGAGAAAGCAAATCCATCAGGACAGTAAAAGGGTCATCGAAGCCTAGAGAGAGGAGGTGGGGATGGGGAGGTAAGGACGAGGGTTTGGAGAGGTAGTGGTAGGGGGTGGAGTCACAGCAACATGGCAGAGAGTACCTTCTTGACATGATAAAATGTTCTAAATTACTTCATATGCAGATTTTAAATAACTAAATTGTAGATCTTTTTTAAAGGAAGAATTTTGTGGCATGGAGATGTTATTTTATTTTTATTTTATTTATTTATTTATTTTAAAGAGTTATTTATTTTTATGTGCACTGGTGCTTTGCCTGCATGTGATGATGCCAGATCCCCTGGAACTGCTTTATGAGTGCTGGAAATTGAACCTGGATCCTCTGGAAGAACAGTCAGGGCTCTTAACTACTGAGTCATCTCTCCAGCTGGGATGGGGATTTTATAACAATAAAAAATAAATATGAGACCAGTCTGTGGTGGCGCATGCCTTTAATGCTGGCACTCGGGAGGCAGAGGCAGGCAGATCTCTGAGTTCAAGGTTATCCTGGTCCACAGCGTGAATTCCTGGACAGCTAGGCATACACAGAGAAACCCTGTCACAAAAAGAATAATAGCAAAACAGAAAATTTTGAGGCCCAAAATTCCTGGATTTTGTTTGTTTGTTTTAGGCATGTATGGTGGAAAACTTTAAAATACTCAATAGATAATATTATTCTCTTTATAGTGCCATTCCCCCCCTTTTGTGAATTAGCAAGCAGGCTTCTAGGAAGCAGCAAACGGGCCGCATGAATTAATTTACCATGGAAGCTGCATTTGGCGCTTGTCACATTCGGCTACTGCCATTTAGTCACAAGCCCCTCAGCTGTGGCTGGTCTCACAGTGGTTGGGATTCAGCAGGTGTTCACATGGCGGGGGGGGGGGGGGGGGGGCGGGGGGGGCTGACATTTTCGTTAAGGAAGAAAAGCAAAGATTTTTTTCTTCGGCCTGTGGAGAGGAAACAGGTGGTGGGCGAACTACGGAATAAAGCAGAGGCAGAGATGGGAAGGGGGCTGGGAGCACAGGGTGGTCAGCGCAGTTGTAGGTCTGCTTTAGGCAGGCAGAGCTACCCTGCCGGGGTGATGACGGGGAGGGGGGTGGGGAACCAGTGAGAGGGCTCCGCAGATAAAGGCATCTGCTGCTAAGCCTAACAGCCTCAGGTCAATCTTTGTGTTCAACACTGCAAAAGGAAAGAACTGACTCCCACAGAATGTCCTCTGACCTCCACATGTGTGTCGTTGCATGTACGTGTACATATATAACACACACACTGGCGGGGGGGGGGGGGAAGCAACAAAATAGAAGATGATGTACCGGGGAAGAAGAAGCTGTGGAGCGGTCAGAAACAGAGGCAGAACAGGAAGCGAGGACCAGAAGCGAGAGTGGAAAGCTCCTGCAAGGGTTTGGGCACGTTCGCCGTGTGCCTTCCATTTTGTGGTTTTGTTCTGGATCTTGCTGACTGAAAGGAGCTCCTTCTCCAACAAGTAGCTCATTCCTAGAGACGGAAAATATGCAAAGTCACCAACCTGGACTCCTCAGTCCACAGCCCAATTCCCCCCATTAATAAATTCTCAGAGCCCAGCAGTGGTGGTGCAGGCCTTTAATCCCAGCACTTGGAAGGCAGAGGGAGGCGGATCTCTTTGAGTTAGGGTCACCCTGGTCTACAGGGAGAGTTTCAGGACAGCCAGAGCTGAAACCCTGTCTCAAAAAAAGAAAGAAAAAAAAACAGGAAAAAAAGAAAAAGTTCTCTGACTCTTGGTCTCTACTCACTTGCTCAGATCTCCAGGGCCAGACACAAGATAATTAGGACCACACTATAGAACCTACAAAAGTTCTCCAAACAACCACCAATTAGCCTATTTATTCTCATTCTCCTGCTTCTTCTGCAGAGAGCTCCTGGTCCACATTGTATCCTCTTGTGGCTCCCGGGGCTTCTTGAATGGCCCCATGTGGCTGTGAGCCTTCTACTTCTAGGATCTTCAAATGCAAACTTCCCTCCTCGTCTGCCTTTTAATACAGCCAGTGAAACAACAGCCACAACTCGGGCCCACTTCCTTCTGTCATAATCATGTAGGAACTGATTGTTCTTGTACATCTCCAGCTCCTCACTGGGACCCACAAAGTAACTAACGGCAGGAAAAGTCCAACAATTTGACCCTCACTTTGTATCAAGCTTGACTCCAGGCCACCAGCTTATCTGTGCACGCAGGTTTGTTAAGCTTGATGATAACTGAGGGGTCATCCTTCTGAAATGCTAGGGGAGCAGAGATAAGAGTAGCAGAAACATTGTACTGCCAGCATTTGCAATGTAACAGAAGCATCCCAGCGTCCACAATGTAACAGAAGCATCACACTGCCAGCATTCACAGTGTAACAGAAGCGTCATACTACCAGCATTCACAATGTCCTCTTCTAGGCCAGTAAACCTGAGTTCATCTTGGATTCCAAGAACAGGAAATTCTTCGGGATCAGACGCCTCCCTTCTGAAAGGAGGGCATTTTTCTGGGATATGAGGTTACACCTTGAAGCAGAAATAATCGTTGTATGGGAATTGTATTGCCCCACAAGCAATGCACCTGGCAGAGCCAGAATGAGATGAGCAACTCAACCACATCCTAACACTGCTTAATTGTGTACCCCTGTCCTCTGCCGGCTTCTCTTTCTGTTTAGACTGGAAGCTTGGGCTGGCGGTGTAGCTCAGCTGGTGGCAGGCTTGTCTAGTGTGTACAAAGTCCTGCCTTTGATCCCAGGATTGCTTAAACCAGGTGTGGTGATGCACAGCAATGGTTCCGGTGCTCAGTAGGTGAAGGCAGGGGGAGCAGGATTTCAAGGCCATCTTTGCTTACAGAGTAAATATGAGTTTAAGCTCAGCCTGGGCTGTGTGAGACCCTATCTGAAAAGCAAACCCCATAAAACTCTAAGGTCACGCCAGTACCATACCCTCAAATGTCAACACCAAGCAAGCAGGAAACACCCCTGCAGAATACCAGCTATGTGTGCCTGCAGGTCGCTCTACCCAATTTCTAACCTGCGGTGGCCTGTAACATTTCAGGAAGAAAGCCCAAAACATTATGGAAAGCATGCACAGACTCTAGCCAAAATCCAAAAGAGAGAGATAAAAGGAATGAATAGAAGGAAGGAAGTACACTTTGCTGGGTATTCAGAAAAGCAGGCAGGGTTAGCAAAGTACGTGGTAACAACTGTGTAGTAACTAAAGTGTGTGTGTGTGTGTGTGTGTGTGTGTGTGTGTGTGTGTGTCTGGGGTGGGGTGGGGATGGTGTATGTTTTGAGGAAGGTTAATTATATTATCACTTCAAAACAATAATTAGTTATTCCTCCTAGCTCCTTTGCTTGTCTTCCTGAGGGGTGTTGTCCTGGCCAGGTAATTGACAGGCTCGCCTAGATTAACCCCTACTGGGAAAGACACTAATGAGACATGTTCTAATCTTTGGAGTGGGTCAGAATATCATATCTCCATCCAGGGCCACAGACACTCTTTTCTTTTCACCAAACCTTAAGGAATGGCAAAGCTGATGTGTACCTTTCAGTGTTACCATGGAAACAGGAAGTGATGTCTGAAGCGTCAGTGGTCTCCAGGGCTACAGGAACCAAAGTCTACTGAACAAGCTTCACTTAGGAACTTTTTGACTTTCACTAGGCTCCTCTCAAAGGTAAAGCTCTATCTTTAAGATGCAATTTTCTAGCCAGGTGGTGGGTGGCGGTGCACCGTTTAATCCCAGCACTCAGGGAGGCAGAGGCAGGCGGATGTCTGAGAGTTCAAGGCCAGCCTGCTCTACATAGTAAGTTCCAGGATAGCCAGAGATATACAGAAAAATCCATCTCAAAAAACCAAAAAAAAATTTACAGTTTTCTATTATTTTTACTTAGTATACTCAGATTTAATGTAATTAGATTGCATAGGGTTTTAAAATTATTTTTCTTCTTAGGCTATGTTCCTAATGTGTTTATGCCTATCTATCATATTATGTTGTTTTATATATATAAATTTATATTGATAATAATAAAGAGGTTTTTTTTTTCCTTTCGGTCTGTCAAGAGTTTTTCCCTTCAGTCAAAAAAAAAAAAAAAAAAGAAAGACAGAAAAGGGAATTAATAAAGTCTATAGATAGATGTTGGAGAAATGGCTCAATAGCTAAGAGAACTTGCTGCTCTCGGTTCCCAGCACTTATTTTGGGCAGCTCATAACTGCCTGTAACTCTAGGTCCAGGGTCTCACACCGTCTGATCTCTGTAGCACACACACACAAACCTCTGCGAAATCCTACATTTTCAGTCTTACTGTTATACCCACCAGCGAGTGTGGCTTCCACCCCTCATCTAAGAATCTCCTCTCCCCAGCAAACGGAGAGCACCACAGAAACCCACAGCTGGACACAATGCAGAGCTCAGTGGACCACGGGGAGGCTAGCCCCACAAACTCATCTACATTACATCTCCCACATCTGCGGCTCAGGGAACACCGCAGAAGAGGGAAGAAGGGCTGAAAGATTGGGAGAGCCAGAATACTAGGAACTCTGGTGTGAAACAGGCTCTCCTAGAGGTTGCACAGACAAGATGAACTATAACAGTGTCAATGGATGTGCTAGCAGGGAAGAGGGGAGTTTTCATAGGTCCCACCCCTAAACAAAGAGCTATAGACAAGTAACTATTGACTGCTGGGGTGGGGAGAATTAGCCTTTCCCGGGGATGAGCTCTCTCATTAGTTGTCCAATATAGAGCGATCAGCCTTGAAACCAAATATACCCCACCTCCAAGAACCTTGAAACCAAATATACCCCACCACCAAGAACAGACTCAGCAGTGTGTGTGTGTGTGTGTGTGTGTGTGTGTGTGTGTGTGTAAAACAAATATAATAAAAGAAAAAGAAGATGTCAATGTGAAAGTGGAGAGGGAGGGCAACTGGGAGGGGCTAAAGTGAAGAAGGGAAGAAGTGATTAACATATTTCTTTTTTTTTCTTTTTTTGTGGGGGGGGTCAAGACAGGGTTTTTCTGTGTAACAGTCCTGGCTGTCCTAGAACTAGCTCTGTAGACCAGGCTGTCCTCAAACTCACAGAAATGTACTTGCCTCTGTCTCTGCCTCCTGAGTGCTGGGATTAAAGGCATGCGTGCACCACCACCACCCGCCCTGCCGGTGTAATTATATTTCAATTAAAAAACAGCCCTAGCGCATGCCTTTTTGATCCCAGCACTCAGGGAGGCAGAGGCAGACAGATTTTCTGTGATTTCCAGGCCAGACTGATCTACAAAGTGAGTTTCAGGAGAGCCAGGGCTACACAGAGAAACCCTGCCTCTAAAAAACAAAACAAGACAAAAACACAAAAGAAAAATCGAAAGTTAAAAAGGTGTAAAAGGACTCAAAGGAGTGTAAGTAGTCTGGATGAGGGAATATGCTTCCAGAATAACCAAGTAACCCTGCAACTGGCATCCTAGTCTCTAATCAGAATAACTGTATTTTCCCTATTTGTCTATGGTCACGTTTACTTTATAAAATAAATTGCTTTATCCTGCTGAGTTTTTTAATTGATTCATTGTTCATCAAGTTTACCTGTTCCTTTCACCTGCTTTCTTGTATAATTTTAATTTAACCAAGGAGGCATTTAGTTCTCATTATAGAGAAGGTGTGTCCCCAGTGTCTAGGTTACTATTGATCTGTGAATTTAATTTTTTTTAATTTAACCTAGGAGTTCTAAGATGAAATAATATCTCCTCCCCTTTATATTTATAATATAAAATTATGTATAATTTTATATAATTAAAATATAATTATAATAAATAATATATTTATTATTATATTGTGTGTGCGTGCGTGCACACGAGTGTGTACTTACGTGTGTGGTAGGGGTGAACATGTGTGTACAAAGGTCAGAGGACAGCTTTGTACAATCAGTTCTCTCTACCTTTATGTGGCTTTGGGGGATTGAACTAAGATCATTGGGCCTGGGACCTTGTGAGAAGAGAGACTTTACCTGCTGAACCAGGTGGTCAGCCCTTAGTTCTGGATTTTAAGTAGATCTGTTCTATTTCCTTAATGTCATACCAAATTCATGCATGGGGAAATAAAGTTGTGTTATAGGAAAAAAATCAGATGATTATTCCACTTTGGACACCTTCATAGCAAAATCTTTAGCTACCCATATAGCAGGCATTATCTATTGTTAGGGCAAAGACCAAAAGCCCACCCTGAGAGAAGTCAGGACTCCGCTGCTGTTGTGGGCATAACGAGACCCTAGCTTTTTGTTCACAATCAGAAACGGAAGTGAAACTCCATTGGTACTGTTTTGGAGTGTTGCCCATTTGTTTCCAATGGACGAGGCATGTACATCCCTTATGGAGGCTCCCGTCCCTGCTATCTGTACTATGGCCTATTCTGTCAGTTAATGTACAGTGACTCGTGATGCGTTTGTTGCTTATTATCCTCCATGCTTTTGGCTGCTTGCCATATTCTCATCAGTGTTTAGCATCTGCTTTGCATTGAGAAGCACTGGCAACCGTCCCATCGCTAACTCTGATTTCATTTGCATTAATATGGTTAGCAGTCCCTTTTGAGATGCAAGCTCTTTCCCAAAATTGGTCTAGGGAGCAGTTTGTAAGGTATGTCAGGTGTAATTTATCTCATCAGTTAGGTCAGAGCCTTCTTTTGAGCAGACCCTCTTCCCTCTTCTCATTGAGCCAGCACTCTTTCCTTACCCCCTACTTACGCCCTAGTAGCTGGATCTCTTAACTTTAAATAGAGGAATCTTTTTGTTGTTGTTTTGAGACAGAGTTTCTCAGTAGCTACGGAGCCCGTCCTGGAACTCACTCTGTAGATCAGGCTGGCCTCAAATTTACAGAGGTCTGCCTGCCTCTGCCTCCCGAGTGCTGGGATTAAAGGCATTCGCCACCATCACCTGGTTAAATAGAGGAAAATTGACTTTTTTATAATGGGCAATAGTGAGTCACTCCAATTCTTAAGTTTAGGATGTATTAAAATCGATCTAGATTCGATTTTAAAATAGAATAATGAGGGAATCACTTTCTTTGAGGGGGCAAGAAAAGACCTCTGTCCACCTGGACATTAGGTAAGGATGCCCTAGGTTGCTGAGCATTACGTACAGAAGAATTTTCAATGTAGAATGGTTGGCATCAAAGGGGTCCAAGATTGGGTCAAGAAATACGGGAAATGGCGGATGGAGATATCGTTCCCCCTGGGCAGGTATAAGGACTATTTCATTCAGGAGGTAAATAAAATTTATCAGAGAGTAGGACAAAGGGGACCACTCAGAGCCCCCAACATTACTCAGTATCATCCGAATCTCTTATCCGTCCTGCTCTGGGTCCTTTTCTGTTACTGTGATGAACACCATGACCAAAAGCAATTTAGGGGGAGGGAACGATCTATTTGGCTTATCCTTCTGGGTCGAAGTCCATTGTTGAGGGCGGTCAGGATAGGAGCTCAAGCAGGAACGTGAATCAGAAACCATGGGGGAAGACTGCTTCCTTGCTTGCTCAATCCACGAGACTGGATGTCTCAGAAAAGCCCTGCCTGGTGCAGGCTACAGAGTTCCTGGAGAGCTGCTGGCCTTAAACAGTGTACACTGGAGAAGCTGACTCTGCTATCAACTGTTGAGACTAAAACCACAGCCCCCATCTTAAAAAGAACAAAAGATAATTTCTTTCTGAAGTCGTTTTGGATGACTATGGCACAGGAACATAGGTTAAGCCAAATTCCATGTTCCAATGTAGAAGCAGTTTCACAAAGTTTTAACTTTTTATAGAACAAAGAAAAGTCATAAATCAAGGCAAGTTTAAAACATATTGGTGGGTACGTCAAGGAGACAGATATTGTTGTGCCCAGATTACAGCCCCCAGAGGGAGAACACCAGAGAGGCCCAGACTGTAATAAGCAAGGTTTAATTAGCATACTACAAACATGTCCGGAACCCCTGTCTCCAAACGACCTCGTTGCAGTGAGGTAGAGAGAGGAGTTAAGAGTTCCTTTGTGGGGGTTAGCTTATTTTAAAGGCAAGAATCATAAGCAGCCATTCTGGGCGGTCGGGGAGCAGGGGATTCTGGCACGGGTGCAAGGTCTTTGCTTCTTTCCATCCTTCTTTGTTAGGGAGCAAGGCCACGCCATTCCAGAGTCAGGACATCCTTATCACCAGATGACACCGTCCTGACCCTATGCTTTGTAGTCTCCCAAGTCAGGAGGGGCCACTATCCTTCCTGGGAGCATGAAGCCAGCTGGGCTTTCTAACTTTAAAACATTCTGCTACGAAGTTTCTTCTCGTCCCTTTGAGAATAAGGGGCAAGGGTCCCACAATATAGCAAGTTGGGGAAAGCTTTTCTATAGGCCCAAGATGCTATCTGAAGGCATCCTTAGCATTTGGATTGGTAGAAGCTAATTACCTGGTAAGTTAATAATTTCAAAAGGTTTTCTGTATATCCGTCTCAGGATGTTAGCTCTAACACAGATGTGGGCAAGCAACGACTGTTCCCTAAGTCTAGAACTAGCCCGAGATAATGGTAATTAGCCTCTGGACTTACAACATTCCACTCTCTCCACAGTACCAAAGTTGTAGTCAGTCGAGCAGATACAGCTTCCTTTTAGGTTTCATTTACACAGCAGAGGAATGCAGTACGATAAGACTGATGAAATTGCTAGAAAGAGCGAAAGCAAGAAGGCAAAAGGACAATAATTCTCCCATGCCCTTTTCTATGGGCTATTACCAGAAAACGCTAGCCACATGTCAGATAGGTCTTTCCTCCTTAAATCATCTGATCAAGGAAGCCCCTCACAAGAGTGCCCAGCGGCTTGTGTTTTAGCTGGCTCCAGAGCTAGTAAGGCCCACAACCAAGATTAGCTATCGTATATCTAAGATGGTCCCACTATGTAAGCCTGCTAGAGACCTGAGACTTATCACAAGGTACTCTCTGGGTGTGAAGAGTGTTTCTTGACTCCAGCATGATGGATCCGTGAGTTGAGTCCTGGATCTTAGAGGCAGTGTAGGAAGCGGTGTATGGAATTTCCCATGGTGCCTTTCGAAAGGGACTAAGAGAGAGAAAGTGATTTTTATAAGCATCAGCTCTCCTGGTTCAAATGAGGGAGTGCCTGGTTCTCAAGTTCAGAAAGCTTTTTGGGAGTGATTTGGAACTTTGCTGGTGGTATATGTTTAATAAGGGCTGAGGCCTCTGAGTCTAGCAAGAAGTCATTGGTAAGCAAAGACCATCTTAACACTTTAAAAGGACTTAAACATACGCTACCCATAGGTTTCTGATCCTTTTTAGGGCAATGAGGAGTGGAAGTGTACCCCTTTTCTAAATGGGTAATCTCTTCTTTTACACATACAGGTATGCACGTATGTATATGACCTATAGACTCCATTTAACTTTGCTGTTAAATGCCAGGGATGGCAACTTGGGGTTGGACTGGGAGCTTGTCCCTGGAGGAGACAGACTTATTCCCTCTCTCCTCAGGCATTGAGCATCTGTGGCTCTTCTTCTAGGGGTGATCCATACGGAATTTCCCGACTTTGCATTGGCCTAACAACTGGTGTTGCCATTATATTGGTCTTATTCAGGCAACCACATTGTTGAGAGTTCATGGGTACATCTTCCCTGTCAGATACAGAAAGACACTGTCTCTCAGCAGACATCCTGGGCTTCTGAAACTTGCAATCTTTCTGGCTCCTCTCCCATGGTTTTCCCTGAGGTTTAGGTGCAGTGGTGGTATTTCAGATGTTGTGAGCTGGGGATGTGTACCCCACAGTCTTAAAATGCAGGTGTAGATCTTGTGATGACTAACACTATCTTTCAAGTTTAAATTACTGTGCTTAAGAGATTTATAAAGCAAAAATGCCTCTATCCCGTAAACCCCGCTTGCCCAAGAACAGATCTCTTCCTGGAATGCAGGGGCTGTTGTTCATGGGAGATAACAAGCTACCTGTTCTCACTTTTGTAAACAAGCTTGGTTGCCCCATCTACATAGGACGAGTGCTTGATCAAACATGGGCAGGAGGTAAGTAGGCCTGAAGTATGTCAGGATGTATGCTTGTCCCTGATTGGACAAAGTTGGGAAGTAGGCAGACATGTCGATTTTACCTTTATAAGACCCTGACTAATGTAATTCAGAGCTTTGGGAATCCTGTGCATGGAGCTGGCCAGTATCCAATATCCATCCATGGTCCTGGCCAATATTTAATAAAGTTTGCTTCAGATTTGGCTCAAAACTTGGGGTAGTGGTCTATTTTTGCCCAGTGGGATCAACAGTCTCACCCCGTATCAATGAAGTTGGGTTTTTTCTGCAACGGATGGAAACTACTACAGAGATTCCCGACTGATCCTGGTCTCCTTTTGATGTCCTTTAATAGGAACCATTGCCATCTCTTGAAGTAAGAAAACTGAGAACATTCTATCTATTCCTTGTCATAGCAGTGAGGGAGTGTCTTTCCTTCCAAAGTCAACCAACCAAACAAAACCCAAAATCAATCAATCAATCAAAACCCTGCCTGTGCACGTAGAACCACAAAAGATTATCTAAAGTCTGATTTTCATCTTTTAATTCCAGCGCTCTGGTTAGGGCAGTTGGTTCTGTGAGGTGGGTGTTTGTGTTGGAGAAAGGCTTACTCTCTACAGTGTCATAAGGTTCAGGCAGGCAGTCCGACTGAGTGTGGTCTGTGAGCAGAATGCTGCAGCTTGCTTGCTGGCAAGGACCTTGAAACGCCATAGAGTTGTGGCAGTGAACACAGCTCTGGCTGGTACCTCAGTCTTGAGGCTGGAAAGCTAAGGAATGAGCTGGATCTAGTCGTCAAAGCCACGGCTCTCCATATTGCTTAGTAAATTAAAGACTCATATGGTCAGAAAAAGAAAAATATACAGTAAAGAGAGATTCAAAGAGGAAGAAAACCTCTAAATGGTTTACAGTGTGTATATGCAGGCTAAAAGTTAAAGTTCTTAAAGTTAAAAGGAAAGAAAGAGAGTAGTTGGGTGTGGTGGTACACACCTTTAATCCCAATGCCTGGGAGGCAGAGGCATATTGACCTCTGTGACTTCAAGGGGTCGAGGTAGATTGACCTCTGTGACCTCAAGGTGTGGTAGTACACGCCTTTAATCCCAATGCCTGGGAGGCAGAGACAGATCTCTGTGAGTTCAAGGTGTGGTAGCATACACCTTTAATCCCAGCACTGGGGAGGCAGAGACAGGAGGATCTCTGTGAGTTCAAAGACAGCCTGGTCTACAGTGTTATTCCAGGACAAAGATATACAAAGATCCTGTCTCAAAAAGTAAAAGTAAAAATAAAAGAAATAGAGGTTAAAATAAAGCCATATAAAGATGGAAAATACACAGAGAATGTTCATACTGTATGCTATTATGCTCTCTTTAAATTGTTTGATTACTGAGGAAGGAGCAACAACTGCTAAAAGACTTTTGTTTATAAATGCTGCTGAACTAACCCAAGATAGGAATTTTGAAAATACCTTGGCTTCAAAACTGAAGTCAAAAGGTATGTTACTTTGGAGAAGAGATTTTGCTTTTGTTTCCACAGAAAACGAGAGACTCTGGATTTATTCAGAGTTAAGAATAATCACCTTTGACCAAGGGAGGCCACCTGAAAAATCTCCGATAGGAACAGATGGCCCAGATGACAGAGGTCTACATCCAGAACTGATCCAAGGCTGCTGCCTGAGATGATCGAGACTCACAGGATACTCCAGTCAGGACTTGATGATAAGTTTTCTTTAGGTCCCCATAAAATCATCAGCGCCCCCAACCAGCAGGAAGTAGCCTGAAATACTACGCCCACATTCCCAACAAATGGACTATGGGTATTTTCCTTTGTTTTTTAAAAAAAAGAGGGAAATGGTGCGGGAGAATTGTCTGTATTCTGTCAATCATATTTTAATAAAACGCTGATTGGCCAGGCAGGCAGTATAGGCGGGAAAGCCAAACAGGAAGTAGGAGTGGAGTAAAGAGACTGGGAGTATTCTGGGACACAGGAAGCCCTCAGCGACTCCTGCGCAGATCACTGAAGAGGCAGCATGTAACTTGCCCAGCTGAGAAAGGTATGGAGCCATGTGCTAAAGTAGATAAGGATAATGGGGTAATATGTGTCATAAGAGCTAATAAGTAGCCTGACCTAATGAGCCAATCAGTTTATAATCTTACGGAGTCCTGTGTGTGATTTTTCTTTGTTGCTTGCCGGCTGTTGGGGTACTGGGAGGGACAGAAACCCCAACAAGCCAGCCCTCATACTACATAAGGTGACTATTACATAGCCCACCCCCTAAACTCATGCTGTATGCAGAAACTCCTGCCCGTACACAGAGTCCATTCTGGGTTTCCCAGAGAATCATCTCTTAAGACCTTTCCTCGGTTCATGTCTGAGTTATTATCTGTTCCCATTAGCAGTCCATTTGCTTGATCTCTTTATATAGATATGTAACAGGATTCCAAGGGGAACATGTTATGAGCTGTAGACCCAGTCTCTGGCAACTTGGCCTGTTAGCTTCAAAGATGGTCTGAGACAAAGATTCATCCTAGGCAATCACAGTCTGACTGCATTGCTTCCCAGTGTGAGTTTTATGGCCTCAGGAACTAAGAGATCACAGGGGCCTGAGGCATTCTAACACCCTTTGGTGACTAAATCTAGTTGTTTGCTTAGAAACACCAGAGTTCCTAGACAGGTCCTCTGAGTGTGTGAATACCCCTAGAGCTATTCTTTCAGTAAACTGTAAACTGAATTCCTTTCTCGCAGGCAAGGTCAATCCTGGTGTGGTCAAAAAAGCCAGGTCCAGCAGCTTAAAGGCCAGCTTGTGTTCTGATTCTAAGCTGGGGGACTGATTTCTGAAACTTTGGGATTTTCATTAACTGATATAGAGCCTTAGCAATATCTCCATCATTGGATATCCACCAGCCTTGACTATCCAGTGATATCCCAAATCCCTTAAGCTACTTGAGAATCCTATGGGAAAAAACAGGCTAGAATAGGACCTGTTGTCAGCTCCTCTGATTTTTTTAGGCCCATCAGCCTGGACTAAACTTGGATATTTAACAGAAAGTTACAGAACTGGGTTGAAATTTTGAGAATTTTGTTGCACCTGGTGGTGAGGAAGTGAGGAAAAGCCTGGGTTCTAACTCTGTGAGCCTTTTAGAGTCACGGTGTGTGACGGCTGATCTTGAGAGTTAACGTGACATGCCTGGGAAGAGAAAACTCCAATTGAGGAATTAACTCCATCAGATGGTAAGCCAAGCTATCGTGAAACCATTAAACGGGACCACTCTGCGGGTGTATAGATAGGAGTAAAAGATTTATTGTTAAATATGAAACTGCCGTGTGACTATCTCTCCAGCATAGAAAGAAAAGAGCCATTTGGGGGAGTCCAGAGCTGTCGTGGCTACTGTTAGGAATTTTCCTAAAGCGAGCTCTCTGCCGGCACAAAAATCCCAATCAAGTCAAATACAACAAGCCAAATTAAAAAATAATCAGGTTTAATGGGATTCCTGCGCTCTCAGGTGGCCCAGAAGGGAAATGGGAAAGCCGCCAATGAGACCACAAGGGAGGAGTCAAGGTTTGGGGGGCCACAGGGATGCAGCCTCCAAAGATAGAGGCCAGAGACTGGGGACTTAAAGCTTCCTCTCAGGAGCAGAGAGAGAACTGAAGGGGAGGAGAGAAGCCTTGCAAGTTTTAACAAGAACAAAGTAGCTATGGAAGGGGAGGGAACTGCAAACTGAAACAGCCAGGGCAGTTGGGGTCAGAAGAACACAGTGGCTTTGATATGCACCGCGGGGGTGCGTTGATAGGAATTGAAGGCCCCTGGAGGTCAGTGTGGCCTTTGCTGTGTACCACAGCCGTAGGCCAATAGAGAACCAGATGCCCCGTTTGTCTGAGGTGAGGGAACTCTTCCTGGGAAGCAGAAATTCACTGTGTTTTATCCAGCATTTGCCATGTACAAAATGCCAGGGCTCAGATGCTTCGGGATGACGTTCTTATCCTCAATTTCTCCCCACAGATAAACCAGCTGACGGTGCCATATGGCCCTATAACGTTGCCACCCTGGCACATGAGTCCTGGAGTAATTCTGTGAAAGGAGGAACCTTATGTCCAAATCCCTTCTGTCCAAGGTTCAGAGCACAAAAGTTTTCCGCTGTCTTTGGAACTTTGTCTGCAAATAGCTTGAAGGAGACGTGGCCCAGCGGCCACCATTGACATCGATGTCAAAGAGCATGGTGGGGGTTGATTCTTGAGCAGACAGGGGACAGTGGCATCTGCAAAGTCAAGGATTTAAGATTTTTCCATTCCTTTGGTTAGTTTTTTTAAAATGTATTGCCTTAAATACATAGCTATAGATCTATTATTAGATGTGTAAATATCAAAAACATACGAGTTGAATTAAGATCTTTGGGGCTTTTTTGTTGTTTGTTTGTTTGTTTTTGAGACAGAGTCTCACTGTGTAGCTCTAGCTGTCCTGGAACTCATTCTGTAGACAGGCTGGCCTTGAACTCTCAGGGATCTTCACCCTTCTGTCTCCTGAGTGCTAGGATTGAAAGCATGTGCCACCTCATGTGGCCAAATTGAATTAAGATACTTTTAACGGTTCAAAATAAAATACTATCGTGACACTCACTTTCTTTTTTAAACTTTAATCTACCTGAACTGTATATATATGTACATATATATATGGTTTATTTTTATTTTATATGTATACATGTTTTGCCTACATGTGCGTCTATGTACCACACGCATGTCTGGTGCTGTTGGAGGTCAGAAGAGGGTGTCTTTGGATTCCCTGGAACTGGAGTTACAGATGGTTGTGAGCTGCTATGTGGGTGTTTGGAACCTAATCTAGATCCTCTGTAAGAAGAACAAGTACTCTTAGCTACTGGATCATCTCTACAGCACTCAAAATTCTTGATAGGTCTTATGAATTTGTTTCATCAGGTTAAATTAAATCCTAAAGATTGTAGATATGGCTCAAATACCATAAATCTACAATTAATAATAATTAATTGATAAACGGATTTATTTATTTCTATTTTTGTTCTCTCATATATTACAACCTAACTGCAGTATTTCCCTCTTCCTCATATCTATTCCCCTTAAACTCCCCTCAGAAAGGAGCAGGTCTCCCAAGGACATCAACCAACATGATATAAGAAGCTACAGTCAAACCAGGCACATGCCAAGGCTGGACAAGACAACCCAGCAGGAGGAAAAGAAGACTCAGACACGTATGCACGCACATGTACACACACACGTACATGTACACACACACACACACACACACACACACACACAAAACTTCCACTGTCAAGAATCCCAGAAGAACCCCGGTTATAATGTAGATGCAGAGGACCTAGGTCAGACCCCTACAGGCTCCCTGATCTCTGTGAGCCCCCATGAGTCCAGGTTAGTTAATTCTGTGGGCACTGTTCTCACGGTGCCCTGACTCCTCTTTGTTCTTCTGATCCTTCCTCCCCTTCAGGACTCCACAAGCTCTGCCTAGTGTTGGGCTATGGGACACTGTATCTGCTCCCATCGGTGGCTGGATGAAGTTTCTCTGGCCTCGAATGATGATTTTGCTAGGCTCTGGTTCTACAATGCTCTGCAGGCAGCACAGACTGTAGGTCGAAGGTTTTGTGGCTGAATTGATGTCCCAATCCATCCATTTGAGGCTTTGCCTGGTTACTAAAGATTGCTAGTTCAGACTCCAAGTTTCCCATTACTAGGAGTCTTTGCTAGGATTTCTCTTATAGATTCCATGGAGTTTCCATCGCACCAGGTTTCCACCTCATCCCCGAAACGCCCCCCAATTCCAGTCAATTTCTCCCAATGTTTCCTCCACACACACGCACACACCTGATCCCTCCTGTTCCCAACCCCACCCGCCCCCCAGTTCTCCTGTGAAGTCTATTCTACTTCCCCTTCCCAGGGACAGTCTTTCATTTCCTCTTAAGCCCTCCTTGCTACCTAGCCTCTCTGGGTCTGGAGATTGTAGCATGATTATCCAATGTGGGATTCCCCTCTATCTGCTGTTGGCGTGCCAGCATGGCAACTGTAGTTCTTCTGAGCGAGGGACGTTGGGATTAACACACAGCACACTTCAGGTTCTGCAGACAAGCCTTTATTCCACTTTCTCACACAGTATATATAGCCCTCAGCAGGGGAGGCCGAGTCAGCAAAAGCAAGAAGCTTATCACCGTAGGAGTAAACATCTTTAGAAACATTGCTGAAAACAACAGATTGTTTTGTTCTTGTTTTTGCTCTTGTTTTCAGAACAACCAACCACAAGAGTGCAAAACACATCAAGTGGGGGTGCGAAGGCTTGTCCTCAAGGGACCCAACATGCTGTGATTAACATTAATGAATAAAGAAAGCTGGCTTGAGCCTATAGCAAGGCAGAATTTAACCAGGTGGGGAAAACTAAACTGAATGCTGGGAGAAAGATGGGCGGAGTCAGAGAGAAACCATGGAGTCACTGCCAGAGACAGACATGCTGAAGTTTTGCTGGTAGGCCACAACCTCGTGATATACAGATTCCTAGAAATGGGTTAAATTAAAATGTAAGAGCTAGCTGATAATAAGTTAGAGCTACAAATATGTTCATAGCAGCATTATTTGTCATAGCCAGAACCTGGAAACAACCTAAATGCCCCTCAACCGAAAAATGGATAAGGAAAATGTGGTACATTTACACAATGGAGTACTATACAGCAGAAAAAAATGATATCTTGAATTTTGCAGAAAAATAGATGGAGCTAAAAAACATTATTTTGAGTGACACAGAAAGACAATTATTACATTTATTACATGTATCATAGGTGGTTTTTAAGCATAAAGCAAAAAAAAAAACAAGCCTACAAATCACAATCCCAGAGAACTAGACAACAATGAGGATCCTAAGAGAGACTTACATAGAGCTAATCTACATGGGAAGTAGAAAAAGACAAGATCTCCTGAGTAAATTGGGAGCATGGGGACCTTAGGAGAGGGTTGAAGGGGAGGGAAAAGGAAGGAAGGGGAGCAGAGAAAAATGTAGAGCTCAATAAAAATCAATAAAATTTAAAAAAAGAAGCTAGAGCTAATAGGCCAAGCAGTGATTTAATTAATACAGTTTCTATGTGATTATTTTGGGGCTGAGTAGCCAGGAAACAACAAAAGGCCTCCTTACAACAAATATCTTTTACTTTACAACTAATATTCAGTTATAAGTGAGCACATACCATGTTTGTCTTTCTGGGTCTGGATTACCTCACTCAGGGTGATTTTTTTTTTAATTCCATCCATTTGCCTGCAAATTTCATGTCAGTTTTCAACAGTTGATTAATACTCCATCATGAAAATATACCATATTTTCTTTAGCCATTCTTGGTTGAGGGACATCTATATTGTTTTCAGTTTCTGGCTATTATGAATAAAGCTACTATGAGCATAGTTGAGCAAATGTCCTTGTGATAGGATGTAGTGTCCTTTGGGTATATGCCCAGGAGTGGTATGGTGTGAGAAGTCTTTCTATATATGTTTTGCTTTTATTGGTTAATGAATAATGCTGTTTCAGCCAGTGGCTTAGCAGAATATGGCAAAACAGGAGTTCCAAGCAGACAGAGGAGGAGAAAGTAGGCAGAGTGAGCGAGAAGTCATGTATCTGCCTTTGGAGACAGACACCTCTGCTGGAGCCCACCAACACTTTTGCTGGTAGGCCACGACCTTGTGGTGATGCACAGATTAATGGAGACAGGTTAGTTTAGGATATAAGAGCTAGCAAGCAATATACTTAAGTTATTGGCCAAACAGTATTGTAAATAATATAGTTTCTAAATGATTATTTCAGGTCTAAGTGGCTGGGAATGAACGAACATTCTCATAATATAGTGGTATATCTGGATTTTTAGGTAGATCCATTCCCAATTTTCTGAGAAACCACCATATTGATTTCCAAAGTGACTGTACAAGTTTGCACTCTCACCAGCAGTGAAAGAGTGTTCCCCTTACTCCATATTCTCAGCATGAGCTGTCACTTGTGTTTTTAATCTTAACTATTCTGACAGGTGTAAAAAAGAATCTCAATGTCATTTTGGTTTGCATTTCCCTGGTGGCTAAGAATGCTGAACATTTCTTTAAAAGTTTCTTGACCTGAGATTCCTTTGTTGAAATTCTGTTTAGAAATATATCCTGTTTTTAAGTTGGATTATTTATCTGTTTATGTCTAGTTTCTTGAAGTCTTTATATAGTTTGGACATAGCCCTCTGTCAGATATGGAGTTGGTAAAAATCTTCTGTGGGCTACCTTGTCCTATTCTTTTATTTATTTATTTACTTTTCAAGATAGGGTTTCTCTATGTAACAACTCTAGCTGTCCTGGAACTAGCTCTGTAGACCAGGCTGGCCTCAAACTCACAGAGATAAGTCTGCCTCTGCCTCATAAGTACTAGAATTAAAGGTGTGCACCACCACCATCTGGCTGCCTTGTCTTACTGATAGTGTCATTTGCCTTACAGAAGATGTTCAGTTTCATGGGGTCCCATTTATTAATCGTTGATCTTAGTGTCTGTGCTATTGGTAATCTGTTCATGAAGGAGTCTCCTGTGCCAGTGTATTCAAGGCTATTCCCCACTATCTCTTCTGTCTGTTTCTCTTCTATCAGGTTCAGGATATCTGGTTTTATGTTGAGGTCTTTGAGAATGCAGACGACCCAAGGTCAGTTTCCAGCATCCACATGGTAGCTCACAGCTGTCTGTAGCTCCTGCTCCAGGGAATCTAATGCTCTTTTCTGACTTCTATGGGCAACTGCATTCATTTGCACACACCCCTGCATACACATACACACACACACACACACACACACACACACACACACACACACACCACACAAATAACAAAAAAAGATTTAATTCTAAACTCATGAAGGGATTACTAGAATTTGGTTCTGATATAAGTACTTAAAGGAATTCTGACATATAATATACACATATGCAATTTTGAAGCAGGTATGTGACCATCAATAAAGTTGGAAATGACTATTCTGATTTTGAACAAAAATTCAGCGTTCATTCAAAATTTAGTTAATAAAAGCCAAATTGTGGTAAACATGCTGAGAATAAAGGCAGAAGGATAAAAAAATATAAACTGTCACTACCTATTATCAACCCCCAAAGAAAGCTCTCATCTAAAAGGGGCTAAGATATAGTTTGTTCTGAAGACAAACGTGAGTGACCGTAGCCTGAAAACACAGGTTTAGGTCACTGAAAATTCCACGTCCCAGTTTCACTGTTACAGAACAAAGAAAGCCATAAATCAAGACACTTTTCAAATAGATTGGCTGCAATATTAAGCAGGTGGTTTCCAAAAAGCAGAGGAATCTCAGCTATGTCTCTCGAATGCTGTCTGAGATGCTTGTTAGAGAGTGTGGTTTGGTTGAATTACTATGTTGCAAAGATTTTATCATAGGTCACAGGACATTACGTCTGACAGACAGGTGGACAAGGAACAGCTCTTTAGTGGAACTTAGCATAGCCAAATGTATGATGTGGTTGGGCTCTGAACCTGCCACACTTTAACCTCTTCCCATCACTCAAGGTCTAATAGTCAACCACTCTTTGGTTTTCTTATTTGTTTATTAGGTTTGGCTTTTTTGTTGTTGTTGTTTGTTTGTTTGTTTGCTGTGTTTTCAGACAGGGTTTCTCTGTAGTTTTAGAGCTTGTCCAGGAACTAGCTCTGGTAGACCAGACTAGCCTCAAACTCACAGAGATTCACCTGCCTCTGCCTCCCAAGTGCTGGGATTAAAGGTGTGCACCATCGCCGCCCGGCTTCAACCACTCTTTGTAGACGCAGAATTCTTCTCAGGTTCGCATTTTCTGCTTTCTCTCTGGAGAAACAATGGGGAATCTTGGTCATGACAATGATGGTGTCCAGAGCTGTTGCATGAGGACCGGTAAAACATAGTCAGAAATACTGTTTATTGTATTGTTCAAGAGGTTGACACTGGATTTCTCAAGCACTTCAGGTTGGCCCCACATGTTCCACTCGTGCCTGAAAATGATTTAAAAGACTCAGGCAGTGGTGTTAAATTTAGTCAGAGTAACTTCTCTATCTTAATCGTGGTTGTTATTGAGAGTTCATAACAAAAATTACCTGTCTTGCTCTAGGAGATATCATGTACTTTATCACATTCTTTACATTATATAGCTTTAATCAACTACATATTTTAATATTCTTTTGCTCCTGCACTCTTTCTCTCTCCCCCTTTACTCCTGAAACAAGAAGTTGCCATGCCCTTCAGACTGATCTCAAATTTTT